>NC_077233.1:132144574-132817074 GCF_027887165.1 Monodelphis domestica
AGCACACTTCAAGGACTAGTAGTGTTATTACTACAGAAGAAGCCAGCTCAAGGAGTATTGAAGCCTACAGTGACACATGGTCCATTATACTGAAGTGCAAAGGAAAAAAAAAAACCAAATTGCCTAAAACTGATGAACTGTTTCTATCAAATAACTTATTTAATTCTCAGGAAGAAAAGCAAAGACATCCTAAGGGACCTGACAACTGAAGGATTTTATACTGAATTTCTATAAATAGTATGAGTCTTGAAATTGGAAGAAAGGCAGGGAGAAAAAACAAAACAGATGGTACCCATTAACATGAAGAAAAATCATCTGTCATAAACAAAGCAATACCTAGACTTGAGTGCTGAAGATAGGAAAAAGTCAATTTTCACTACTGAAACCCAAATTTTCTTAGAGGATCATTACCAAAACCATTGTTGGAAGCTCAGGTAAGATTGTAAGATCTGAGCATCTTCTGACTGTTAAAATGTCCACTATTAGAATGTTTTGGGCATTTTTAATTTCATGTAGTCATGGAATTCCATTATTCCCCTCAGAATATGTTGAGTTCTATTAACTATATTGGTATTCTGAGAAGAAAAATTAATTTCAAATTATAGATTTGTAGAAATTTCCCAATGGAGAGAGAAGCCTGAAACATAATTTTGCATTATGCTGTAGGTTATACAAGATAAAGAATAATTTTCAGAGTTGGAGGTAATAAGCTTGTATGATTTGAGGACTCACCTAATTTAAACCCCTCTAAAAACTAATGGGCTATCATCAAGAAATCCACTTTTGAAATTTGGAAAGGAATAATCAATGATAAGTAAGACAGGAAGACAAAGAAATCAAAGGCAAAGAACAGTGTGAAGTTGACCTAGAAAATGACAGGGTCAAATTTAATAGGAAAAAAAGTGAGGCCAAAGTGGATGGCTTTGGAAAGTAGTAAGGATTACAGTTTCTGGAGATTGGAAGGATGGAAGAAGGAAATAGAATTAGGGGAGGTGAAGCACTGAGACACATAGAAGAATTGAAGTCATAGCAAAGTATACATGGCATATTTTATTGAAAGGTGCATTCAGAGTATTTTTAAATGAATATTTATGAATACTTATTCAGAATGGACGTTATTTTTATTCATCAAACACAATAAACTAAAACTCAATTCAAATTTTAAACTATAAAGTTTACTTTTAAAATGCAAGCAAAACTAAAGTTCTCCCTTTTTTTAGATAGTAGTATGTGCATGCTATTGCTTCTGGTAAGACTACTCTTGGATCTTCCCTTAGGACTACAACATATGTGAGTGAAAAGGATGACTCCTTTTCCTGTCTTTTCTGGGGATACTAGCCTCCAGAGTGGCCCCTAATCTTGGAAGAGATGTCTTGACTGGAACTCTTGTTTAATTTATCTCTGGGTCCCCCTTTGCTGGGGCCTCTGAAGCCCTGCCTGGTTTGGACCTGGCCTGAATAATTATCTACTCTCTCGCTCATTTCCCTTACTTATACTCTTTCTCCATTTATAAATAAAGTACCTTTTATAAAAAGTCATTTTGATTTGAGTAATTAATTTCAGTGACCACATTTCTTATAAATTTAGTCCAACCATTAATTTAACCCTTATATTATAAAAATACCTGTGAGGGGGAAATGGGCTTAATTTTAAACGGGTAGAACTTGATTATTTAAGAGTGTGATCAGGAATTTAATTAATTCCAAAGAGATTTTATTTACAATTTATTTACAAAATGTATAAAGAGTGAAGTAAAAAATCTTAGAGAGGATAAAGTAAGATATCTAGCCTACAGACTAAGTAATTTACTCCTGGCCCCTGGGCAGGGAGAGTTAGTTCTTAACCAGAGGGGCCTTGGTCCTTGTAGCCAAAACCTTGGGGATTCAGGGAATCTCTCTCAAGAGAATAGGTCTCTCCTGAGATTAATCTCTTCTGAATATCCAGCAGTTAAGAGTCAGCTTTTTTACTCATCATGTGTCTGTCTAAAGGAAGAACTCCTTCAGGAAGTTGTCACTCCCCTTTAAAGACATTTTTTCTTGTGTCACTTTCTGTGTCTTACTCTAATTTTATGTCTATCAATAATAGTTGACTCTCTACTCTAGGACTGCCCCTAAGGCAGTCAATCAATTCTGATTCATCACCCACTATCTCACACTTGGATCACAGACCTCCCACTCAATGATTAAGTGGGATGTTTATGCTTTTGATGGTTAGATCTAAAAATGGGCAGATATCCATACTCATCTTTTAAGCAGGATATTTACACTTTTGGTGATTAAATCTAAAAATAGGCTGGGGTTAGTCTTTTAATCTTCACAATCAGGGGAGAGTTAATTAATTTCATTATTATAATCAGGGGGGAGTTAAATTTAATCTTCATATATCTTTGAGTTGTTTGTAACAAGAGGTAAGAGTCCATTTAGTAGCTGAAGTGAAGTGCTATAGTACTATTCCCCACCTCAACATTTATAAAAATGTAATGGATGAGTCATATAAAGACATGCCTTTTACATCTATTACAGTCTCATTTCAGAGGAGCTGGGAATGTTTTCTAGGGGGCATGGTGCCCCTGGATGGCTCCAAAGAGGGAGCATTTCCCATGAAACCTAGTAGTTTCTGGATGGTTTTTAACTCTTCAGCTTAATCTACCTCCACAAGAATGATCTAGATTCTTGGTGAAGTTTTAGGCCCAAAAGGTTTTCTTGAATTAGCTGCTATATGAATTTTTTTTTAATAAAGCTGTTTTCTTAATAAAAATTAATGTATCCTGAGTTGATCCATGTGTTTGTCAACACCATTCTCAGGGGGGATTGTATAATTCTCATAAAATTCTAGTTTTATAAAAGTTAAGAAGCTTATTATCTCTCAGAATCCGGGAAGTGAACTGCTTAGAGAAGGCACAATGGAGATGTCTGCAGAAACCTCACACTGCACCAAAAGATCCAGAATGAACTTTGGAATGTAGTGAAATTGAACTGTGGGGTATTGAACACATTTATTTTATATATATACCCTATGCCGAAAGGGACTGCCCCCAATTGACTTTTTGTCAATGAGCCTAGCAATCATTGGGTTTGTTCTCTTTCCCTTTTATCCCCAAATTATTGTAATTTATAAGTAGGTTATGTTTACATGATCCACTGGGGAGACTAGTCTCCCAAAGGATCTCAGGGGGGGTGATTTGTAATTAGAATCTGTTACCCTAAAAAACTTCAATCCCCAGGAAAACTACAATTCCCAGCACCCTACTGACTTGTCATTTCATGCTGATGTAGAAGGGATATAAATTAGGTGTACCCTTGCCCCTTGCTTTCTTTCTTCCTGTCATAGCTTTGGTGGAGAGGGGATTTTTGATTAGGTAGAAAAACTTAGTCACATGGTTCTGCTTTGTCAGATGATAAACTTTATAAAAATAATATTTGAAGTATTGGGCATTAATTTAAATATTACACAAGTAATTATACAGAGTTGTAGAAAAGGTAGGCAATTTGATCAAGTCATAAAAGCAGTGAGAAAAGCAGAGCTTGGATTCCATTTTAGATCCCCTTATCATTAAATTCAAAACTCCTTTCACTATACTTGACATTTCATCTCTTTAATCCTCTTTTTCCTTGCCTGTAAAAAAAGGGAATATAAATATTTGCAGCATTCATCCTTATTTCACAAGGAGCTTGTGACAAAAGCTCTTTATAAACTGTAAAGCATTATATAAAAATGAATTGTTACCATTATGTGAGATATTTGTAGGCATAGTTAGCTATAGTGTTGATTCTTGGGGTCAGGAAGCACTGAGTTCAAATTATGCCTCTTCTGCTGGATATGTAAACATAGGCAAGTCACTTAACTTCCCCTCAGTTTTCTTATTTTTAAAAATGCAGTTACTGGACTAGATATAATAACCTTTAAGTTTTATTTCAGTTCTTTATTTAAATCCAGGCATTTTATCTGTGTGAGTGTTCCCTTCCATATATTAGTAGACCCTTTCATGAGTTGCTAAGGCCAAAATGAGGCATTAGTATGGTAATTTTCTGATGATGAGTCTGTCTCTACTTATCTTGGCTGGCCCTGGGATGACAAGCTTAAATAAAATCGATTGCTATAACTGTTCTTAAAGTTTTTCTGGCTTAGAAGGATGACCAGTGCTTGGTATTCAAGAAACCAGATTATGTCAATCAAGTAATCAATCAACCAACATTTATTAAATGCCTTTGTGCTAATACTGGAGATACAAAAAAACCCCCAAAAAACAAAAAAACAAAAGACAGACCCTGCCCACAAGGAGCTTATGATCTAATTTAAGGTGCAAAAAATATATGCAAAGCAAGCTATAGGCAGGATATAGAAGAAATAATTAGTAGAGGGAAGTCATTGGAATGAAAAAAATTGGTGAAGACTTGTGTAATTTTAGATGGACCTTAAAGGAAACTGAGGTGGTCAGTAGTCAGAGGAGGGAAGAGCATTTCAGGCTTGAGGGATAGCCAAAGAGAATGACTTAGAACCATGAGATGGCATGTGTTGTTTATGGAACAACAAGGAGACCAGTGTCATTGAATGAAACAGTACTTATTTGAGAATAGTGTAAGAAGACTGGAAAGGTACCAGGGGACTAAGTTATGAAGGTCTTTGAATGTCAGACAGAACCTTTTGTATCTGATCATGGAGGGAAGCCACTGGAGTTTATTAAATAGGAGTATCATACTTGTGCTTTAGGAAAATCACTTTAGTGGCTATATGAAGGATAGATTGAAGAAGGGAGAGACTTGAGGGAGGCACAATACTGGCAACAGGCTGTTACAATAATAATATTGTAGTTAAGATCTGTACCAGAGTAGTGGCAATGCCAGAGGAGTGAAGGGGACATATTGGGAGAGATGTCGCCAAGATGAAATCAGTGCGACTTGGTAACCAACAGGTTGGATCTGAGGGGTGAGAGATAAGGAGGAATCCAGGAAAACTCCTAGGTTTTCTGAGGGGACTGGAAGCATAGGGTTGCCCTTTACAGTAATAGGGAAGGTAAGCACTGTGGAGGTTTTAAGGAGAAAGATAATGAGTTCTATTTTGGACATAATGAGTTTAAGATGTTTATTGGAATCCAGTTCAAGATGTCTGAAAGGCAGTTAGAGATGTGAGTTTGGATGTCAGCAGAATGACTGAGGTAGCCTAGGTAGATTTGAGATTTATCAGCATAGAGGTGGCAATTAAATCCGTGGGAGCTCATGAGGTCATTAAGTGAAGTAGGAGAGAAGCAGAGGTGATGAGGGCCCAGGATGAGAACTCTAAAGTATACTTTTGATTAGAGAGGGTGATCTGAAGGAAGGACCCGGAAAATAACAACAACAACAACAACAGCAACAACAAAAAAAAACATATACACACACACAAAGAAGGAGTGGCCAAATAGGGGAGGAAGAAAGTCAATTGAGAACCCTGTTCCAAAAATCTAGTGTGAAGAGAGAATCTTAAAGAGGAGAGAATGATCCATTGTGTCAAAGGCAGAGGAAGTTCAAGGAGAATGAAGACGGCGAAAAGACCATTGGATTTGAAAACTAAAGGATCATTAGTAATTTTGGAGAGGATGGTTTCAATGGAGTGATAAGGTTGGAAGCCAGATGGTAAGGGATTAAGAACAGAATGAGAGGAGGAAAGAGCAGGCACTTAGCATGGCCAACCTTTTCAAGGAGTTTAGCTGCAAAGGGCAGAAGAGATACAGGATGATAATTAGTAGGGAACAGAAGGATGAAGTGAGGGTTTTTCAAGATAGGGGAGACATGGGCATTTTGTGGGCAGTAGGAAATTAGCCAGTAGAGAAGAAGAGATTGAAAGTAAGTGAATGAACTGGTATGACAGTAGGGGCAATCTGTTGGAGGAGACATGATGGAATGGGATCTCTTAAGAGATAGAGCGGTTAGCCTTGGTAAGGAGAAATGCCACCTCATTATGTGAGACAGGAATGAAGGAGGAGAGAGCAGCAGAAGGCATATAAGTGATAGGAGATGAGGTACATTTTAGTGGAGAATTTATATGTTTCCATCAGAAGGTTGTATAGTGGTTAGAGCTTGAGGCTTGGGGGTGTCAGGAATCCCTGAGTTTGAATACTGCTTTAGATATGCACTCATGGTATGACCCTGAGCATCTTGTTTATGCCATACTTTCCTTATCTGTAAAATGAGGACAATAATGGCACTTATCATCCAGGGTTGTTGTGATCAAATGACTTACCTTAAATAAAATGCTTTGCAAACCTTAAAGCACTATTTGAATGCTAGCTATTATTTTAATGAAAGATTGACTTATTGCTGTTCCTTACCATTGCTGATCTCAGTTGAAAATCATTAATAATCAGACCTTGCTTGAGATGTTGCTGAAATGTAGGAAAGTCTCCTAGCTTCTACCAGCCACAGGACTTAGAGGGCAAAACTGTACAAAAACAGCATGCTGCAAAGGAAAGAGAATTAATTAGTTAATTAATTCAAGAAAAAGCTTGTCTAATATGAAGTGTCCCAAAAATCACTGTGCAGGTTTAAGCTATTAAATTTTAAACTCTGACACTTTTGGAATGCTTTGTACATACATACCAGGTACTATCCCAGGCTCTGGGGACACAAAGACAAAACCAAATTGCCCCTGCATTTAAGGAAAGCTGAAATTCTCTTGGGAATGGGTGGGGTGGGGAGGGAGGTGATAGGAACACAGATAAGTGCATATAAAAATATACAAAATTAATTTCCTAGAGGCAAGAGAGGGCAACTAGGAATGGGGGAGAGACGGAGGGGATTGGGTTAGGCTTTCTGTAGTTAGCACTGAGCTGAATCTAGTAACTCTAGAGGCAGGGTAGAGAATCAAGGGCTTTCCTAATATGGGGAATGGCGATGAGGGCAATGCGGCTGGCCCATAGAGTGTGCAAAGGAGACTAATGTGCATGAAAGATTTGGAAAGGTAGGTTCAAGACAGATCAGCCAGGGCTAGGACAGCAATGTTGTAGTTCCAAGCTGTATTGCCTTCTTATTCTAAATCCTCGAATTAGCTGCTGGTCATTTATGGACTTTGACTTTGCCCTCTTTAAAATGAGAAGATTGGATAAAATGATCTTTCAGGTGCTTTCCAGATCTAGTATCCTGTGTTTTGAAGCAGAGATGTCAATTAGGCTTAGAGGCCAAATCAGATGAAAATATTGGGAAATATTAAACAAAACAGATAAAAATATAGTACAATATAGATAATGCCAATTTGTGGTTTTCTATATCAACATGCAGCCAGTAGGAATCTTTATATGTGTATTAGTGGCCTTATTTCTATTTGAGTTTAACACTGTTGATCAAAAGTCTCATCCAATGCTAACATTTTATGTTCACTTTTTAAATGGGCTATCTAGGCTTGCAAGGTGCTTTTTCTAAAACAACTCTGTGACATAGATTCTCTCCAGTTTGTAAATTCATTCCACTATAGTCAGCTGCCTCTCCTAATACCCTGTTCAGCTCTAATATTCGATGTTCTGGGTTCTAAGGTCCTTTCCAGCTCTGACATCCTATGATCACATAGTGTACAACTCAATAAATATTTACAGAATGGAATTGGATTGCTTTTTGACAGTTTTTCCTCCATTACTTCTTGTCTAAAGTCGTTGTTAGATTTCAGATGGAAATGTGACTTGGTTAATAGCCCATAAGGTGAAAAAAATGGAATCTGGAGGAACATGGGGCTACTTTTTCCAAGCTCAGAATGCCTTTATGGCACTTTATGGTTTTGGCAATTCAATTCTAAGAGAGTGGGTTAATAGAGAATGAAGGCAAAGGGTTATGGCAGATTTATACCTTTGAATTTCTGCAAGTCCTGTAGTACACAGATGTCTGTGACACAGCTTGTGTTAGTCTGATGGATTTGGGGATATGTAAACATGGGAAGCCATAACTCTATGGAAAGAAGGAGGGAGACATCAGTGAAGAGAAAAAAGAAAGATGCCAAGTGGTTTGTGGGTAGGGGATTCCTGAACATATATAGAGAAACTGTATAGAGATTGTATGGATATGTGGCTGTCCTTAGAACCACCAGACCATCTTATTCAGAAACTTTCCATGATTCTCTTGCTTGACCAATGAAGTCTCAGTTTCTTAGCTTTCCATCAAAAGCCTCATCCTAGCCTCAATATACTTTTCCAATCTTATATCCCACTCTTCCCTTCATTCACATGGAGTCACTAAATGAGCTACTGTACAAGACCCTGACCACACCCTGTAATTTTCCACCTCTGAGCTTTTACTCATGGTTAGTGGTTATTTAGAATGACTGCCTCCCCACCTGTACCTCTTGCAATTTTGTTCGTCCATCAAACCTTAGTTCAAATATTACCTATTCCATGATGCCTTCTCTGATCTTACCAGTTAGAAACAAACTTTCCTTCCTTTGTACTCCTATTGTATTTTTAGTTTGTATCTCTCCTAGGATACCCAGTTACTTCTGTTTATATTTGAATCCATGTCTAATATGCTCTCCTAATCTATTTGGTTCTTGATGGCAAAGCTGTCCTCATAGGTAGTGAGCACCTTGTCACTGGAGATGTTCAGACGAAGGCTGGAAAATCACTTATCAAGGTGAAGATGAAGATTTTTTGTGTGAGGCAACACTAGATGACCTCTAAGGTCTTTCTTAACTCCAAGACTCTATATATCTGTGATTATAGACAATAGATGTTTTCCATTATAGAATCAATATACATTTATCATGCTCCTACTATATGCCAGGCAGGAAATAGAATTATTAAATCTGGAAAGGACTCTGGGGGTAAATAATAATAATAATTAATAATAATAATAAGCTACTCCATTCTCCCCTCCCCCCCATTAGTTTGTGTGCCAGTCATTCATTTACCATTAATTACTCTTACATGGCCCTTTAAGGCTTACAAAGCAATTTCCTCAAAACAATTCTGTAAGGTAGTTAGTGTGACTAATATTATCCCTCATTTTCCAATTATGCTGTTTTAGGCTGAGGAAGATGTCTTTCTTTTTTTTTTTAATAATATTTTATTTGATCTTTTCCAAGCATTATTCATTAAAGACAAAGATCATTTTCTTTTCCTCCCCCCCAGGCCCCATAGCCAACGCGTGATTCCACTGGGTATCACATGTGTTCTTGATTCGAACCCATTGCCATGTTGTTAGTATTTGCATTAGAGTATTCTTTTAGAGTCTCTCCTCTGTCATGTCCCCTCAACCTCTGTAGTCAGGCAGTTGCTTTTCCTCGGTGTTTCTACTCCCACAGTTTGTCCTCTGCTTATGGATAGTATTTTTTCTCCTAGATCCCTGCAGATTGTTCAGGGACATTACACCGCCACTAATGGAGAAGTCCATTACATTTGATTGTACCACAGTGTATCAGTCTCTGTGTACAATGTTCCCTTGGTTCTGCTCCTCTCGCTCTGCATCACTTCCTGGAGGTCGTTCCAGTCTCCATGGAATTCCTCCACTTTATTATTCCTTTTAGCATAATAGTATTCCATCATCAACATATACCACAATTTGTTCAGCCATTCCCCAATTGAAGAACATCACCTCGTTTTCCAATTTTTGGCCACCACAAAGAGCGCAGCTATGAATATTCTTGTACAAGTCTTTTTCCCCATTATCTCTTTGGGGTACAGACCCAGCAGTGCTATGGCTGGATCAAAGGGTAGACAGTCTTTTATCGCCCTTTGGGCATAGTTCCTAATTGCCCTCCAGAATGGTTGGATCAGTTCACAACTCCACTAGCAATGAATTAATGTCCCTACTTTGCCACATCCCCTCCAGCATTTATTACTTTCCTTTGCATGTTAGCCAATCTGCTAGGTGTGAGGTGATACCTCAAAGTTATTTTGATTTGCATCTCTCTGATTATAAGAGATTTAGAACACTTCTTCATGTGTTTATTAATAGTTTTGATTTCTTTATCTGAAAACTGCCTATCCATGTCCCTTGCCTATTTATCAATTGGAGAATGGCTTGATTTTTTGTACAATTGATTTAACTCTTTATAAATTTGAGTAATTAAACCTTTGTCAGAGGTTTCTATGAAGATTGTTTTCCCAATTTGTTGTTTCCCTTCTGATTTTAGTTACATTGGTTTTGTTTGTACAAAAGCTTTTTAATTTGATGTAGTCGAAATTATTTATTTTACATTTTGTGACTCTTTCTATGTCTTGCTTGGTTTTAAAGTCTTTCCGCTCCCAAAGGTCTGACATGTATACTATTCTGTGTTTACCCAATTTACTTATGGTTTCCTTCTTTATGTTTAAGTCATTCACCCATTTTGAATTTATCTTGGTGTAGGGTGTGAGGTGTTGATGAATTCCTAATCTCTCCCACACTGTCTTCCAATTTTCTCAGCAATTTTTATCGAATAGTGGATTTTTGTCCCAAAAGCTGGGATCTTTGGGTTTATCGTATACTGTCTTGCTGAGGTCACTTGTCCCCAGTCTATTCCACTGATCCTCCTTTCTGTCTCTTAGCCAGTACCAAATTGTATTGATGACTGCTGCTTTGTAATATAGTTTGAGGTCTGGGACTGCAAGGCCCCCATCATTTGTGTTACTAAATAGATAAATAAGTTTGGGTAGGATGTTCATTTTTATTTTATTGGCTCGTCCTATCCATGAGCAGTTAATGTTATTCCAATTGCTCAGGTCTAGTTTTAGTTGTGTGGAGAGTGTTTTGTAGTTGTGTTCATATAGTTCCTGTGTTTGTCTCAGGAGATAGATTCCTAGGTATTTTATTTTGTCTAAAGTGATTTTGAATGGAATTTCTCTTTCTAGTTGTTGTTGCTGAGCTGTGTTGGAGATATATAGAAATGTTGATGACTTATGCGGGTTTATTTTGTATCCTGCAACTTTGCTAAAGTTGTTGATTATTTAAATTAGCTTTTTGGTTGAATCTCTAGGATTCTTTAAGTAGACCATCATGTCATCCGCAAAGAGCGATAACTTGGTCTCCTCATTGCCTATTTTGATGCCTTCAATTTCTTTTTCTTCTCTAATTGCTACTGCTAGTGTTTCTAGTACAGTGTCAAATAGTAGAGGTGATAATGGGCATCCTTGTTTCACTCCTGATCTTATTGGGAATGCATCTAGTTTATCCCCATTGCAGATGATGTTAGCTGATGGTTTTAGATATATATTAGCTGATGGTTTTAGATATATGAAGATATCTTTCTTGCTCATGGTCAGAGTTGAGACTTAAAGGCAGATCTTCTGACTCCAGTCATACTGTCCTTTCCACTGTACCATTTTGTTTAACTTCATTGCATAGAAAAAGGACCATGAGGTAATTTAACCTTGATTGAAACTCTATAATTATGCATTACAAAGAAGGCATACATGTCAGAGGGGAAAGTTCTAGTTGTTGATCTAGCTTCATTAAAAAAAAAGTCATGTGTGAGAATAGAGGCATATTATCACCAATGGAATACTTCTGGTCCAAGTCCCAGATTATTTTTAGCTGCTACCATTCAATGGGAGTGAGGCTGACATGCCAGTCAAGAACAGCTGTCCTAGGTTTTATCTGTCTGCTCAGTTCCATTTTCAGGAGCTGTCTGAAACTTTCAATCTAACTTGTCCTTCTTATGGAATTCCCATTGATACTCACTTCCACTGGGAAAGGAAAAACCCAGCCTTTTTTATAGGTGTTGGGGGGGCAGGTGACACTGGTGGGGAGAAGGAATAATAATATGCAGAGAAGAGGCTGTTGTTGTTCTGTCACACCCTACTCTTCGTGACCTCATTTGGGTTTTTTTTTTTTTGCAAGGATTGGGGTGGTTTCCTTCTCCAGCTCATTTTACAGATGAGAAAAGTGAGGCACACAAAGTTATTAAGCGACTTGTCCAAGGTCACAGAGCTAGTCTGAGGCCAGATTTGAACTCAGGAAGTCTCATCTTCCTGATTCCAGACACTTTGTCACCTTTAAACTCAAATAATTTTTATTCCTTGTGCCTATGTAAAAGAGGTAAGGGAGAAAGGATTTGACCCCAGGTAGAGCCCAAACCCTTTTCTGTTAGCTAGTTGTACTATCTCTATTAAAGAGTTGCAAAATACTTTATAGACATTATCTCATTTGGACTTTACCACCGCTCTGAAAGGGAGATATACTACAGGGTTCCACCACCTCCTTCTCATTTTTATAGATAGCAGAAATAGTAAATATACAACTTTGGAATCAGGAAGATTTAAGTTCAAATTTTACCTCTCAAGTAAAATTCCTATTTGATCCTATGCAAATTATGGAGGTTGAATGACTTGATCAAGGTTGCAAAGATGGTAAACAGAGCCAGGATTGAAATCCAAGTCTTCCATTGCATGATCTGGTATTCTTTTTGCTACATCATAGTATATATTCTGCAGTTCCTCCTAGTTCTGGAGGGAAGGCACTGTACTTGGAGTCAGGAAAGACATAGGCTCAAATCATAGTTTTGTATATTTACCTTACAAACACCATCTTGGGCAGCTAGACAGTGTAGCTGATAGAGAGTTTTGACTGGAATTGGCAAGACCTGCATTCAAATTTGACTTTCAGGCACTTACTAGCTGTGTTATCCTGGGAAAGTCACTTCATCCTGTTTGCCTCAGTTTCCTTATCTGTAAAATGAGCTGAAGAAAGAATTGGCAAACCACACCAGCTTATTTGATTCATAAAACACCAAACAGGGTTAGGAAGAGATGGACATAACAGAAAAATTACTCAACAACTATTTTCAGCTTTTTGATTCTCCCCTTTAGCCTTGAAGGCGTCTTTTGGCAAATTCCTATACCTTAGTGTCCTCATATGTAAGCTGAGGATGTTGTTTTTACTGCCCACACACAAGGTTGTTTTGATGAAATTACTTTGTAAGTGCTACACATTAATTATTCTTTTACTGCTAAAATTAATAATTACTGATAATTAGTTATATACCAATATTGCTAATGCTATATTGTTACTAATACATATATTAATAACAACGAGTTACTATTACTGTGTTCTGTGATCCAAAGCATTTTCCAACTGTGATCTAGGATTCTAGGAAACTAGCACTTCAGCTGACCTGAAAAGAGAAAGGGAAGTGGGGTGGGATGGGGGCAGAGGGAAAAGGAAAAAATTAGAAATGACCTAGGTGTTTAGATCCTTATAACAACTTGGGTGTCAATCTAGAACCCATTTCTACAAGTTTGGATCACCATGAAAGGGTTTGATGAACACATGATACTAATGACTGAGTCTGAAGACTTATCTGCTGCCCCAGTTCCAGAATATATCCATATGTGTGCTGGTGAACCTTTAACAATCTGCTCTTTAGGAAAAAAAAATGTACAGGTGACACACTTAAATTTAATCTGCATTGTTAACATTTTCTCCATCACTTCCTCAATTCTAAAAAGTCAACAAAATAATAAATCAGACTCTGCTTTGTAGCATTTGTTGACTTCTGAGGTATAAATGTAAACATGACAATTTAACAATTGGCTCTTGAGCCAGTATGAACTGACTCAAGTACACCACTGGATAGATCTGTTTCTCTGAGAAGGAAAGAAGAAAATGTACTTTTAAGGCAATAATAATAATAATAATATATTATATAATAACAAAATATAACTATTTTATATAGCATTTTAAGGTTTATAAAGCACTTTATATGCATTTTCTTATTTGATCATCATTAAAGCTTTACAATATTGGTGAGATGAATTCCTCTTTAATAAATGAGACAACTAAGACCCAGTTTGGACAGCTGGGTGATACAGTAGATAGAGCAGGGCATGGAGTCCTGAAAAACTAAGTTCAAATTTGACTTCAGATACTTACTTATCCCTGTTTGCCTCAGTTTCCTCAACTATAAAATAAGCTGGAGAAGGAAATTGCAAACCACTTCAGTATCTTGGCCAAAAAAACCTAAAATGAGGGTCACAAAGAATCAGACAATGGAAAATGACAAAACAACAAAAGGCTCAGATTGGTGAACTGATGTCCATACAGTAGTCACACAACTAGCAAAAATCAGGGTTACACCTCAGTGGCCCCCCTAACTGTGCCCATGAACCTTACATTGAACTGAGCTAGCCGCAGACAGCAATGGTGTCAGAAAAATAATCTCTAGACGTCCCTAATGCCAAGACCCTCTGGTTTATTTCAAAGCTCATACCTCTGGTTGATGGATGAAGGGCTCACTATTTGGGAGGCACTGGATAACAATTGACTATTGCTCACATAAAGCTGTAACCTTGAGCTACAGAGGCATTATTGGCAGTATTTAACACAAATCTGTTTTCCATCATTGTCAAATCCCACTTCAATATGCACCACAGGAAGAAAAGTCGAATAGTAAATTGATTTCCTTAATGGGAAGTGTTCTTCAGCAGATACCAACCCTCCTAGAGATGCATTAGTGGGATTACAATTGAATCTTTTATTTTTCTCCCCTCTTTTACAGGCTCTTCTTTTTACCAACATGATAGAGATCTGGTTTTACTCATGTTTTCCAGGTTACTACCATTTCAGATTGTGTGCTGCCCTCGGGGGAAAAATCATTTCAATGGGCACATTTATTATTCAGTGGTGTTTGCAACTAATTTTATTAATAATATCAATATCAACTTATTTTAAGGTTTCCAAAGAGTTCTCTGCTGCTCAGAAACTGGGGTGAAGAGATCAAGTGATTTGCCCCATGTCTTGGGGAAAAGTCGGGGTTCAGTTCTTGGTTCCCAGATGAATTCAAACTTGAAGTGATCTTTCCCTCATTTTCTTCTCATACATATTTACCATCTACATATACATTTTCCTATGCGCATGTTTTTATTAAACTCAGATATTTATTATGAACCAAGGACATGCAAAGTGCCACAGTAGGAAGTGGATGAAATACATAGTTTAGACAGGTAGTTCAATGTTCTTATCATATCTATTCAATTATTGGACAATGAAATTTAAACATCAGGGACAAAGGTATTAGACTTAGTGAGGTATGACATGTAATTCAGAGGTGGGCACTGTCCCCAAGTAGCTTACAATCTAGTGCATGTGGGGGTGATGACCATCCTAGATAGCTATAATAAACAAATGTTCCCTTTAACTCTTATGTGGGGCAAGGACTGTCAGGCACAGAAAGCTTCATGGAGGTGGTGATGCTTGACCTGGCCATTAAAGGGTGGCTTGAAATTTGGAAGGTAAAGTCAACTAGCATTTCTTAAGCACTCACTGTGTGTCAAAATCTTTACTTAAAGAAGTCATTGGAGGCATAGAGAAGGGCATGATCTGTTTGACTTATAGGTGCCTTATTTACATAGCTAGATGGCACAGAAAATAAGAGAACACTGAAACTAGACTAAGGAAGGTCTAAGTTCTAATTGGATCCTGGTCACTATCTGATTGATGCTCTCTCAGGTTCAAGTTTTTCCATCTGTAACATGGGAGACATATGAGCATCTCCCTGCAATGGTTGTTGTGAGATTCAAATGAGATAATATTTGTAAGGTGCTTTGAAATGTCAAAGCACTTTATAATGCTAGATATTATTTTTATTATTACTATTGCTTCTACATTAGTATGCTTGTCTCTTCCCCAATGCCCATAACAGGGCATCTGTAGATACTTAATGCATATTGAACATTAAATAAATGTTGGCAATAGCTAAGGAATAGTGGCCTGCCTCTGACCCATCTATCTAAAAACACTAGAATTTAGAAACAAGGGAATTAGATTGTATCTCACAACGGTTGCTGCTAAAAATACTGCCTCATATCCAGCTTGAAGAAAGTCATTGTCCTCTCTTTTCCTCTTAACTTCATCTGAATTTTAACTCTTCCAAGTATTAAGTTCCCTTACTGCTGGAGAAAACCGTCTTTGTGGAGAAACCCATCCAGCTAAACACTGTTACATTTGAAAGTGCCTGGCAAAAACTAAAAGCGGGCAGGGTACATCCAGAAACCAATTTTAATATCTGTTCAAAAACCTGGCATAATTTTGGTTCAGTGTTCTTTTCTGCAGAAGGTATATGATCTTTTAAACTGAGGCAGCTTGTGAGCTGGAGCCCAGGAATTGCAAGTCCCCTCCACAATCTGTTTCCAGCTTACCTTTTCCGTCTTATTCCACTCTATTCCCTTCCAACACCATATGCTCCATTTAGAATAGTTTCAACAATTCTCCTCTTACTCTCTTCTCTCTCTAAGCATTTGCCCAGGCTGTCTACACTTCTGTATCTTAAACTTTTGAAATCCTTCCTTTCCCCCTTCTTCTTGTTCAGGTGCCACAACTTCCCTAATGCTTATCCTGATCTGACACCTTGACATTGAAAGACTGTCAATATTTATTAGTGCCTACTATGTGCCAGGCAATTTCGGATTGTCCTTGCTCTCAAGAACTCACAGTCTAATGGGGTAGACAATATTTAAGCATCTACGTACAAACAAGATACATACAAGATGATCTCCCAAGAAAGACACTATAATTAAGGAGCACTGGGAATGGCTTCTTGCAGAAGGTGGAATTTAGCTGTGAGTTAAAGGAAGTCAGAGAAAGTAGGAGGCAGAGCTGAAGAGGGCAAAATACTGTAAACAAAGGGAAAACACAGCCAGGGAACAGGTGAACTCCCTCTGCTCAGTTTTCTTCAAGTTCTTTATCTAGATTCTTTCCTTTACTCTTATCACTTTATACCTTGTATCATACTTATTTGTGTATATGTTATAGTATTCTTGTGCAAGGATAAATTCTTTGAAGGGCAAATATTTGTCATCTTTGTATTTTTGTACCTGCCTTTGTACTTGGTACACAATAGTTTCTTTTTATGTATATGTATATACATATATATAATTTATATTAAAATGTATAGTAGAATATATAATATAAATATATGACATCTATAAATTTGATAGAAATTATGTGCAACAAACATATTACCATATATATAACATATGTGTATATTTATTATATAGACTAGATATATTAATATCACATATATCATATATATGATAAGGATATAATATATGATATATAATTATGTATATAATATCATATATTAAGTATATAATATGACACAATCTAATATTTAATATATTAGCACAGCATATGTAATATAATATGCATGTTCTATATTATAAAGGTAACATGGAATATACATATGATATATAATCTATGATATGTATAATATAATATGCATCTTATAAATAAAATATATTATCTACATATATATCATACTAATCTATTACATATAAAGATTGTATATTTTATAATAGATGTGCATTATATATCATATATATAACTATATGTATGTAGGTATATATATAGATAGTATAGATAACTATATATATATACATAATTATATTAATTATTAATACAATTAATAGGTAATATATTTTGTTACACATATATTTGTATAATAGTTATTATATAACACATGTATATTATAATATATACTATACTAATACATAGAACATTATGTTATATACATATAGTATGCATAGGATACAACACATATCATATATAATATATAAGACACATATAATATATTATATATATATAATGTATAATGTAAGTATATGTATTTGAATTGTTGGATGAAGAAGTAAACACATGTATCAATGTATGCCTAGATATAGCCAAAAGAATCAAAGTCAGTAGCTGATAGAACTGAGACAGGGTGGGAAATTAGAAGATTTATGCAAAAAAAAAAAAGTACAACCTGGAAAGTTTCCTTATATGAATTAGGTCCAAAAAATAACCATAGACTTTCTCTGCTTTTTTTAAAAGCAGATTTTTAAAATTGATATCTTTTGTTTTTACAATCTCCTGTATTTCTCCATATATCCTTCCCCTTCTCCATTCTTAAAGAGTCATCCCTTATAGTAGAGAATTACTTTTGCATTTTTAAAAACAAGTTTTGGAAGACAAAAACTAAGGGTAAATAGGGACCAGCAAATAAAAGGAGATATTATATCCTTTTCTTCACTGCCTGTGAATATTAAAAAAAAAAAGAAAGGAAAAAGGATGGGGGTAAGTGAGGGAAGAGAGTGCAGTCTGAAAAGTAAAGGTCAATGAGCTTGACCTAGAATCCTAAGTCCTAGAAAATACTGTTAAATGGATCGTTTGTAAACATTGTGAAAAGGAATCTAAATTATTGTGAAGAATCAACAAGAATTCATTGAGAGCTAATCATGTCAATCTAACCTAATTTTCTTTTTTGAGACAGTTATTTGACTAATTGACCAGGGGTTTCATAGCCTTGTAGACAAGAAATATGTGGGCTAGATGGGTAGGTTAGGAATTATTCTAATGATTGGAACCAAAGAATACTCATTAATAGCCCAATAGGAACTTGCAGAGAGGTTTCTAGTTGCATGCCTAAGGGCAAGGTATTGGCCTTTTTCTTCAATATTTTTATCAGTGCTTTGGATGAATGTGAATCAGATTTGCAAATAATTCTAAAATTGGAAGAGATAATTAGCATATTGGATAACAGCTAGGTGACATGGTAGATAGAGTATTGGGCCTAGAGTCAAGAAGACATGAGTTCAAATCCAGTTTCAGACGCTTAATAGCTGTATGATCTTTAGCAAGTCACTCAAGCTCGGTTTCCCTCAGCTTTTTGCTTATCTGTAAAATGGGGATAATAATAGCTCCTACCTCCCAGAATTATTGTAAGTTTCAAATGAAATTATAAATGTGAAATGCTTTGCGTAGATCCAGGAACATAGCAATTGGTACATAAATGTTAGCTTTTATCCATTATCCATATCCTCTTTGAAGATATTTTTGTATTCTTTGTATTATTATTGTACCCCTTTTCTTAGCCTAGGGAACTCTAAGAGTACCTGGAACATAGCTATTGCTGCTGTTATTTAGTTGTTTTCAGTCATATCTGACTCTATGACTCCATTTTTTTTTTTGGCAAAGATCCTGGAGAGGTTTGCCATTTCCTTCTCCAGTTCATTTTGTAGATGAGGAAACTGAGGCCAATAGGGTTAAATGCCATGTCCAGCATTCCACAAAGTATCCAAGGTGACATTTGAATTTAATTCTTCTGATTTCAAGGCTGACATTCTATCCACTGCCCCACCTAGCTGCCCATTTGTAGGTACCTAGTAAATTGTTTTTGACTGATGACCGAATTATCTTCACCGAGTTCTCAGCTATCTAGAATGATAGATCAGATCTAATGAGGTGAACCTGGAGACCATCGAGAGGAAGAAGATTATGTGAGGATCCTCAAGGTCATGTTCATAGAAGGAACTAGGGATGTTTAGCCTGAAGACAGTAATTTTTAATAGAGCATGATAGTTGCCTTCAAGTATTTGAATGACTGTCATAAATAAAAGGGATTACTCTTGTTTTTCCTGTGGATAGAGTTAGGACCCATGGTAGAAGTCACACCTAGGCTCAATATATCAATTTTAACAATTACACAGAATCTCAGAATTGGAAGAGACTCTAGAGTTCATCTTACATAAATTGCAGCTGAACAGGGATCTCCTCTACAACATTTCTGATAAGTGACCATACAGCTTTCCTCTAAAAACCTACAGTAAGGGCAGGCAGCCTTCTGAGAGAGCTCATTTCACCTTGGAGCTTTTTCACACACATTTTAATCAGAATTTGGGTGAATAGAAGGCTGTTAACTAGGATGAGTTGAATAGTTTATTAGTATAGCATAGGAAGATATGGGCAGATGAAGAGCAGTTCATTCAGGAGTAAAGTCCCGTGAGACCTCATCCCATGATCTAGTATGGTTTGGACAGATACTGGGTTGTGCCATCTTATAGAAGGCGTAGAGCTCCAGGGGGCCCTGGTTATATAGGTTTTCTTTAAAACCAACAAATAAAACTTCTTACCTTCTCTATTAGAATCAATACTAAGCATCAGTTTCAAGGCAGAAGAGTTGCAAGGGCTAGGCAACAGGTGTTAAATAACTTGCCCAGGATCACAAAGCTAGGAAGTATCTGAGGTCATATTTGAACCCAGGACTTCCCATCTCAAGGTCTGGCTCTCTATTCACTGACCCACCTAGGTTTTCAGACAAAGAATCTGCCATGGAGCTGGTCACACTGTGGGGGAAATGAAGGCCATGGAATATGGACCTGTAGGGAAAAAAAGGTTACTAAAAATTAGCTAGAAAGTTACTTGAATGAATAAAACAGAATTATAACTGCCACATCAGCAAACTTGCTGGAGACTTTCAGCAGCAGGATATGGTTTAAACCTTAAGAACATTAGCTTAAGTATGTATTAGGGGGTGAGCTTAAGAGAAAAGGCCATAAACTCTTCTAGAAATTCAGGCTTTAACTTACTGTTCCCAAGTTTGTCCTTTCAAAGCACATTCCTTCCACTACCTCATGTACAAATATTGATTTTCCTTTTAAATAAATGGGAAAATTGAAATTCTGTGAAATAACTTGCACAAGGTCACCCATTTGGCTAGCAGGAAAGTTGGGGCTGGAATTCAGATCCAACTTTCAGCCCAGCTTCCTTTCCTCTCCGCCATGTTGACTCACTAATGGTACTCCCCTTATGCTTCCCTCATTGAAAGTACTCTCCACGGTTAATGACATATTCTTTGTGCTGAGGATTTTGAATCTTTTTTTTAAAGCTGATATTCATCTGGAGTGGGGGGAGGTGGTCTTTTTATTCCCTTCATTTGAACAGATGATGACTATTGCTCTGACAGCTTATGTTGTGAAAATGACAAGGTGCCTCATTGGGGACAGATGTGGCTGGAAATACAGTATATATCTGTCTATGCACAGCATTCTTTTCCAGCAGGCAATGGAGAGCAGATCTGGTGGTAAAGCTTAGGTACTCTAATACTCTGTTCCTAACCAGCTCACGTCACTGACTCTGGCTCACCTGGTATGCTATTCTGATAAGGCAGCATCCCTTTTCCACTGGCCTCTTTTCAAGGTGCTCACTTCTGGGGATACCTTGTGCCCTGTTATAGCTGACAGACCCTGAACTCGAAGCTAGAACATGCTGGATTGTGTCCCTCCTCTCCTACTTATTGCCATACACTGTGGACAAAATGCTTGACAGCTCAGAGCCTGAGTGATTTCATCCATAAAAGGAACAGTCACACTTTTCCCCTCCCAATGATACTTCTGCTTTTTGCTTTAGATGAGGGTCACTTTGGCATACTTTATTTGAAATATTTTTAATTATATTCAAATGCACATTTGAATATGCTATTGTTTAAATATTGCATTTAGACACATCAGTATTTAAATATTTACATGTAAATATGCTAAGATTCAAGCATCATTTAAAATGCTAATATTTAAATGTTTCATTTATTTAAATATACGCATAATTCAATATTACATTTAAATATTAATCATGTTATTTAATTAAATTAAACATGCCAATATTTCAATATTGCATTAAAATTTTTATTTTATACATAATATATAATAAAAATTTAATATTTAGATTTAAACATTTAAACTGATATCTAAATATTTTATTTTTAAATATTAAATATTTATTTTTTAATATTTTATAAATAAACTGATATCTAAATATTAAAAAATTTTAATATGCCAGTATTTTTAACAATTGTATCTATATATGCCTATAATCATTAACAATGATTTCCTTATTTTGGTCCCTATGTGGGATAGCATCAGTGTGAGAGAAGCTCCCAGGGTGGAAACTGGTACAAATGGATAGTGATTTCTCCTTTAAAATATTATCTGAGACATTGAGGTTGAGTGACTTGCCTCTCTCTAGTCACACTCAGCTAGAGAAAGAACTTGAAATTTATATAGCTCTTTCGTATAGTATAGTATAGTATAGTATAGTATAGTATAGTATAGTATAGTATAGTATAGTATAGTATAGTATCTATCATCTATATATAACAAATTATATATATAAAGAAATATAGACTATTTCCTTTAGTACCCTTTTTTTTCTCATTTTATCTTCACAAAAATCCTGCTAGGTAGAAGCTATTATTATTTTCACTTTATAGAAGAAGAAATGAAGACAAAGGTTAACTGATTTAACCAGAATACAGAGCTAGTAAGCCCCTGAGGTTGAGGCTGAATTTCAGGCTTCTTGACTCCAAGTCCAGCATTCTTTGTACTGTGCCAGCTGACTCTAAGGGTTAATTAAGGAGCATTTTACATTTTTGTTATCTCATTTGGACATCACAGCCGCTCCATAAGGTAAGCCCCCCACAGGCCTTACTAGGTCCTTTTAGCATGTGCAGAAAATGAGTGGGATTTGAACCTCTGCCTCATCTGATTTTTCTTTGCTTTCTATCAGAATAGGTTGCCCTTCTCTTTAATATTCATTCAGCAATGCTCATTCAGCAAACATTGAGTAAGAGCCTAATAATGAGAGCCTGTGCTAAATGCTGAGGGAGATAAAAAGATACACAAGCAACTATAACACAAAAAAAGATTATGATGGATACAGAGGAAAGTGGAAACCAAAGAATTTAAAGAAATTTATGGAAGGAATGGTCTGTGTAAAAGAACTTGAAACTAAGCCACACAATCAATATACTTCTTTTAACAATATTTTTCTAGCCTATTCTAGGCACATAGTCTTTGATGACTAATTCCTTCTTAATTTGATTGACTTTCCCAACCAAAATAATGATATCACTTTCAAGTAAACCTATTTGAAAGAACTTGGATTGGAATGTAACCATTTAAGGATCAAATGGGATAATTATAAAATGCTTAGTATAGTACCTGGCACCTATATAAATGCTAACTATTTTTATAGGGGAGCTATAGTGGCTAGCACACTGGGTCTGGAGTTAGGAAGACTGATCTCCCTGAGTTCAAATCTGGCCTCAGACATTTACTAGCTATGTGACCCTGGTAAATTACTTAATCCTGTTTGCCTCAGTTCTTCATGTCTAAAATGAACAGGAGAAGGAAATGGCAAACCATGCTAAGAAAATCCCTAATAAGGCCACAAAGAGTTGGACATGACTGAATAATAGAAATTATTATCATCATTATTGTTGTTTTCATCAGTTGTCTATAATTCAGATGAGGAGAGGACATGCCTGAACTGGAAAGGATGTGAAGATGAACCAGACAGATATAAATATTATCTAGCTCTTCCAAAGAAGATAGAACCCACAGGTTTGCCAGGAAGGCATGCCAAATAGAGCCATTCCCTATGTAACCCAATCAATCTATTACTAAGAATTCTTAAAGTGCCTACTGTGTGCCTGGCACTGTGTTGGGGCACTGGGATACAAGAACAAAAATGAAATTAGTCCCTGCCCTGTATAATCACATACAAAGAAAATATTAAAGAATTTGTGGCTGGAGCACCTATTGAAGGAAAGGCTTCATGGAGGGTTCCAAGGGAGAGGATTAGAAGTACCCCAGAAATTGAATTTAGCCACATTTATTTGTACACATTTATCAGAGCTGGTCTGAGTCCTTCATATTTACAGATGGATGGAAGGTGGAGGTGGGGAAAGGTAGCTAGCTTCTAGATCACTAATATAAATTTGATGAGTCCTTGGTCTGGTTTGCTTCTTGTAGAGTAAATAATTCTGATTTAAATATTTTAATTTTTTATTTAAATATTTAAATAGCTTGCCCCCATTCTCTATGTTGCTTTCCTGATCCTCTTCTGGGTGAACTTCTTTGATACTTTTTGATAGCTCATGTCTCTCTGATCAGTAGTCCTGGCTTTGAACTTTGGACTGTGTCATTATTCCTTTTCAGGATTTCTTGGACAAATACAGCATTCAGATCACAAGCCAAGACTTGTACTTTTTAATCATTCACTAAATCCCAGCAGATTGTTGCTTCCCCAGTCCTCATCCTCTTAGGATCACCAAGACAAGAGTAGCAAATAGCTTTCAGATCAAGCAATATGAGAATTTTTTTGATACAATGAGAGATTAAAAAAAAAAAAGAATTGGAGATATTGAGCCTTAAGATAAGGCAAACTTGTATGTGTGTGTGGGTTGGGGTGGGGGTGGGTTTGATAGCTATATTCAAGGATTTGAAGGGCTGTCATTTGGAAGTGATGTTAGGCTTATTCTACTTGTCCCCAGTGACATGTAGGAACAATGAGAGGAAATTGCAGTAAGGTTAACTCATGCTTCTGTATCTCAGAAGACAGCAAAGCACATAGGGCTTAAAGACTCATTAATTGATGGATTGATGGCTGTTCTACATAACAATAACATTACATTTATAATTATACATTTCTATGATACTTTAGAGTTTACAAAATGGGTTATATAATTATCATTATCCCCATTTTCCAGATGCAGAAACTGATATTTAGAAAGGTTATGCATGCTGAAAGAAGTAATCAATTGACAAAGCACGGATCTGATTTTCATTATAGATTCCTGCAAATTAGTCCCTTTCCGCTTTTTGGAAGCTTTGCTTTAGAAGGCAACTATGAAACCAGCCTTAGTGTTGAGTTGGTTGGGTGAAGACACTCACCTACCCAGGCAGAGCAGAGATCATCTGATCCTGATCTGGCATATTCTATTTACTGAAATCTGGAGTCACATAGTTCTTGAGTAGAGAGAATGCTTGTCAGATTCTCATCTCCTCATTCACACCTATGATTCATTCTCTCTCTTCTCTGTTCCTAACATACATCTATTTTGACTTATGATAACTAAAGAGAAATTAATTCTACAGATCTGTTTGGTTCGTCTTCAAGGTTATTTATAGGACTTTAAAACAAGCTGATAAAAAGTGATCATGTCTGGAAGAAAATAAAAAATAAAATACCCAGCAAAGAAAAACAGAAGAAAAGGGCATCTATGAAAGAAGTCAAGCTAGAACAAAATAAGTCATGTCCTTTGAGCTGATAAAGCTCCAACAGCCTTTGGCTTATCGCGCTTGTTTTCCCAGATCCTGTGAAAATCAATGTGGCAGTGTTGTATTTTATGGATCAATATTAAAAATACATGTTTTGCAATGCAGAACGTGTGCTGAGCTGTGGGGGTGTTTCTTTATCTTGCTGTGGCTGTGAAATAATTCTAATCAACCACTTTGAGGATTGTAAATATTGACCATTTTACAAAGTTTATTTTCAGACTCTCTTTTCTATCCTTCTCCACCTCCTCCTTCTCTCTCCCCTCCTTGTTTGTTCTTCCTCTTTTCCATGCAAGTGCTGCCCAGCAGGCAGGGGCTGTTGCCAGTGGGAATTCAGTTCTCTATTAGGAGCAGAAGAGAGAATAAGGCTCAGGAAGAGACTGAAAAGAGAATTTCACACACATGGAAAAGAGTCAGTGACCCAAGGCTCTGTTGTGTCTTGGATTTCTATGCTTCTGGGAAGCAGCACTTTGCAGGACTGTCTCACCAAGTGGATCTCACTACTGAGCCCTCACATTGGTGCAAAGGGAGAGAGGAAAGGAGAGGAGTGAGAGTCCTGCAGGAGAAAAATAAAGCTTTTCATTGAAGATCAAGGACAAAGGATCTCCAAGTTGCAGCCACCAAAATTGCCAATTATTCCTCTCGTGCCTCACTGTTCTATTTATGAACGTAAATCCTCACCTTATCTCAAGGAAACATACTGCAATGTCAACTAGATTTTTAAAGGGCTTTATGGCCGCCCACAACTTTGATATATACATTTTATTGTGGCACCATTTGTGCTGCTAAAGTTAAGTTTGAGTCAGCATTTCTAGTAAGAAACCCATGCTCAGGGGATTTATAACTCAGCCGTAAACAGTTTGCTATGGCTTTGGTGATAAAGAAATTTAACCTACCGTACTACTGAGGCGTGGAGAGAATGGGTTGTAGGGCCTCTGGTGGTAGAATCTCATCCATTGGGATCAAGAGGATTGGCTACATGTTTTTCCCAGTTATAATTATGACTTGAAGTATCTGAGAAGTAGAAGCAGATAGATGGTTTTCTCTTTTATCATAGAAAGAAGTTCTTGACAAGTGACTTGATATAATATAATGTAGTAACAGCAACTTCTAAAGGACTTTTTATACTTAAAATCTTTAATAGCTATCATCTCATTTGACTTCCACATCAAGCCTGTGAGAGATTTATTGTTCTGCCCATTTTAAGAGTAAGGAAACTGAAATTTGGATACTTTAAGTGATATGTATACATATAAAATACATATTTATAAATATACTTATATCCTGATATAAGTATATTATATATACATATTATATATGTAGTCATTGGGTCATAGAACTTTAGAATTTAGAAATCATGTAGTCAAGATCTCTCCTTTTGTAGTCCCAGAGAATTTTGCAACCCACAGTTGAGTAGCTGGTCAATAGTTTACATTTGTGTAGTTCTTTATTATTTACCTTATCCAAGCTGATCTTTACAATTATCCTATTTTATGGGTTTGTAAATCTTGAAATCTCTCAGACTTGTGAATGTTAAAAATTTCCCATCGGGGAATTCTTAATTGGAACAAATTCCCTACTGAGAAACATTCCCCATTTTGATGTGAGAACTCGCCAGGATCAGAAATGGGAGGACCTCTATTCCACCCCTACTGAAGACTGCTTTAGGGCAGAAAACTCCTTGTTAAACAAAGAAAGTACTTTGATCCATGCTTATGGTGGGGCAAAGAGTTCTTTGAGCCAGGCCTGTTTTTAGAATTGATACAATGAGATGCTAGGTACCTAAAAGGGTCGGGCAAGTTTTCTTTTAATGAGATTAGTTGACTCAGCTGTGTTTTCACTGGTTCAGACGTACTGAGGAGATTTGTCGACTTAGTAGGAATTCAGATGGGCAGTCCTTTGGAAAGTGTCTATAGTGATTGGTAGATGTAGGGACTTAGGGGAGGTGACATGGGAGAAAAACCCCTATATAAGAAAAAGCAGAATCTCTTGAAGATATCCTTTTGGAGAAATCCTTTTGGAGGATCTCTGATGAGGATCACTTGGGAAGAATATCTTAAGAGAGGCTCTGAAGAAGGGAAGCTCTTGGAGGACAATCTCTAAGGAGTCTCGCTGGAGCTCCTCTAAGGCAACTCTGTCCCTCTGGAGGCTCTGGAGAGAGGCCCTTTGGAACAGTCTCTGGCTGGAAGGCTCTCTGGTGAAGTCAGCTGAGATGGAGCTGGCCTGGTGTCACTAGAATCCTTGTTTAGGCAGACCTTGTAGTGAGTTAAAAAACTGACTGATTCTCTCTCTTAAGACTCAGGTCTAGGCCATATTGGCTTGAGGCCCTTCATAATTATTCCTTTCCTACTCTTTCTCTCTTTCTCTAATTCCTCATTATATTATTAATTAAAAATCTCTATAAAACCTAGTTGACTTGGGTATTTGAATAATTGGGAATATTTCCCTGGCGACCACCTTATATTTGAATTAAAAACCAAGACACTGTAGTGAAACATATTTTCTGCGGTCAAATTTACTCACCCTCTCTTATATCTATCACAATTTATATCTTCCACCATTTTAACTCACTACAGTTTATGGCTTCACTATTTTAAATCTCACAGGTTACAAAACCAAGACTCCAAGAAAGAACATCACTTATGCAGACTCCTATAGTTTGTGAACGGCAGGGTTTGGGCTGGATCCTAGGCTGAGCCCTTGGTCTTCTGATTCTAATCCACTTCTTTCTCCAAAGTATCTCTCTGGGGTAACATGCCCTTTCCTTAAGCTTCAAAGGAAACATTAACTTTGGATCTGCAAGTATGCAAATCTGAAAACAAGAAGATGATTTATGCTGCTGATTTAATGTTGAACTCTGGCAAATCAAAAGTGGATTTGATGTTAAATGACCAATATTACCAAGTTTTACTTCAGATCCTTAGGAAAACTATTCATTTGTTCAGTAAATTCTTATTAAGTGCCTATCAAAGAACCAGAATTTTGGAATTGGAAAGGACCATTTAAATCATGTAGTTTAATATTTTTTTCCCCACACTAATTGCAAATCAGGAAACTGAGGCTCATAAAAAAGAACTTGCCCCAAAGTCACATGGCACATCAATTACTATTTTGATGCCACTAGAACTCAGGAGTTCTGACTTGTAATTTAGTCTCTTATATTTATCAGATTTTAAAATTCAAAGCATTATGCTTGAGATGCTATTAAGATTACTGAGATGTAAGCCAGATTCTTAAAGAGTTAACAATCAAATATGGAGTGTAAATGTAATGAAAATCAGAATGGAATATATAAGGCAAATATAATTTATTTTGGGGAAAGTTCCATTTCCCATAATGGTAATCATAGAAGGCTGAGAGCAGGAAGTATTGTTTATGTTATAATTGGTGGTAATATGTCAACAAGGGTAGCTAGTTGGAACAGTGGACAGAGTGCTGGTCCTGGAGTCTGAGGCCAGAATTGAACTCAGGAAGATGAGTCTGACTCCAGGCCTAGTACTGTCTACTCTGCCACCTAGTTGCCCACTGAAAAAAATAATAATGTAAAAAAATCAAAATGGGAAAAAGGGACAAAATTTCACTGGTGAAAATTACTCATTAAAAAAGCAAAATAGACCCAATAGCAAAAGTGGTACAAAGCTCACAAAAGAAAATAATTTCTTAACAATTAGAATTGATTAAGTGGAAACTAATGACTCTATGAAACATCAAGAAACAATGAAACAGTGTCAAAAGAATGAAAAACAAAAGAGACTATGAAATATCTCAACAGAAAAACACCTGATCTAGAAAATAGATTTAGAAGAGATAACTTATGAATTATTGAACCTCCTAAAAGCCATGATGAAAGAGCCTAGATGTCATATTTTAAGAACTTATTAAGAAAAACTGTCCCAATGTCTTAGAACCAAAGGGTAAAATAGAAATTGAAAGAATCTACCAAATACCACCTGAAAGAGATCCTAAAATGAAATTACCAAGAATATTTAAACTAAACCTCAGAGCTCCAAGATCAAATAGAAAATACTTTAGGCATCCAGAAAGAAACATTTAAATACTAAGAAACATTTAAATACTATGTCACAGTATTCACAGGAACACCCAAGATTTAGCAGCTACCATATTAAAGGAGAAAAGGGCTTGGAATATATCTTGGAAGGCAAAATACCAGAGATTACAATGAAGAATAATATGCTCAGCAAAACTGAGTGTTATTCTCCCAGTGAAAAAATGAGTAATTAATGAAATAAAGAACTTTCAAACATTCCTAATGAAAAGATCAGAACTGAATGGAAAATTTGACTTTCAAATAAAAGACTTAAGAGTAGAATAAAAAGGTAAACATGAAAGAAAACCATAAGGGACTTAATAAATTAAACTGCTTTACCTTTCTATTTGGGAAGATGATACATGTAACTTATAAGAACTTTATCATTTTTAGGGCAGTTAGAATAATTCTACATAGCAAAAGGGTAGGGGAGAGTGAGTTGATTATATTAGGATGTTGTAAAAATAGGTGAGAAAAGGGATACACTGGGAAAAAGCAGAATGGAGAGGAAGAGTGGGGGAAATCTCACATAAAGGAGGCATGTAAGGATAAACGTTTATAGTAGAGGGGGAAATAGTGGAGTCAGGCAACACTTAAACCTCATCACATCTAAATTAGTTCAAGGATGGAAAAAAGATGGAAAAATGCATATTGCTCAATTGGTACTTCCATTGGGGAAGTAGGAGGAGAAGAGAATAAAAGGGATGTCAAATAAAAGAAAGCACCTGTAGAAAGAAAACAGACTTTAGAGGAGGTATAGCATGGGGGGAGAGAGATACACAGAGAGAGAGAGAGACAGACAGACAGACAGAGACAGAGAGTGTGAACAGAAGAAAATAGGAGGGAGGGAAATGCATAATTAGTAAGCATAATTGAATGTGAATGGGTTCAACTTACACATAAAACAGAAGCAGATAGCAGCATGGATTAGAAATTAGAATCCGATAATATGCTATTTATAAGAAATACACTTGAAACAGAGAGACACATACAGAGTAAAAATTAGAGGCTGGAACAGAATCTGTTATATATCACTTAAAGTAAGTCCTCTATATGTAGTCCACTCACTATACTAGAGATTTTTATAGTTCTCTTGATATTACATGTGGGAACTAATAGAACATGTGATCTTATATATTAGCTATATATATACATATATATACACATATATACATATATTAGCTTTGATCATGTTGCATGACTAACCCTAACTCTTTGAGTCACATTATTGTCTTTTTTTTTTTAACCCTTTCCATCTGTCTTGGAATCAAGGCAGAAAAGTGGTAAGGGCTAGGCCCTGGGGGTCAAGTGACTTGCCCAGGGTCACACAGCTAAGAAGTGTCTGAGGCCAGATTTGAACCCAGAACCTTCCATCTTTAGGCCTGGCTCTCAATCCACTGAGCTACCCAGCTGCCCCCTCACATTACCTTCTGATGTCATTGTTTCCATTTATTCTGTTGTGCATTTCCTTCTTTATAATATACTTCAATCTACTTATCCCCATCATATTATCTCCTCACCATTGAGTGACTTGTACCTTTAACTCCTTGAACTTGTGGTATTCTTTGATTTACAGGTATATAGCATTACCTGAAGAATATTGATATAAAAATGGCCCTTTCGGGAAGAAGGTTGGTGTCAGTTAAATCACTATACAATTTCTGAAATATTTGTCCATCCCACACTCCTACTATTCTATTGTGGGCTAAGTTCATTCTTTATCGTTAGCATCTCTCCAAGATCTATTTACTATTGATGACGTTATGGACTGTTCATTTAAGTGTACACTATAGTAGGAACAATTGGCATTCATCATCCATATAGTTTTCCTTATGTGGATAGTTAAAACAAACTCCAAATCTATTATTCACCTCATTTAGGAAGTTCTGAAACATTTCTGGGCTTATTGAGATGAGCACAGCATCCTTTAAAAACAGAGGCTTCTGGAGGATTTCCTTAGATATAGAGAATCTTTTTTTCATTTGGACTCCAGCCTCCAATGCATTGTGTGACAATTGCAAGCATCTTTGGGATTCAAACATCTGCCTTTTTTATGCTTCATTTGACAGTAATAATCTGAAGGTTATTTAACAAAGTTACCTCTGTTGTTTCAACTTTCAAGTCATCTTATTTCAACATATGCATAGGAAACATTTTGTTGTAAAAAAACCTTTAAGGCAAGATTTTGCTATACCAGCTCAAGTGCTTTAATTTTATTTTTTTCCCCAAAATGAGAACAGTGAGAACTTTTATTCTTTGTACCTTTCAGTCAGTTGTTGATTGCTAGGATGTGGCTTGCTATAGAATATTGTTTGTAAAGGTCAACTCTTCCCATTTCATACCTTTAAAAAGGATGTCCTTGATAAATGAACAGATTATTCTCATAATGACTTCATAGAGATGGGAAATTAGGTATATGGATGATAATTACTGAAATTTTCTCCTTTACCTTTTCAGTAATAAAGTTACTGATTTTCCCAAGTATTTTGTTTCCCCTCTTCTTTGAAGTATCATAGGACAATAGATTTTGATATAGATGGAACCTTTAATACTATTTTAAGTACCTCATTTTGCAGATGAGAAAACTGTGGCTCAGAAGGGTTCAATAGCTTATTTAATGTCACAGAGATAGTGAAAGTGTTGGAGTCTAAACAAGTCTTCTGACTACAAATCCAACAATTTTATGTTGTCTCATACAACTAGCTGTATGTATTTATTCTAGGTCAGCTTCTTTGTTTTCTTTAGGGCTGATAATTCTTCCTTCTGAAGCACAGTGATAGCAGTACTTTTGAATCCAAATGTTGTGGCTCTGCTATAACCATGAGGAAGAGATTATAGATCATTCAACAGATCTTTTCCATTTTTCTTTTGTTGTCTTCTTTTTAGTTTCATTCTTAAATGCTCTCAGGATGATGTGACTTAATTGCATTTCTGGCCAAGCTTTCTGTAAACTTGTTTTTTCCTCCACTGCTCCTCAGTTTTATGAGATGATATTGCTCATAATCTTCTGCTCTCCACTCCTGGAAGATTTTACAAATGAGTTTATATTCTAAATTGGAGTTGCCCTTGGCAGCCATATATCTTTGCTTGGCAAGAAGATGAAGTGTTTGCTAAGAGAGTCTTTGGATAATACAGGGGAAATTTTTCAGTTGAATGACCTGATACATATGGCTTTAGGATAACTTTTATGTTATATTGAGACTAAATGTTGTATCTTACTGGTGCCTTGGTCATAGTTGGTACTGAAATAAATATTTACTGAATTGAAATTGAATTAAAAAAATTTAAATTTAAAAAATTGAATGAAATAAAAAAGGATTTGAGAAAATACTCTTAGAATGTTCACATTTATATAGTGCTTCGTGGTTAACCAAATACTTTCCTCAAGATAAGAGGTAATGAGCAATAAGGAGCATAAAGGAGAGATTGGTAGGCATGAAGTCAGAAAGACCTGCCAACTCTCACATTTCCAAAGAAAAATTAGTTAACTTCTTAGAGTTTCTTCATCTTCAAAATGGTAATAGCCTATAGTTCCTACATCAGAGTTTTGTTGGGAGTTTTCAGTGTGATAATTTGTCTAAAATGCTTTGCAACTGTACTGCTACTATGTAAAACAAAGTCTTGTGTAGCCAGAAAAGATTTGATTTCATTGCCAAAAGGAGAGATATGGAAGCCTAGATCCAATTAGCATTCATTAAATGCATGCTATTATTACCCAAGTTCACATGGAAAATTGAGTAGAAGAACCATTTCTCAATCCCAGATCTTTTGGCTCTAACTTCCTTTGGTCCCATCCCCCCATATTTGAATATAATTGAATACCTCAATATATAATAAATCCAACAAATAGTAGAAGATTAGTGTTTTGAAGACTGACTGCTAATATCCATTTCTTCCTGAGGCAGTTACCAGGAACATACTATGGGCTCATAATATTTCAATTTCAAATTCTTTTTCCATATGATTCTACACTAAACAGTCATATATCATCATTATGTGGAACTAAGAATTAGAAACAGAATGGACATTAGAACATGGAGACTAAAATATGGGGTTAGTATATAGAATATTGAAGCCAAAAGAGATCTCAAGCCATAGAACATAGAATGTTTGAACTAAAATAAACTTTGGAACACAATATGTTTTTGCTGAAAGAGAAGTTAGAGATCATCTAATCTAATACTCTCAAGTTAAACAGAGGAAATTGAGAGTTAGGGAGGTGATATGATTTGCCTGCTTCCCACAAATATTGGAGCTTTCCATACTAAGGAGAATTGGAACTCAGACTACTGAAGATCTATTGAATTGCTAGTCCAGTGCTCTTTCCAGTACTCCAGTAGCTATATTATGTTTATTTATTAAAAAAAACAGATAACACAACAAATCTTCATGACTGTCTTCTACAGCCAAGATATTTAATGAAGGATATCTGTTCCAGCAGATACTGATGAATTAGATTTAGAAAGTTTGGTGATACTATATTTGTTCAGATGGTTGTCTATTTAGGGAAGATGCCATGAGCATTAGCCTCCTTGCCTAGAAAATTGCTGGAGAAAGCAGTCCTAGCTTCTAAGTGGATTATAATCAACCTGAAAATACTAGCAATAGTGTTAACAGAAGCTGATTTTATTGAAGAACATGTTATATCAGACTAGTTTAATCTCAGAAAAAGAAGTCATCTAGTCAAATACCACTGTTTTATAAAGGAGATTTTGAGAGTGGAAGAGAAGTACCCCAGGTCATATAGTCAATGAATGGCAAAACCACAACATGGGATTAGAACACAGGCATTCTGATTCCAAATCCAGGACTTTATTCCCTAGCTGACTCTCACCTAAAGGCAACTGGAGCAGTGGGAAACCAAAACAGAATACTGGATTTGGAATGGGAGATACTGGATTAAAATCCTGGCTTCCTGTCTTACCAACCCCATGACCCTTTAGGCAAGTCACTTCTCTGTGGTTCTCAGTTTCTTCTTTATAAAAAAAAAATCGAAGGAGTTGGATCTTTGAAGTCTCCTCCTAGATCTAAATCTGTATTCAGTTTAAGCTATCATAATTCAAGGTACAATTAAAATAACAATAACTTGCTTATGCTTGGAACTAAAACACTTAGTTATCCTAAGTAATAGGGGAAAATATGTAGAGAAATAGGGCAGGTAGGTAGTGTAGTGGGGAGAGTGTTGGTCCTGGAGTCAAGAAGATCTGAGTTCAAATCTGGCCTCCCACATTTACTAGCTAAGTGACCCTGGGCAAGTCACTTAACTCTGTCTCAGTTCCTTAACTCTAAAATGAGCTGAAGAAGGAAATGACAAACCATTCCAGTATCTTGCCCAGAAAACCCTAGAAGAGTCAGATATGAATCAAACACTTGAAGATGTTGCTATTAATAAAGAGGGAGCTGCATGAAGGGCTGTCTTCCTCTGCCATGGTTAGGTGTGCCAGCTAACATTATTAAGTGTAATCACAGTGAAATTAAAGGGAACATGACTATTCAAGATTTTGGCCTGAGTAATTTTTGTTCACCTAATCTCAGACCACTCCCCATAAGGCTATATGCTAGGTTGAGCCCTTGAGGGGCTCTGTTTGTAGTAGAGAAACAAGTCATAAGTACATAAGATAACAGAACAAAGTACCAAGTGAAATAGAGTTCAGTCTTTTTATCCCCTATCTATGAGGCTTACTCACTCATCTTCAGTGAAGTGTGAATAGATCTTCAAGTACCATTTGGTATATTCATACCCTCCATTGAGATATAGTTCAAGAGTCAATCAACAAACATTTAATAAATATTTACTCTGCCCTAGGAACAGTATTAAATGCTGTAGATAGAAATAAAATAAAATTAAGGAGTTCTCACATTCTAATCAAGAAAGACAATATATAACAGGAGTTTGAAATTAAGTGGAGGGTGGGAAAGGTGGGAAATGGGATAAGAGAGACACTTAGGCAGGAAGTCTAGAGAATCAGAAACAGGGTCAGGAGAGGAATGAAGGATTGTTGGTCTGAGACCTTTCCTAAAATGGTGGCCCTGGGATGAACTTACCAGTAGAAGAGGAGACCATTAGGACAGACGGAAGTTCCAAGGTTAGAAGGCAATTGAATTAACTCCTTGAAAACTCCTTAAGAAGATTAGGAAGCACCTCTGATTAGCTACCAATAAATAGAAGCAGGATTTGAATGCATGCTCTCTGACTTTAAATCTAGTGCTTTTTCCTCATTCCATATTTACTCTTTAATGAAAAGGCGCTTTGTGGGAGTGAAGGAGAAGTTTGACTGAAACATCACAAAGTGGAACAAGGAGAAGTGATGTATGAAATCTAGGTTGGGTCTAAAGTATAGCTGGGTATAAATACTTTTCTACAGATAATTTAAGGTTTTTAAACAAAGCAATGATATGATAGAAGGTGTATAAGAAATATGAATCAAATATTGGTAGGATAGTTAAAAAAATAAATTTATACTCATTGCCTCCATTTTTTTCATCTCCTACTTCTCAGTCCATTGAAATCTCTCTTTTTGACCTCACAATTGAAATGAAATTGCTTTTCCCCAAGGTTTCCAATGATTTCTTTCTTGCTAAATCCATGACCTTTTCTAAGGCCTCATTCTACAGCATTTGGCACTTCTTTCTGGAAATTTTCACCTCCCTGAGTTTTTGTGACAGTGATCACAATTAGAAAATCCTAGAATTAGTCATAAAGGGGATTGTTGCAGAACATCTAGAAAGTAATTTCAGAAAGCCAACTTGACTTCCTTGAGAACAGTCAATGATAGCCTTATCTTATTTCCCTTTTTGATGAATTTTTTGTAGATGATAAGAATTTTATAGATTGTTCACCTAGATTTCAGCAAAGTTTTTAATGATGTGCCTGATCTCTATTCTTATGTAGAAGATAGAGAATATGTGTACTAGTGCCAAGCACAATGTTTGGCACATAGTAGGTACATAATCAATGCTTTTTGGTTGATTGACTAGATGATAACATATTTAGATGGATTCAGATCTGTTTGGTTGGCCAGATTTAAATAATAGTTGTCAATGATTCAGTAACAACATGTCAAGAGGTTACCCTTGGATTACCCTTTGTTTAGTCCTGTGCTGTTTAACAATCATTTTAATCAGGAGGGTAAAGGCATAGAGAGAATGCTTATTAAATTTGTAGATTTGGTACTAAGCTGGGAAGAATAGCCAAGTCCTTTGAAAGCTCTGAATACTTTTCAGACAAATTGCCATCTTACCATACCTTGGCCATTTTTTATTTGTGTAATTATATTTTTGTGCTCAATAGCCAGATTTTATACTTATCCCTACCAAATTTCTTTATTAGACATATCCAAGAGCTCTAGTCTATCAAAGGGTTTTAGCTATTACTTAAATCTAACCAGTTAAACAGATAGGAAGCCATCTAAATATATTATCATCTTGTCAATCAACAAAAGAGCATTGATTATGCACCTATTATGTGCCAAATACTGTGCTTAAAATTAGTTCACATTTTTTCTCTCTTCTACATAAGAATCGTATCAGACACGTCATTAAAAGCTTTGCTGAAATCTAGGTGGATAATTGATAGCATTTTTATCATCTATAAGTTTAATAATCTCATCAAAAAGGGAAATAAGGTGAGTCTATCACTACCTGTTCTCAGTGAAGCCTCTCTCTCAGAAACAGGGGACCACATATCCTTATAAAACAGAAACAGAACCAAAAGAGTCACAGAAAGGTCATCCAATCCTATTCTTAGCTAGAACCTAACATGATATGGTGGAAAGAGACCCAGGCTTGGAGTCAGGATACTTGGGCTAATATCCTAGCTTTGGCATGATGTGATCATAGACAAACCATTTAACTTCTCTGATCCTCAGTTTTATGATCTATAAAATGGATAATATATTTGCACTACCAACCTGATAAATGTGTTGTGAGTCATTTTTTCCCCTCAGACTGGTAGTGAGGGAATCATTTTTGCAACTCATTTAGCAGTGCAACATAGTCCAAAAAATTGTCAAGAGCCAAAGTTATTTGGGGTTGCATTAAGAGAGATATAACTTCCCAAGATAAGAAAGTCAAAGTCCTTTTATACTGCCTTCATCAAGCTTCATCTGAAGTACTGTGATGAGTCTGAGGTACCATAGTTTCAGAAGGACACTGAGAAGCTGGAGAGCATTCAGAGGAAGGCAGCAAGGATGCTAAAGAGCCTCACAAACATGCAATATGAAGCTCAAGTTGGAGGGACTGCAAATGTTTAACTTAGAGAAAACCCAATGGGGACATCAAGGTTGCTTTTAAATCTTTAAAAGGCTGTTGGCTGGAAGAGGGATTAGACTTTTTCTGTTTGGTTATACAGGGTAATACCAGAATCAATGGATTAAGTTAAAAAGAGATAAAATTAAGCTCAATAATAGGAAAGCAACTTTCTAAGAAGTTTTGTTGAGTAAATATGAAACACAGTATTTCAAGAGGTGGTACATTCACCCTCCTTAGAAAGTGGATAGCTACATGGCAGGTATTAGTCATTAAAATTCTTTTTAGGGTATAGGTTGGAACTAGTCAACCTCTGAGGTACTTTCCAACTGTAAATCTATGACTCTATGATCTTATGTTATATTCTTGCCCTCCTTTTCTTTGTGCTCTAGGACTGTCACTTTTATGTATGTCTCCCTAGTGCCTATGATAGTGCCTGACACACCAGTAGGTACTGTATAAATGTTTCTTGATCCATTCTAGTAAGGAATATTTAATCAGGATAGTATATCTGGAGGTTTTTGCCAATATTCAATTATAAGATATTAAGGACTAGAACTTGGGAACTATAAATAGAATTTGAAGAAAAGGATATAAGGAGCAGTGCCTAGGAAAAACTGATTTTACTTGATGGTATTTGATTCTAGGAGAGGGGGAAGGGTCTAAGATGACTGGGGTCTTGAGCCCAGGGAATAGGAGAATGACTTTGTCTTTGACAGCAGTGGACAGCCAGGGAAGGCTAGAAAGGAGGAGATCTTTTGATGGATGTGTGGAAGAGAATAATAATGACATTTGCAAAAATGGTTTCCTCACTACCAATCTGAGAAAAAAATAACTCTTCACAACACACTCAATCAGGTTGATATTATAAGTATCATACCCATTTTACAGAAGATAAATATTGAAGATCAGAGAGGTTAAATGTGTTATCTATGGTCACATCGCCTCAGAACTAGGATATGAGCCCAAGTATCTTGACTTTAAGCCTGGGTCTCTTTCTATCACATCAGTTAGTTTCTGCCTAAGGCAAGGAATGGATGGCCTCTCCATGACCTTTTTGGTTCCATTTCTGTTTTATAAGGATATATGGTTCCCTGTTCCTAAGAGGAAGGCACAAGGAGATTTCTAATGGGATTACCCAGGAAAACAGCATAACCGTCAAACCCACAGATGGTTCCCCCTTTAACTTTCATATCAATGCTAAGCACATCTCTAAGCTCATCACAAGAATGGTAAATGATTATTGGGGCTTTGCTCAGCTAGAACTGCTTTTCTAGTGGGGAAAAGTGCATATATGAGGAGGTGGGGATAGATAAAGAAGGAAGGGAGAGAGAAAAAGGAGCAGGGAGGGAGAAGAATGGGGAGAAAGAGGAAGAGGAAAAAAGTTGAAAAAAGGAGAGAGAGAAAGCAGGAGAGAGAGGAGAAAGGGGGAGGGAGAGAAAGGGAGGGATGGAGGGAAAGTGGAGAAAAGGAAATAAAGCAAAATAATTATGGGTACCTTAATGTCTGGTAATGCCCTATTCTTTGGAATGAATTCTGTTACTGCCAAAGGACAGCAACTGTGCTGAAGTTTATTGTTTTAGGGAATATGAAGAAATTCCCATGGAGTCTAAAGAAATTACTGAATGGGTCTCTTCTAGCAAAGCAATGGAGATAAGCATTATCTTGAGAGCAAGATTCTTAGTCCCTGGTGATTTTAGTGCCTGATAAGACCTTACAGAACAACTTCAATGTCCCCCCTGAGAAATGTCTGAGCCCAGCCATCTGATTTTTTTTAAAGCACTGATGTCATTTTGTAATTTTGCTCTTCAAAGAGGAAAGGGGAAAAACAGAAAACAAACCAACTTTCTAAAGCAGAAAAGCTTTCCCCAGAGCATCTGGTGTTTCAGTCTTCTTTGTATTCTCTTCACAGAAGTTGAGACACTTCAAATATTCAGTAGCACCCTGGGCCACATGGAAAGGGTTTACTTGAAGTGCATCACCTGTCAAGCCCAATCGATCTAACTCTGATTTCTCTGAAACAGCAAAAGAGAATCCTGGCCATTTGTCGGAGAGGCACTGCAGAGAACAAGTACACTGATGATTTGGTGGCTTTAATGCCAGAGGGCTGGGTTGGCAGTTAATACAGCAAACCTTGCCATTTACTACACATATGTACGAATGTTGATTTAAGAGTGATTGGTTAGTTGGTTTTGATTACACACAAATGTTTGCTTTGACCTTAACCAAGTCTGATTTCATTTTCCTTTGTTGCTTCTTAGTATGGATGATATGCTAGAAAAAAAATTAAATTTACTCTTCCATTCTAGACATCTTTTCCTCCCTGGTCTCTATGCCACTACTCTCTGCTGTTTCCTCTATACCTGTCTGACTAGTCTTTATCTACTTTGCTGTATTATTACTCATATCTTTCCTGCCTTGAAACATGGGTGTTTCCCAAGTCCTCTCCACTGGCATTCCTCTCTTTAAGTTCTTTCTATTGTTAATCTCATCAGCAACTTTGGTTTCAGTTCAGATGATTCCCAAACCTATATATCTGCCTTAATTGTTATTTATAAGTTTAGTCTCACCTCCCACCTGCCTAATAGTTATCTTGCCTTCTGTATTCCATAGTCCACAAGTTCGGGAAAACATTCATCTTCTTCCCCTTTCTGTGCTCTGACACCACCACTTCACATTTCACTATTTCTGTTAAGGGGATTATCAACTTACCAGTCACCCTAGCTTTTGTAACCTTAGGTATCTGATACTGTTTTCTCTTCCCTACTTCTGTTAGTATCCAAGCACTTGCCAAGTATTTTTTTATTACATCTTTATTACATCTTTGTCTTGTTCCCCCTTCCTTCTATTCACAATTGCCACTACCTAGTTCAGACCTTTCCCCTTCTTGTCAAGACTGTTTTAATATCTTCTTAATTTATCATATTGTTTCTGATCTCTTCAATTTTCCTTTAAAAAACCCTTACCTTCTGTCAAAGAGTCAAAACTATTAATTGGTTCTAAGGCAGAAAAATGGTAAGGGCTAGACAATTGGGGTTAAGTGACTTATCCAGAGCTACAGCTAGGAAATATCTGAGGCCAGGTTTGAATCTAGGACCTCCTGTCTCTAGGTTTACCTCTCTAATCAACTGATTTACTTAGCTGTGACTTGATTTCTTCCATTTTAAATCCATCTTTAGCACAAAATAAAAAAATAATATTCCTAAAACATATGAATGACCTGCTCAAAATTTTTCACTGGCTCCCCATTCCTTCAAAGGTAAACTATAAATTGGTTCTTCCTATCATTGAGAGGCCTTCACAGTTTGTTTCCAGATTAATTTTCCAGATTAACATCTTGGCACAGTGGTCAGAGGTCCAGCCTTGAAGACAAATAAGACCTGGATTGAAATCCTGCTTCTAATACATATTACCTGAGTGACCATTGATCAAGTCATTTTACCTATTCATGTCTCCAAGCAACCAAGACTTGTAGTAACATCTTAGATACTCATTGATCTGAATCAGTAGAGGGAGTTTATATTTGTACAATGATAAAATCATAACTCTAAGCCAAATAGCCAAAAAAATCAGAACAATTCTTGTAGTTTTTGATCTAGCCAAACTGACTCTAGCTGTTTGCCAAGCTTACCCTTCCATCTTCCATCTCTGTCTCCACACAAGTTGACTTCATGCCTTCCATGGGATCAAGGCTCACCTATGCCTCTCTTTAGCTTCTTTTCAGACACAGCTGAGGTTCAGAGTGCTTCTGTTTCATCAAGGCTCTTCTTGGTACCTTGGAAAGCACCAAGAAAAAGGCAACCAAAATGGTCAAGGACTTGAGTCCATATCATAAGAGGATTATCTAAAGCAGCCGTTCTCAACCTGTGGGTCATGACCCCGGCGGGGGTCAAACGACCAAAACACAAGGGTCACCTAAAGCCATTGGAAAATACACATTTCTGATGGCTTTAGCTGCTGAGAAATCGCGCTACTTACAGCAAGATCTCGGAAAGAACGGGGACCTTGCTGCCCGCACATTGTACTAATATTAGTTACCTATCAGCAGCCCTCCCCCTATGAGGGGCAATGGATTTACCCTTTTGCCTGGAGACCGAACTCAGAGACCCAGAGAGAGCACCTGGGCGCTGGCTCCAGGGGTTAAGAACGAGTCCTGGAGTGGATAACGGAGCTGAGTAACCCCAGCAAAGTGAAGCCTCAGCTCAAGCTGGAGGGAGACAGCAGGAAGAAGAAGGCAGCATCTGTGGACCCCCTCCCCAGGCAGGACTTACCTCCCACCCCAGCGCTCAAGCTGCCTCCTGCTGGATTAATATTTCTTAACATATAATTAAATATTGTTTTGTGATTAATCACTATGTTTAAATTATGTTTGATTTGTAGCAATGAGAATACCTAATGCATATCAGGTATTTACATTCCAAATAATAACTGTAGCAAAATTACAGTTTTGGAGTAGCCATCAAAATAATTTTTTGGTTTGGGGTCACTGCAACATGAGGAACTGTATTACGGGGTCACAGCATTAGAAAGGTTGAGAACCACTGATCTAAAGGAACTAGGGGGTGTTTAGCTTGGAGAAGTGAAGATTCATAATGATCATGAGAGTTATCTTTTAAGTATTTGAAGAGCTATTATGCAGAAGAAAGATTAATTTTTTACTGCTTGATTCCTGGGAAGCAGGAGCCACAAATGAAAGCTGCCAAGGAGTAACATTATGTTAAGGAAAATCTTCTGAATGATTACAACTGCCCATAAATGTAGTGAACTGTCTTGGAAGGTACTGACTTCAACTCTTTGTGCTAAGTCTAGATGACCATTTGTCAGGTTATACTGTAGTTCATATTTCTTTTCAAGAATGAATTGGAATAGAAGATCATTGAAGTCTTTTTGAAGCAGGTAAAGCATCAGACCTGGAATCAAGAAGAAGTGAGTTCAGATTCAGCCTTATAAATGTACTTCCTGCATCTAAGCAAGTCACTTGACCTCTGTTTGCTTCAGTTTCCTCAATTGTAAAATGAGGGTCATAATAGCACCTATCTCTCATGGTTGTTGTGAAGATCAGATGAGATACCCATAAAGTATTTAGACCAGTTCCTGGTACACAGTAGGCACTTAATAAATGCTTATGCCCTTATTCTTACCTTCTAGGAGATTCATTGATCTTAATAGCAGCATACTTTTTCTCAAAATTTTCTGATTGGTAAGAAATGGCAGATAGAAATGTTTATGCCAGAGAACTGAAAACTGACAGAAACCTGATTTATGGAGTCATAAAGTTAGAGATCGGAATGGCCTAAGAAATAATTGAACCCTTGACCTCATTTTTCACCTGAAGACAATGAGACATAGAGGTGAGAAGAAAGGTCACATAGTAAATAGTAGAACTAGAATTGTAATCTTAGTCTTGTGACTGACTCCAAATGCAGAACTCTCTTCATGATACCATTACAGTGTCCCACTATAAATTCCAGAAATTCTTTGACTAAAAAACCCCCTAAACTCTGTCTTTTATTACACATTGCTACTACTGCTAACTAACCCCCCTTTACCCCAAGCCAAATATTATCTCCTTGGCATGACATGACCTCAGAACAACATTGAACTCTTTAGTTGAACTCTTCATCACAGTATTGTGGATAGCATTGTTTCTTCTTTAACATGAGGGTCCTCTAGTGGAAATTACCCCAGGTTTGCCCCTCTCAAAACCCTGTTTACTTCATGACATCTTCTGCCTTTGTTCCCAACCCCAAGCTTGGGAATATCTTGCCACCTCCTCTGGCCACAGACCAGTCCTCTGCTTTGTTTCCCCTATTCAACCTTAGCTTTATCTTCCAGTAGGTGTTTTCCTTGTCCCCTTATCTTCTTCTTTCCATAATTCTTATTAGATGTTGCATTCCCCCTAGCAGATAGTAAGTTACTGGAGGGCAGTGATTGTTATTCATCATCATTATTATTTTTGCTTTGTATCCCCTAGAGCAAAGGATCTAATATTCATTAGGTACTTAGTGAATGATGATTGTATTGAATTGAATCTACCCAATATAATAATGATAATCAAAAATGATAAACAGCTATAAAATGCAACCAAATACCTGTTATCCCTGCATGCTGAAATATGGGCACAAGTGAATTTACTGAAATACAGACTTTTCATTGAGTCTGGGTTCTTGGAGGTTAGAGACTGTCTGTTTGAATTATTCTCTGTAGTGCTTAGAACAAATAGCAGAGTGTGGAAGAGTGTGCTTAATACATAACCAAGGATGATGATTAATGATGGACTGTGCCCATGAATACTAATTTGCTCTGAGCATCTGACCTCCTTACCAGAGACATTCCAATTGACTTCAGATAGCTGTGAGAAGCATCCCTGGTTCTAGGTTTTTCTCACCATCTCACAAAAGTGGCACATCTCACATGTGGCAAAATTTTCAGATAGGTGAAGTTTATTTGTAGGGTCTTCTATACACTTTCTGCACTATCATTCTCTTCTCTGATATTTATAACTCCCCTGGCCACTCAAGAAAAGTGATCTCTCCATTTTGGTTTTCAGTTTTTTTTTTTCCTTTTTAGAGTAAGGGAGTTGGATTGGGATTTAAATAATTTCTCTAAGGCCTTTTCCAGATCTAAAGTTCTAATTCTTAAATTCCTTTTAAAAATGAACAGTTTTTTCTTCATTCTAGAATTCCTTCCATTTCCAATATTTGATATTATAAATTCCTTTTTTCCAAGTGTAATATACTATCATTTTATCTACCCCTATATGTTACTTCACCTAAATCTGTTCTTCCTCTTCATTATGACCTCTATTCCTCTAACACCTCAGTATAGTTCCCAAGCAATAACTGTGCCTTGATTTCACTTTTCCTCTCTTTCCAATAATGAACTTATAGTTTAAATGCTATATTATCTTCTTGCAAATCCCTTACCACTTGTCCTAATATTAATCATGCATTACCAAAACTTAACCCTGGATTGTTCCTACCATCTGCATCCTCTACCTCCTCTCACAGCTGTTGAATGTACCTGCACTAAGCCCATTACAAATTTATATAATATAATCCCAACTGGGCCTTCAACATAGGAAGGTAATCATTCTACTCTTCCTAAATTTATTATTCTTTGCACTTCCCCTGTAGTTGTTATAGACCTTCTCTACTTTCTTTAACTTTCTCTTATCATTATTCTTTCTACTGTCTCATCAGAGGTATTTATAAAAATAGAGATCATTTACCTAGAGCTCTTTTTTTTTTACTCTATACCTCAAACACCTGTGATATCAACCCCCTAACCTCTAATTTTTTTTTGCCTTTTGTTTATGATGAACGGGTGACCAACATTTATTCTTGTTCACATTTGTTTTGATTTCTATTGACAGATAGCTCCTATCTTCCCCAAATCACTCCTTTTTTCAAATCTTAAAGTTCTCCCCTTTTTTCTCCTAAAGATTTATCAGTGTCTTTCTCTTCCCTTTCCCCTTAAGAAATTCTCATTTGTCCATACTCTCCCCTAAAGATTTTCTATAGTTTTTCCTTTCCTAACTCAACTACAAAGGAGAGGGTCAGAGAATCTGCTATTCCCATTGGCTTTACTGCTTCTCTCTAACACATTGCATTCTGGCTTCTCACCTCATTACTGCCTGGAAACCAATCTTTATAAAATTACCAGTGATCTCTTAATTGCCAAATCTGATGGCCATTTCTCAGTCCTCATTTTCTTTACTTTGAAGCATTTGACATTATTAATCATCTCTACTTAGAAATTTTCTCCTCTCTTGTTTTCATGACACTATTTTCTTGTGTTTATCTCTTTTTTCTTCACTTCTTTTTATTTCCTTCCTTCCTTCCTTCCTTCCTTCCTTCCTTCCTTCCTTCCTTCCTTCCTTCCTTCCTTCCTTCCTTCCTTCCTTCCTTCCTTCCTTCCTTCCTTCCTTCCTTCCTTCCTTCCTTCCTTCCTTCCTTCCTTCCTTCCTTCCTTCCTTCCTTCCTTCCTTCCTTCCTTCCTTCCTTCCTTCCTTCCTTCTTTCCTCCCTCCCCTCCTCCTCTTCCTATCTCCTTCTCTTCTTCTTTCCTTCCTTTCCCATTCTTTTCCATTCCCCTACTCTCCTGAGTCTCTCCTTTTTGCCTCTTTCCCAACTTTCTACCTCTCTTTCCCCTCCTTTCCCTTCTTTAACATGAGTTTAATTATTTCTTTACAGATTCCCTGAAGTGTGTATGTGTATCCAGTTCTAATCTCTCTTCTGAGATTCACTTCTAACTGAACACATACTGCCAATTGAACAATTTAAGCAGATTACTACAGACATGTAATACTTGATATTTCTAAAACCTAACTCTCCATCTTTCCTCCTAGACTCTTGCCTTTCCAAACTTGCCTATATATTTTAAGAGCAACACCACTATTTTAGTCCTCCACCTCCATTATCCTTATATCCACATTTCCACTTAACTCCCAAGTCTTGTCATTTCTACCTTCACATCTTTCACATCCATCCCCATCGATCCCAAAAGTACTTTACTTCTGGCCTTGAGCACCTCTTCCATGAAATAATGCAACAGTTAATTGTTCTCCTTCCTTGAGCCCCTAGCCTATCCTCCATATAAATGTTAATGTGATTTTCTTAAAGCCCGAGTCTGCTCACATCACCTCCCTGTGCAATAAATTCTAAAGGCTCCCTTTTTGCCTTTAGGGTCAAATAACACTTTTTTTATTTGTCATATAAAGCCCTTCACAATCTAGCATGGACCATCTTTCTAGCCTTGTTGTGCATTACTTACCTTCTATACTCTGTCTCTCATTCCCTGAATAAACTTTCCCCTCTGCCTACAATGTGTTTTTCCTCATCTTTCTCTTGTAGAATCTTGTCTCCTTCAAAGTCACAGTCAAATTCCACCTTCTACGTGAAACCTCTCCTTCTTCCCTCTATAGCTGATGCCTCCCTACTGCCATTTTATATTTATCTCAAATATATATTTATATATACTTCTTTATGCATTATTCATATTCTGAATAGAACATGATCTTCTCAAGTGCATTATTGTCATTTGGTTGTTTTGGTTGTGCCTAACTCTTCATGATACCATTTGGGGTTTTCTTGGCAAAGATACTGGAATGGTTTGCCTTTTTCTTCTCAGTTCATTTGATAAATGAATAAACTAAGGCAAAAGAGAGTTAAGTGAGTTGCTCAGGTTCACACAGCTAGTGTGTGTCTGAGACCAGATTTGAACCCAGGTCTTCTTGACCTCAAACCCAGTGCTTATCCACTGAGTCCCCTAGCTTCTTTCTTCAGAGCATAGATCTTTTAATTTCTACCTTTTCTTTCTCATCATTTAGTAGACAAAGTTATATGAATCTGTGTCTCCTTATATCAATGGCCTAACAGAGCTTGCTTTCCTTGGGCAGAGTTCCCTTCTTTAGAAAGCTTCCCTTTAAAAAAAAATGTGTTCTCTCTCCCTTTGTCTCATAGTTCCACTGTTCACGAGTAAACTAATAGGAATAAAAATTTAAATATAGGAAATTATTTCCATAAAATATACTTCATAAAATAAAAGAAAAACTTCCTTGCCTTCCATCTTAGAATGAATACTAACCTGGAGGTAGGCCTGGGGTCAGAAGTTCCTGTGTTCAAATCTGGCCTCAGATACTTCCTACCTGTGTGACTTTATACAAGTCACTTAACCCCCATTGCCTAGCCCTTACCACTCTTCTGCCTTGGAACTAACTTAGAATTGGTTCTTTTTTTAAAAATTTAGTTTAATTAATTAATAATAATTTTTCAATAGTTACATGATTTATGTTCTTTCCCTCTACTCATTCCACCCTCTCCTCATAGCCAATGAGCAATTGCACTGGGTTTTACATGTTATTGATCAAGACCTATTTCCATATTATTGATATTTGCACTACAGTGATCATTTAGACTCTAAATCCCCAATCGTATCCCTACCACCCCGTGTGATCAAGCAGTTGTTTTTCTTCTGTGCTTCTACTCCCATAGTTCTTTCTCTGGATGTGGATAGAGTTCCTTCTCATAAGTCCCTCAGAATTGTCTTGCATCATTGCATTGCTGCTAGTAGAAAAGTCCATTGCATTTGATTCTGAGATTGTATCCATCTCTATGTATAATGTTCTCCTGGTTCTGCTCCTTCCATTCTGTATCACTTCCTGGAGATTGTTCCAGTTCACTTGGATTTCCTCCAGTTCATTATTCCTTTTAGCATAATAGTATTCCATCACCAAGAGATACCACAATTTGTTCAGCCATTCCCCAATTGAAGGGCATCCTCTCATTTTCCAATTTTTTGCTATCACAAAGAGCACGGCTATAAACTTTTTTGTACAAATCTTTTTCCTTATTATCTCTTATGATCCAGCACTGCTTTGACTGGATCAAAGGGCAGACAGTCTTTTAAAGTCCTTTGGACATAGTTCCAAATTGCCTTCCAGAATGTTTGGATCAATTCACAACTTTACTAGCAATGCATTAGTGTCCAAATTTTGCCACATCTCCTCCAACATTTTTTTACTTTCCTTTGCTGTCATATTAGTCAATCTGCTAGGTATGAGATGATTCCTCAGAGTTGTTTCGATTTGCATTTCTCTAATTATGGGAGATTTAAAACACTTTTTCATTGCTTACTGATAGTTTTGATTTCTTTATCTGAAAATAGACTATTCATGACCCTTGCCCATTTATCAATTGAGAAATGGCTTGCTTTTTGGATAATTGATTTAGCTCCTTATAAATCTGAGTAATTAGACCTTTGTCAGAGGTTTTTGTTATTAACATTTTTCCCAATTTCTTGCTTCCCTTCTAATTTTGGTTGCATTGGTTTTGTTTGTACAAAGCCTTTTTAATGTAATGTAATCAAAATTATTCATTTTACATTTTGTGATATTCTCTATATCTTGCTTGGTCTTAACCCCCCCCCCCCATCCTGCACATCTCACAGGTATACTATTCTATACCTAATTTACTTATACTTTCCTTCTTTCTATTTGTCATTCACCCATTCTGAATTTATCTTGATGTATGATATGAGATTTTGATTTAAACTTAATCTCTCCCATACTATTTTCTATTTTTTCCAGCAGATTTTGCCCAATAATGGTTTTTTGTACCAAAATCTGGAATCTTTGTGTTCATCTAACATTATCTTGCTGAGGTCATTTATCCCAAGTCTCTTCCACTGGTCTTCCATCCTGTCTCTCAGTCAGTACCATATTGTTTTGATGACCATTGCTTTAGAGTACAGATTAAGATCTGGTACTGCTAGGACCCCATTCTTTACTTTTTTTTTTCATTATTTCTCTTGATATTCTTGATCTTTTGTTCTTCCAAATGAACGTTGTTATAATTTATCTAATTCAGTAAAAAAGTTTCTTGGTAGTTTGATAGCTATGACACTGAATAAATAAATAAATTTTGGAAGGATTGTCATATTTATTATGTTGGCTCATCCTACCCAGGAGCAATTAATGTTTTTCCAATAATTTAGATCTAGTTTGAATTGTGTGGAAAGTGTTTTGTAGTTTGTAGTTGTGTTCATATAGTTCTTGTGTTTGTCTTGGCAAATAGATTCCTAAATATTTTATATTATCTAGGGTGATTTTAAATGGAATTTCTTTTTCTAACTCTTGCTGATGAGATATATTGGAAATATATAGAAATGCTGATGATTTATGTGGGTTTATTTTGTATCCTGCATCTTTGCTAGAGTTGTAAATTATTTCCACTAGCTTTTTGTTTGATTCTCTGGGATTCCTTCATAGACCATCATATCATCTGCAAAGAGTGATAGTTTAGTCTCCTCATTGCCTATTTTAATACCTTCAATTTCTTTTTTTATTCTCTGATTGCTACTGCTAGTATTTCTAGTACAATGTTAAATAGTAGAGGTGATAATGGGTATCCTTATTTCACTCCTGATCTTATTGAGAAGGCTTCTAATTTATCCCCATTGTAGATGATGCTTGCTGATGATTTAAAATAAATACTGTTTATTATTTTTAGGAAAGGCCTTCTTTTCTTATACTTTTTACAATTTTCATTAAGAATGAGTGATGTATTTTGTCGAAGGTTTTTTCTGTATCTATTGAGATAATTATGTGATTTCTGTTCATTTGCTTGTTGATGAGGTCAATTATGTGTATGATTTTCCTAATATTAAATCATTCTTGTGTTTCTGGTCTAAATCCCACCTGATCCTAATGAATGACCCTTGTGATTACTTGCTGGAGTCTTTTTGCTAGTATTCTATTTAAGATGTTTACATCTATATTCATTAAGGAAATGAATCTGTAGTTTTCTGTCTTTTTTTGATCTGCCTAGCTTTGGAATCAGTACCATATTGGTGTCATGAAAGGAATTTGGTAGAACTCCTTCTTTGCTTATTTTGTCAAATAGTTTGTATAGTATTTGGAATGGTTGTTCTTTAAATATTTGATATAATTCACACCAGGTCCTGGTGATTTTTTCTTAGGGAGTTCTTTGATGGCTTGTTTGATTTCTTTTTCTGATATGGGATTATTTAAGCATTCTATTTCTTTTTCTATTAATTCAGGCAATTTATATTCTTGTAAATAATCATCCATATCACCTAAATTGCCATATTTATTACCATTTAATTGGGCAAAATAGTTCTTAATAATTATCTTAATTTCCTCTTCATTATAGGTGAGGTCACCCTTTTTATCTTTGATACTTTTAATTTTTTTCTTCTTTCTTTTTTTATTAGATTAACCAGTACTTTATCCATTTTATTCATTTTTTTCAAAGTACCAGCTTCTAATCTTATTTATTAATTCACTAGTTCTTTTATTTTCAATTTTATTAATTTCTCCTTTAATTTTTAGGATTTCCAATTTAGTTTTTATCTGGGGATTTTTCAATTTTTCTCTTTTTAGATTTTTTTAAAATTTTAAACATTATTTTATTTGGTCATTTCCAAACATTATTCACTGGAAACAAAGATCATTTTCTTTTCCTCCCCACCCCGCCTCCCACCACCTTTCCCTCTCCCATAGCCGACGCACAATTCCACTGATTATCACATGTGTTCTTGACTCGAACCCATTTCCCTGTTGTTGGTATTTGCATTAGAGTGTTCATTTAGAGTCTCTCCTCAGTCATATCCCCTCAACCCCTGTAGTCAAGCAGTTGCTTTTCATCAGTGTTTTTACTCCCACAGTTTATCCTCTGCTTGTGGATAGTATTTTTTAGATCCCTGCAGATTGTTCAGGGACATTGCATTGCCACTAATGGAGAAGTCCCTAACCTTCGATTGTACCACAATGTACCAGTCTCTGTGTACAATGTTTTCCTGGTTCTGCTCCTCTCGCTCTGCATCACTTCCTGGAGGTCGTTCCAGTCTCCATGGAATTCCTCCACTTTATTATTCCTTTTAGCACAATAGTATTCCATCACCAATATATACCACAATTTGTTCAGCCATTCCCCAATTGATGGGCATCCCCTCGTTTTCCAATTTTTGGCCACCACAAAGAGTGCAGCTATGAATATTCTTGTACAAGTCTTTTTCCTTATTATCTCTTTGAGGTACAAATCCAGCAGTGCTATGGCTGGATCAAAGGGCAGACAGTCTTTTATCACCCTTTGGGCATAGTTCCAAATTGCCCTCCAGAATGGCTGGATCAATTCACAACTCCACCAGCAATGAATTAGTGTCCCCACTTTGCCACATCCCCTCCAGCATTCATTACTTTCCATAGCTGTCATGTTAGCCAATCTGCTAGGTGTGAGGTGATACCTCAGAGTTGTTTTGATTTGCATTTCTCTGATTATAAGAGATGTGGAGCACTTTTTCATGTGCTTATTAATAGTTTTGATTTCTTTGGCTGAGAACTGCCTGTTCATGTCCCTTGCCCATTTGTCAATTGGAGAATGGCTTGATTTTTTGTACAATTGATTTAGTTCTTTGTAAATTTGAGTAATTAAACCTTTGTCAGAGGTTTTTATGAAGATTGTTTCCCTATTTGTTGCTACCCTTCTGATTTTGGTTACATTGGTTTTGTTTGTACAAAAACTTTTTAATTTGATGTATTCCAGATTATTTATTTTGCATTTTGTAACTCTTTCTAATTCTTGCTTGGTTTTGAAGTCTTTCCCTTCCCAAAGGTCTGACATGTATGCTATTCTGTGTTCGCCTAATTTTCTTATGGTTTCCTTCTTTATGTTTAAGTCATTCACCCATTTTGAATTTATCTTGGTGTAGGGTGTGAGGTGTTGATCTAAACCTAATCTTTCCCACACTGTCCTCCAATTTTCCCAGCAGTTTTTATGAAATAGTGGATTTTTGTCCCCAAAGCTGGGATCTTTGGGTTTGTCATATACTGTATTGCTGAGGTCCTCTTTTTAGATTTTTAACATGCATGCCAATTCATTGTCCTCTTCCCTCTCTGATTTGTTAATATATGCACTTAGGGATATACATTTTCCCCTGAGTGTGGTTTTGACTGTATCCCATAGATTTTGATAATATGTCTCCTAATTGTCATTCTCTTCAATGAAATTATTAATTATTTCTATGATTTGTTCTTTAACCAACAAATTTTGGAGAATCATATTATTCATTTTCCAATGAATTTTTGATTTGATTCTCCATGTACATTTACTAATTATTATTTTATTGCATTATATTAAAAAGTTGTATTCATTATTTCTGCTTTTTTGCATTGTTTTGCAATGTTTTTATGCCCTAGTACATGGTCAATCTTTGTGGATGTACTACGTGCTGCTAAAAAGAAGGTGTATTCCTTTTCGTCCCTATTTATTTTTCTCCATATATCTATTAACTCTAATTTTCCCAAGATTTAAATTACCTCTCTTTATTATTTATTTTTTTGGTTTGATTTATCTAGATCTGATAGAGTAAGGTTCAGGTCTGCGACTAGTATAGTTTTACTATCTATTTCCTCCTTAAGTTCTAATAGTTTCTCCTTAAAAATTTTGATGGTATACCTTTTGATGCATACATGCTGAATACTTCTATTTCCTCATTGTCTAATTTGCCTTTTAACAGGCTGTAATTATGTTCCCTATCTCTTTTAATCAGATGTATTTTTACTTTGACTTTATCAGATATTATGATTGTGACTCCTGCCTTCTTTTTCTCAGTTGATGCCCAATAGATTTTTCTCTAGTGTCTTACCTCTACCCTGTGTATATCTAACTGCCTCTTGTGTGTTTCTTGTAGACAACATAATGTAGGATTTTGGTTTCTAATACACTCTCCTATTTGCTTCCATTTTATGGGTGAGTTCATCCCATTCACATTCATAGTTATGATTTCTACTTGTGTATTCCCCATCATTTTGATTTCCTCTTCAAGTCCTGCCTTTTCTTCTTTCACAATTTTCTTCTGTACTTGTTTTGCTTTTAATTATTCCCCTTAATCCCCACCATTATTTTAATTCCCTTCCTACCCTCTCCATTCTTATTACCCTCTTATTTTTCTTTAGAGTCAATTAAATTTCCTACCCCCTTCTCTTTCCCTCCCTTTTTGTACTCCCCACCTCACTACCCGCCACTTGGTTTTTTCCTCTCAACTTCCCTGTAGGATAAGATAGAATTTGATACCCAATGGGTCTAGATACTCTTCCCTCTCAGAATTGATTCCACTGAGAGTAAGGTTTAAATATTATCTATTAGCACCCTTTTCCTCTCCTTCTTATAATAGTATTCTCCCCCCCCCCCCCCCCGCCATGTGCCTAAGTGGCATAATTTATTCTATTTTTCTTATTCCTTCAAGTATTTCTTGGTGCCATCTATTTCTGCCTCACCCTTTTCTTTTTTTATATATATCACCTTCAATCACTTAGTACCCCAACCTCTACCAATGAAAAATTCTTATAACTACTATGATAGTGAATACAGTTTTTTAGAGTTACAAATATCATTTTTCCCTATATTAATATAAACACTTTACCTTTATTGAAGCCCTTAAAATTTTCCCCTCTCCTTCTTGTTTACCTTTTTATGCTTCCCTTGAATTTTGTATTTGTACATCAAATTTTCCATTTAGTTCTGGTTTTTCTTTACAAATACTTGGAAATCTTCTATTTTGTTAAATGCCCATACTTTCCTCTGGAAGCATATAGTCAATTTTGATGGATAGGTGATCCTTGGTTGTAGACCCAATTCTCTTTCCTGTCTGAATATCATATTCTACACCTTGTCGTCCTTCAATGTGGAGGCTACCAGATCCTGTGTAATCCTGATTTATGATCCTTGATAACAGAATTCTTTCTTTCTGACTTCTTACAATATTTTCTCCTTAGCTTGGAAACTCTTGAATTTTGCAATTACATTCCCATGGGTTGTCTTTTGAGGATTTAATATAGAGAGTCATCTATGGACACTTTCAATGTCTATTTTTCCCTCTTCTTCAAGAATATCAGGGCAGTTTTCTTGGATAATTTCTTGTATTATGATATCAAGGTTTCTGTTTATTTCTAGATTTTCAGGTAGATCTATTAGTCTCAAATTGTCTCTCATGGACCTGTTTTCCAGGTCAGTCATATTCTCAATGAGATATTTCATTTTTTCTTCTATTTTGTCATTCTTTTGATTTCTCTTCATTAATTCTTGATTTCTTGTGAGATCATTAGCTTCTAATTGCCCAGTTTTAGTATTTAAATACTGGTTTTCAGCTATGATGCTTTGATTTTCCTTTTCAGTTTGGTATCTCTTGCTTTTCATGGCTTCCAGCAGTCAACTCTGGTCTCCAATTTGCTTATTTAATTTAATTTCTGAGCTTCTTTTTCCAAGTGGGAAATAAACTGTTATTTTCTTTTTTGAAGTATTTCCCACTTTTTTTGGCCAAGTTTCTCCTATCTCTCTTACTTGGTTCTCAGTCTTCAATTTGAGTTCCTGGAGAGCTTGTGATCAATTTCCATTTTTATTTGAAAGTTTGGATATGTTTGCTTGTTTGTCATCTTCTGCTGTCTCCTCTGTAGTTTGCTGTTTTTTTTTTATCCCATTGAAGTTATCCAGGTTCAAATTCTTTTTCTTAATTTTTTTTGGTATTTGTAGATTGTAGTTCTTGGGTGTTTTTTGGCCATTGCTGGATTAGTTTTTTCTTCCCTTATAAGCCAGAAATCTGAGTGAGGAGGGTAGGCAGGTCTCTTTATATTGAGCTACAGAGTGGTACAGGGAAAAATTCTTTGAGGTATTTTTCATTATTTTGCCATATCTCCTGTAGACAGCTGCTCTCCGCCCTTTGTCTGTGCCCAAGCTCTATATTCTTCAGCCTCCCAGGGTCCCAAGTCTCACTGCTCTCAGGGGTAAGTCTGCGGGAAATTAGCCAGTGCCCTAGGAACATAGAGATTGCCCCACACTCTCTTTAACTCTTGTGCTGTAGGTAGAGTGGGGGAGGGCTGATCACCTTAGGCTTTGGTAGGAGTAATTTTACACCATTATAGAGTACAAATGCCCATATCCTGCTATTTTCAAGGCTGCACCCTATGGTAGAGCCCCTTTGCCCATCTAATTTTGATTTTTGTCTTTTTGAGGTGCTTTATATTCGTTGGTGATGAGAAGTCCCTTGCTTCTACTCTGTGACCATCTTAGTCTGGAAGTCCTTAATATTTATTCTACTATGAAAGATGAGATAAAATAATATAAAATAAAGCAAAAGAAAATATCCTCCCAAAGTCTACAAGAAGTAGGGATTTCTAGAAAGAACTGAGGATACATGTTTGTTTACATTTCACTTTCCCTTTTTCTTTTAGAAAGTAAGAGAAAGATTCTGGTTTAGGGAGATCAATTTTGACTGGTTTAGGGAGATTGGGTTGAATTGAGTTAAGTGGTATTTGTAGCTTTTTTAACTAGTCCTGAAGATTTGGGTATTGGCAATCTACATTCACCATTTTAAAGCTCATATTTCTGCCCCTAAAATGGTCCTAGGCAGAATGGCAAAGGAGGTATAGTTTATGTCTTTTGCCCTCCTTCAAAAAAATAGCCTGTTCACATTGCTGTTCATACTGACTATTTTGACTCTGAAACCAGGAAACTTCATTATTCTGCACCTATTTATCAATTTATAAATTTTGCCAAGCTCCAGACTCACTCCCACTGAGATTAGAAAGAAGGATATGAATGTACATCTCTACTCACATAATGAACCTCTCTCCTACCTATTGCCTACTCTCCCCTGATCCCAATACCTTTAAGCTAATCCCTCCCTTTCTAAACTTTGATCCCATTTAGACATGCCCTCTTAGTCCGAAGAAAAAAAATCTCTCTCCTCTCTTCCTAAGCTTATTCAATCTTCCATTCCCTGAGAAGTAAGTCACCAGCATTAAATGTGATGTTGATCTCATTAACTGATTAAAGATATTCCTACTAGGTGGGAATGAGGTTTAACCCTCACTGAAAGGCATTTAATTTAAAAACAAAAACAAACAAAAACAGATTCCCAGTTTTTGTAATATTTAGAAATATTATTTGAATAGAGAAGTCTTACTCAACCACCTCCCCATTCACCATAATCCAAGGGGCAAAATGTGTTAAAACACCATTCCATCTGTTACAATTTCCCTAGCCTTAGAAAGCATCTTTGTTCCCTTCATGTCTATGATCTAGCTATTGCTAAGTCTATTTGGGTTGCTGAGAAGATTTAAAGACTTGAATCATGACTCCATTCATTTAGTAGACACCTTGTCTGTGAATAAACATTTATTAAGCACCTGAATTACCTTAAGTTAACTTAAGGATAACTAACAGACTTCAGTCCCATAAGTGAGTTGGGGGATGTCTATACCAAGCATGTGAAGACTTCTCCTAGTGGAATAGGTAGATGAGAATAATTTGTTCCAGGGACCATGAAGGTGGCTGAAGCAGGTGCTGTGGAGTGCTTAATACTTGGTCAGACATTGAAGAAACCAGAGTTATCCATCCCATTGCATCCCAGGCTATCTTGAGTCATCTTGACTTTTATCTTACCCCTGGACTTTTGATGACTGAGGCGGGTGGGGGGGTGATGACTTTGTGCAGCTCTGTCTCACTTAAATCCAATTCATATTCAGCTGAAGATATCATCCCAAGAAGTCAATAGTCCTCTTTGATACAAAGGATGAACTACATTAAGCATATATTGTGTTCCAGGTACTGTGCTATGCCCTGGAGACAAAGATGGCCACTATCTTGTCCCCACTTTCACGAGGCTCCAAGTCTAACTAGAAATGAAAGCAAACTTCCAATTTTTCCATTGCATCAAATGAGACATTTCTAGGTCTACAGGTAACCAAAGCCTTCATTAGGAGCCTGGGGTTTTTCAAAGTCAGATTCCTCTTTCTACTATCAATGACTAGTTTGTAGATGATGAATAGATATAGAAGAATGAAATAAAATGGTTTTAAGGACTCAAATAGCTATTAATTACAATGAGGGCGATGTCTTTGTTTTTTCAAAATAAAATGCCTTAGAAGCACAAGGATACTTTCTGTAGGTTTAATAATATCAGCTAACATTGATATTGCCCTATAAGGCTTGCAAAGCAATTTATATCCATATTTGATCTCCACAATTATCCAGTGAAGTAGGTGCTATTATTTATTGTCTCCCCTATTTTTCAATTGAGGAAACTGAGGCAGAAAAAATTAAGCAACTTGTGAAAGATCATTCAGCTGCTGAAGCATCTGATATAGAATTTGAAATCACATTTTTTTTTTTGCTGACTCCAAATGCAACATTTTGATCCGCATGCCTTAAGCAGCTTTCTATGTTAGTCCATGCCCATGACCACTGTAAGCTACCATATATGCTAGAAAAGAGGTGAGGGAGGGAGGCCCTTTGGCTGGAATAGAATGAGCCATGTTTCTACTGGAATTTAAAGTCCTTTTGGGAAGGGTAAAAGACATTTTTAGCTTCCTAATAGTGAGCTTTCATTATATTTTGCAAACTTGCAATAGCCTTTATTCTCATCTTCATGATTCTGGGTCATCTTCACTGGCCGTCAACAAAGCGCAGGATTTACACATCACTCTTCTTCCTGGTGATGAGGTTGTCTGCTCTTCCCCAAGAAGGCTCCCCCTGGTTGTTTTGGCCTCCTATTGCTATTTGCAGTAAACATCTTAGGACAAAAACATAGACCATGAAAGCTGGAAGGAATCTTGGAACTTAAGTAAGAGCTAGTGATCTTCATCAAATTCAGCTTAGCCTTAGGGAGGGGAAAAGACTTGTCTGAGACCCCAAACTAGCAAGTGGGAGCTATTTTTCTCTCTCTCTTGGTGCCTGTGTTGCAAAGTTTCAAGACTAAGTATGGAATATGACACTGTGTTCAGTTTGACAGATGCTGACCTTGGTTTCGCTATTATTGAAGTCTTTTTCTAGGAGCAAGTGAAGGACGTATTTCTTACTCAGGTTAATTTTTGTTCATGAACTGTACCAATTGTGTCAAGTGCAAATAGAAATGGATCCTTCTGATCACATACTGATTTAAAAAAAAAACATCACTGGTGGCAGCTGGGTGGCTCAGTGGATTGAGAGTCAGGCCCAGGGACAGGAGATCTTAGTTTCAAATCTGGCCTCAGACACTTCTCAGCTGTGTGACCCTGGGCAAGTCACTTAACCCCCATTGCCTAGCCCTTACCACTCTTTTGCCTTGGAACTAATACACGTTATTGATTCTACAATGGAAGATAAGGGATTTTTAAAAAAGTTTTTTTAAATCAATGAGCATTATCCATGTTGTATTTTTATTTGTTTTATTAAACATTCTGAATTATATATTGATTTGGCTTGGCCACAGTTTTATAGACTTCTATGAGGTTGAGGTTTGGGACCTCTGTATTACTACTAATATTATCTATTAAAGGAATACTAAAGGATCTCCTAGTTAGTTGATGAAGTCAGTAAAGCTCTTTTTGTTGTTTTTGTTCAGCCATTTCAGTCATGTCTGATTCTTCATGACCCCATTTGGTGTTTTCAAAGATACTTGAATGATTTGCCATTTCCTCCTCCAGCTCATTTAACATATGAGAAAACTGAGGAAAACAGGGTTAAGTGACTTGTCCAGGGCCCCACAGCTAGTAAATATCTGAGGCCAGTTTTCAACTCAGGAAGATGAATTTTCCTGACTTCAGGCCCAGCACTCTATCCACTAGGATAGGCCACTCAGCTAACCTAAAGCTCTCTAGTAGTAATAACACTAATAATAATAATAATAAATAGTATTTATGTGTCATTTTAAAATTTATAAAATGCTTTACAAATATCTCATTTTATCCCAACAACTTTGGTTTGCCATTTCCTTCTCTGGCTCATTTTTTCTCTAGTTCACAGATGAGGAAACTGAGGTTAAAAAGGGTTAAAATGACTTGTCAAGAGTCACATAGCTTGTAAGTGTCTGAGGCCAAATTTGAACTCAGGAAGATGAATCTCCTTGATTCCAAGCCCAGTTATGCCATCTTGCTACCCCTATATATAGTTTAGTGGCTCTCATTTCCTCTGGACTTTGGCATCTCTTCTCTACATAAAACCCTTACTGATCTTTCTACCTGCTTATATTATAATTCTGCAACCACCTTGTATTTAACTTCTTTGAATATATTTATATTTATCTTTTTGCTTATTCTATATATACTTATAGAGACATATCTGTGTAGACCAGGAATTGATTTCTATGTCCATGTCTCTACCTATATCCATGTCTATTTCCATATTTATATCTATCTGTATCTATCTACTTGTCTCCTCCATTAGAAACTGCTTGCATTTAAGAATTGTTTTTTTTTTCTTTGTAACTCTAGCATCTATCCCTGGTACATAGTAGGTGTTTAACAAATGCTCATTGATTTAATGTTCAAGACAGAATTAATTGGATTAATGTTTTGTCACATAAACTAATATTTAGATAGTACCTATGTGAATTAATCAGTGCTTTAAAATTCTGACAAATATACTTTTAGATTGAGATCATTGCCCTCATCCGACCCCTTTCTCTTTATAGAGGGAGTGACTAAAGTTTCCAGAGTGATATGACTCACTCAGGCCAATATGACTCATAAGGAACAGAGTGAGAGCCACAGCTAACGTCTCCCAGCTCTGAGCCCATTTTTCTTTCTGCTCTCTCTCCCCTCCTTTATAAAATTCAGTTCCATTGTGACTGAGGTAGGCAATACACGTGCGCCATTGTTGTCATCTGGGACAGTGTACAACTTTTCCCAGCTCATCCATTTACTAGTCCCATGACCTGGAACAAACAGTTCTTTAACCTTTCTGAGTTTCAATTTCAAACCTCTGTCAAATACAGATATCACTGCCAGTCTTGCCTCCCTCCAAAGAGCTATGATAAAGAATAAATGAAGTAGGAGGCAGTATGATACAGCAAAGAGTACTGGCCCTGATGTCAGGGGACCTGAGGTGAAATCCTTCCCTCCTATAGTTGGCCTGGAATAAATCAATACATTCCCTGAACCTCAGTTTCCTCCACTGTTAAATGAGAGAGTTGGACTAGAAGGCCTATGAGATCTCTTCCAGCTCTAGATTTATGATCCTCTGAAATACTGGATGCAAAGCACTTGATAAGATTTATAAAATAATATAAGATAATAATGACACATGTTACATTATATTTCCTTTTTTAACCAAAAAACAAACAAACAACAAAAAAAACCTTTAGCCTGAGCTAGAGAAAACCAAGTGCCACTTACTGCTTGAGTTTGAAAATGTTACATCTGCATTTTGATTCCAATTTTCACTGCATAAAGAATAAAGAATGGATGTGATAATGTTACAGGGCCTTTTCACTTCTCTTCCTCTTTCCCCTTCTTATCTTCCCCCCCTTCCCTTCATCTCTTTCATCTGCTTGTCTCTTTCTTTGTTTCCTCCTCTTCTCCCTTTTTCACCACTCTCCCTCCGTCTCTATCTCTGCCTCTCCTTTTGTCCATTTCTTTCTCTGTCTTGCTGTCATGATTCATTGATATGTGATATTTACAACATGAGAACTCTTTCTATCCATGCTAATCAGCATTTGGTCTGAAACTTCATTTCCGAGAGTTGACTGGTTCACTGAGAAGTTAAGGGACTTGTCTAGAATCAAATCAAAAGGGGCAGGGCTTAATCTCAAGTGTTCCTATATTCCAAGTTGTCCTCTATATACCAGTCCATGCTACCTTTATTATTGTTGTTGTCTTTGTTAATATTTAATTGCTATAAATTAATTTTGCAATTACAAGAAAAACAATTCTCCATTTTGTGATCCATTTTCTGCTACCACTTGCAAGATTGTTGTTCCTAAATGGGCATCTCAAGAATAAAGCATTGGACTCTTCTTCTTACTGTAAAAATGGAGATTTGAACCCCAGACTTCAGTCCCCAGAAGTCCTTAGCACTTCCCAGAATGCCCTATAATCTCACCTGAGTGCGAGATTAGCATTTGTATTTAAACTGACTAACACCTACTTGGTGTCTCTCTGCTTCCCCTTCTAAGCACAAGTCTCTCAAGATGTAGTAAGTGAAATTGAATGGACTTACCAGCCCCAGGTTTTTCCTATTTTTGTATTTTTTTATTCTTGATTTCTAATAATCTTTAATAAATCTCTAAAATATAATACTTTTAGTAGAGAAACTAATTTAACTGTTACAATACCCAGTGCTCCACTCTTAGGCCCTAACACCTAGTCTCACATAAGATGTGCTTGAAGTATAAATTGGAGACCGCATATACAGTAAATATTTCTGGATTAGGTAGCAAAAGACCCCACAACCTTTTCAGAGGAGATACTACAAATCTCCTAAGTGCCTATAAATGTAAAGATTTTGTTGGGTAAAAATTCAGAGAAACTAAACACATCTCTCTACTTTAAATTTTATTTTTGAAGAGTATTTTTGTTTGGAATGGTGAGCCTGGAAATTTTGCCTTGCTGATGCCTTGGTCTGACATTAGCAGTTGAGCTAAAATACAAATTGGCAGAGATCTGATTTTGTTAATGTGTTTCAATTCATTTAGTAAATTCTGGGAACATATTTTGCCCATGAGGGATGACTCTTCTCCCCCAGGCTCCCTTCCCTTACCCCAACATCTTCTATTCTCCACCTCTGCTTGCTTTCCTCTCATAACAACTTGTTATGCCTTCTGTAAAGCTTCCATAGCAAGAAAACGCTGGTTTCAGTCTTAACTCTTCTACTTAGCACCTGTTATAGACTTAGACAATCTTACCTGGGCCTCAGTTTCTTCATCCATAAAATGAAGGGACGGGGATATCAAATCCCTTTTCTTTTCCATGAAAAATGCTAAAATAGAGGGCTTTATTCCGGGGTGGTTAAAATTGTACCATCAAAATCCAGATGGTTTTTATGGAAAACCTGATATTATAATTGGAAATTGAATCAATGCAATTCACCAATTGCCTTTATGATACCATAGAAAATGGCTATGTATTCAAAGATATTTTGAAAACCCAGGCTGAAGACAATTAACTAGGGTAGACATGGTGTATTCTCTCAAGATTCCAAGCCTCCTTCACCATCCTCCCACTGTGGATGTAAACCTCTGCATGTCTTCCAGGCTCTGGCCTTCAGAACCTCTAAATCATTCCTCTATCACAATGGACTTTAATTTTTTTTTAAATCTTTACCTTCTTCGAATTAATATTAAGTATTGGTTCCAAGGTTGCAAGCAGAAGAGTGGTAGGAGCTAGGCAATTGGAATTAAGTGATTTTGCCCAAGATCACACAGACAGGAAGTATCTGAGGCCAGATTTATATCCAGGACCTCTTGACCTCATATCTGTCTCTCTAACCACTGAACCACATAACTGTCCCAACTCTAAGTTTTAATAGGTGTAAATGCTTTTGTATCCACTGGATGGATCTTATTGTGTGCTTCCTTGGTCCTTTTCTCTTGGGATAAGAGTACTATAGAGAATACCTTAGGGTAAATAGTGAATTTAGCCAAGAACCACTTTTTTTTTTTCTTAATCAGCTAAATCAATCTTGAGATTTTCCATTGACTTCATCCACACAGGTCATGGCAGGGTAAAATGTGAAGTGATAATAACAAACAGCATTCATAATCTATTTTTCCTCTTAGAAACATTCAAAATGCTAGGCATATTAAATGAATAAATAAATAGACAAATAAACAAGGCAAGCCCCATGCTCTCATGCTTGTTTCGAGGGACCGGGGCAGTAGCAGAATTCAAAAGTAACAAAATTTTCTCGTGAATTCACAAGATCACATTTTGCCCCATCCTTGATGAACAGATAGCAGTGATGCTTGATCTTGGTTTATGTTCATTTTTCTATTTGATTCCAAGTCCTCATCTGCCCCTTTCCCAAACTGCCTGCCACATACATGCATGCATTATCAATGTGCCGAGACTTCCAGATGATTAAAACAGTGGAATTAGGTCTTGAGGGAAGAGCAGGGCTCAATAGAGGAGATCCTTTCTTTCCAGGCTGACAATGACAGATACATACTCCAGCTGTGGCAAGCCTACAAGTTGAGAGAGCAGGGTACCATCGGATTCCCAAGTCACAAACTTCCCTAGATACTTCCATGTCTCTGTTGAGTGGATGACTCAGAAATCTGAGGCAAAGGAAGAAAGGAATAATGGAGGAATGGCTTTTTTATTTTTTCTAAAAAAAAGGGAAGGTATAATGAGTGCGAGCACGATCAGAAAGTTCGAGGGAGAGCAAACGTAGAAAGTTAATTTAGGATATACTATGTAGAGGCTTTCAGGAGCTAATTGTTAAATTTTCAGTGTGAGCTTTTATACTTCAGGAAGTCATCAAATGGTACAAATAAGTGCTTGATTTATTGTTTTCTAGATTTTCTAGATCTAAATAAATGATGGAGAAAATACTAATAATGCATATTAAACTACAAAGTGTATGTGATGGGGAAGTCCAGGGTTCAGAAACTTCCTATAGCTGTGTAATCCTAGGAAAGTTACTTAACTCCAGTTGCCAAGTCCCTACTGCTCTTCTGCCTTAGAGCCAATATACATATTGATTCTGAGATGGAAGGTAAGGATTTAAAAAAGTGTATGTGTAATTTCTTTTTTTTTCCCAGAGAATTTTTGTTAGACATTCACCAGAATATCTCTGTGTCTCAGAAGATAATTCATTGTCCCTGAGTCTTACTTGGACCAAGTTCATTAAGCCAAGGCTATAGGAAAAGGGTTTAAGAGTGACTAGAGTGGAAATGACAATGGGTAAGATCAGACAAATTTTGAAGGAGCAGTGGTTCAGGGTTAGGATGAATCATGGACAAGAGAGTCTTTCTGTGCCTCAGCTTGCCCTGGATTCTCTTTTACCAGTAATAGAGGGAAGAGATAGATCCGAATCTGTACAGTCCATCTATTCCAACATGCAGTCTGAGATTAGGATTGGAATTCCTAGCCAAGGCTAGTGTTATAAGTAAGGAAAAGTGCCTGGTGGAGGAACTAATGCCTCAATTCATAAGCAACCTCCCCTCCTCACCACCTACCCAAAGTCTACAATTGTTAGATCTTGGCCATAAATCAGCTGAGGCATGCCAGGATTTAGTGGGTGTAGCTAATGGTGCGGTTTGAGTGAGAGTGCCTCTAATGTGGTCTTGTTATGTTGGGGTTGTCTGTAGCTGGGTTAAAGACTGTTGAGATTACACTAATTTTCATCTAATTTACTTTATTCCTCTTGTTTCTGTGAGTATGAATAAAATACTCTATATAACCAACACATGCTCGTGTGGATGACGTGCTTAGCACAGTGCCTGGCACAGAGTGGGTACTGATCAACAGACTTTTATGCCATACTGGAGTGAATACAGCCCATGGAAAATGTAACATGGAGAGACGAGGTTATAGTCCTTGGTGTCTAAGTGGACAAATCCATACACATTGCATATCCAGGGACTGCCACTCACAAAAGAAGATACAGGCAGCGGAGAGAGATAGCCAGCTCCCTGTGAATTATAGAGAACTTAATGTTTGCTCTGAGCACCTTACCTAGTTTCCCCTCAGCAATTCTTGAGGAGGCTGGTGCTACAAAGGTTTGAAAACTGATCCTGGAGTAAGGGAAGACCTGAATTCAAATCTAGCCTCTGACACATTAAAAGTATGACCTTAGACAAGTCATTTAATCTCTGCTTCATTTTCCTAAACTGTAAAATGAAGATAATGATAGCACTTACCTTATAAGGGTGGTTGTGAGGGTCAAGTGAAATAATCTGTTATTTGTAAAAATCAAGAAAATAGTGTAGACCCTGGCATATAGACTCCTTATGGATCCGTATCTCTTCCATCCCATTCCATAATGAGGTTAAGTGGTTAATATATCCAATTAGATGAGTAAGTATTGTTGAATAACATAAGGCAGGTGGCCCATGGCTTTACCTGGTGAGCTAAATAATCACACATACAGACTTAGTGAGACATAGTTTATTATTCAGCTGTGGATTTAGGGGACAGGGAGGGTGTTTGTAACATGGGAGCAAAGCTCTTGGTCATGCATAAAGACTTGGTGAAACAACAGGATTAGATCAACAGTTTGGAATTGACAAGAAATTTCAAAAGAACATTGGTTGGAAGTCAGGGGATCTGGGTTTGAAATCTCAGGTCTGACACTTCTAAGCTATTCAACACGAGGCAAGTTGTTTAATTTCTTGACTCAGTTTCCTTATATGGGAAGTAGCACAATACTGACATTAATTGTCTAATAAGAAAGTGCTTCATGTGTAAATTAAGAGTTTTATGCCTTTTGCAACCATTTGTAACCATTTGCCTGATATTTGATCACCTCAGTGTCTTTTCATTACTTCTTTTAATTATTTAGCAAGATTATATTTCTCTAACCTCATACTATATCTGTGAGATAAGAAAGAGGTGACAGGGAGAGCAAGAGAAGCCTTGAGCACCCCAGGAATAAAGCAGTTGAAGTAGCTGTCTATCTCTCTTGTGCTCTGTGAGTGCAGGGCTTTTAGGAAAATAAAAGACAATGCCTTGGAGGGCAATTCTGGGATTTAAAAAGTCTTACAAGGTTTTGTTGCCATTCTGGACGTTTCTTTATCTTACTGTTTGGTGAAAGCCATACAGAAATGATCAAAAGCATAAGGGAAAGAAAAATATCTTCTAGTTAATAAGGCTACATGGCATACTTGAGAATATTGAACTCTCCTCTATCTATCTATCCATCCATTTGTCCATCTCTCCCTCCCTCTCTCTCTCTCTCTCTCTCTCTCTCTCTCTCTCTCTCTCTCTCTCTCTCTCTCTCTCTCTCTCTCTCTCTCTCTCTCTCTAATAATATAATATGGGATCAAACAAAATAAATCTAATCTCTCCCAGGAGCACTGGATTTTTAAGTTGGACAGGATTTTAGAGATCTTCTAGACCAACCCCATCATTTTTCATATAACAAAATGGAAGTCTAGAGAGGGGACATAATTTGCTGAAAGTCTCACAGGTTTTTGCAGCCCTGCATATTTTCGAAGGTGTCATTCCTACCATTTTAAACTTTCTCTAAGATAAACATCACTATACACTTCACCTGGTTTCCCTGTAACATGGTTTCTACACTCCTTTAGCAGCTTGGCCTCTCTATCGGTCGCTACAGTATATGCTAGTTGTTGAAGTCTCTTTTGCATAAACTTTACTCCCCCACCCCACCCACAGTAATATAATATGAGCCTGAACAAAATAAGTGTAATGTCTCTTAAGAGTGCATGATAGGGAGGACTTCCGGTTAAGATGGCGGCTTAGAGAAAGCTGAAGTTCAGATCTCCGGAAAAACCTTCCCAACCGATCTCAAACTAGAAGCTCCTAAGGCGCCGAAATTCAAAACGATCAACAGCACAGACCCTGGGAACCCTCCTCCTGGACCTGGACCCGGTTCAAAAGGTACGGCTCCCCTTAAAAGCCAGAACCCGAGATCCCTCGGACCTCAGGGGTAGGAGCGCAGAGTCCAAGGCTCCCGGAAGCGGCAGCCGCGCCGGGCTCAGAGAGCAGGGTCTGAGGAACAACAACCCTCAGGGTCTTCTACCCAAGTCCCAGTCCGGGTGAAAGTTACTGCCTGGGGCTTCCGCTGCAAAGAGCCGGTTGGTCAAAGAGCCGGTTGGTCCGGGTGAAAGTTACTGCCTGGGGCCTCCGCTGCAAAGAGCTGGTCGGTCCGGGTGAAAGTTACTGCCTGGGGCCTCCGCTGCAGAGAGCTGGTGGAAACAACAGCAACCCTCAGGGCGGGCAAGACAGCCTCACGGGCTGGATCCTGCTATCCAAGTCTCAGTGAAAGTCTGTGCTCTCGGAGCTTGGGGAAGCGGCAGCCCATCCCCCCGCAGGCCGACGAAACAGCCTCACGGCCAGGGATTCTGAAGGCAACTTCCGGAAATCGAGCCAGGGGGAGAGTGTGGCCTCCTGGTCCGACCCTTCCATTCCAGTTCCAGTGAGGCATATTCAGTTTAACCCAGGGAACGCTCATAGAACCATCTGCCCAGGACTAAAGCCACTGATCACCAGACAAAGACAAGAAAAGCCAATCCTCCACGTTCAGAGATGACAAACTCCACAGAAACACAGAAGCCCCAAAATACCAAGAAAAATAAGAAGAAAGGGGCGACTTTGGACACATTCTATGGAGCCAAAATACAAAATACAGAGCAGATAGAAGAAGATATACAAGAAAATTCTCCAAAATCTTCCAAAGGAAATAGAAACTCTCCACAAACCCATGAAGAATTTGAATCAGAAAGGACCAAAAAGATGGAAGCCCTCTGGGAGGAAAAGTGGGAAATGATGCAAAAGAAATTCACGCATCTACAAAACCAGTTTGACCAAACTGTAAAAGAAAACCAGGCTTTAAAGCAAGAACTAATGAAGCAAAGCCAAAACACCAAGAAATTAGAAGAGAACATAAAATATCTCACCGACAAGGTGATAGATCTGGAAAACAGGGGGAGAAGAGAAAATTTAAGAATAATTGGACTCCCAGAAAAGCCAGAAATAAACACCAAACTGGACATGGTGATACAAGATATAATCAAAGAAAATTGCCCAGAGATTCTAGAACAAGGGGGCAATACAGCCACTGACAGAGCTCACAGAACACCTTCTACACTAAACCCCCAAAAGACAACTCCCAGGAATGTAATTGCCAAATTCCAAAGCTATCAAACAAAAGAAAAAATCCTACAGGAAGCCAGAAAAAGACAATTTAGATATAAAGGAATGCCAATCAGGGTCACCCAAGACCTTGCAAGTTCTACTCTGAATGATCGTAAGGCATGGAACATGATCTTCAGAAAGGCAAGAGAGCTGGGTCTCCAACCAAGAATCAGCTACCCAGCAAAACTGACTATATACTTCCAAGGGAAAGTATGGGCATTCAACAAAATAGAAGACTTCCAACTTTTTGCAAAGAAAAGACCAGAGCTCTGTGGAAAGTTTGATACCGAAAATCAAAGAGCAAGGAATACCTGAAAAGGTAAATATTAAGGAAAGGGGAAAAATGTTATCTTCTTTTACTCAAACTCTCTTCTATAAGGACTACATTTATATCAACCTATGTATACTAATATGTGGGGAAAATGTAATGTATAAATAGGGGGTAAAGAAAGACCAAATAGAATAAGGGTTCTCACACAAAGATTCACAGGGGAAGGGGAGGGGAAGAAAACTCCTATAAGAAGGAGAGGAAGAGAGGGGGGGGGTTTACTTAAACCTCAATCTCAGGGAAATCAACTCTGAGAGGGAAAAACATCCAGATCCATTGGGATCTTGAATTCTATCTTACCCAACAAGGGTAAGGAGAAGGGAAAACCAAGGGGGGGAGGGGGAGAGGGAGAACAAAAAGGGAGGGAAAGAGAGGGGGGAGGGGGAGGGAACAAAAAGGGAGGGACTAAAAAGGGAAACATCAAGGGAGGGGACAAGGGGGACTGATTCAAAGTAAATCACTGGACTAAAAGGTAGAGCCGAAGAAGAAAAGGTTAGAATTAGGGAAGGCAATCAAAATGCCAGGGAGTCCACAAATGACAATCATAACTTTGAACGTGAATGGGATGAACTCACCCATAAAACGTAGACGAATAGCAGAATGGATTAGAATCCAAAACCCTACCATATGTTGTCTTCAAGAAACACACATGAGGCGGGTTGACACCCACAAGGTCAGAATTAAAGGATGGAGTAAGACCTTCTGGGCCTCAACTGATAGAAAGAAGGCAGGAGTGGTAATCATGATATCTGATAAAGCCAATGCAAAAATAGACCTGATCAAAAGGGATAGGGAAGGTAATTATATTTTGTTAAAAGGGACTCTAGACAATGAGGAAATATCATTAATCAACATGTATGCACCAAATAATATAGCACCCAAATTTCTAATGGAGAAACTAGGAGAATTGAAGGAAGAAATAGACAATAAAACCATACTAGTGGGAGACTTAAACCAACCATTATCAAATTTAGATAAATCAAATCAAAAAATAAATAAGAAAGAGGTAAAAGAAGTGAATGAAATCTTAGAAAAATTAGAATTAATAGACATATGGAGAAAAATAAATAGGGATAAAAAGGAATACACCTTCTTCTCAGCACCACATGGCACATTCACAAAAATTGACCATACATTAGGTCACAGAAACATAGCACACAAATGCAAAAAAGCAGAAATAATGAATGCAGCCTTCTCAGATCACAAGGCAATAAAAATAATGATTAGTAATGGTACATGGAAAACCAAATCTAAAACCAATTGGAAATTAAACAATATGATACTCCAAAACCGTTTAGCTAAAGAAGAAATCATAGAAACAATTAATAATTTCATCAAGGAAAATGACAATGGCGAAACATCCTTTCAAACCTTTTGGGATGCAGCCAAAGCGGTAATCAGAGGCAAATTCATATCCCTGAAAGCTCATATTAACAAACAAGGGAGAGCAGAGATCAATCAATTGGAAATGCAATTGAAAAAACTCGAAAGCGATCAAATTAAAAACCCCCAGCAGAAAACCAAATTAGAAATCCTAAAAATTAAGGGAGAAATTAATAAAATCGAAAGTGATAGAACTATTGATTTAATAAATAAGACAAGAAGCTGGTACTTTGAAAAAACAAACAAAATAGACAAAGTACTGGTCAATCTAATTAAAAAAAGGAAGGAAGAAAAGCAAATTCACAGCATTAAAGATGAAAAGGGGGACAGCACCTCCAATGAGGAGGAAATTAAGGCAATCATTAGAAATTACTTTGCCCAATTATATGGCAATAAATACACCAATTTAGGAGAAATGGATGAATATATTCAAAAATACAAACTGCCTAGACTAACAGAAGAGGAAATAGAATTCTTAAATAATCCCATATCAGAAATTGAAATTCATCAAGCCATCAAAGAACTTCCTAAGAAAAAATCCCCAGGGCCTGATGGATTCACCTGTGAATTCTATCAAACATTCAGAGAACAGTTAACCCCAATACTATACAAACTATTTGACATAATAAGCAAAGAGGGAGTTCTACCAAACTCCTTTTACGACACAAACATGGTACTGATTCCAAAACCAGGCAGGTCAAAAACAGAGAAAGAAAACTATAGACCAATCTCCCTAATGAATATAGATGCAAAAATTTTAAATAGGATACTAGCAAAAAGACTCCAGCAAGTGATCAGAAGGATCATTCACCATGATCAAGTAGGATTCATACCAGGGATGCAGGGCTGGTTCAACATTAGGAAAACCATCCACATAATTGACCACATCAACAAGCAAACTAGCAAGAACCACATGATTATCTCAATAGATGCAGAAAAAGCCTTTGATAAAATACAACACCCATTCCTATTAAAAACACTAGAAAGCATAGGAATAGAAGGGTCATTCCTAAAAATAATAAACAGTATATATCTAAAACCAACAGCTAATATCATCTGCAATGGGGATAAACTAGATGCATTCCCAATAAGATCAGGAGTGAAACAAGGATGCCCATTATCACCTCTACTATTTGACATTGTACTAGAAACACTAGCAGTAGCAATTAGAGAAGATAAAGAAATTGAAGGCATCAGAATAGGCAAGGAGGAGACCAAGTTATCACTCTTTGCGGATGACATGATGGTCTACTTAAAGAATCCTAGAGATTCAACCAAAAAGCTAATTGAAATAATCAACAACTTTAGCAAAGTTGCAGGATACAAAATAAACCCACATAAATCATCAGCTTTTCTATATATCTCCAACACAGCTCAGCAGCAAGAACTAGAAAGAGAAATCCCATTCAAAATCACCTTAGACAAAATAAAATACCTAGGAATCTATCTCCCAAGACAAACACAGGAACTATATGAACACAACTACAAAACACTCGCCACACAACTAAAACTAGACTTGAACAATTGGAAAAACATTAACTGCTCATGGATAGGACGAGCCAATATAATAAAAATGACCATCCTACCCAAACTTATTTATCTATTTAGTGCCATACCCATTGAACTACCAAAATACTTCTTCACTGATTTAGAAAAAACCATAACAAAGTTCATTTGGAAGAACAAAAGATCAAGGATATCCAGGGAAATAATGAAAAAAAACACATATGATGGGGGCCTTGCAGTCCCAGACCTCAAACTATACTACAAAGCAGCAGTCATCAAAACAATTTGGTACTGGCTAAGAAACAGAAAGGAAGATCAGTGGAATAGACTGGGGGAAAACGACCTCAGCAAGACAGTATACGATAAACCCAAAGATCCCAGCTTTTGGGACAAAAATCCACTATTCGATAAAAACTGCTGGGAAAATTGGAAGACAGTGTGGGAGAGACTAGGAATAGATCAACACCTCACACCCTACACCAAGATAAATTCAAAATGGGTGAGTGACTTAAACATAAAGAAGGAAACCATAAGTAAATTGGGTAAACACAGAATAGTATACATGTCAGACCTTTGGGAGGGGAAAGGCTTTAAAACCAAGCAAGATATAGAAAGAATCACAAAATGTAAAATAAATAATTTTGACTACATCAAACTAAAAAGCTTTTGTACAAACAAAACCAATATAACTAAAATCAGAAGGGAAACAACAAATTGGGAAAAAATCTTCATAGAAACCTCTGACAAAGGTTTAATTACTCATATTTATAATGAGCTAAATCAATTGTACAAAAAATCAAGCCATTCTCCAATTGATAAATGGGCAAGGGAAATGGATAGGCAGTTCTCAGATAAAGAAATCAAAACTATTAACAAGCACATGAAGAAGTGTTCTACATCTCTTATAATCAGAGAGATGCAAATCAAAACAACTCTGAGGTATCACCTCACACCTAGCAGATTGGCTAACATAACAGCAAAGGAAAGTAATGAATGCTGGAGGGGATGTGGCAAAGTAGGGACATTAATTCATTGCTGGTGGAGTTGTGAACTGATCCAACCATTCTGGAGGGCAATTTGGAACTATGCCCAAAGGGCGACAAAAGAATATCTACCCTTTGACCCAGCCATAGCACTGCTGGGTCTGTACCCCAAAGAGATAATGGACACAAAGACTTGTACAAAAATATTCATAGCTGCGCTCTTTGTGGTGGCCCAAAACTGGAAAACGAGGGGATGCCCATCAATTGGGGAATGGCTGAACAAACTGTGGTATATGTTGGTGATGGAATACTATTGTGCTCAAAGGAATAATAAAGTGGAGAAGTTCCATGGAGACTGGAACAACCTCCAGGAAGTGATGCAGAGCGAGAGGAGCAGAACCAGGAGAACATTGTACACAGAGACTAATACACTGTGGTATAATCGAACGTAATGGACTTCTCCATTAGGGGCGGTGTAATGTCCCTGAACAACTTTCAGGGATCCAGGAGAAAAAAAACACCATTCATAAGCAAAGGATAAACTATGGGAGTGGAAACACCGAGAAAAAGCAACTGCCTGAATACAGAGGTTGAGGGGACATGACAGAGGATAGACTTTAAATGAACACTCTAATGCAAATACTATCAACAAAGCAATGGGTTCAAATCAAGAAAACATCTAATGCCCAGTGGACTTACGCGTCGGCTATGGGGGGTGGGGGGGGGGGAGGAAAAGAAAATGATCTATGTCTTTAACGAATAATGCTTGGAAATGATCAAATAAAATATATTTAAAAAAAAAAAAAGAGTGCATGATAGGGGCAGCTGGGTGGCTCAGTGGATTGAGAGCGAGACCTAGAGATGGGAGGTTCTGGGTCAAAATTAGGCCTCAGATAGTTCCTAGCTGTGTGACCCTGGGCAAGTCACTTAACCCCAATTACTTAACCCTTATTGTTTTCTGCCATGGAACCAATACTTAGTATCAATTCTAAGACAGAAGGTAAGGATTTTTTAAAAATGTAAGATATTTAAGTTAGAAGGAATTTAGAAATCTTCTAATCCAATGCCCTCATTTTACATATAACAAATTGGAAACCCATCCAACAAATTAGGGAAAATGTATCTTGTCTAACATCTTAAACAACCTCTAGAATCTGGCCAAGGGACTTGGGAATTGATGGGCGAATGATAGCAACCCGATTAGTGACATGAAGAAATGATGGCAAATCACCTTGCTACATTGGTGTGAATTGTATGCAACCTTTCTACCAGCAGCAGCAGCCTATTAGGCAACTCTCAATTATCTACCAGAGGAGATGTTGGGAAGCCATATTTTTCAACTGTGATAAACTTCACTTAAGATGCAATTGGAGGAGGAAAACAAACAGCAATGAGTATGTATTTGGGATGGTGTTTCACCTGGGAACCAATTATCACTAGGAAGAGTGTTAGGGAATTAGGGAAACTAACCTTTTCTAATCCTCTGTCTGACAAAATCCTCTCACCACCCAATCAATAAAGATGGCTCTTGTGGAGAGGCACATGAGAAGCCTCCCTCTTCTCCTTCACATAAGTAATTAAAGTCAGTTTAATGAGATTGCCTGAGAGCAAAAAAAAAAAAGCCTCCGTGATAAGTACAGTGGAGATAGACAACACAGCTGAGCATGATGCATGCTCTCCAGGAACAAGGTATTGAATGGAAATAAGAACTGTAACATTTTGGCAGGAATCACCTGGAGTTTCTCAGGCAGAGCAGGGGGTGGGAGATGAGATGTGTTTGAAGTCATTTTCTGGGGGATAGTAGAGAGACTTAGGAGCCATCCTGCAGTCTGAGCAAAGATGAAAAAAAAAATATGAAGAGTAGACTTTCCCTCCCCCTCAAAAATTTTGGGACATCTCATGAGATTAGATAATCTTTTGAGTTGGAAGGGATCAAAGGAAGGCATCTAGTTTCACTTCTACCAGAAGCACAAGTCTCCTCAAGAATATGTTCATTACATACTCATTCATTTTTCACTTGAGGATCTCCAGGATCAGGAAATTCACTACCTATTAAAGCAACCCATTACACTCACATATAGCTCTAATTGTTATTAATTAAAAACCATGCCAAATCATGCTGTATGTATGTATGCATGTAACTTTCACTAATCCCAATTTTGTTCTCCTGGTTCAAGGCACAAGGGTCTAATTTCCACTTTCTATATTAGACCTTCACTGTTCTTGTGGAGACTTTGCATGTCTTGGTTTTGGGTCCACCAATTTAGGCACCATTCTCTTTTTCCAGCTTATCCTATAACTTGGTAGCCAAAACTGGACCCTGCCTTCCCAGTGTGGCCTGCCACTTAGAGGGCAATATGCTGCCAACCCCCTTGTTCTGGACAATGTATTTCTGTTAATGTAGCCTATGGTTGCAATTGTGTTTTGGGGTTCCAGATCATACTTTAGACTTACCTTGAACTTATAATTTACTAAAACCAATGGGTCAGTTTCATATAAGTGATTGTGTAGCTACATAACCTCCATGCTATGTTTGTATTTGATTTTTTAATCCAAAGATTTTCAATTTATTGCAATTTAATTTATTGTAATTGGCTTCCAATCATTTGGGAAATCATGTCATCTGATGTTTTTCTTGTTCTTCCTTGATTTATGTCATCTACAGAACCTTTCTCTATCATGACTTAATTCACTAGTAAAAAAATTAAATGCTACGTGGTCAAGAATAAGTTTGTTGAGTATTCTAATAGGTACTTTGCTCCAAGTTGGCACTAATAATTTCATTTTGGGTTTGATCATTTATAGAGTTTGGAATCCATTTGTGTATTTTCATATAAATGTAGTCAATATCTCTATTTTGTCCCCAAGGAAACCGTAAAAAGTATTATTAAATGGTTTGCCAATATTCAGCTGTATTATGTGTCTGTCATTTCCCAATCTACCACGTCATTAACACTGTCAAATAAGGAAATTAAGTTAATTTGACATGATTAACCTTTGATGAATCCATGCTAGCTTATAATGGTGACTTTTTCCCTTTCCAAGTTTTCTCTTTAATGTTGTGTCATAAAATTTTTGCCAGAAGTTGAAGTCAAGCTTATTAACCTATATTTTGAAAATTGGTGCAGTATTTGTCCACTTATGGTATATCTTTCATTTCCCATGATTTCATAAATATTGCCAACATCAAGACAGCAAAGTTCTAGGGGAATCATAGAATGTAATTCATCCAGATTTTCTAATATGTGATTCATATGTTTGTATAGAGATCATTTGGCCATTTAATATTATTGCTTTTTGATTTCTAGACTGTCTTTCACTTTAGTTAACTGGTATTTTCAATCTAATGTTCTCTCCTTTATTTCTTTAGAGAGACTTGCAATAGTTTATTAAAGTTTTCATCCTCTGCTGATCATTTCTATGATGTAAGCCATAAATTCTGCCATTTCTTACCTTTTAACTTCTCTTAAGATTCTGATTTTTCTCTTGAGCTTTTCCAGAACATCCACCAGTGGTCCCATTCTCTCTTAGGAATCCATAGGGTTCTGTATTTCATAAGATATTGATTAATTTCCTTTGCCTTCTATTATTTATTAGGAGAGTTTTGAAATCTCTTAGATGCTTTGGTAGTCATTGTTCCTTCTAATTTTATTACATTCCCTGTTGATTTATCTCTTTGTATTCCAGGTTTTCAACTGAATTATGTTCCTCTTGAAATCACTGGTGGTTATACACATTTATGTATACATAGATGCGTGTAGTTTATATGTAGTCCTTCATTTATGTTCTTTCTCTCAAGAATACTTCCTCCTTGCCCATACCTTTCTTCCCCCATCACCACACCAGCTGAAATGTTACCCTACTGTAAAAGGCCAGATCAAATGTTACTTCAGCCATGAAACTTCTCCCAATATCCTAAATTGGAAATTCTCTTTATTTCCTTGGCTGTATATAGCACTTTCTACCTCTCATGATTTTACATCCCAATCTGCTTTCTAGTTACTATTGTATAATTTATAGTTTATTTGTCACATATACCCTCTGCTCACATTTTAAAATCTGTGATAAGTTTTATCCTGCAATATTGTAAAATGCTTAGCATAGTGTACTACATCTCCTCAGTAGTGGGCACAGTATCTTCTATTTAGCAAACATTTAATAAAAAGGTGATGCCTTAGTGACTGGATGATGGAATGGTTTAAAGAGACCCATAGCATGTATAGTGGAAAGAATCAAAAGGCTTGGGTTTGATTCCCAGCTCTGATGTTAGATACATAGCCCTAGGGAATAACTTTTCTGAGTCTCAGTTTTCTCTACAAGATGGGAACAATTACCCTAACCCTACCCACCTCATCAGACCGATATGAACAAATACCTTTCAAATTTTAGAGTTCTATAGAAATTTAAATTGTTGTTCTTGTTATTAATAATAGTTAAGTCAGTATTTCCACCAAAAAGTTATGTTTGGAAATTGAATTTAAATACATATTCTAAATTGCTCTATTTTATAAAACATTTGCTAAATGAAATTCAGCTTTTTCAGTGAACTCTTTTCCAATAGAGGTGGACTTCTACGTAATTGTCCTCTGTTGGAACAAACTAGAGAATCAAGGCAATCTCTGTCGGGGTGTTTCTCCTTCGGGATGGAAAGCCTTGAAGTCAGAGAGTTAGCAGCCAGCAGTGTTGGAAGCACATAGGAAGTTCCATATGGCTTGTTACAGCTTTACACATAAATTACCTTTTGGCACCAGCCTAAACAAAAGGACTTAAAGTGATTTTGAATTTTAATAACAAAGTCACTTTTCCCAATATAGCTCTCCTCACCCCAGAAGGGGAATTTACATGTCTTTGTGCCAATACAGTCTGGTCAGCCTCCTTCTGATTTAAGATCAGATGTTCTCTCCTCCATTTTCCATAATGAAGTCAGTCACATTTCATTGCTAAATTGCCCCAGTAATATTCACATAACTGCACATAGAAGGTACTTAGGTTTTCTAGAATAAATAGTAAATCTGAATTTCACCAAGATAAACTCACAATTGGGTCAATGCACTGAGCAGTTATCATTTTTCATTGTCCTCTGCCTCTTTTTCTTTACATTCCTCCAAGGAAATCCAAATGTTATTACTTAAGTATATAACAGGAGAAGAATTGGGAGAGGGCAGTTTAAACTGTGAGATCTTGCCAGGAGTGTAGGAAGAAGATTGAGCTTAAAGTTCTGGGTTTGAGTTTAGTTTTAGTTACCTGAAATGTGACCTTAGGCCACTCTGTTTTTCCTCTTTTAGTTTTATTTCCTTCCTTTGTGAAATCTGAGAGTTAGGCTTACTGTGCAGAGATTCTTTACAATCTATCATTCTGTGCTTCAGTATTTCTTCCAGCTCAACTAGTCTGTGTTTTAAAAGCCCATTCAGGGCAAACCTATGAGGTGAAGAGCTTTACTTAAAAATATTCACAGCCTTGAATTCTATGTCCCTTCACATTTGAACATTCTAAGTTTAAAGATCCTTCCCAGTTCTGCTCTTCTTTTTTTTAATTTTAAACATTCTATTAATTTTAAATTTTGAGTTCTAAATTCTCTCCCTTCCTCCCAAACCTCCCCCCAACTGAGAAGGCAAGCAACATATCAATTATATATGTGAAATCATGCAAAACGTTTCCATATTAGCCATATTTTTAAAAAGCAAGAAAAACAAAGAAAATGAGAAAATTATACTTCAGTTTGCACGTGGAGTTTATCGGTTCTGTGGAGGTGGATAACACTTTATTTGGAATTATTTTGGATCATTGAATTGATCAGAGTAGCCAAGATCACTTTAATAGTTGATCATCATTAAAACATAGCTGTTGCTATGCACAATGATCTTGTTTTTGCTTTACTTGGCTTCCATTCATATTGGTCTTACTATGTTTTTTCCCCTGAAACTACCCTCCTTGTTATTTTCCACAGCATGATAGTTCTCTATCACAATCATATGTCATAATTTGTTCAGCCATTTTCCATCTGATGAGTATTCCCTTAATTTCTAAATTCTTTGCTACCACAAAAAGAGTTGCTATAAGTAGTTCTGTTTATATAGATCCTTTTCCTTTTTCTTTGATTTCTTTGGAATTTAAAATTAGTAGTGGTATTGCTGGGTCAAAAGGTATAAATAATTTTATAGTCCTTTGGGAATAATTCCAACAGTCCTGCAGGATGGCTAGATCAGTTCACTACTCTACCAATAGTTAATTTGTGTGCCTATTTTTTCCTCATTTCTTCTAGAATTTCTTGTTTCTGATAGTTGTGAGGTTGTACCTCAGAGTAGTTTTAATTTGCCATACTCTAATCATTAGTAATTTAGAGCATTTTTCATATGTCCATGAGTAGCTTTGTCTTCTTCTTTAAACTTCTTTGACCATTTATCAGTTGGGGATTGGATCTTATTTTTATAAATTTGAATCAGTTCTATAATCAGTATATATTTGAAAAATGAACCCTTTATCAGAGAAGTTTAATGTAAATTTTTAAATTTTCTTTCATTATCTACCTTTTAGCAAAATGTAGTTTCCCTGATTATTCCTTTTAATTATATCTGTTTTGGCTTTTTTTTTTTTGTGTGAGAGACTATGATACCTCTGCCTTTTTTACTTCAGCTGAAGCATATTAGATTTTGCTCCAGCTCCATATTTTGACTCCATATGCACCTCTTGGTTTCAAATTTGTTCCTTATAAACAACATATCATTGGATTCTGTTTTCTAATCCAATCTGATATCTGTTTCTGTTTTTATGGGTGAGTTCATCCTATTCACATTTACAATTATGATTGCTTATAAATGTGCATTTCTCTTATTCCCACTTTCCTGCTTTTTTCTTCTCTCTCTTTTTATCCTGTCCCTTTTCAGAGATCCATTTTGCTTCTAACTGCTACCTCTATTAATAATCCTCCCTTTTATCATCCCTCCTTTTCTCTTATCCTCTTCCCCATTTCCTTATTGAGTAAATTATATTTCTATACCGAACTGAATGTGTATAAATATTCTTCCCTTTTTGAACCAATTCTGATGAGAATTAGGTTCAAATGTTGCCTGTCTCTCTCCCTATTTCCCCCTGTATTCTAAAAGCACTTCCTTGCATGCTTCTTTTTTGGAGAAATGTCCCCCATTCTTCCTTTTCCTTCCCCTCTTCCCAGGGTATCCCTATTTCTCATTTTCATTTCATTTTTGAGGGGAGATCATTCCACTGACATCCATGACCTCAGTCTATTTAAAGTCCTTTTAACTGCTATAATAATAATAATAATAATAATAATAAAATTCCTAGGAAATACATCATTTATCTTCTGTAAAAAAATGTAAACAATTTAACTTCATTGAGACCTTTTTGATTTCATATTTACATTTTTATGTTTCTCTTGAGTCCTTATATGTGCAAGTCATATTTTCTATTCACCTCTTTTCATTAGGAACTCTTAGAAGTCCTTGGTTTCATTAAATGTCCATTTACCCCTGCCCCCCAAAGGAATATATTTAGTTTTGCTAGTTATGTTACTCTTGGTGGTAATCCTAGCTTCTTTGCCTTCTAGAATATCATATTTAAGTACCCCCACTTCTTTAATGTGGAAGGTGCTAAATCATATGAGATTCTGACTGTGAATTCATAGTATTTAAATGGTTGCTTTCAAGCTGCTCTGGAATATAGCATTTAACATTATAGTTGCTGGAAGTTTTCACTTAGAGATCTCTTTTAGGAGATGATTGCTAGATTCTTTAATTTCTATTTTACCCTCTGAATCCAAGATATGAGGGCAGTTTTTCTTGACAATTTCTTGGAATATGATGCGTAAGTTCTTTTTTGAGCATGGCTTTCAGGTAGTCCAATAATTCTTACATTATCTCTCCACGATCTGTTTTTGAGGTCACTTGTTTTTCCAGTGAGATATTTCCCATTTTCTCCTATTTTTTTTCATTCATTAGGCTTTTTCTTGTGGAGTTAACTTCGACTTGTCTAATTCTAATTTCTAAGGAATTACATTCTTCAGTGAGATTTTGTACCACTTTTCCACTTGTTCTATATTGCTTTTTAAGGAGTTAATTTCTTTAGTGAATTTTGTGCCTTTTATCATTTGACCAATTATGGTTTCTTAAAGTGTTATTTTGTTTAGTATTTTGTGTGTCTCTTACCAAGATATTTATTCTCTTTTTAATTTCCTTGCATTACTCTCTATGTTCTATGAACCTATTATTCTTTTTAAAAAATACAATTTATTTATAAGTATCTCAGTCCCTCCTTCTCCTCCCTGCATTATAGAAGGCATCATCTGGGAGACAGATATATGTGTGGGGGTGTATATATATATATATATATATATACACACATATACATATACATGCATACATATATGTATGTATTATTTCTTTCATGTTTACATTTTTCAATTTATTCTCCAAAGGTGACATTCACAAGTTAATTTTTCAGGTATTAAATCTATAGTTATATATATAATATTCTTTTGACTGTAATCATTTCACTGTTCATTATTCCATGTAATTCTTTCCATGTTTTTTTATTAGCCTCTTCAATGTCATATGGTGCAGTAGTATTCCATCACAATTATGTATCACAATTTATTTAGCCATTCCCTAATTGATAGGCATGCCTTCAGTTTCTAGTTCTTTGTCATCACAAAAAGAAATAAATATTTTCTGCTATAAATATCTTGGAATATATAGGTTTTTTCCTTTTCCCCTAAGCACTTTAGGACATAGACCCAGCAATGTTATTTCTGGGCCTAAGGGCATACAGTTTTATAACTCTCTGGGTATAATTTCAAATTGCTCTCCAGAATGGTTAGATCAGTTCACAATTCCACCAACAGTGTATTAGTATTCCCATTTCCCCATATCCCCTCCAGCATTTGTCATTTTCCCATTTTGGCCAGTCTGATGGGTATGAGATGATACCTCAGAATTGTTTTGGTTTGCAATACTCTGATCAGTAATGATTTAGAGCACTTCTTCATATACCTCTATATGACTTTGATTTCTCAATCCAAAAATTTTATGTTCATATCATTTGCTCATTTATCAATTGGAGAATAGGTCTTATTCTTATGAATTTAATAAATTCTCTATATATTTTAGATATGAGACCTCTATCCAAGAGGCTTTCTGTAAATTTTTTCTTCCCAATTTTCTTCTTCCCTTCTAATTTTGGCAATATTTGTTTATGATTCTTTTTAAAAACAGATTTCATTGATATATTTTGCTTTTACATTGCCTAAATTTCCCTTTTGTGACTTTCTTAGAGAGCTATTTCACATAGGAAATATTTTAAATTTAATTTTAATTTTTTTATTTTAATAACAAATTTCCACTTAAGTTTTCCAAAGTCATATGATCCACATATTGCCTCCCTCCTTTCTTCCCCTCCCCTCCTAGAGCTGATAAGAAATTCAATCTGGATATTATCATGCAAAACATATTTCCATATTATTCAATTTTGGAAGCAAATAATGCTATAGAACCAAAACCCCCAAATATGTATCCAAATAAACAGGTGATAAATCATATGCATTAATCTGCATTTCTACCCCAACAGTAATTTTTCTGGAAGTGGATAGCATTCTTTTTTCAGAAGTTTTCAAAATTGTCCTGATTCATTGTATTACTGTTAGCAAAATCTATTACTTTTGATCATTCCATAATATTGTAGTTACTATGTATAATGTTTTCCTGGATCTGTTTATTTCACTCTGCATCAGTTCCATCTAGGTCTTTCCAGCTCTTTCTGAAATCATCCTGTTCATTATTCCTTATAGCACAATAGAATTCCATCACCATCATTTTCCACAATTTGTTCAGCCATTCCCAAACTGTGGAGCATCCCTTTAGTTTCCAATTCTTTACTAAACCACAAAAAAGCAGCTGTAAATATTTTTGTACAAATAGATCCTTTCCCATTTTTCAAATCTTTTTGGGATATAGAACAAGTAGTGGTATTACTGGATCAAAACATAATAGCAGATATTTTTAAAGGAGAGCAATAAAGAGGAAAAAAAGTCATTACAACTCATCAACACAGTGAAAAATCTTAGTGTTGCATATATTCCACACCTGTAGATATAAACTTCTACAATGAACATAGAAAGAGTAATGAACATTTTCATATCTTTCCTTCAGATTTTCCTTTACAATTTTACAACATTCAGTTATAATTGTTTTGTGGTTCTCCCCCCTCCCCCCGCCCCTGTCCCATTTATGTTGTTATTGTATGCCTTGTTTTCTTGGCTCTGCTTATTTCATTTTGCATCACTTCATGTAAGTCTTTTCATACTGCTCTATTTTCATCATGGTTCTCATTTCTTATAGCCCAATATATGTAACACATTTTTTAAGCCATTTCTCAAAGGATAGTTATCTACTTAGTTTCTAGTTCTTTACTACTCCAAAAATACTGCTATCACTATTTTAGTGTATATGGCATCTTTCATTTTGTCAGTGATCTCTGGGAAAAAGTGGTCAAAAAGTATGAAACATTTTAGTTTACTTGCACAATTCCAATTTGCTTAACAGAATGTTTGTATTAATTCACTGCTACACCAACTATACACTAGTTTTCCTGTCTTCCTATAACCCCTCAATCACTGACATCTTCTTTAATGAAACCAGAAGGTTATTTTGTGTGTGTGTGTGTGTGTGTGTGTGTGTGTGTATGATGGGCATTTCTTCTATTATTAATGATTTGGGGTCTTGTGTAATGTGCTTTTTAAAATACTTTGCAAGTTTTTTTGAGAACTGTTTTATGTCATTTGACCATTTATCTATTCCATAAGAACTTATGATTTTTGTCTTTCTGTTTGTTGTCTACACATCTTGAATATCAAACACTTATCAAAGATATTTTATACAAATATTTTTTCAAAGTTGACTGTTTTTTATTCCAAGTGGATTAATTTTGTCTGTGAAATAGCTTTCCAATTTCATTTAGAAAAAAGCATCTATTTTATCTTTTGTAATTGCCTCTGTCCCTTGTTTGGTCTACTTCTCTTCTAATTTGAAATGGTATTATCTTTGACATTCAGTTCATGTATCCATTTTGAATTTATTATAGAATATAGCATAAGGTATTTGTGTAAGCCTAATTTCTGCCAGGCTATCTTCTAGTTTTCCCAGAAATTCTGAGCAAATGGGGAATTCTTTCCTAGACAATTTCTCTTTGAGGTTTATCAAATGTTGATTATTGATATTTTAAAATTTCTGATTTTTCCTTATCTAGGGTGTGTCACTGATCTACTTTTCTATTTTTTTAACCAGTACCAAATGGTCATAATGGTTGCTCTTTGATAATATAATTTGCGATCTAGAAATTTGTTCCTTCATTCCTTTTCCCCCAAAACATTATTTTATTTGTTACTACTCTGGATCTTTTGTTCCTTCAAATTAATTTCATTGTTATTTAATTTAGCTTTGGAAAGTATCCCTTTGGAAGATGATTAGAATAGCACCAAATTTTTAAATTAACTTTGATGATATTGTCTTTTTTTGGCACAGTATATATTGGTATACCCAAACCAAGGGCATTGAGTATTCTCCCAGCTTATCCCAAGGATAATTTAAATTATCCTCGATTTCCTTATCTGGAATTTTGTAATTGAATCTATGTAAGTTTTGAGTGTGCTTTGATAGATTGATTCAAAAATATTTCCAATATTTGTTTGTTTGTTATTTATCTATTATTTATCTAGATTTCAATCTTTTGAGATTGGGTTTCCTTATCCCAGTGGTACTGGGACAATTCACAGCCCAATTGCATTGATGATCAACAGGTGAACTTTAACCTGCTGCATTTTTCATTTGGTCCAGTTTATTCTCTGTAGGTAGCCTGGGAGCCTTCAGGTTTGTACATTATTTTAATTCTGAACTTACTGAAGACCCTTAATTGAATTTTGTTCTACTATACCTCAAAACTCCTGAACTTAAGCATTCCCCCCACTCTCAGCCTTTTCTAGCAGCAGAAGTTACAGTTGTTTGCCACCATGCCCAATGGGGATATCTTGAATGAGACATGGTCTTTTTTTTTTTATGTTGAATGCTATTGACTTTTATGGACCTCTTTTGTAGCCTGAGACTTTGGAGAAGCTGATGCCAGGGCCTTTGCTGCTAGTAGCCTTCCTTTTTGGAAGGAATGTTTGGCCAGAGGGCAAGGAAGTGACCCTACTCTAGATTCAGACAATATTTAGATGCCTTGGGAAACTCTTACCCTAAACAAAACCCCGAACTCAGCAAGATTTGCCAGGAATGACAGTGGGGCTTCTATATTTAACAAGAAAATAGACTAGATTTACTCTTAGAGATTAATATAACAAACCACATCCCAAAGGCTTTGTTTTATTTAATACATCAAGTAGAACTGAGGTAACCAGTGCTCAGGGGGCTGGCTTATTCATGTGATCCTTTCTGGACCTGAGGGTTTTTGTTATCCTTCTTCTATTATTCTAATTAATAATAGTCTGTAGCATTAATATCCATATTTGTGTTTCATTAATATGCAACAGAAGAAATATGGTTTTATTATTTATTTGGATTTGTTTTCTATAGAATTATATTTTGTTAATTTGGGATTATATTTTAGATTCCATTTCCCAAAGATTCCTCTGCCATGTATTGCCTCCACCACCACCCCCACTCCTAAAATTCTGGCTATTGTAATCAAGTGAGATATAGCTGCTAAAGAGGCACCTTCATATTATTCTAGTTTAGGACAGGGCAGCTAGGTGGTACAGTGAATAAAGGGCTTGGACTAGAGTCAGGAAGACCTGAGTTCAAATTTGGCCTCTGACATGTACTAGCTATGTGTCCCTGGACAACTCACCACTGTTGGCCTCAGTTTCCTCATCTGTAAAATGAGCTGGGAAAGGAAATGGCAAACCATTACAGTATCTTTGCCAACAAAACCCAAATGGGGTCATGAAGAATTGGATGTGACTGAAATAACTGAAAAAAAAAAAAAAAACAAAAACAAAAGTCTTGGGCTAGGTCTTCCAGGTCTTCATTATTTAAAGAAGCTTGGAAGTGAAAATTCTTGCCCCAAATCCCACAGCTAATATTAGACCTGAGGCTCTAATCCAGGACACTTGCTTTTAAAATCCATCACTTTTCCCTCTATACCAAATGTAGCAGGGCTCAGAAATTCAACATTAATTCAGAGAGAAAAATAATGATAAATCTGAGCAGCCGAAATATATCACAAAGCCTTATAATAAAATTCACACACTTTACATGCGAGTAGCCTCATTCAGAACTTTAATAACTCATTTTAGGCATAATTCTAATGGGCTTGCTTAATATTTTCCTTCACTCACAAAAAATATAAACAATAAATTAGAAGGTCAGAGGGTTTGCTAGAGGCAGTAATAATTACAACTGCAGAAATGACAACTGACAGCTTGAGAGTTAGGAGGGGAGGTAAGAAAAATTGTAAAAAATTCACACAGGCTAGGGCTATTCCATTCAAAGACAAATAGCTGTAAACATCCCATTAAGTCCTGTGACTATCACTCCATTATAGCACAGTATAATAACAGATGAGAGACAGACATAGAGAGGAAGGAGTCATTGGAGCCCTGGTTGTCATACATTAGGATCTGCCAGATCCAAATGTTGGGCCTTTGTGTAAGTTAATGGCCATTTACTATTGTTTTTATGAGGCCACCTGAAGAACAGCCTGAAGTCCTTTTTAATTCAATCCTGAAACAGAATTCCAGACACTATCCAAGATATATACACATCCACACACAGATAGTATATGCTATTGTGGGTAGGACAAGGGAAAATGAGTCAGGAGATCTTGGCTCTAGACCTGACTCGTCTACTTTTTTGCTATATGATCTTAAGGCAAGTTGATCCTCCCTGAGGTGAAGTTGCCTTATCTGTAAAATGAAAGAATTAGACTTTATGGCTTCTATTATCCTTTCCAATTCTTTCTTTTTATCATTCTTAGCCCACAAAAAGCACTTCACAAAAAATGTTTTATCATTCATTCATTCTGCAGACCCACAAGTTTTGGATCCTCAGAATGATAGAATTTTAGAATTCAAGCTTCAGGCATCATCTAGTCTGATTGAAACAGCACCCATTTTTGACATACATTCATTCATTTAGCAACCATTTATTCGATACCTATGTGCAGTAATGAGAAGGTAGCAAGAAGAGATTAAATTGTGATCAGAATCCTTTATTTGGCACAATAGTTTGTGTTATAATTTAGGGGGGAAACCTGCAATCTTTTTTTTTTAGTTTTATTATCATGTAAAATACACTTCCATGTTGGTCATTGTTGTAAAAACAGACTCATACATAACCAAAATCCCAAACAAAAACCAGAAATCCATTGATGTGAAAGATATTATGCTTTGATCTGCATCCTTCCAACTCCAACAGTTCTTTCTCTGGAGAAAAACCTGCAATCTCAAATCATTTTCAAAAAGGAAATATGGATACTTAAAAAGGTGAACCTCAAAGCTATCTGGAAAACCCCAAAAATCTAATTTCCTAAAGTTTCCAGAAAACTCAGTTTAATTGGCTTTTTGTGACCTCAGGGAATTCAGGAAGCTTCAAACCACAGTCTCTGATTCCCTCAGATTTTCAAGGCTGCCTAATGAGATAAAATCAACTAGCGTGCAAAACATGGGGCATCAGATACTATGTAGTTCAGTCAATACTTAAGCAAGACTCCCTTTTAAGGCACCCTTAATAAGTGGATACAGGTGAGAACTAAGTGGGGTTATATCCAGAGGTGGAAAGCAACCCTGAAAAGGGCTTTTCAAGCCATCATGCTAGTCCTCTTTGAATGCCTCACTCTCACCTGTGATTCCAAGAAGCTGTAGTATTTATAGCTGCCATCTCCTGGTAAGCTGACTGGGCAGATAGGCTAAACCAGGTTGAGGGCAATTGATAGGTCTCAAACCCATTGGTGAGTTAGGGAGTATCTACCACAGACATGTGAAGACTTTCCTCAGTGGAAGGTCAGATGAGAACAATCTGTTCTAATAGCCACGAAGGTGGTAGAAGTAGGTAGTGGGAGCACTTAAAGCTTAGACACTGAAGAAGCCAAGATCACCCATTACATCCCAAGCCATCACCAGGTGTCTTGACTTCTGTTTTTCTACTGGATTCAGTGTCTCTAGAAGAGGAAGTAAGGTTGACAACTTTGTGCAACTGTTTCATTTAAATCCAATTTATTTGAGTCAAAAGATATCACAAGTGATGTCATTTTAGTCCTCTTGAAGTACAAATGGCAACAACCAACCAATCAACAAGTGGAAAAATATATAGTATAATGGTAAGAAAATAAAGGGGACTTTAATCTTTTCTAAAAACATGATTCCTTTCCATGACATCCTAAAAAAACTGCAGTATAGTCCTCAGTTGAAGACCTGTGGTCATGACTCCTTATTTTCTCAATGTCTTATTCATAACTAGACCCAGTCACTTGACTCTGCCTTAGTCCTTGTCTTTTAACTACCACCTTGATCCAGTATGGCATATCCCAGGGACCATACCTGGACACCACCTCCCAAGTTCCATCCAAATCCAGAACCATTTTGCAGCATCCATATCTTCAAAAGAACTTCCTTCCTTGCCTCAACAAATGTCTTTTAACTGTTCTATTTCTCATCACCACATTCTATCTCCTATCTAAATCCCAAGAGCTGTACCTCTATCTATTCTTGTCTTCAATGAGGAGCCCTCCTGGGGCATCACAGGATATATCACCTCTCATGAGGTTAGAGGATGCTCTATTCAGCCATGTTGTCTGACTCCATGCCTCCATAGTTAGGATAATTTCATCCCTGTATTCACTCCCTGTCTCATTCTGATCTCTTTACTTCCAATGTACAAAACTTGTTTCCTTTCCCCAGATGCCTGTACTCTTATTCCCATCTACCTCAATTTTACCTCCTCCACCCCAAACAATATTCCATTCTAGATTCATCTCCATCTTCCACGATGCCTTTTGGAAGGCCAGCTCCATAATTAACAAACATTCCTTTCATCCCAAACTTTTTTTTTTATTTTTCACTCTGTCATCTTCTGGTACTCATTGAGATCTGGCCTTTCTTGATAACCTTCCTTCCAATATTGGTTGTACCTTTACTTATACTTCCCAATTTCCTGCTCATGGTGAGGAGTCAGATTTCAGGCTCATCCTCTACTCTCATAATGTAGCAACATCTCCTCCTCTGAGGTTTATAAAATCAAATTTATCACTAATTTCAGATTCTGATAGCTGTTAAATATTGAATCCCAGAATGCTCTCTTTTCTTCCTCAATAAATTCAGAATCTGGCTCATAATCTTTCCTTTTACCCCAATGACTAACTTAATATGGATACTTCAATCTATATATTTATGCTACCTCAAATACCTTAATTTCCCAGTTCTTCAATCTATTTAGTTCCCAGAGCCCTTTTCTCCATTCCACTTTAGTCACACAGATCCATGATATTACTAACCAGCACAACTGTTCTATTTCTAATCTCATGCTACTCTCACTTCTTTGTTAGGCAATCATCATTTCACTCTGTACATTCTTCTCCTTTCCTTATCTGAACCCATTAGTGAACCAGTTAAGCTTTATGTAATTTCTTGCTCAACTTGTCCTATTGTGAGCAATGCCTTGACAATAACCAACTCTAGATAACTCTCACCATCTGCTTTTTAACCCTTAAAAATGATTACCTTCACCTTAGAATCAATATTGTATATTTGATTCCAAGGCATAAGAGTGGTAAGGGCTAGGCAATGGGAATTAAGTGACTTGGTTAGGATCACACAGCTAGGGAAGTGTCTGATGCTTTATTAACTCTTGTCTCTGAAGAAGACATGGTCCTTCCCCTTGCAACATTTACTGTTGATCCTATCTCCTATTTTCTAAAGTATATTGCCACAATTGTCATCCTCAAGTGTGTCTAATCATCAGTCTCTGTATCTCCTGGCCCTTTACTTAGGCCCACAAACTCTTCCATGTGCTCCCATCTTTTTCTTAATTATTTGATTTTATAATTCCTGACTTGATATTTGTCTGACATTTCTCTCCTTTCCTTTTCAGTTAAATTGTTTGAGAAAGCTGAGGTACCTTCACTTCTCATTCTCTTCTAAATTCTTACTAGACTCTTCTCCTTTTTCATTATTCAACTGAAGTGGTTTTCTCAAAAGTTACTGATTGTTAAATCAACTTTTCTGAACCTCATTCTTTTTTTCATCTCCTCAGCATTTGAAATTATTGATTACTATTTTCTCCTATACACTTGCCTCTCCAGAATTTTATGACCCTACTTTTTCCTGTCTCCTTGTCTACCTTTCTGATCATTCCTTCTTCATCTCCTTTGATGGATCTTCAAACTTACTAATCATAGGTATCCCCCAAGGCTGTGATCTTATCCTCTTTTCTTTTTTCTCTATACTATCTTGCTTGGTGACCTCATCAGTGCCCATCGTTCAATTATCATCTCCATGTTGATGATCCCCAGATCACAGATTCAGTTCTAATCTTTTCTTGAGTTCTATTCACACATTGCCAATTGGTTTTTTAAAAATCACTTACCTTCTGCCTTAGAATCAGTACTAAGTATTGGTTCCAAAGCAGAAAAGCAGTAAGGGTTAGGCAATGTGAGTCAAGTGACTTGACTTGTGTCACACAACTGGGAAGTTTCTGAGGCCACATTTGAAACCACAACCTCCTATATCCAGGCCTGGCTCTCTATTCATTGAGTCACCCAGATGCCTTACCAATTGACTTTTGAATATGTTAAACTGGATGTTCTGTGAGTTTCTCAAAGTTATGATATTTAAAATAGAACTCATTGTCTTTATTTTTAAACCCTTCCCTATTTCTCAATTTTCCTTTTGCTATTGATGGCACCATCCTCTCAGGAACCCAGGTTTACAATTTTGTGTCATCCTTAGTTACCCCAAATATCCACTCATCAAATTTTATTGTTTCTACCTTGAAACAATTTTTCATACATATCTCCTTCTACTCATGCAGCCACTACCCTAGTTCAGATACTCATTTTCTTTCATCTGAAATTTTATACAATAGAATTCAAAGTGGTCTTCCCACTTCAAATTTCTCTCTTCTCCAATGCATCCTCTACTCAGATGCCAAAGTGATTTATATAAAGCACATATTTGGCCATGTTACCCCTCTATTGAACAAATTTTAGAGGCTATCTCTGGGATATAATATAACTTTCCCTTTAAATTTCTTTATGACTTAGCCTCTTTTTACCTTTCCAATCTCCTTATACTTTCTTCCCTTCCATATACTCTATAATTCAGTTACATTAGCCTACTCTCTATTCCCCAGACAGGACCTCTTATCTCTGTGCTTTTGTATTGCTTTTTCCCATGCCTTGAATGCCCTCCCTTTTCCCTCCTGGATTCCTTTAATACTTAACTCAAATCTCTCTACAGTCCTCAAATCTTATTTCTGCTGTTCTATAGTCCCCACCAAGGTGGCTAATATTTTCTCACTGAGATTACCTTTGATCTATTCTATATATCTTGCATGTACATGTTTTTTTTCTTGTTGATTACTTCTTAGGAATATGTTTTTGCCTTTCTTTTTATCACCAATGTTTAGCCTAGTGTCTGATATATATTAAGGTGCATGTTGATTGACTTATTACAGAAAATCATTCTACCTTTTGACAACTCTAATTATTAAGAAGTTTTTCCTTAACTAAAATTTACTGTCTCTATAATTTCTACCCATTTCTCCTTTTTCAACTTTTTGATGCTATGCAAAGTCTTTTTTCATGTTAATCCTCTAAATACTAGAGGATATCATTCCCTCCCTCTACCCATTTTTTTCTCTTTTGGAGTGCAAACATCTTTATTTTTTAGCATCCCTATTTTGGGGGATATGTTTTACTTTTTTATTGTTATATATGTCAGCAGGTATAAGTTGAACAACTGAGCACTCTGTCTCCCTTCTGTTTTTATTAACCAATTAACAAATATTTATTAAGGCCTTCTATGAAAAAGGGAACTTTTATCCTTTGGCATTGATAGTCAACTACTTCATGACTTAATGACATCTGGCTCATTTTAGAGAATAGGGACAAATTTTTATCTTCCTGCACAGACCATGCTGAGTCTTGCTATTAGAGGCCTGAATAGATTATAACATCCCTGTTTCTTAAAATGAATCTTTGTTTGGTATTATTTACAATTCTTTAACATCCTAGTTGACTTCTGGAAACATTCTACTTTGCTATTGCTATTCATCTTCCTGAAATCTTATCCTTGACCTGAAAACAAACTTCTAAATATGTCAGATAAGGGCAATAGACAGCGACACTGCCATATTTCTCATTCTGTACATAGAAGAAGTCCTTACCTTGACTCTTATAGTCTTTTTCAAATTAACTATTACCAATTCCACATGGTTTACATCTTCCTCACTCTTGTTATTGCTAGGCTATCTGTATTATACTTAAAAGGGAGTGTGCAGAACTAGATTCAATGCTTGGGATATTTTCCAGTATAGACATTCAACTCCACTGAGATCCTGTCATGCAACATTATTGGCAATGAAATCCAAGAAAGCCCTTTTCTTGGTAAGTAAGAAAAAATACTATCTGTAGCCTTTCTAAAAACATCCAGAAGAGCCTTGCTTGGAAAATGCTTCACTTAGGTGTCCTAAATGTCTTTGTGCAAAAAATAAAGAAACAAATGCCATTGGGAACTGTTCTCTTCTGTTAGGGAGCACACACATAGAACTCCGTGGCTCATAATTTGCCTTAATACTCTTATCCTCTTTGATTTAATGTCTCCTAGAGCTTTTTGGTCATCTTCTGAATCTTTTATGTATCAAACAAAAACATTTGTGTTTTTGTTAAGTGGGAGATCCATTCACTTTTCTTCTGAAATATTTTCTTAGAAGAGGACATTTCATCAGAGGACTTCAGAAATACATCAAGGCTGGGGTGTTATTACCTTTTCTATGCAATGCCATTCTTGACCAAGATGTGCTCCACACTACACCTCACCTCTCTCCTCTCCATCATACACTCTTCTAGTCTGTTTCCATTGTCAAGTGTTTGAAGCTTTCATGAAGTCAGAGAAGCCTGTTTATCTCCCCTTGTATTCACATCTTGCTGTTGCATAGTAAGAGTCTCTACAGAGACTTACAGGACTCTAAGAAAGTGAAGTAGCTTCCTATACATATAAGGGTTTCTCCCTATAATTTCACTTTTTAAAAGTACTTTCACATATAATACTACTTTGAAGAACTGGTTTTATTAGCATGTGAACTTCTTCCATCAATGAGTTAAAACCCTGTAGCAATATGTAGTAAATAGTATTCAAGGAGCACTGTGGCTAAAACATACAACCCTACTGTGGCCACCTCAGGATGAACCTTTATTTTTTTTTAAACCCTTACCTTCCATCTTGGAGTCAATACTCTGTATTGGTTCCAAGGCAGAAGAGTGGTGAGGGCTAGGCAATGGGGGTCAAGTGACTTGCCCAGGGTCACACAGCTGGGAAGTGTCTGAGACCAGATTTGAACCTAGGACGTCCCATCTCTAGGCCTGGCTCTCAATCCACTGAGCTACCCAACTTCCCCCAGGATGAACCTTTATGAACCTATCCAAGCTTGACTTTAGAAGAGAGAAGTACAATCTATCACTGTAGGCCTGTACTTGAAGTCTTTTAAACTTATTAAGGTGGAGCCTTAGAAACCCAAGGTACAATCAGCATCATATATGAGGCACTGGAGGATATCTTTGGAGAAAGTTATGGACATATTATGTACCAAATTCTCATTGCAGGTTAAACTTTCTTACCACAAAAGAAATTGACTGTCAAATGGTTCCTGATTAAAGGAACGTTCTAGTAGCAAAGCTTATTACTGACCTCTCCCTTGTCCACAAATAAAAGTGTAGGTTAAACCCAAAGGCTAACTTGAAAATCTCAATTTGTCTTGAGGATATTCTCATTTTTGTAATTCTCTGCAATGAAATTATTGTTTTAATAATTTATTCTTTGACCATCTCTTTTTTTTTTTGGATTAGATTATTTAGTTTCCAATTAATTTTAAATCTCTGCTTCCACATTCCTATATTGAATGTAATTTTATTGCATTATGGTCTGAAACATGTACATTTAATATTTTTGCTTTTCTGCATTTAATTTTAAGGTTTTATATGATGATACACAGTCAGTTTTTGTGAAGGTGCCATGTACAGCAGGAAAAAAGTATACTTCTTTTTGTTTCATCAAGAGGTCTAGCATATTTAACTTTTCTAAGATTCAATTCATTTCCTTAGTTCTTTCTTATTATTTTGTGGTTAGATCTATCTCTGAGAGGGGAAGTTTGAGGTACCTCACCAATAGAGTTTTACTGTCTAACTCATCCTTTTGAACTTTTCCTTTAAGAATTTGGATTTTATGCCATTCAGTGAATATGTTTAATATTCATATTTCTTCCATGTCTATAGTTCTTTTTTGCAAGATGTAGGTTTTTTACATCTTATTTAAGAAAATGTCTGCTTCCTTAGTTGTAATTTTTACAGAATTATTTTCTTCGATGAGCTTTTGTACTTTTTTTATTTGGCCAACTATGCTTTTTAAGGAGTTAGTTCTGAGAGTTTGGAAGTTGGACGATCATATCCAAGCTAATATGATCTGAACATAGGTGTGGTTCCTGCTCTCCTGGTCTGTTTTCTGATTCCAGGGTTCCTAATTTTTTTGAATTGCAATCCATATTGTTCCTCAGGGTTCCTGATCCTTAGGAACTGGAAGTGAACTCCTTCTCAGGGCTCTTGTTTCCTTGGAATAAGAAGGGGGTACTGTTCTTTACAGTCCCTTTTTCCTTGGTACCATAAATGTTACTTTTCCTCAGGGTTCTGAAACTTGTGATTGAAAGTGATACTGATCCTCAGGGGTCTTTTAGAAAGACAAGAGAAGGGAAGGAACAAGCACTAAGTTCCTACTATGTTTCGGGTCTTGTGCTAAGTGCTTTATAGATATCTCATTTGATTAGGTATTTTCTAAAGAGCTTCCACCCTAGGATTCAGTAAAGTTGATTAATGACTGAGTGACCAGTAGACCCCTTAACCTACTATATGTCAACTGTTCATCTTACACATCAGCTTGTGTTTCAGTTTTATATTCTTTCCAGTATTCCACCCAATCTACCTTATGTGAATGAGAAAGTTGGAGAAAACCTGCAAGAGAGCCTAAGGAGTAAGATTTGCAAAAGCTGTCAATCAAGAAGCATTCTGGAATGGAATGGCAATGGGGGGGGAGAGACTGTTGATAGGAACAGCCAAACTGTGAGAAGTGGTCTCTTGCTCTTGAGACAGGAAGGAGTAAGTACTGAGAAGATCCTTTTCTTACTGATTTCTCCCTACTGGACAAAAGTGACGAAAAATCCTCAACCTGTTAGCCTTATCCCTCAACTCAAAACTCCATTCTATTATTATTCAATTTAGGAGTATTTTAAGATTAGGGAAACCCTAAACCCTCTCTCCCATCAAACTTCCCTGTCCTTCCCCTTTTCCTAAATAAACCTCCTTGTTTAAACTATCCAAAGAAAGAGTTATCTATTAGATTTATCAGGAAACTCAGTCAGAGTTGTCTTTCAGTGTCACCAACTGAAGAAACCAACTGGAGGGAGGGAGGTAGAAGGAAGGAAGAAAAGGGAGGAGAGAGAAAAAGGAGGGTGACAGATCTGATGTCTCAATCACCATATCCCTTAAATCAATTACCTAATACAATTTGGCACCCCAAAAAGACTGTACCCTATTCTATATTGAGGAAGCCAGAGGGGGAAAAACCATAAGAAAATGTTCATGCAAATAATTTGTGGTATGATGGTACTAACCATCATAGCCTGCTACTGGATATATAATATTTTTTATAGTACAGTACCCAATGTTGTACTGGAGACAATGGGATACATACCTATTAGCACTCTCTTCCTCTCCTTCTTATAAGAGTATTCTTCTCCTCCCCTTCCCCTGCATATCTTTGTGTGATAAAGATTATCCTATTTATTTTATTTCTTCAAGTATCTCTTGGTGCCATCTTTGATTCCCCCCTCCCTTTTTTTCTGCATATCATCTTATAGCACTTATTACCCCAATCTCTTCCTGTGAATGATTTTTCTAATTACTATAATAGTGAATATAATTTTTGAGAGTTACAAATAACATTTTCCCCATATATTAATATATATAATTTGATCTAATTGTAGCCCTTAAAGAAGAAAGTTTGAATAAAAAAAACATTTCCCCCCTTTCCCCTCTCTTTCTTATTTACCTTTTCATGTTTCTCGTGATCTTTGTGTTTGTATATCAAACTTTCCACTTAGTTCTGGTCCTTTCTTTACAAATACTTGGAAATCTTCTATTTTGTTGAATGCCCACACTTTCCCCTGGAAGTATATAGTCAATTTTGATGGATATGTGATCCATGGCTGAAGACCCAATTCTCTTGCCTTTCTGAATATCATGTTCCAAGTCTTGTGGTCCGTTAGTGTGGAAGCTACCTCTTTGGTATCTGAATTATCTGAATTGTCTCTTTTTGGCTTCTTGTAGAATTTTCTTCTTAGCCTGAAAGCTCTTGACTTTGGCAATTGCATTCCTGGGAGTTGTCTTTTGAGGATTTAGTGTAGAGGGTATTCTAACTTTTTCAATATCTATTTTGCCCCCTTGTTCAAGAGCATCAAGGCAGTTTTCTTGGATGATTTCTTGTAGTATGATGTCAAGATTTCTGTTTATTTCTGGCTTTTCAGGTAGACCAATGATTCTCAAATTGTCTCTCCTTGCTCTGTTTTCCTGATCTGTCATCTTCTCAGTGAGATATTTTATGTTTTCTTCTATTTTGTCAATCTTTTGGCTTTGCTTTATTAATTCTTGTTGTTTTGCAAGATCATTGTTTTCCAGTTGCCTAATTCTGGGCTTTAAGGACTAGTTTTCCTTTTTAGTTTGGTCTATCCTGCTTTTCATGGCTTCTACACTCTCACTTAAGGATTAATTGTAGGGGAGGATGGTCTGTGACCTGTGTGTGCTAGCAAGTGACAAATCAGAAACAACTGAATGTCCCCCTGGGCTGTCCTAAGCCAAGTTTAAGCCACCATTAGTATATGTGAGACACAGGAAGTGATATAAAGAACTGCCTTTATATTTCGTGTGACTTCCTGTGAGGGGAGCTTTCATGGCTTTTGTGGACCTTTGTGGCTTTTTGTGGTGGTTCTTGACTTGGAGGGCTAGAGTTTGGAGGCTTGAGACTGCTTCCCTTAGTCAACCACATGGTGAGTGTTGAGGCTGAATCCTCTTTCCCTGGCTTTCTGAAGGCACCAGCCTCCAAAGAGGCTCCTCATCTTGGAGGAGCCCTTGTGGCTGGAACCTGAGCTAGATTTAATCTTCTGGGAAGGCTCCTTAGCTGATAAGCCTCTGACTACCTCTGACTACCTCTGGCTCAGGCCAGGTCAGGGTAGATCTTTACCATTTCCCCTCTTTTTCCTTCTTAATTTCTTCTTTCTATTATAAATAAACCACCATAAAATCCCATTCTTACTTGAGCATTTCATTGGGATTTAGAGTTTAAATCCCTGGTGACCATTAAGTAACATATTCAGTCTCAACCCTAAAATTTTACTCTTAATAAGAGTAAGTCTTTATGTATTATTTGGGGACTTGGCAATGCCCCCTGAGGCCTGTATGAAATCATCAATTTAGTTGGCGAGATTAAAAATGTCTGGTGGAAGAGAAGAGGGAAAATTGTCTCTGCAAAGGAATTCCATGGGGGTAAGGAATGACAGAGGAGGAACATCTTATCCTTGACCTAAGTGTCTTTCCCCTATCTTGACCAAAGGAGGACCATGGTATCTTTAAGGGTCAGCAGGTTTGGGATTTCCCATCTTCCCTTGCCATCTTAAATTTTTTTGTAGATGGTGACAGTGCCTGCATTGGTATCTGCGAATAGATTGGATCCATTAAGAAAAAAAAAGAAGATTCAAGCTTCTGCAAAGAGTACATCAGATAAGATATGTTGTACCTAAAATATGATTTATTCATGAGTATCCCACTAAAGGGAAGAAATAATTTCCCAGAAATCAGGAGCTGCAAGTTAACCCTGTACCACACATGCTTTCAAAATTTGAGCTCACTTTTCCCTACATTCAGTATGTTCTAGGGTTAGAGTGTATATGTAGACTTTTGAAAATGTTCATACTATTTTTTCTTAATATATTTTAATATTTATTTATTTTTATTATTAATATATTATATATAATACAATAGTATGCTATTATTAAATATTAATATAAAACATTAATATTTATTACTAAAATCTGAGTAAGCCTACCTGACTAGTTGTCATCAACTGATAATCATAATAAGAAATACACTGGTTGGGGCTCATGAGTTTTAGCTCTAGACAAACTCTCAATCCTTCAGTGCTACCCTTAAAACGCATAGGGTACAAGTAGAAGCTGAGCTCTGGGTCCCCATTCTGCTAGTCCATGTACAGTTGGGAGAGAACCTAGAGATTTTTTTTGTGATTGTTCAGTTATTTTCTGTCAGATCTGATTCTTCATGTTCCCTTTTAGAGTTTTCTTGGCAAAGATACTGGAGTCATTTGCCATTTCCTTCTCCTGGTGATTTGACAGATGAGGAAGCTGAGGCAAACAGGGTTAAGTAACTAGCCCAGTTACACTGTATGTGGCTGAGACCAGATTTGAACTGAGCAAGATGAGTTTTCTTGGCTGCAGTCCCAACTCTATATCTACTCTGTCACCTTGCTGCCCTTAGAGATTATATGTACCGCAACAATAATAGGTCATATTTGTATTGTCATATTATAGATTGCAAAGCACACTCCATGTTTAATTTATTTGATTTTCACAACAACCTCTTGAGGGAGATATTATTATTGTCCCCAAAAGGAAGGTAACTCAATGGCTAGAGTCCTATACCTGGAGTCACAAGGACCTGAGTCCAAATTCTGCTTCAGATACTTTACTAAATATATGATCCTTGACAAGTCACAACCTCCACTTGTCTGTTTCTTTATCTGTAAAATATTGTTTAAAAAATAATAACATATGCTTCCTATGGGGAGCACCCAAGATAATACTTGTAAAGTGTCTAAGAGGGAAAGACCAGAAGCAATGGAAAGATTGAATTTGAAAAACTGTCTCCAGAGAAAATGAGATGGAACCCAGCTGCCATCTGGGGATGGTATGGAACTTTCCAGCCAAGCTCAAAAAAGGCAGCAGTTGGGAAGCCAAAGGTTCTTCATGATCTTAAGGGAGAGGGAACTACCCTTTGCTGTGAAGATTATACACATCTCTTAATCCTTTTTCCTGAGCAACAGATTTTATCTATCATTGGTGAAGCCTTTAGGATAAAGACTTTTCCCCTTAGGGGAAACCCAGAGCTTATTCTGAAGTAGACTCCCTGATTCAAACCCCTAGGACCATCAGTATAGGGAAATAGCTAGGGAATTCCTCTTTCCCTTGTTCCTCATTACTCTTAAATGTCTTTTTACCCAAATAAATAGACATCTTGATTTTTACTAGAGATTCAATCAGATTCATTGTGTTAGGAGGGGAATTTCAAAGAACATCATCTAAAGAAGAAGGGCTGAGGGGAATTTTACTTACCCATTCAGTTCCAGTCAGACCTGACTCCATTTGTTAACAGCACAACTTGGGAAAGGGGAGGAAGGAAATGGTGTTACATTATATTTATTCCCCAAGTATCTGGCAACTTTGGTTCTTTCTCAATTTCCTCACTAATACAAAAGTGATTTGTAAACCTTAAGGCACTATATAAAAAATAACTATTATAAAAATCCTAGTGATGATAGATAAAGAAATTGCCAGGGATTTTGAACTACTAAGTGTTGAAGTGTGGCTGCAAAGCAAGAAGATTACCTGTTTAGTCAGAGATACAGGGTGCACTAATTTGTACATCCAGATTAAAGGAATCTTCTATGGCATGGGCTCTTCACTCTCAGAGATGGAATGAGTTGCTCTATTGCTTGTTGACTGCTTATATCAGGATAAAATTTCAAAGACCTGTTACTTGACACCTCTGTAATTTGCCTTCTGTTAAATTTTATCTAATCCCCATGGTGGCTAATCAAGATCTTGGCCTGCTTTAGTTGAATGAGCCATAGATTTGGAAGGTTAGGGTTAAAATACCTGTTGTGCTACTAGGAAGATTAGGCAGTTGTGTGACGAACAAACTGGAAAATATAGAGAGTGGGGGCAGGGATGTCATTTATGACATGGTGTAGTAGAATGAAAAGATTTTGGTCAAATCTGGTTTGGAAATGTGGATCTGCTGCCAACTTAACTCTGTGACCATGGGCACATTACCTTATTTCTTTGTTTTAGTTTCTTCCTGTAGACATTGGGTGACCCCAGTTCCCATCATGTTCTCCAATCCCACTTCCACCCTGTGGAATTGCTACATTCCTTTAAGTCCTAGCTCACATACCACCTCCTATAAGAAGTCTGTTTTGATCCTCCTGGTTGGTAGTCCCTCCCTCCCCTTCCCTTCCCTCCCCTTCTCTCTTAGAATCAATATTGTGTATTGGTTCCAAGGCAGAAGAGTGGCAAGAGCAAGGAAATTGGGGTTACATGATTTGACCAGTGTCGACTAGCAAGGAAGTGTTTGATATCAAATTTGAACCCAGGACCTCTTGTCTCTAGGCCTGGCTTTCAAATCTTTGAGCTGCTTAGATGCTCTGTATTTCTTTATCTGTGTAGATGTTGTTACCCCTTCCCCTCCAATAGAATATAAGCTCCTTGTTTTTAAGTTTTTATCCTTAGTGCCTAGCATTTTTTGTCTGGAGCGTAGCAAGATCTTAATAAATACTTATTGAATAAATGAATAAATGTATATTTGTACTACCTAACTTGAGGTATATTAAACAATGCTCAAAGTATTTCATGAGCCATGCTATATTATTTATAAACATGTTTATTTTTGTTAAAGTATTTCAGGCAAATAGTTAAAAGAGATATCTTTCCTTTCTGTTAATAATTGATAAGTTAACTTGCTTTGTACTTTGAGAAGGGATTTGCTTGACTGTTTGTTGGGAAGTATATTGTGTTAAAACTAAATATTTTCATAAATTAAAACAAATAAGTACAAATAGTTCAGTCAAGAGATGGTAAGCATCTGAACAAAATGGTAGGGAGCAGTATGAATGGAGATAAGGAAGTTAAATGAGAGATATTGCTGAGGTACAACTGGAAGGATCTTACTAACTTATCTGCTATGGAGGAAAGGAAAATGTAGAGTCAATGATGACACTGAGGTTTCAAACCTGAGTTAATGGGATGATTGTGGCACTATGGACAAGATAAAGGAAAATAGAAAGTCGGGTAGGTTTTGGGAAGAAGATAATGAATTCAGTTATGTATGAGTTGAGTTTGAGATTCTAAAAGAATATCAACAGATATTGGTTTGCAATATGGGCTAGGAACTCAGGGAAAGATCACCGCAGAGATGTTGGATGCATAATGCAGAGTGAGACACATGTTTTTGAGCATGGCCAATGCTAGAATTTGTTTTGCTTAAGTGGACATATCTCTTTCCTCTTCTCTCCTCCTCTCCTTTTTTACTTACCTTCCCCTCTCATCTCCTCATCTTCTCTTCACTTTCCCCACTCCTATCAGGTGGGGCAGGGAATAAGAATGAGAGAATATAATATTTTATTCCTTGGGCGGGGTGGGGGGAGAGTTATAGGCTTGAAGAGGACTCAGATTTGTATCATAGTTCTGTCTTTGACTACTGCTCTAATCTTTAACAAGAAGCTTAACCTCTGTGAAGTAACTTGATCTCTGTGGACTAAGCTAATAGCTTCCTAATGAATTTTCCCAACTTAATCCATCCTCCTTCTAAACCAGGACTATTTTACCTTTTTGCATGTGTCTCATGGATCCCTCTAACAATCCAATACATATCTTCTCAGAACAACATTTTAAAATGCATGCAATAAAATTCATAAAGTTACCGAGGAAACCAGTTATGTTGAAATATAATTATCCAAATATATGTAAAATATGTATAATATATATGTAGCTCTGTATCCATCCATGTGTATATGTATGCATACATATGCCTTATATAGTGTACATGCATGTATGTATACACATACACACTATATGTATGCACACATATACACATTATATAGACACATATAGACACATGCATATATACACAATACATATTTGTATATGTGTCTCTTAATATACACATAGTAAGTTCACAGGCCCCAGGTTAAGACCTCTTTCCTTAACTATCCTACATACTCTGTCCAGATTCATCTTCCCAATAAACAGATGCGGTTATGTCCTTCCTCCTCTGTTCAAAGGTTCATAGCTCCCTACTTCTCATGAAGTAGGAGCACTCCCCCCTCTGCTTGGCATTCGATATCTCCTGTAGCCTAATTCAGTTTCATTCTGACAGTTTCATCTTATTCTTTCCCTCTATGTACTGTATATTTTAGAAAAGCCAAACCATTCATTGCCCCAGTTTCACTCTATTTTTTTCTTTTACATTGTAGCTCTGTTTAAATTGTTTCCTCTCACTAAAATACCCCTTCTCTCCCATTTCACTTATTTAGTTTTTGTTCATATTTTAAAATCCAAATCAAATTTTACCTACTGCATGAAGCCTCCCCTGAAATCTCTTGTAAAATCCCCCTTTTTCTGGCCCAGGGTCTTCATGGCACTCTGTTCTTTCTTATAGCTAGCTTGCATTATTCTTTACCATAGTCAGTGTGTGTGCCTTATGTTCTACTCCATTACAGCAGGGGCTAGATCTTAATCTGATCTTTATGTCTTCCTCTGTGCCACACAGAAGACACTTAATGTGTGTTGGATTGTCATAACAAGAATAATATGAGCAATGATACTTTAATAATATTATTCTAAAATTTGTACAGTGTCTTAAGGTTTTTAAAATATCTTAGATATGTACTCATTTCATTCTTATGATAATCTTGTGAAATAGGGGCTATTATTATGCTCATTTTATAGAGGAAGCTGAAGCTAAGAAAAGTTCAATGATTTGCCCAGTTAATAGACTCATGAATCAAAATTTAAAGTAAGATATTCTTGACCCCAAATCCAGCACCTCTTCCATATGATCTGCTACCTCCTTCAGCCTGTGACATTCTTGGCCATTTTAAGTGTTTTCATGTAATTGTCTCCTGTAAACTTCACAACAACCCTATGAGTTAGAACATAAGAAATGTTACCCCAATGCCAAACCCAGTGGGGTATAGGTACCTCAATATTTCACTACTCCTCATCAGCTTATCAATTTTTTGCAAAGATAATCTTAATGCATTTAAGACACGTTATAGAAATGTAAAGAAAGTCAAATTTCCCTCAATGATTCCTGGACTCTGTTCTCCTCTCTTCTTGATTTAGAACCTTTCCTTTTATTCATTCATCTATTTATTTATTTTGCCTTTTGTTTCCTGTCATTAAGCCAGTTCCCTCTTGATGAGAAAATAGTCTCCCTGAATCCCATGATGACTCAATCAGATTTTTCAAGAAAAATAACCTTGGATAAAGAGGAAATTCTTTACCCTTGCTATAAAATATACATAATGACACCATGCTATACATCACTACTGTCATCCAAAAGTATTTGCTAAGTGCCCAGCTGTGCAGGATCTGTGTTGGGTGTCAGACAGATGAGGATGGATGATCTCTGATCTTTTTTGTTGATGTTAAGTCAATGTATGCTGGAGGAATATTTGATACAATTGCAGAGTAAGTTTATGATTATTGAAGATAACATCATTGGTATTAGCACCTTTTTGTGTTTTTAATTACAGAACTGTTGGATACTATGAATTAACAGGAAAAAAAATCATTCCAGAATTGATTCTTAGTCTTTTTTGGACAGCTATGATAATACTCTCAGAATAGTCATTCTGCTTTATACCTGACCCCTATCATTGTGTGTCACAGAATCCCAGTTGCCTTTCTCTGTTTGCATATCAAAAGACATTTAATTCAACTTGGCATACTTGTATTCAGCATTTATCATATACATAACTTTACTATGTGAGGACGTAAGAATACAAATACAAAAAAAAAAAAAGCCAAAAGACAAAACAAAACAAAAAAACCAGCTTAACTTCTTCCTTCTTCCCTAAAGGAATTTACAATTTAATAACACATGAAAAAGACGTGTACACAGATAAGTGAGATACAAGGTAGAATGTGACAAAGGAAAAGGAGAGATCTGGAGAAAGTGCTAAAATAAATTTGAGGAAGAAGATATTGCATCTAGTAGATACTTTAATAGCCCAAAGCAACTCAATCTGAACATTTTTTTCTAGAAACTACTATTATTGCTATTGATGATAATAATAATAACTCACATTTATATAGCACTTTAAAGATGATGGCATGCTTTCCTCACAACTGCCTTGTGAAACAGATCTTGAAAATAGTTTTATCCCTGTTTTACAGAGATTCAGAGCAATGAAATGACTGTGCTAATAATCACAGTAGTATATGATATTGGAATCAGGATTTGAATCCAGGTCTTCTGACTATCCTCTCAGTGACCCTAAGAAATAGGTGCTATTGTTATTCCTATTTTTACAAATGAGGAATCTGAGTTGGGTAGAGATTTAGTGACTTGTTCAAGTTCACATGGCTATAATTGTCTGAGGCTAGATTTGAATTCAGTGTAAATAGTTGTCAAATAAGTTTAGAGCATCTAAATATGGGGATACATTTTATAAATTTATAGTGGACAATTTTTATGGTGTAGGGGATGTGGGGCTAATATATCTTGTTTATATTATCAGAGACTGCTATGTCTCAAAGAATATAATGTGTTATATAGCCAAATCCATAAGGCTAGTTTAAATCTCTTCACTGCTTACCTAGAAATCTGCCTTGGTAACATTTGAGAGAAAATGAAATGGACATTTAAGGGTCTTCTTGTGGATGAGGGAGAAGATTTATTCTAGGTAGCTTCAAAATCTAAGACCTTGAAGTAGGACTACTGGCTAAGAGTGATAAGGAATAAAATTTAACTTTAATGTAAGGGAGAACATCACAAGAATTAGAGCTGTCCAACAATGGGATGAACTGCCAAAAGATGAATGTGTCCCAGTATAGACTAAATGTCTAATTACCTATCTGGAATATTCTGTCAAGAGTTATTTTTCTGTTTAATGAGGTTAGACATGCAGTGGATAGAGGCTTGGAATCAGGAAGTCTCATCATTTTGAGTTCAAATCTTGCCTCAGACACTCACTAGACATGTGACCCTGGGGAAGTCACTTCACCCTGTATTTTGCCTCAGGTCTTCATCTGTAAAATGAGTTGAAGAAGGAAATTGTGAACCATTCTGATTTCTTTGCCCAGAAAACCTCTAATGGGGTTATGAAGAGTCAGACACAACTGAAAAACGACTGAAAAAGTAGAACAAAGTAGGTAAAACACTTTGTAAACCATAAAGTACTATATTAATGCTAATGCTAATGATGATGATAAAAATGATAATAAAACAATACTCCTATGATTTGGAAAAATCTCTTGATCTCACTAGCCACAGTTCCTTAGTTATATAATGAGAAGGTCAGAGTAGATAGGCTCAGAAGTCCCTCGTAGCTCATGACAGTATGAAGAGGGAAGAAAACATAGATCACAAATTTTGAGCTGAAAGAGATCATAGGGTTCATATAGCCCAACTCCTGATGTTACAGATGTTTTCCGACATTTTGTCACTATGGTATTGTGATGACTTCGGAGTCTGCCACTCATGAAAGAAAAGTAATAAAGTTAGGGGCATAATAAATGAGTAACAACAGTTGCTATTTATAAATTGCTTTACAGTTGCAAAGTGTTGATGTATTGTTTCTCATTTGACCCTCACGACAATACCAATTTTTTGAATGTTCTTCTCCCCCCCTCCACTGATTTCTTTTCACATGTTTTGTATGAATCTTTTTAGGTGCATCCTGTCCTTACTAGTAGAATACCCCAACCCTTTGAGACAGTACTTAGCAGAAAAAAGCAAATTATTGTAGACTGGTTTCCTGGCTTCTTTTTTGCCTTTCTACTCTCTCAACTCACAAATAGTTTGTGAGTAGTAGAAACATAATAAATACTTGTTAGTTGAATAAATGTGATGAGGTTACAGTAATTGAGGGGTTCTAATTCTCATTAATCCTACCCAGAAACATAGGCCCAGAGAAGTCGAGCAATTACTAATGGTAGTAAGTGGCAGATTCTGGGTCTGAACTATTTCCATTAAATTTCAAGTCCAGCATGATTTCCACTCCATCACAGCTGCTTCTAAATATATATTGAGTCTCATGAGATTCCATTGAACTTATAAGGTGGGAAAAAATAAACAGTCAATTATTCAAGCTGTGTCTATAGGAAGCCAAGAACAACTTATGAATTTGGTGGTATCATGTAGATAAACTGCTAGTTATTGACTGAAATTGTTACTTTTCAACCAGTTGTTGTGAGACAGGTAAATAGGATTCAATATGTTGTTTAGGAATTGAATCTTAGCAGAGGAAAGTGGTACTCTGTCCCCAAAGGGCAAATTTCCCAGCTCAGTCTTTCTTTGTTCATCAAAACCTAGCAGGGTCTCCTCCTACTTGGTACCAAGCTCCCTTGGAAGCTTTGTTGCTGAGATGGACAGAAGGTCTCTTCACTGACCCCCTTTTTAAAAAAAAAAATTAGAACCTGGGATTAAATCAGGAGGAAACTCCCAGGCTTTCAGCGGGGAACTTCTCTGGAACTTGGATTTAATCTCTGGTTGTAAAGTAAACAGCATGGGCCAGGCCCTCCCCTGTAGAGAAGAGGCTTTCTAAGTTCATTAGTGTGGTACTGATTGAGAGGAGAAATTCCGTTTCCTCTGCTTTGTGGAGTCTGGGTTTTTTTGCATGTCTAGTCTGTTCCTTTTGTAGTCAGAGCAATGAATATGACATAGAGAAGCTCAGAGCTTCTTTACATCCACAGGCAAGGAATAGGTGATTCCACTGTTGATCAGACCAAAGTGTTCAGAGATTTTGCCTTTCCTGCATTTTCTGAGATTTCATGTCTGTGGAGGAGTATTATTTCCTGTTCCTTTTACTAAGCACAGAGAATTCTCTGCTCACATCCTTCAAAGATTCAGGCACAGAATTTATTGGACCGTTGGACTCTGGAAATTCTATGATTGAAGAGGGCAGAAGTGGGTGGAAATACCACAGTGAGTAACCAAAGAACAGTATGAGAGAGCTAGCTTTATGTCTGGGAGGTATGGGTATCCAGAGATTTGTTGATGAGTGCAGAAAGGGAAAGGAAAGAAATGTATGGACTTTAGATAAGTAATGATAGCACCTTAAAGTTTACAAAATGGTTTTAAGACAATCATTCTGGCAGTGCAATTATTTCTATCCCTATCTTAGAAAATGGGGCCGTAGGTGCCACCATGATTGCTGGACTTGGAGTTGGGAAGACAAGTTCAAATCTGGCTAAGGCACTTACAAGCCATGTGACCTTGGGCAAGTCACTTACCCCTGTTTGCCCTTAGTTTCCTCAACTGTAAAATCAACTGGAAAAGGAAATAGCAAATTCCACCAGTATCTTTTCCAAGAAAACTCCAGATGGGGTCACAAAGGACAGGAATGAAAAAACTGAACAACAACAATTTTAAATGGGGATAGTAAAGCTTAAATGGATAAAGTGACTTACCCAGAGTAATCTATCCAAGAAATGTTGATTCTAAGATGCTTAAGACCAATGCGTTTTCTTCTAAAATTCTGTATTGCTTCATAGGTTCTTTCCTAGACATGGGTATATGAGCTACAAACTTGCTATTGAAGATATATGATATGTAAACTTGTTATTGAAGATAACTGGGATAGCTAGGCGATTTGATCAATTGAGAGCTATGAATAGAGATAAAAGGTCCCAGGTTCAAATCTGGCCTCAGATACTTCTTTTTTGGCAAGTCATTTAACCCCATTTGCACAGTCTCTATCACTTGGAACCAAAACACATAATTGATTCTAAGATGGAAGGTAATTATTTAAAAAAGAAAAAGAAAATGAACCCATGTCTTATTTTTGCCTCCAATATATTTTTATTTATTTTGTTAAACATTAAATTTTTTAGCATTCATTTAAAAAAATTAGAATTCCTCAACATAAAGAGGTAAAAATGAAAGAGAAATTATAGATGACTCACTGATAAAATGTATGCCTTTCTATATAAGATGATGCATCTAATTTTCAAGAGCTTTATCATTATTAAGTTAATTAGAAGACTTCTATGTAGAAAGAAGGTGCAGAAGTAAGTTGATTATGTGATGATGATGCAAAGAAACAGATGGATAACTGAGAAAGAAGGATGCCCTGATAGAAAAGGGAAGGCAGAGGAAAATAGGGAAAAGTTGTCTCATCAAAGAGGTGCACAAGGAAGAATTTTTAGAGTGAAGGGGAAAATGATGGGGAGGTAATGCTTGAACCTCATTTATATCAAAATTGGTTCACAAAGGGAATATATATATGCATATATATATACATACTTATAAACATACATATATGTTAAATTAGTACTAGAACTCTATCTTGCCCAATAGTGAAGTAGGAGGGGAAGGAGATAAGAGAAAAGGGCAAGTAATAAAAGGAAGAACAGAAAAAAGAAGGCAGTAGTCATGAGTAAAACAGATTTTAGATTAAAGACAGGATAAAAAGAGAGAGAAGGATTAACAGAAGAAAATTAGTTGGTGGGAAATGTACAGTTAGCAATCATAATTGTGAATGTGAATGGGATGAACTCACCCATAAAATAGAAACAGCAGAATTGATTACAAAACCAAAACCCAATAAGAGGATGTTTACAATAAACACACTTGAAATAAACATGCACAAAATTTAAAATAAGATGCTTTAGCAGAATCTATTATGCTTCAGCTGAGGTTAAAAAAAGAAAAAAACAGGGAAAGCAGGCATTCCTTACACAAAGCAAAAGCAAAAACAGGCCTAATTAAAAGAAATAAGCAAGGAAACTATATCTTGCTAAAAAGAAATCATAGAAAATGAAGTAATATCAGTACTGAATATATATTCACCAAATGACATAGCATCCAAATTCTTAAAGGAAAAGTTAAATGAATAATGGGAAAAAATAGACAGTAAAACTATATTGGTAGGGTACCTCAACCTTTTCCTTTCAGAGAGAGATAATCTAATCATTAAATAAATAAGAAAGAATTTAAGTTGATGAATAGACTCTTAGAAAAGTTAAATATGACAGACCTTTTGAGAAAACAGAAAGGGAATTAAAAAGGAATATAAGTTTTTTTTCAGCTCTACATGATATCATAGAAATTGACCTTTTATTAGGATATAAAAACCTCACAACCAAATGCCAAAAAGCAAAAATATCAAATGCATACTTTTCAGACCCTAATGCAATAAATATTACATTCAATATAGGGTTATGAAAGTGCAGATTAAAAGTTAATTGGAAACAAAATAACCTAATCCTAGTGAATGAGTGGGTCAAACAATAAACTGTAGAAATAATAATTACTTTTATTATAGAGAATAGCAGTAAGACAACATTCCAAAATGTGTGGGATCCAATACTTAGAGAAAAATTTATATCTCTAAATTTGTACATTAATAAAAAAATAAAATAAAAAAATAAGACAGATCAATGAAGGAGGCATGCAACTAAAAAAAACCCCAAAACCCCAGAAAAGAACAAATTAAAAGTCCCCAAGTAAACACCAAAATGGAAATCTTGAAAATCAAAGGAGAGGTTAATAAAATTGAAAGTTAAAAATTAAAGTAAAAAGTAAAACTAGGATCTAGTTTTATGAAAATAGAACAATAAAATAGATAATGTTTAATTTGACTAAAATGAGAAAAGGATATTAAATTATGAGTACCAAAAGTGATAAATAAAGAACTTTAAGCAGTTACTAGGAGTTATTTTGCCAAATTATATGCCAATAAAACTGACAATCTTAACTGAGATGGATGAATACTTACAAAAATGTAAACTTCCCAGGTGAACAGAGTACAAAATAGAATAATTAAATAATTCTAAGGAAAAAATAAAGAAGTCATCAATGATCTTCCTAAGGAAAGAAAATCCTCTAAGACTAGATGGATTCACAAATAAATTCTACCAAACATTTAAGAAACAATTAATTATAATATAACATAATTGGAAGAAATTAGTAAAGAAATAATCCTACCAAATCATTTTATGACACAAATATGCTCTTGATATGTAAACCTAGGAGAGCAAAAACAGAGAAAGATATAGATACATTTCCTTAATTAATATTGATTCAAAAATTTAAATAAAATTCTAGGTAGGAATTATAACAATATATCACAAAGATCATACACTATGACCAAGTGGGACTTATATCACAGATGAAAGACTGGTTCACTGTTAAGAAAACTATCAGCACAATTGATCATGTCAATAACAATAAAAACAAAAATCATATGATTAAATTAATAGAGGCATAAAAAGTTTTTAACAAAATTCAACACTCATTTCTATTAAAAACACTCGAAAACAAAGGAATCTATGGAATCTTTCTTTAAATTAAAGTAGCATCTTTCTAAAACCGAGAGGAAACATTATTTGCAACAGGGATAGAAAAGCCCTCCCAGTAAGATCAGGAGTGAAACAAGGGTTTTTATTACCACCAGTATTGTTCAATATTATATTAGAAGTGCTAGTTATAGCAATAAGATAAGAAAGGGAAATTGAAAAAATAAAGATGGGCAGTGGGGAAATAAAACTATCACTCTTTGCAAATGTTATGGTGGTATACTTATAAAATTCTAGAGAATAAACTAAAAATGTATTAAAACAATTAACTTCAATAAAGTTTCAGGATATAAAATAAACCCACTTAAATCACCAGCATGAAAAACACGCTGCAGAAAGAAATAGAAACAGAAATTTCATTTAAAATAACTGTAGATGATATGAAATATTTGGGAATCTATCTACTAAGACAAACCCAGTGATTATATTGTAGAGGGAAATTCTTCATTAGAAAGGAACTCCCTTCCTCCTCTGGGATTGTATGGTTCTGTAGTTTAGGAGTCAAGGAACCTGTTTGAATCCCTCTCTTCAGAATTGCTACCTGGGTGACTTTTGTAAAATTGAGATTTGAACAAAGGACTCCAATCCCCAGAATCCTTTGCTCCACTTCCCCAGAATGCTTTGTAATCGCACTGAATTCTTGCCTGGGCGAGAACATTAGTTTCTACCTGCCTCAGTCTCCCCTAAATTTTAACTGTTACACTTTGGACAAATTGCTATCCTTCTCTGGGCCTCAGCCTAGCCTATAAAATAAAGGGATTGGACTAACATCCATTCTTGTTCTAAATCCCATGGTCCCAGGTGCCATTTGAAGCCATATTTCCTTCCAGACCAGTGCTTAATCTCTTAATTTACTGAGCATGGAAGTACAATTTCAAAATCAGTTCCTCAGAGGTCAGATTGCTGCTCACACAAGTTTGAAACCTTTCTCCATTTGAGCCAATTTTTCTTTTTCACATGTTGCCTTACATGGAGGACATTGCACATTTGTCAGCTGTATGGCTAACAGGAGCCTCTATATCTTGGAGCAAGTTCAATTTCTGTCTGCTAATGATGATACATCTGCAATCAAAGCTCTTTAAAAGGGTCATGCACGTATACACTAATTGTCCATTCTCCACATTCCCAAAATTATAAGATACTTCAGTATTCATTTAACAACATTCATAGTCTGCTTTGTAGCCATCCCAGTTCTGAGGAAGCAGAGATAAATACAATTCTGGCCCTGTCTTCATGGAGTGGCCGGTCCAATAAGCGAAATGAAACATGCACAAAGATATATAATATAATTGAAAATACAAGTGCATGCCATAAGTGTGGTTTATCTTTTAAAAAGGAATAATGGCTAACATTGCATAAAATGTTTGTGCTCAAAGATGGATTTAATAATTTCATTTACCTCTGTTGAAGCCTAGAGAGGGAAGTCACTTTTCAATGATCACCCAGCTAAGAAATGGAAGAATTGGGATCCCAGCCCAGTTCTCATTTCAAAATCTTCAGTCTTTCCCACACTGTGCTTCTGTGATGGGTTTAAATTTACAGTGGCCCTCTTTGTATTATAAAGACATTATATTGCCCCCATTTAAAGGCAGTATTGCATAGGGTAAGTTGCCATGGAGTAACGATTTAAAAAACAAGGGTATGAGCTCTAGATTTATAATTAAATGTCATTGGGTATGTGGGAATCTTAGTGTCTCTGCCTGCACAATGAGGATAATAAATCAATTTAGAAATTTTTGTCTTTCTATAAAGGCATAAATGTATATAATTATAAATTGATTTTTTTTCATTAATGAGGAACAGACTTAAAGAAGCGAAACTACTCATCTCTGTGCTTCCACAACTACTAAGAATTGAACCTTAGTCTTCTGTCTCTATAGTCAATGTTTTCCCTTCTATACTGAGAAGTAGAATTTTGCTTCCAGTAGCTCTGTGGCTGTTCTGCTTTCTTAAGTTTATTATACGGTGAATTTGGGAGTCTTTTAGATCGTCTACATTTTGACAGATTTCACTATCACCATAATTCACCATTTGGAGAGAAGCTTACATAAAGCTTAGCCATACAATGTAATATAAGTCATTCCTACACTAGTAGGAATGACTATAATAAAGAGTTTGATGAGAAAGATAGTAGTCACACTGAATACCAATCAGTAGACCCATCACTGCAGGGACCTGTTGGATTCCATTAATAGCCCATGAATAAAAAAACACAATTATTTAGAACATATATAGTTGGTACTACAGATGTTAGCAGAAAAGGCCAATTGTTTTAAACTAACCAAGCAGAGCCTGGCATAAAACCAGTAGCGACTTTGGAGATCTCACTCAACAGAGTCCAACACCAGTCAGTTGGGAACTGGAGAATGTGGTAAACTGAAATAATGCTGGTATTTATACAGCTTCTTTTTATTTTTTTTTTCATTTTACAGCCATTATTCAGAGAGAACTAATGTCATTATCCTAGTATCCTGAGCATCAGGGGAGTTGATAATGAGTTCAAGGTCACATTACAAGATTTAGCAAACAAACAAACAAAATATAATTTGGCTCTTTAGGTTCCTCTTGGGCTGAGGGTTCCTATTTATAAAATAAAATGGTAGAAATAGATAAAGAGTGTAATTATGTGATTCTAGGTACTTGGTCAGTCATCTCCATTTCAAGCTGGGATGCTTGACAAAAGTGTTGGATTTGGAGTCCAAATGATCTTGGTTAAAATACTGGCTTTATCCCTTTATCACCCTCATTATCATGGACAAGTCCTTTAACCTCTTATTGACTCAATGCCCTTATCTCTTAAAGGAAGAGATAAGCCTATTTGATTTCTATACCTCTTTCTGACTCTGTCTCTCTGTCTCAGTCCCTCTCTCTGATTCTTTGTATTAGCTCTTTCCTTCAGTCCATAAATCTACCTGATGGATGTAAATGCTTAGGCAGATCAAGGAAACACCTTTGTACCAAGTTTATATCTTATCTAGAATCCTAGGATTATAGAACCATTGATATGGTTCTGGAGACAGAAGGGACCTCAGATGTCATCTAGTTGAACTTCTTCCTTTTTCCACATGAATAAAGAATGGCCCAGAGTAGTCTTGTCCATGGTCATACAAGTTGTATATGGATACTTTAGGGTATAGTATGGGGTAATGGGAAAAGTCCTGACTTGAGAGTTAGAAAACTTATGTTCTAGTACTAGCTTTGCAATTAACTATTTCTGTGACTGTGGGAAAAGTCACTCTTGCTTTCCTTTGCCCCATCTTTAACTAGAAGATAGTACTGTTTGAGCTACTCATCTCGCTGGGTAAGTTCTGAAGAAAGATTCTTGTAAATTGTAAAGTGATACATTACTAAGTAATGGGTCCTGCTTAAAGTCACACAGAGTAACAGCTAGAGAATCAATTATTAAATTCCATGGAACCTATAATAAAAAAATCTGAAGGTTGAGCTTTAGTAACAAAACTCACTCAACAGAGTCCAGTATATATAATATATATTATATATAATTATAGATTAAGGAACCAGGGACAAAGCTAGGGGGAATGAGAGGAAAGGTGATGATGAGAGTCAAGAAGAGTCAGCTAGGTGGCGAGAGCCAGACCTGGAAATGGGGGGGGGTCCTAGGTTCAAATCTGCCCTCAGACACTCCCTATCGCTGTGACCCTGGGCAAATTACTTGACTCACATTGCCTAGCCCTTACTGCTCTTTTGCCTTGCAATCAATATGTAGTGTTGATCCTAGGAGAGAAGATGAGGGTTCAAAAAAAAGAATGAAGAATCCATTGAAAATACAATGTGATGATGTTTGTTAGAGCAATGTTAGAACTAGTTGGTGCCACAGAATATAGACATTACAGCTGTAAATGGGCCATAAGACAGAATATCAGAGTTGGAAGGAACTTGAGAATACAAAGTGCTAGAGCTCTAAGTGACCTTAAAAACAATCCCTAATTTTATTAAACCAGGAAACTGAGACCTAGAGAGAGGAAATGTCTTGTTCAAAGATATACAGTATATATTGTCAGGAAGGATGGAAAGTCAAAATCCAGGCTGGTCCTGCCCAAAGCAGGGCACCAGGTCACTTTGCCTCCTCTCTTTTCTTTCTTCTTTCACTACCTGATTAGTATTTCAGCAGGGAGGATTTACTGTCTCAGCTAAAGTGGATCATTGAGTTTTCAAAGGACAAGAATGTAGAGCTTAAAAGGAAGGACTTATGCCTCAAGCATTACAGGACTCAATTCTTTGATGATTTAGAAGATAAAATGCTGATGGAATCCCTCTGGGAAGGCAGACTGTTGTGTCAGAAGCATGGATGGTATCTTTTCTATGACTGTGAGATTTTATATTCCCAAGAGGTCAAGACGAACATTCAGAGAACTGGACTTGGGGCATGAATCTATCTGCTCATGACCATCTCTCTGGGCCTCATTTTCCTCCAGTGTGTGATAAAGGGGTTGTACCAAGTGATTAAAAGGCTTCACATAATTTTCAAGTTCTGTACCTTTTGAAGACTTAAGCTTTTTTTTTTTTTTTTGAAGAGTTAAGCTTTGTTGCTAGAAGGTCATCCTTCTGGGAGCAGATATCTACTTCCCATTTTCTCTAAGTGCCTGGCAGAGTGCCTTATATGTTACTTTATATGTATTATATATTGCTCTGTACATAATACATATTTAGTGAATTGGAATTAGAATCAGCAGTGGATAGAGGCATGGAGATGTTTAGAAGTTGGTCCAGTTTGGCTGGAAGGCTTCACCATATACTTATAATACATGTCATCCCTACATTATAGAAAATGAGGAAATTTTTGAGCAGCTCTTGTTTGAGTACAGAGAGCAACACAGATTAGCATTGTAGTAACAGAACAGATTGGACTAGACTATATAAAATGGTGGCTAATTGAAGATCACTTATATTTGGCTATGAGATATTTTTATTTTTACTTATGAATAGGAGAGAAGCTGTCTTTCAGGGTAGTCACTCAACTCAAGGCAAAATGAGGAAGCCATACTATGAAGTCCTGAATTAGAAGGAATCAGACTTTATAACTTCTCTATTCTATCTACTTACTTCCAACCTATTCTAGAAACTGGCTTGCTTTCCCTTTTCCCCTCAGATAAGATGAACTATCTCTCTAGTCCCCACAAGTAGCCCTCACGCATTTCTGTTTCAAATTTTCCATGGGATAAAATTGTGTTATGTGTTTTCATTTAAATACCCTTCCCTTGGAGCTCTTATAAAGAATGGACAGCCCACAACAGTAAGAGAAACAGAGTAAGTAATGCTGGCTGTGAGAGCTGAAAGGAGATTTGCCACAAAAAAGCAGAGCCACAGTAAGGATAATCTGCCTGAAAATACTATGTTGTGCTAGTTATTTATTCTTATTAAGAAGGATAATACAAATACAGGGTAAAAAATACAATACAATTCAACAGACATTTATGTAATTCCTATGATGCATAACGATGCAGTTTGGAAATACAGTTCTTGCTCTCAAAGTAATGTTATCCTTTTGCATTATTTATATGCAGGTAATATAATGTAAGATAACATAACATAAAGTAATAACATTATATTACACAAATTATAATAGATCATTAAATATAAGCCAAAGATGTATAAAAGTGATGTAAGTGGAGTCAAGAAGAAGATTTGTAGTGGTGGGGTTCAGAGAAGCCTTCATGGAAGAGATGGCACATGAACTAAACCTCAAATGATTGAAATACACCCTAGAGGAGAGAATACATTGTAGTCACAGGGAGTGGCTTGAATGGCTGTATAGAACAGATAGTTAAGTAGTTGGTTAAAATCAAGGAATAAGTAAAAATCAACAAATATTTGTTAAGTGCCTCTTATGGGCCAGGCACTGTGGCAAATGTTAGGAATACAAAGAAAATCAAAAAACAGTCCCTCATCTCTAGGATCTCATATTTTGAGAGAGCATGAAAACAACCTTGTATGAATGAAATATAGATTTATAGCCATAAGTATGTATTTCATATATACATTTCTTGATATCATTTCTTTCTCTTTTCCCCCTTCTCATGTCTCTCCATCTTTGTCTTTCCCTTTCTCTCCACTGCCCCCATCACCAACTTAGCTCATTTCAGGGGTAAGGCATTGACATTAAGAGGGACTGGAAAATGCTTCCAGCAGAAGATGAGACTTAAGCTAAGACTTGAAGCAAGCCAGAGAAGCCAGAAGGATTATATGAAGACTGGGAGCATTCTAGGCATGGGGTGCAGCCAATCAAGATTCATGGTTTGGGAACCTATGTGAGAAATAGGGAAGAGGCCAGTGTCATTAGATCATAGTGGAGAGAAGTAAAGTGCAAGCACATTATAAAGGTAGAAAGGGGCCAGGTTTTGAAGGACTCTAAAAAACAAATGGAGGGGGCAGCTAGGTGAGTCAGTGGAGAGAGTGTCCGGCCTAAAGACGAGTCCAATGCCTGTTTTCCAGTGTAGTTTCAAATACTCCCTTAGCAGTGTGACCCTCGGCAAGTCATTTAACCCCAATTGCCCAGCTTTTACTGTCCTTATGCCTTAAGAGGTGATGTTTAATGTTGATACTAAGACAGAGGGTAAGAGTTTATAAAAACAAAACAAGAACAAATGAAGGAATTTAATTTTAATTGGGGAGATAGTAGAATGCCTCTAGATTTTTAAAAATAGAGATGTGGAGTGAACACTGTCTAACCTACACTTAGGGTTATTATTTTGACAACTGAAAGGAGGATTCATTGAAGTAGGGAGAGACATGAGGCAAGGGAGAACCATATGCAGGCTATTGCAATAATTCAGGAGTGTGGTGATGAGACCCTGCACTAGAGTGGTAACAGCATCAGAAGAGAGAAGAGAGCCCATGGGAAAATGTTACAAAGGTAGAAATGACATGACTTGGCAGCTAATAAGTTATGGGGAGGTAAGAGAGAGTAAAGGGTTGAGGATAACACCTGGGCTGACAGACTAGGGGACTTAAGGCATGGTAGCAGCCAGTAAGAACTCTAGTTTGGCCATGGAACATGGGAAGGAGAGTAATGTTAAAGAAGACTTAAAATTTTAGATGATACTAGAAAAGTTTTGAGTAGGGAAGTGACATGATCAGATTTGTACTTCAGGAGGATGATTATGTTCACCTTCATGATTAGAAAGGAAATGTAGTTAGGATCATTAGTTAAGAAGCTACTCCAATGTTCCTGGAATGTTTAAAAGATAATACTAGAACTAGAATTGGAGATATAGTGGTAGATTTTGTCACATAAATGAGTTGAGGGAAAGGATAAAGTCAAAGATGACTGAGTTGTGAATCTGGGTGATGAGGACAACGATTTCTCAACATAAATGGGGAAGATTAAAGGAGATTTAGTTTTGGGGGTTGGAATGATGAGTTTTTAGACTTATTGAGTTTGAGATAATGTGATACTCTGGTGAAGATGTCTAGCAGGCTAATGGAAATTCAGAGGAGATAATGGGGCTGGATGCATAGATTTGAGAGGTTGGTGATATAGAAGTCAGATTGGAAAGTAAGAAGATGCATCTCTCCCTTAGAGGGAAGGATAGAAGATAGACAGGGAGGCATAATTTTGGCTTAATATAAGGGAGGGAGCACATTAGTCTCTCCATATTAGATGCTTAACAATGTATATTGAATGAATGAGTGAATGAATGAATGAGGTGGACTTTTAGACCACTACAATAATAAATTGGGTTTTATTATATGTTTATAAATTTCCTTTCTCTGGATTTATTCAAGCAGACATTGAAGAGAAATAGTTATAGCTATTTTTTATAGTAATTTCCTTCCTACTCAGGAAGGACCATGATATGATGTTATCCTCATTTGATGAGAAAATAGCCAATTAATTGAGCTGAAGTGACTTCTCTAGGGGCCACATCTGTACTAATGTCATATCCAAGAATTAAATTCTGTTCTATTTCCAAGCCCAGTGTTTTTGCCTGCAAACTGGATCTCCAATTAGATTGAATATCTATCTAGATGATAGGAACATAGGTCTAGACTTAGAAAGGATCTCAGAGGCCATTTTTGCCAACACCTCTTCCCATTTTATAAGTGTGAAAACTGACACTTAGAGAACAGGGCATAGGCATCAGATGTGAAATTTTAAACTAGATCCTCTGACTCTACACTTTTTGCACTGGGATGGAGAGGGAGAATTCCTATCCTGGGTAGGTCAAACTAGATATCTTCTGAAGTCTCTTCTACCCCTGAGAATCTTTGCTGATATCATTCATGGCCCTCAGCTGACACTTGTCCTCTTACCATTACTCTTGAATCATCTGTACAGAATTGACATAGCACCAGTAAAGCAGAAGGGTCACTCTCATTAGTCTTTTAGAAAGAACATGGTTGTCATGTTGCTGAGACTGTCACTACAACCTTCCTAGACAATCAATCAGATAAATCAACTCAGAGGATGGAAACATGGAAATAATACATTCATCGGCATTGTACTCACTAGCTTAATAGCAATGGACTTTTACATTTTCCAATGTAGTTGTCTTAGTGTGAATAGCCTATGAGACCTTACTTCTTATGTGACCTCTGTCAAATCATTTTCTCTCTTGATTTCAGTTGCCATTTCTTCAAAATAAGGAATTTGTGTATGTGTGCTACTATATAATTACAATATTTGTAGATATTATATAGCTAAATAATATGTTATCTACAATATATAATTAGATATATGTATATATGTATATACATATTTAATCTCCAAGGTCCCTTACAATTCTAAACGTCATTATTGTGGCCCTATGTTGAGATGACTGTAGAGCCAAATGTACTAATACTTGTCTAGGGTCATTTTGTTGCCTATCAGGGGTCCAAGAGAAATGAGATCAGAATTTATAACTGGTAAAATGTCACCTCTTTGTGGTCACCTCTTATCATTTTTCATTTTGGCTTCATATTCCCGATGCCTAGCATAGTGCTTTGCTTATAACAGGCACTGACAAATGCTTACTGAATTGAATGGATTTCTGAGGTTCTAATTGCTTTTGGAGTCTTAGATTCTGTAACTCTTAAAGATCTAAGAGATTAAGGAGAATGATCTTCCACTGTCTTCAGCCATGTGCCTGAAATTATTTATCTCCATAGGTGGTTTTTGTCATTGTTGGTTTTTTAGTTAGGGGAGGTAGGTGAGTGGCGGGGCGTTTCTTGATAGGAGAATTTCTTCTACAGTAGCTTTTCAGAGTAGGGTTCTATAATCCACCAAACACAGCTGGTGTACTCAATAGTTTATAGTATGCAGTTGACTTCATAGTACACAGTTGTTGGCCCTCGCAATTCCACTGTTCTTTCTGCTACATTATCCATAGACATCAGGAAGCCAATTAAATTCAACAAACATTATTACTATATGTAGGGAACTGTGTTAGGTGCTGGGGATTCAAAGATGACACATGGCATGGTCCCTGCATGAAAATTTCTGATCATCTTGTTGGGGTTGGGAGCAGGGAGGGGGAATATTATATGCCAAGATAATAAAAGTTAATATATGTTAAACCAATGGTGTCTTCTACTAAGCACAAGTTCTTGTATCAGGTTTTTTATTCCCAGGGGAAATAGAGGCCATGCCATATGGTTTAACTTGAGTTTGACGAGCGGTGATAAGGAACAGATGGGCTTTCTTTCCAAATCACCCAGGAATCCGGGCAATTGTAAACTGTTAATTCAAAATTTAAGATAGCTATAAAGTAGCATGCTTTGAGTGTGATGCACGTATGTAGCATCCCAAGCCAGATGCAATCATTCCTTCCTCAGAAGCCCTCTCACACTTTTCACTATTCACACGGGGATTTAGCACATCTTACCCTATACTGAAGTTATGAATATACCTGTCTTAACTCTTTGCATGAACTGGACTAGTGCCAGCAATGACATTGGTATCTATTAGATGTTTGTGGAACCAAATCTCTTTAAGCTTTGCTACTAACTAGATGTATGATTTGGAGTGAGTCATTTTCCTTCTCTGATCCTTAGAAATTTCCTTATCTGTAAAATAAGGGGGCTTGGGGACAAGGTAACCTCTAAGTGTCCTACTGACTCTAAAATGGCATGCCTCTAATAATATAATTTGACAACATATATGCACACATGTATCTATATGCTGCTTTATATATACATATATATTTCTATCATATACATTTCTATCTATCTATCTTTGTTTGGGGCAGAGCACAGGGAGAATAACATGAGAGCTTGTCCAAGAAGGAAAATAAGAGTGAGAAAATGAGAAAGAAAATACTTTAATTCAATGACAGAGGTAGAACAGAAACCCTCATTTGATAGATGAGGAAACTGAGGCTCAGCTTAAGTGACTTGCTCAAGGTCACTTAGTAAATGGCAGAACCAAGATTCACACTGAAGTCTTCTGATTATAAATTCAGCTTGTCAATTATTCTTCATTATACTCTGGTTCCAAACAATAGATGTCCACCCTTCTCTCTCCCTAGACCCTGGACTAGGTCATATTTTCTCTCTCTTCATAGTTTGCCATCTTCCATCTCATATATTTTTGTAGGTTTTCTGTTATGCCTGTCAGAAAATCTGCTTTCCAAAATTCTTCTTGACCACTTCCATGAAGCTTTTTTTTTGCTCAAATGTCCTAGAATATTTTGAACATTTCCTTTCCTTTCTTAACCCCTTATATTGGTTTTAAAGTACGCATTCTATATCCTCTTCCATCTCTCCCACTTGCCCCAGAATGTATGCATCTAGTGTAGAGGCCTTATCCCCTTATATCTTACAAAAATAAATATTTTCTTCTGCTTTCTTGTTGAATGGAATCCAGAGTACCAAGTAGGTTGAATCCTAAATCATCCTGAAGATTGTTCTTGCATAAAGAGCACCATTTTTTAGAAGCCTGTAGAACAGGAGTGGGGGCTTTGGGAACGAGCCTGTAAAACATATAATTACAGTTGTATTCAATCTCTCAGCAAAAATAATAGTCCAACCTGATGCCCAGCTCACCCTCAGCATTCAAGAGAACATTACTTTCCTCACAGTGGGTGTGCATATCCCCTCTAGAGATTTTTTTATAATCTATCAGTCTCTGCTTTCTAGAACAATCCCTCAATCTCTTTTAGCTGTATTTATCTCAAATCTTTTATCAATCATCAAGCCATTAGTTGTTAGTTTTATCTGACACCAGATTTTGCATGACATTAGAAGGCATTGTACCATCTAGAGTTATTATGTGACTTTAAAGGACTATTTTTAACTCATGCCTTTGAAACCTTAGAAGCTGCATTATTGGGGGGGGGGGGTAGTGGTGGCTATACATACTCAGTCAAAATCCCAGCTAAGCTCCTCGGGCATCCTTTATGCACTGAGTCCCAGGAGGGCACTTCTTATAACACAACAATTAAGTAGAAACTGCAGATTACAAACTAAGCAAGCCTAGCACCAGAGCTGCTTTAAAAAAAAAATCTGGATTTTGGAACTGAAAATAACATCCAGGCTGGGAAGTCACCAAAGGAACACGTTCTCTATTTAAGACATTCTGCAGTCATGAGTTCTCCTTTCCTAGGGCGTTTTATTGTTGGTTTTTTGGCCAGTAAGTGGTCCATTGGATTCTGATCAGGGAAAATAAAGTAGGCGAGTATTATTGTGCCAGGTCTTAGGTCAAGAAGATTTGCTGTTCAGGAAAGTGAGGTTAAATTCTCTATAATATGCATATTTGTTTAAATCCTCAATCCTCACCCACACATGATACATTTTTATTTGAGTGCCATCAACTCAGTCCAACCTATCTATATCAAACCAAATAGGATAATACACAACATTCTTATCCATATGCAACATAGAATGTTGAAGATGGACAAGACCTTGGAGACCATACAGCCTAATTCACTCATCTCACCAAGGAGGAAACTGATGCAGAGAGGTTAAGTGACTTGCTCAGTGTTGCACAGTTAATTAGTAGATTTTAACTTAGGTTCCTGGTTCTCTATTCTGTGAGCTTTCCATCCTAGCATGGTAGTTTTCTTTTGACTTCCACTCTGAGCAAAGCATAGAGGAATGGAGGGTGTCTTAGTATGCTTCTCAGTCCACTGCCATGTATATTTAATGTTGACTAGGACTCTGCCAGAAACTAGAGTGAGTGGGGAGAAAGCATAAAAAGAAATGTAAGGTATGGCCCCTTCCGTTTGTGATTCTTACAGTCTTGAAGAGAGAAGAAAACCAGATGTGTATCAATTAAGGAACAATGGCAGATTGCATATAGATGAGGGCTCACTTGCCTGGCATACAGGCTGTAAGTGTTATAGTCTCTAGGAGGGGTAGACATCACTGGTGGGTAAAGGAATAAGTGAATGCTTCTTGGAAGAAGTTCATTATGTCAGATACCAGAGAAAAGCCCTCAAGTTCTCATGCTTTATCAATGAATTTTGTGGGGAAGAGTAATTTTCTTCTGGGGACATGTCCATATAAAACTCCACATGAGAGTAAAACAAAAGACTAAGCTAGGTGCCTCTCAGGGTTTTTTCCTGTTTTTGTCTTTTCTTTCCTTCCTTTTGATCTTTTCCCCCTTTTTTCTTTTTTGTCTTTTCCCTCCTTCCTTTTGATCTTTCTCCCCTTTTTTTCTTTCTGATTCTCTTTTTCTTTTTCCTTTTCTACTTTCTCCTTTTCCTTCCTCTGGCACTTTGCCTTCTTTTTATTCCATATACTCTTCTTCCTCTTCCACCTTATCCATTCTCTGTCTCTTGCCTTAATTTTTACTATTATTACTATTATTTTTGTTGTTATAAGTTCTGGACCTCTACATTTAGCAACGTAAGGAGCTCTCTTCATTTGTAAAGGTAGACCATTTGTTGGTATTTTACAGTTTCAGAGCTTCTTGGGCACACTGAATGGTTAAATGACTTGTCTAGTTTTGTTTCACATAATGTAATCAAATGAAGGACTTGAACTCAATTCTTTAAGATTTTATCCTTTATCCACTATACAATGCCTCCTCTCTATTAATAATAGTTAATAACAATGAATGTAATTAATTCTTCAGGATACACTAGGGTACTATTGGTGGAAAAGAAAATTGGTCCAACCATCCTGGAAAACAATTTGGTATTATTTTTTTAAAAAGTGTTCATAATCTAATTGTTCCAGAGATTTCACTGCTAAGGATATGTCCCAAGGAACTCAGTGATAAAAAGAAAGTCATCACATATAATGTTATATTTATAACATCAATTTTTGTAGTATGAAAGAACTAGAAATTAAGTAAATACCCATTTATTAGAGAATGGATAAACATGTTGTGATAGGTGAATATAGTAAAATAGTTTTGTGCTATAGGAACTGTGAATATGGGAAATACAGAGAAGCTTAGGAAGACTTCTATGATCTTATGCAAAGTGTAGTAATCATAACCATGAAAACCATATATATGCATATATACATATATGTGTATATATTTATGTATATGATGGCCTACAACAGTTTATATTGAAAGAACAACAGCAAAGCAATTGAAATTTAATGTTGTAAAGTTATGACTGATTTTGACATGAAAGAAGAGAAATGAGACAATATCTTCCCCACTTTTCACATATAATGTCAGACTTTTTGGTATGTTTCTTAGTATTTTTTGAAGCATTTTTTATTTCATTTCTGTTTTTTGTTATAATGGATTATTCCTTTATAAGGTGTGAGGAGTGAGAGATATATTAGGAAATATATGTTACATAAGAAAAGAAAATGGTGACCATAATTTAAGATAATTAATACTTCTTAATACCTTGAACCACAGCCAAATCAGTTTCCTTTCAAAACATCAGGAATTTATAATACTCAAAAGGCTTAGTTCTTAAAAACATGTTCAAGATCAATCCCCACACTATTCAAATTATATTTTTTAAAATATATTTTACAGAAAGGAAAACTGAGTCACAAGTAGATTTTTTTTAAAGCTATCAACTAAAGCCATTTTCTTTGTCCCTAAGTGCCTCTGTCACATTTTAGTTCATTGAAATTTTATTGCTTTGAAAAGCAAGCATCAAAATTGTAACTACTTAAAAATAGAAGCAAGTTGCTAGCTTCTTTGGAATTCAAATCTAGAATCCCGTGATGCTTGACCTAAAAAAGAAAAAAAGTGTATTGTTTATTCTTTAATTAATATGATAGAGTATACAGCTGTTAGCAGACTGATTTAAGCTTCCCTTTAAAAGGAAGTAGCAAATGGGAAAATTGGTCCTTTGGTATTTTGCTTCAAAATTCTTCATTCCCAAAGGTGTGTAACTTAACCATTTTCAATAATACTATCCCAAAGTGTCATAGCAGCAGCCCTTGTATAAAGATTATGGTGTTATTGTCTCTTGGGGCTCATTTTAGTTTAGGTTTTTTTTTTCTTTTTTCTCCTAGGGTAGTTAGTCCCAAGGGACAACAACTTAAATTAAAATGGAGGAAGTGGTTTCAATAAAATGTGTACTAACCAAGATCTTTAGTGACCTTAAAAATTCTTTCCCATTTCTCTTTTTTTTTTCATGTACTCTGATCAGAATCAGAGTAAACCTAGGGAGAGCAATAGAAGTGGTTTCAGACATATTTTAATTTTCCTCTGTAAGTTCAAGTATGAAGAAGACTCATGGAGACACAGGAGGTCAGAAGTAATGAAGAGTCCATGTTTTAGGGCAATTTGCCTTAAATTATAGATTTAGGGGTTGAAGTCAGTAGAGGAAAGATGGTACCAGACTTTACTAGTACTAGATGAACCAGTTTTATTCTGGGAAAGCCAGAGAATACTGTAGTTGGTATTCTTGTGGTATATTTAATAGATATGAATTTAGGCATTTTCCTATTTCCATTTTATAGGGTTCAACAAATTGGACATTATGCTTGTCTCTCTTATTTGAGAAAGTAGAGTTGGAATGTTGGGATGAAATCAGAAACTGAAGACAACCTCCTTCCCTATGGCTGTTTGGAGTGTCCATTCCTTCATTACCAGTTATGTGAATTTTGGTGTTCCCTATAATTGCCTTTTATGGATTTAAACCAAATAGAGATTATTCCTAAGTATATGACTGAGTAGAGTTCTCCAAGGAAAGATTTCACTGGTCTCTACTAGTGAATGATAGAAGTTACTTGGGAGCATAGACTGGGTTAGATATAGCTCTATAAAGCTTTTGTCTATGATGATACTTATAAATGTCCTCCTGAGGCATTCCTTCCTCCCCCCCCCTCAAAACCAGAAAATGAGAACAGGGAGAAAAAGCAATAGTTGATGGTCATACTCAAAATAAGTGTATGACCCCAAACCTCAAATAACTTCTTATTTTGGGGAGTTTACTGTCCTGGAGGAGGTGGGACCAATTTCTGGGAAGTAGTAGTACTTATTATTTTTCTAATCTTAGATCTTGCAGGTTGTTTGTCACTTGCTCAGAGATTTTAATAAAATTAGGCAGCTTTCTGTCATTAAGGATGAGGCAGCTCAGTTCTTGCCAATCTTTCCAGGAAATAGAAATCTCCATTTTGTGGAGAAAAAAAAAGCTCACCATTGGATCAACCAAAAAATATTTCTTCAGCTTCTATGATGCAATCAACCTTATGGGGGGCCTAAAAATCATAAGCCATAGACTTTGCCTTAAAGGACTTTATAAACATGTTAGGGAAAAGAATCTATGCATATGAAATAGTAGCAGAACAGTACAAGACAGCATGTAATTATGAACTACAATGTGTGACTCAAACTGTGACTAAGTAGATATAAAGTAGTGAAGGCTTTGTGTGAGAGACATCATGTTGTAGAATGGAAAATTGTGGATCTGAGGTCAAAAGGATCTTAGATCCTAGCTCCAACACTTAGTAGTCATGTGATCCTGAGCAAATCACTTTACCTCACTGAGACTTAGTTTCTTCATTTATAAAAAGGGAATAATATTTGCACTCTAGGATCATTGTTAGGAAAGCTGTTCATAAGCCTTAAGGCTCGCTAGAAATGTGAGCTAATATTTATTGTCATTATATGTAAATCATAGTAAACCTATGCATTGTCTCAGACTCTAGGCTTCAGGAAGAAAGGTCTATGCTAGTGCAATTCTCTTTTTGAGCAGTAATCCAGCATGGTGGACAGCCAGGGACTTAATAAATTATTTGTTTAATGGTCATTGGTCTTTAATAAGCTGTTTCCCCATTTCATGAGTATTTTCCTCAAATTTCCAAATTGCCCTCCAGAAGGGTTGGATCAATTCACAACTCCACCAGCAATGAATCAATGTCCCTAATTTGCCACATCCTCTCCAGCATTCATTACTTTCCTTTGCTGTCATGTTAGCCAATGTGCTGGGTATGAGGTGATACCTCAGAGTTGCTTTGATTTGCATCTCTCTGATTATAAGAGATTTAGAGCACTTTTTCATGTGCTTACTAATAGTTTTGATTTCTTTGGCTGAGAACTGCCTGTTCATATCCCTTGCCCATTTATCAATTGGAGAATGGCTAGATTTTTTGTACAATTGATTTAGCTCATTATAAATTTGAGTAATTAGACCTTTGTCAAAGGTTTTTGTTATGAAAATTATTTCCCAATTTTTTGCTTCCCTTCTCATTTTGGTTACATTGGTTTTGTTTGTACAAAAACTTTTTAATTTGATTTAATCAAAATTGTTTATTTTACATTTTGTGACTCTTTCTATGTTGTTCTCGGTTTTAAAGTCTTTCCCTTCCCACAGGTCTGACATGTATACTATTCTGTGTTCACCTAATTTACTTAAATTTTCCTTCTTTATGTTCAAGTCATTCACCCATTCTGAGTTTATCTTGGTGTAGGGTGTGAGGTGTTGATCCAAACCTAATCTCTTCCACACTGTCTTCCAGTTTTCCCAGCAGTTTTTGTCAAATAGTGGGTTTTTGTCCCAAAAGCCGGGGTCTTTGGGTTTGTCATAGACTGTCTTGCTGAGGTCACTTACCCCAAGTCTATTCCATTGATACTCCTTTCTGACTCTTAGCCAGTACCAAATTGTTTTGATGATCACTGTTTTATAATAGAGTTTGAGATCTGGGACTGCAAAGCCCCCTTCCTTTGTATTTTTTTTTCATTATTTCCCTGGATATCCTTGATCCTTTATTCTTCCAAATGAACTTTATTATGTTTTTTTCTAAATCAGTAAAAAAATTTTTTTGGAAGTTCAATGGGTATAGCACTAAATAGATAAACAAGTTTGGGTAGGATGTTCATTTTTATTACATTGGCTCGTTCTACCCATGAGCAGTTAATGCTTTTCCAATTGTTCAAGTCTAGTTTTAGTCCTGTGGAGAGTGTTTTGTAATTGTGTTCATATAGTTACTGTGTTTGTCTTGGGAGATAGATTCCTAAGTATTTTATTTTGTCTACGGTGATTTTGAATGGAATTTCTCTTTCTAATTCTTGCTGCTGAGCTGTGTTGGAAATATATAGAAATGCTGATGACTTATGCGGGTTTATTTTGTATCCTGCAACTTTGCTAAAATTGTTGATTATTTCAATTAGCTTTTTGGTTGATTCTCTAGGATTCTTTAAGTAGACCATTATGTCATTTGCAAAGAGCGATAGCTTGGTCTCCTCCTTGCCTATTTTGATGCCTTCAATTTCTTTTTCTTCTCTAATTGTTACTGCTAGTGTTTCTAGTACAATGTCAAATAGTAGAGGTGATAATGGGCATCCTTGTTTCACTCCTGATCTTATTTGGAATGCTTCTAGTTTATACCCATTGCAGATGATGTTAGCTGATGGTTTTAGATATATACTGTTTATTATTTTTAGGAAAGACCCTTCTATTCCTATGCTTTCTAGTGTTTTTAATAGAAATGGGTGTTGTATTTCATCAAAAGCTTTTTCTGCCTCTATTGAGATAATCATGTGGTTCTTTTTGGTTTGCTTGTTGATGTGGTCAATTATGTGGATGGTTTTCCTAATATTGAACCAGCCCTGTATCCCTGGTATAAATCCTACTTTATCATGGTGGATGACCCCTCCGATCACTTGCTGGAGTCTTTTTGCTAGTATCCTATTTAAGATTTTTGCATCTATATTCATTAGGGAGATTGGTCTATAATTTTCTTTCTCTGTTTTTGACCTGCCTGGTTTTGGAATCAGTACCATGTTTGGGTCATAAAAGGAGTTTGGTAGAACTCCCTCTTTGCTTATTATGTCAAATAGTTTGTATAGTATTGGGATTAACTGTTCTATGAATGTTTGATGGAATTCACTTGTGAATCCGTCGTGCCCTGAGGATTTTTTCTTAGGGAGTTCTTTGATGGCCTGTTGGATTTCATTTTCTGATATGGGATTATATAAGAATTCTATTTCTTCTTCTATTAGTCTAGGCAATTTGTATTTTTGTAAATATTCATCCATATTGTCTAGATTGGTATATTTATTGCCATATAATTGGGCAAAATAGTTTTTAATGATTGCCTAGATTTCCTCTTCATTGGAGGTGATGTCCCCCTTTTCATCTTTGATGCTGTTAATTTGCTTTTCTTCTTTCCTTTTTTTAAATTAGATTGACCAGTTCTTTGTCTATTTTGTTTGCTTTCTCAAAGTACCAGCTTCCAGTCTTATTTATTAATTCAATCATTCTATCACTTTTGATTTTATTAATTTCTCCCTTAATTTTTTGGATCTCTAGTTTGGTTTTCTTCTGGTGGTTTTTAATTTGTTTGCTTTCAAGATTTTTTGTTTGCATTTCCAATTCATTGATCTCTGCCCTCCCTAATTTGTTAATATATGCACTCAGGTATATGAATTTTCCTCTGAGTACTGCTTTCGCTGCATCCCATAAGGTTTGAAAGGATGTCTCACCATTGTCATTTTCCTCAATGAAATTATTGATTGTTTCTATGATTTGTTCTCTAACCAATTTTGGAATATCATATTATTTAATTTCCAATTAATTTTTGATTTGGCTCTCCCTGTACCCTTACTGATCATAATTTTTCTTGCCTTATGATCTGAAAAGGTTGCATTAATTATTTCTGCTTTTCTTCATTTGTATGCAATGTTTCTGTGATCTAGTGTATGGTCAGTCTTTGTGAATGTGCCATGTGGTGCTGAGAAGAAAGTGTATTCCTTTTTGTCCCTATTTATTTTTCTCCATATGTCTAGTAACTCTAATTTTTCTAAGATTTCTTTCACATCTTTTACCTCTTTCTTATTTATTTTTTGATTTGATTTATCTAAATTTGATAGTGGTTGGTTCAGGTATCCCACTAATATGGTTTTACTGTCTATATTCTCCTTCAATTCTCCTAGTTTCTCCATTAGAAATTTGGGTGCTATACCATTTGGTGCATACATGTTGATTAATGATATTTCCTCATTGTCTATATTCCCTTTTAACAGAATATATTTACCTTTCCTATCCCTTTTAATCAGGTCTATTTTTGCTTTGGCTTTGTCAGATATCATGATTACAACTCCTGCCTTCTTTCTATCAGTTGAGACCTAAAAGGTCTTACTCTATCCTTTAATTCTAACCTTGTGAGTATCTACCCGCCTCATGTGTGTTTCTTGAAGACAACATATGGTAGGGTTTTGGATTCTAATCCATTCTGCTATTTGCCTATGTTTTATGGGTGAGTTCATCCTATTGACATTCAAAGTTATAATTGTCACTTGTGGATTCCCTGGCATTTTGATATCCTCCCCTAATTCTGTCCTTTCTTCTTTAGCTATAACCTTTTAAACCAGTGATTTACTTTAGATCAATCCCCCTAGTCCCCTCCCTTGATATGTTTCCCTTTCTAGCCCCTCCTTTTTTGTTCCCTTCCCCTCCCCCTCTCCTTCCTTCCCTTTTTATACTCCTTCCCCCTCCCCTTCCTTAATTTCCCCTTCTCTCTAACCCTGTTGGATAAGATAGAATTCAAGATCCCAATAGATCTAGATGTTCTTCCCTCTTAGAGTTGATTTCACTGAGAGCAAGGTTTAAGTAATACCAATTCACACTCTCTTCCTCTTCTTCTTATAGGAGAATTCTTCCCCTCCCCTTCCCATGTGTATCTTTGTGTGAGAAAGATTATTCTATTTAGTTGTTTTTCTATTTCTTGAATTATATCTTAGTACCATCAACAATTCCCCCCTCCCTTGTTCTTTCTTCCCCCTTTCTCCATATCGTTTTGATGCTCCAATCTTTCCCTATGCATGATTCCTCTAACTACTCTAATGATGCATACAATCTTTGAGAGGTTCACATTACATTTTCCCCACATATTAATATATATATATATACATATATATATATAATTTGATATAAATGTAGTCCTTGTAGAAGAGAGTTTGAATAAAAGAAAAAGATAACATTTTTCTCCTTTTCCCTTTCTTTCATAATTACCTTTTCCTGTTTCTCTTGCTCTTTGTGTTTGGATGTCAATATTTCCACTGAGTTCTGGTCTTTTCTTTGCAAATACTTGGAACTCTTCTATTTTGCTTAATGCCCAACTTTCCCCTGGAAGTATATAGTCAGTTTTGATGGGTAGCTGATTCTTGGTTGGAGATCCATTTCTCTTGCCTTTCTGAATATCATGTTCCATGCTTTGCGGTCTCTTAGCATGTTTGCTGCTAGGTCATGTGTGATCCTAATGGAGGATCCTCTATATCTGAAGTTCCACTTCTTGGCTTCTTGTAAGATTTTCTCCTTAACTTGGAAGCTCTTGAATTTGGTGATTACATTCCTGGGGGTTGTCTTTTAGGGATTTAGTATTGCATCGAGATTTTTGTTTATCTCTGTTTTTTTGGGTAGACTAATGATTCTCAAGTTGTCTCTCCTTCCTTTATTTTCCTGGTCTGTCACCTTGTCAGTGAGATATTTTATGTTTTCTTCCAATTCATTAATTTTTTGACTTTGCTTTATTAATTCTTTCTGTTTTTCCAGATCATTGTCTTCCAGTTCCAGTTGTTAATTCTGGTCTTTAAGGACTGGTTTTGCTTTTCAGTTTGGTCTTCCCTTCTGTTTGTGGCCTCCAGCTCTTTCTCCAATTGTGAGGTCTTGTCTGTCAGGCTGCTGACCTCTTTCTGAATTTTTTCCCCATTTTTCTTGCCAGAAGGTTTCCATCTTTTGGATAAGCTCCATTTTGAGATCTTCCAGAGCTTGTGGAATATTTCCATTTTGGGGGGCATGTTTTGATTTTGTTTGAATTTCATCCTCTTTCTCTTCTTTGCCTGGGTTTTCCCTCCATAAAAGTTCTCAATCGTCACTTTTCCCCCTTTCTTCTTGAAGGGTTGTTCTTGGGCACTATTAGCCATCCCTTTGGTGGTTTTCCCTTTCCTTTTTGGTCAGAGGTCTGGGCAATATTGGCATTTTCTGTGGATTTAAATTGCTTCAGACTAGTTCTTCCCAGCCTCTGCAGTTTGTTAGTGCACCCACCCCCGTGCTCTTCTCTCCGGTGCACAGGAATCTCCTGTAAAACTGCTCTGAGGGGTAGTTCTCTGGTAGTCCCTGTCAGTTTCCTAGGACCCTGGTGTGCTTACCCCCCTCCCCCCTTACCTCACTACAGCAAGTAGCAGAGCTTTGGCCTCAGGCAGTTTCTACAGTTTCTCGAGACTCCACACTGTTTGCAGTTTGCAAGGGCCCCTGTGGTCTGTGTGCTCTCCAGTGTGCAGGGTTCTCCAGTGAAACCACCCTGAGGGGGTAGTTCCCTAGTAGTCCTCCTTAGTTCCCAGGGAGCCTGGTGTGCCACCCCAGACAGAGACGTTCCTCACTCACTTACTGTCCCTGGTGAGCGCTCTGAGCCCCTACTCTGGTTCTGTGAGGGAGGTGGGGGAAGGGCAGCTCAGTTCACGTTTTTGTGCAAGCTTTTCCTCCTTCTTATAGTGTGGAAATGTTCACTCTCCACATACCTTCATTTCTGTGGCATACTGGAGAGTCCCTCTGTTCTTTCAAGCATGATTTTTATGCTCTTTTGAGGTAGTCTATTTCGTTCAGTGCCGGGGGAGAGGAAGCGATTTGTGTCTATATTGCAGCCATGTTTACCTAGAAGTCCCTGAATTACATATTTTTGATCTATTCATATTTTAATACAATGTCGTTTTAGAAGTTACTTGTATTTCTGTATGATCTAGAATCCAAAGATGTGAATTCAGATTCTAGCTCTCTTATCGGTGTGATCCTGAACATAACTTCTGTGAATCTCAGTTCTATCATCTGGAAAAAAAGGTGTTGAATAACAATTCAGAAAGTTATCATGAGGATCAAGTAAGATAATAAATGCAAAATGCTATATAAATTTAAGATATTGTCATCAGTATCATTATTAGGATATGTCTTCTTTTTTTGGATGTGGCCTTTTCTGTTCTTTAAAGGGGGAATGTTGTCCAAAATTAGAGCCCATTTATTCTACAAACTGAGTCACAGATTATTGTAATGACAAGAACACTGGCTTTGGAGTCAGTCGATCTTGCTTCCAGTTCTGGCTCTGATACTTCATGACTATATGATCACAGGTAAATTACTTAATCTGAGTCTCAATTTACCTATAATAGCTAAAATTTAATTACTGTTGTTTTTCAGTCAGTTCAGTCATGGCTGACTCTTTTTGACCCTCTTTGGAATTTACTTAGGAAAAGATTCTTTCTATCTCCATCTCATTTTACAGATAAGGAAACTGAGACAAACAAGGCTATGTGACTTTCTCAGAATCACACAACCAGTAAGTGTTTGAGGCTGAATTTTAATTTAAGTCTTCCTGACTCCAGGATTGGTGCTCTATCCCCATGTGCCACTTAGCTGCCTCTATGAAATTTAATAAATTATTCAAAAATTTAATAATAGCATTTACATGGTGCTTTAAGGTTTGCAAAGTGCTTTACAAATATTATCTCACTTTATCCTCACAATAAGCCTGTAAGGCAGGAACTGTTAATCTTCTTATTTTACAAATGTGGAAATTGATATAGACAGAGGTTAAATGACTTTCCCAGAGTCACACAGCTAGTAAATTTGATACATGAATAGAACTTTGGTCCTCTTAATTCTACATAGAGTATTCTGTCTACTGTGTCACCTAGGTCCCTTTTATAAAAATGAAGGAACTTGAATGGAAGATCTCTAAGGTCCATTTTCTTAGTTCCTTTTTGACTCAATTCTTATCTCAAGAATTATGTTTTCTAATCTCCCTTTTTAAAAATTATATTCTATGATTCTTTCCAACTCTGAAATGCTGTGAATCTATGAACTGATTGCTGTTCCATAAGGATCCATAGATCCTTATATCTGTGGAGTTTTGTATCTACCCTGCCTTATGCCTGGTTGTTCCTAGAGTTTAAGGCAGGCTTTAGTATTGAGGTTTTAGTTAAGTGACTTCCATCACCTTTAGGTAGCTGGACATATGGATGTGCCCAGTTTCTTTGGTCCTTGCATGTCCATCTCTCGTCTATTAGTCTGGGGCTGCATTTGGTGTATTCTGTCCAGACTTGCCCCTTTTCTTTTAGATGGGTTTGATGAAAGCCGCATTCTCTTTAGAATAAATGAGTATGATTCATTCTGAGCTGCATTTGCTGTTTTTGAATCAGCAGCACTGTTTACGCTCAGACTGTCCATAAAAAAACATCATTTTAGTCTCGACACTGATGCTTATGAATAAAATTTAGTTCTCATTCAAAAGTACATTAGCTTTGGCAATTTGGTGTCTTGTTAAAGCATTAATTTTTATTGAGAAGTATACACTGCTAAGAACTTCCTTTCTCCCTGTAAAATAAGCACCTCAAATCAGAATGACTTGGAGGCTATACTTTGGAAATAAGTAATCACCATGTTTCACCATCGTCTTACATATGGGACCCAGAATTTAATTTTCGGGCCACGTTTTTGTTTTGCCACCACATTACATCAAGAGCTCAGCAATTACATTTCATTAACATGAAAAATATGAGCCATAAATCATTGATCAGAAACAGGCTTTTAATCGGTCTGTTCAAGGTGCCAGTCAGTTGGCAGGATGTAGGTTATTTATGTATGCCTAGCTAATGGGTATGGTAGTTCTTGCACACTTCTTATATTTTGGGGTGATAGGAGGGGAAGCACAAAGGGTTTAGGGCAAATGCACAATTGTCAAGGATCCCTGGCTAGTGCAGCATTATGATCAATAGTAGTTTTAAGAACAGTGGGGCAGTTAGGTGACTCAATGGATTGAGAGCCAGACTTGTAGATGGGAGGTCCTGGGTTCAAATTTGATCTCAGATTCTTTTCTAGCTGTGTGACCCTGGGCAAACCACTTAACCCCTTCTGCCTAGCCCTTACTGTTTTTCTTCACTTTACTTCTCATCTCTTCTAAGAAGGATGATATTTTTAGTGAGTTTGAATCAGAGAGTGGGGGGTAGGGTGGTGGTGGGAAATGCAGGAGAGCACCTTAGTGGAAGACTATTTAAACTTGGCAAGATTTGTTTTTAATCCCAGTCTCCAAACAGTTCCAGATAACCAGTTTCTCAAGGCTTCCTCCTTATTAATATTGCCGTGCTCATCTTTCCCATCCTTCTCCTCTAGTGCAGTGGCAGCTGCGCCTTTTCACATCCTATTAACCTTGTCTATAGGACTGACACCTGGCTAAACTAGAGAATTAGCTCCTGTAATTAGGAATGTAAACAACTCCAGGCTTCTCTTGGCCAAACTTGAGGATCTGCATCTCTTCAAGTCTTGCTTCCTTAAGTTCTGTGAAGAACAGATCATAAAAGGACTAGCTGGTTTTTATAGGTCTGCTAAACCCTAAATGGGGTATCTAGGTGGTACAGAGGATAGAGCAGTGGACTTTGAGTCAGAAGACCTGAGTTTAAATCCAGCCTCAGAGACCTACTAGCTATGTGAGTAGACAAAATGCTTGACCCTGTTTGCCTTAGTTTCCTCATCTGTAAAATGAGCTGGAGAAGGAAATGGCAAATCGCTCCAGTGTCTTTGCTAAGAAAACCCCAAAAGGGATCATGAAGAGTTGGACACCACTGAAATGACTAAGCTACAACAACAAACCCAATGTACAAATCTTGGTGTAGAGGAATCCAACCAGAAGTTTTTATCCAAAAAGCTATGTTTGAATCCCAGCTCTGCTAATTACTATGTGAACCTGAAAAAGTCACTTTATCTCTGAACTTTCATTTACTCCTCTAGAAAATTGGGAATGTTGACAAGATGCTATCTAAGGTCCTACCTACATTAAAAAGTTTGATATTGTGAAAGAGTTCTGATTTGGAAAAACTGAGTTCAAATCCCATTGCTGACACTTAACTCTTATCTATTGTAGATTTGCCTTATTTTCCTCATTTATAGAATGGAGATAATTAATGGTTTTATTACAGTTGCTCAGAAGATTATTGGGTAGAAAAATTGGTAAAAAAATGCAAATCTCTTTGAAATGATAAAGCATTTTGTGTCAATTATCATTAGTAGTAGTAATAAAAATAATCACATCTTTAGCTCCTAGCAAAACCATTTATAGCTACTGTTTCATTACTTATCATGCCTATGTCTCTCTGAGAAGGCCATCATTTTCTTGTAGCCATGGCCACTCTTTTCTCTTGGACCTGTGCCACTTGGATGACTATGCTTTAGTCTTGTGCGATGAGTTTCTGGAACTCCAGATACTCTCCTAAACACTGAAATTGGATCTTCTATGAGGCTTAACCCCCTTAGCAGTTGGCTTAAATAAAGGCCGAACTATGCTGGCCTCATTAAAGCCTCAGCATGTTCTCCTAGTCTCTCTATACCATCAATAACATTGATATCCACTAATTTAAACTCACTGAACCACTGAACTCAATCTGCAGGTGTGTTTATGAGCAGGATACTAAGCAGATGTTTTAACTAAGTGGAACACATCTCGTTTCAATTAATGCAAAACGTAATAGCTCAAAAGGAAATATTAGGAGCATTAGGTTTCATATTGGTACCATTTATTATATATATGCTAGTTAATGCCTTTTGAATTACTATTCATCCTTTAAAGCCCAATTCTGTTGACATCTCCTAGGCTTCCCAGGTTCTCTTTATTCATGATAACTTTTTCTCTACTCTGACATCATTTGGCATTTCCATAGTCAGAGAAGTAGGAAAATTGAACTTGAGAGCAAGAAGGCTGAAAATGCTGACCCTGATCCAAATGAGGGCATCAGCTACCTTCCCACTTTAAGGCTGTTTATAGGCAATTCAATTAAAGAGGTTTCTGGACTTGTATTCTTTAAAATCAGTCTTTATAAAGGTTCTTATGAAGCTGTAGAGCTTTGTGTGTTTTGAAAGATCCAGAGAACCAGATGAAGTCACTTTGTGGCAGAGAAATGTGACATGGGGGAATCTAGTTATTTGAGTGATTTTCTCTGTTATTATTCCCATATCCTTTTGCCATGGGTGTCCATGATTTCCTTTGGGAAAGTCTTCTGTCTCAGGCCATGCCTTAAGCTGCTTAGTGTTTTAGGGACAGATAACACCAAAGTGCTAGGTCATGATGACTGTGCCTTTGAGTCATTTCTATCTGCAGCCTTGACAATCACTTCTGAGTCATTCTACTTCTCTTGGGGATTTCACCACAGATAGTACTTTGACAGTTCTCTAATGAGTTCCTCATGCCTTATTATGTTTCTTATCTCCCATTAAAATACAAACTCCATGAGGATAGGGAAAATGTGTTACTTAAACATCTCCTTCTATGACTAGTACAGTGTTATGCCAACAATAAACCTTTGATCTATTTTTTATTTTCTTAATCAAATGGGATGTTCTTAGTTATTTGTGTGCATTTCTCCCCTTTTTTCTGTATCAGGAAATACTAGGGAAATAACTCCCAGGGGACAATTGTGATAGTTACTTGGGACAAGCTGATACAGATATAGTTTGGCCCTAAGTCTTAATGGTCTCCAGAGGAAACAGAAGGAAGAATATTTCTTTTCAGATCTATTAATGAAAGGCAGTGAAGGGTGGAGAAGCAACAAGCCAGAGGTTAGAGAACAGTGGTTCGATAAAAGCTGAGTTGTAGTAAAGAAATTTGAAAATGTTTGTAATATACTGAATTCTGAAATGGTTGGGGGGCGGGGAGGTTACTGATCTTTGAAAGCCTGTGATGAGAATGCCAAGTGACTTCATAAACCTAAGGGGCCTTGAACTATTCTGGAAAAAAAAAAGCACCAATTAATGTTTGGTGTGGTAGGACTACTAGGAATGATTGTCTTTAAATGACCAGTGGTGCATACTTGACCAAAAATATTGAGACAATTCACTAAAAATTCTCTCTTTTCCCTTTCTCCTCAACTTTCTCCACTTAGGCATCTTTCCATACTTTCTCCTCTCCCACTCTATTCTCAGATAAATATCTTTATCCATGCTGGGGCCCACTTTTTTTTTACAAACACTGATGATCCTGTTTTCCTCAACAGATTATTGGTCATCTTTATTTCTGCTCTCTTATCTTTAATCTCTTCCTTATTGATTAATGCATTATCTGTTGTCCCCCAATATGCCCATGTCTGCCTCATCTTGAAAACATTCACATTTCCTCTAACTAGCCATCATCCTGTACCTCCCTGGCCTTTCTTAGCTAACTCCTTGAGAAAGCTTTCTACACTCCATGCCTCCACTTCCTCTCCTCTCAATCTCTGCAGTCTAGCCTTTGATCTCAATATTCAGCTGAGACTGCTTTCTCAGAGGTTACCAATGTGTTCTTAATAGTCAAATTTAATGGTTTTCCCCTTAGTCTTTGTCCTTCTTGCTCTCTGCAGTATTTGACCCTGTTGATCATCACCTTCAAGAATTTTCCAAGTTCTCTCTAGATTTTCTTGATACTGCTCTCTCTTGGTTCTCCTATCTCTGGCCATTTTTAAAAATTACCTTTGCTGGGTCTTCAATGTTTTATGCCCACTACCCACAGTTTTCCCCTAAGGCTCTGTGCTAGGCTTTCTTCTCTTTTGGCTCTACGCTATTTCACTTTTTAATCTCATCAGCTCCTATAGGTTTAATTATCTTATCTATGCTGAAGATTTCCAAATGATGGTCATCCCCTTGATTTCTAATTCTCTCCCACCACAACAATCTATCAATATTTTTGTATAAATATGTCCTTTTCTCTTTTCTTTGATCTCTTTGGGATACATATATTCACTCCACATATCCAACCTTTTCAATAGCTGGTTATTTCTGTCCTCAATACCTCTTGTATGCAATACCATTATTTCCATCCACTCTCATTCAGACTTTCATCTTCTCAGTAAACTTCTCATTGGTCTCTTTGCCTTCAATCTCTCCCCTCTCCAGTCCAACTTTCTACTCAGTTGCTAGAGTGATTGTCTTAAAAGGTAGCACTTTCTGTCACCTGCCACCCCAACCCCCAAGCTATAAACTCCAATGGCTCCCTGTTATCTCCAGAATCAAATATAAAACCCTCCAGTTAATTCCTTTATGAGGTTTAAACATTTTTATGGGGGTGTGGGATACTCTTGGAGGATTAGCACTTCTGGAGTGACAGTTTGCTGAGCCCTTTTCTGGACAGCTCCTCTACCTTTGGTGTCCATCTTTCACCCAATTCTCACCCATGACTCCAAAAAACTGTAGCATGTGTGCAGCCATCCCAGCCCAGTAAAGCCATCTTGGCAGACACGCTAAACCAGGCTGAGGATAGCCCACAGGCTTCATCCCTATGGGTGAATTAATGGGATATCTACCCAAAACATGTGGGAGACTTCCTCTAGCAGAAATGAGTGGATGAAAACATTTCCCCCCAACTACCAAGATTGTTATACCCTAACCCCTTCCTACTTTTCAAATTCTTTTTGTACTTAATATCTATCATGCCCCCTACAATCCAGGTACCCCAGTCTTTTTGCTACTCCTCAGGTTATCTTGAATATCACCATAATTTCCTAACTTGCTATCTACCATAGAAACCTATATTTTAACAAAGCAAAACAGTTATGTAAAACCAAAGAACATGACATCCATGTCTTTTATTGTATGTATGGTGTCCCCATTATCTATGGAAAGGAGGAAAGCATGTATTATATGTACACATCCCTGTGCATATGTATGTGTAGATATATGCATACATGTTATTATGTATTATATTATTATCTAATCTAATATGTTATTATTATATGTGTTATATAGATTATATATAAAGATCATAGATTTAGAGCTAGCAGAAAACTGAGAGACCATTCCATTTGAGTATCTCTTTTTCCAAAGGAGTAAACTGAACCATAGAGATTGTGACTTGCCTAAGGCCATAAAAACGATAGAGTGGCTTTGAACCAAAGTCCTCTCTTTCTAAATCTATCATTTTTTCCAAGCTTATAATTCTGTGAAAGCAGTATTGGTTCTTGTCTTTAATCTGAATTCAAAAGCCTTTTAATACGGTTTTAATTCACGTTATTGTAGTCACTGTGTATATTGTACTTCTGGTTCTTTTTATTTTGAATCCTATATATTTGCATATCTTATGGTGTAACAATTTTTCATTTTATATCATCCTCTTCTCCCTGCTCAGTCCCAGTTATCCCCTATTCAATGGGCACTCACTATGTACTGTCTTGGTTTATTTATTTTTTTTCCCATCACAAAAAAAATGCTCCTATGAGTATATGGATATAGATGGGATCATTCTTTCTTAGACCCCTCTTGAGAAAATATTTGCAGCAGTGGGATTTCTAGGCCAAAAGATATTTACAGGTGAGTGAATTTTCTCACAGAATTCAAAATTGTTTTCCAGAATGGTATTGCAGTCACACTTGACAGGCATCAGAACTTTAGTTGGAGCAGAAAGAATCCTGGCCCCTCTTCCTTCTCCCCCACCTAAACTGTCTCAGTTATAATAGCTAACATTTACGTAGTCCTCCACAGAGACAGAAGGCTTTACTAACATAATCTCATTTGATCCTCATAACAGACTAAGAGAGAGGTTGCTGAAAGTGTTATTTGCCTCACTCATAAGGGAACCAAGCCCGTGAGAAATTGCAGGGCTGCCCCCTTGCACAGGTGGTAAGGGGGAGAGTTTTGATTCAAACCCAGAACCAGAAGGTAGGGGCCCCTTTCCATTCTCTTGGGCTGCCCCAATCCATTAATGAGATGTTTCATAAATGGGTAGAGCTCTGAGGGACAAGACAAAGGAGGATGTCACATTCAGCTTTTTTCACTGTACCCTTACATTTCTACCAGAATCCCATGATCATGACCTGCTTTCTTTGATCACCTACATTGCACCAGGGACAGAATCACTGCCTCCAGGAACAATTTTCACTTTCTTAAGTTACCCCTCCTCCATGCAAGACCTGGAAGAGAGAATTTAGTAGATAAACTAGAGAGTGAGAGATAATTAGTATAAATAAGGAAATGGGAAATCTATTCCTAGGCAGTGAACTATGAGGAGGGAAATTATCAGCATGTATAAAGTCTATCCCAACAGCCCCTTTTTTCCATTTTTTAAACCTTTGAGTAGATTACCTTGCTACATAAGCACCAAATTGAATAACATATTGGAAAAAGCATAAAATTTTAAAGCAGAAGACTTGGTTTCACACCCTGCCTCTTACACTAATGACCACCTGCAAGTCACTTCCTCTGGGCTTAGCTTCCTTTTTGTAAAATGAAGGCTAGTTGAATTGAGGATCTATAAAGTCTCTTCCAGTTTTAAATCCTATCAAATTTAAAAATATAAAAACTAAGTTAATGGGTTTGGAGAGAGGTCAGTTTTGGTAACATACTAGTTCTTGAGATTCTACCCAAGCTGCTAAGATGCCAAACCTTTTGTCAGTTGAAGGCTACCTAAGGTGGAAAGGGGACCACAGATGACTTTTCTAAAATTATTCTCTAGTAGAAGAACTGAGTCTCACCCTGGGAATTGATTTAGGGAAGGAGAATCCTGGACTTGAGGTCACCTGGCAAATCAGTCATAGTTTCCCAGAGAATGGGCCTAGAATAGATACAGAGGTTTTGTAGGTGCTGAGATCAGGTGCACATTTCTGGCATCATATGGAGAAAACTGGAGAGAGCATGAAGTGTCTCTGATGACCCTCTGAAGACTCATATCTGTAACCTTGAGAAGTCCAAAGTTCTATTCTTCTGCTTCTCTGGTAAGGCACTAGCAAGAGATTCCTATCAAAGATATCTGCCTAAAAAGCCTCAGTTGTGTGGACTGAAATTCCACCAATCACAGATTCATTGGTGTTAATTTTCTCCCTCTTTAAAAATGGTGGAGAGTCATTTAAATCAGATTACTTTCTCCCTAGCAGCTAATTGAAAGAAGGCATATAGAATGATTGGGAATTTAATGATAGGGTGAGGGTGGGAAGTGTCATATGAGAAAGAAATTTCTTTGGAGAATGGCTTGCTGTGGAGGCAGGATAGAAAGACAGCATCAAGAAAGGGTCACTAGGATTAGGAAGAGGGACACAGAGGGAGAGTTGGTAGGGTACCAAAACCAGACTTGTCAACCTAGCTATTTTTCCATCTCTAGTCTCTTCTCAGAGATGGAAGTAGCTGACCACCACCTGAGGGGCCTTGAGAAGTTTCTGGAATGTTTTAGGATAGTTCTTTCCTTTAGAAAATGGGGATCTCTGAATCATAGATTTAGAGCAGGAAAGAGTATTAGAATTCATCTACTACAACTCCTTCAATTTGGAGATTACCCAGGTGTTAAAGAGATTGTGATCTGTGCAGAGAATGGCAAAAATAGGTATTAAACCCCAGTTTTCTGACTCCAAATCTCTCATTCATGCTTCCTCTTTCTCGATGACTTGGTAGCTAATTTTCTTATGCACTTTTAACACTAGCCAATTTGTTAAGGTAATTTTGAAATTATACATCCTTATACTCTCATGTTATATATCTAAGTTCCATATTCAGTGTTTGGACAACCTATAACACACTAAGGTTGCTGCAGTAGATAGAGTGCCAGGCCTGGAGTCAGGAAGACTTGAGTTTAATCTAGCCTCAAACATATAATAGTTGCCTGATGCTGGGCAAATCACTTAACTACATTTGCCTCAGTTTCCTCATCTGTAAAATGAGCTGGAGAAGGAAATAGCAAACCACTTTAGTATCTTTGCCAAGAAAACCCAAACAAACCCAAATGGGATCACGGAGAGTCATCTGACATGGCTGAAACAACTGAAAAACAATAAACATGTTAAGAACATTATCTATTGAAGGACATGGAAACATCTGAATTTGTTTTCTTTCGTGATAAAGGCAGAGAATGTAATGGAATAAGAATTATAGAATAGAATTGCAGACTTGGAAAAGATTTACAAAATCATGTAGTCAAGGCTCCTTATTTCACAAATTACTAAATTGTAGCTCAGATCGGTTAAGGAATATTCATTAAGTCATACTGGGACTAAGTGGAAAGAGCCAGCACTCAAAGCTCCATCTTTTGACTCCTCCTAGTCTAAAAGTAATTCCTGCATCCAGTGCAGCCTCCTAGATCCAGCCATCAGAGAAAGACAAACCACTAATTAAATTGGTTCAGATGCAAATTTTGAGCTGAGTCTTTGTGTTTGCAAATTAATGGAAAATAAATTTATTAAATATTATAGTTGATTCTGAAAATGAAGATGATTTTGTTTTTGCTCAACAATATAATGAGGTTTATTTTGAGGGATGCTGGATTTAATGGTTAAATCAATATGTGTATTTAGTGTTGGGCTTTATTTTCACACTAAGTGAGATAAGCAGCCTTAGAGTGTGTTAATTGGTTTGTATTTAGCATTTACACTAATCAGCCAGAGCAGGGCTGCCCTGGGCCACTCTAGCACTAGTAACAAGGTTTATCTAAACCAGGCATTGTTTACTTCATTGACTAGAGCAGAACTGCTCTGGTTTCTTATATACTTGAATATTAAGTCAGATTTGCAAGTATAGCTCAAGACTCATCCCCATTAGCAAGAATTAGTCCACACCTAACTCAAAGCACAGAGTATTGAAGATGCTAGATCATGAAACCAGCCCCAGCTTGGATTCTTCTACATCAATTATTCATTTACTCCTAAGATTCTTTAATGTGGACCTGGGAGGAAATCTAGACACCACCTAGACTAGCTCTCTCATTTTATTGATGAGGAAACTGAGGCTTAGGAAAAAATAGCATTCAAGGAAACATAATAAGGGATAAAATGTACTAAGTAGCAGAGCCACTACCATTTGGGTAAAACTCAAGAAGACTTCATGGAAGAGGATCCTTTGGATTTGGACCTTGAGAAATAAACAGAATTTCAGAAGGCAGAGGTGCTGAGAGAAAAATCCAGATCTCTTTAGGCATTGGGGATGGTGAAATTAATGGTATTGAATTGAGAAATATGTGTTTAGGGGTTGGCACATAGTCTAATTCAGTTGGAGTTTAGGGAATATGAGGGGATGATAGCATGAATTAAAGCTGCAGAGGTGCTTTTGCTAGCCTCAGTGCGGAAGCTGCTACTACGTACTTTTCCCATCAACTCCAGCACATTTGTCTTGATACCTATGTGCAAGATAGAGACAGGAAGGAGTAGGATGCTTCCTTCCCTTATCTAATTCACTGGTTCAGACAATCAAGGCAAGAGCCTTCATCAAGTAATCTGTCAGATAGATCTAAGTGATACTCAGATGTCCCCTTCAGGGTCATAGTGTTCTGTTTTCATGAACTATGAATGGAAAATGGGGTTTATGAGCCAATATTAAAGAATGCTGCTTCACCACACTGATTTCTTCTCTTCCCCCACCCCTACCCCTCAAGGACAGAGCTTTCTGGGAACTGGGCAGTAGGGTAGCAGATGCAACTGGAATGTGAACAGTGCTGAGCTTTTAGTGGTCTGGAGAGAGGGTGACTTTTCACTGTGGTAGACCAGGGAGAAGGGGGTAATTGATTTGGACTTGAATGTTGGTGTCTGTGTCTGTGTGAGAAGGTATATGACAACCAGAAAGATAGATTGCACAGACAGATCCAGACAAAGGGAAAACTCACATATAATAATGATATCTAGAATTTCTACATTATTTCAAAGTTTACATGGTGCATTTTATACACTTGTTTTTCATAATAACAGAACTGTGAAATAGCTCCTATAATTAATCCAGTTTTATAGATGAGGAAACCAAGGCTAGAGAAGGAAAGCAATCTACTTAGATTCATGTAGTCAGTAAATATCTGGGGCAAGACATGAACTCTACCACTCCATTCTACCTCCCATTATTGCCTTAAAATAGTTTTTTCCCCAGTCTTGATTTTATGATAATCCAGTTCCCTCTTTGGGTATCTTAACTCTTCATAAAGTTGTCCAAAGAAAATTAATTTAAAATTGTTTTAATATGCAAAATAATCCTTTGAAGTTTTTTTTCCTGATGGTTCATCATTCTCTGAAGGTTATTTGAGATTCTAAAAGGTCCCATTAGGGAGACCCCAAATTATGGTAGTCAGAATGACTTGGAACTCGGTTTTAGAGCCAAAAGTTTAGTTAACAAGTCAAGTTACTAAGTCTATGTCAAGTGCTTTCTATTTGCCAAGTACTATGCTAAGTGCTGGGAATACCAATATGAACAGAGAGCTTCCCCCAAAAGTTTATATTTTAAGGAGGAAAGACAAGTAGGGAGGAGTACTCCCTGGGCATGGAAGATATGGCTGGCCTGAGCGTCTTCTCAAAATGGAATTCAGAAAATCTCCTCACTAGATTGTCATAGGATGAGGAAGTCTTTTATTTAGTTATTTATTTGTTCATTCATTCCATCCATCCATTTATTCATTCATCCATTCATTTATTCATTCATTCATTTATTTGTTCATTCATTCATTCGTTTGTTGGTTTATTTATTTATTTATTGCCCCAGAGTGCCAGGCATGGAGTCAGGAGGTCCTATCTTCCTGAATCCAAAACTGGCTTGAGACACTTACTAGCTCTATGACCCTGGCCAAGTCACTTAAATCATTTAATGTATAAAATACACTCAGTTTCTCATTTCTCATTCAGAAATTTCTCATTTCTCATTCACTTGCCTCAGTTTCCTCATCTATAAAATGAGCTGGAGAAGAAAATGGCAAAATACTCAGTATCTTTGCCAAGAAAATACTAAATGGGGTCATAAAGACATAACTGAAAAGCTACTAGGGAATTAAGAGTTGGGATTTTCATTCGCAAAGCTTACACTCACAGTGGTGAAATATATCCTTATTGAAATATTGAAGCTTCATTAGAAGGCATTTATGTGTATGTGGCAAAATATCAGTCCATATCTGGAATGTTGTGGTCCATTGTAGGCTTTGTGTTTTGAGGAAGGCATTGGCAAAAGGGGGTAAATCAAAAATAGGATGATTGGAAAAGCAGAGGGAATGCAAATTCCCATGATAGTCATGGAACTGAAATGTCTATGTGTGTGTGCCTATGTAAGAGTGTATGTGACAGCCATAAAGACAGATGGCACACACAGATACTGACAAAAAGAAAGCTCACTTATAATAATAACATCTGGAATTTCTGTTATTTCAATTTTACAAGTGCCTTGTATGCATTGTCTTGTTTCCCCACAATAACAATGCTGCAAGGTTGCTACTATAAAAAATACTGTTTTACAGATTAAGAAACAGAGGCCAAGAGAAGACTAGAATAACTGGGGAGTTGATCAATATCTCCAACCCTTTTCTTATTGTTAGATAGATGAAAGATTAACCTTATTCTGTTTGGCCCCTGAATATGATAGTAGGAGCTATGGGTAGTCCTTAGAGAGAAGAGCTTTCTACCAATCAGAACTGGGAGGAAAAAAGGATGGGATGCCTTAGGAGGCAGTGAGAACATTACAATAAACATGCTTATGAAAAAGCTTAATGATCATTTGCTTGTCCAACCATTGATTTATGCCCAATGTGAGCAGCATGACCTCTGAGTTCCTTAACAACTCTATAGTTCTTCTGTAAACAGAAAGAGATCTCCACAATTTTGGAAAGCTTCTGGACCATCATCATCTCTTCTGATGACACTTTAGCCATCTGCTTTCTCCAGACATTTCCGCATCCAGAAGGGATGAATTTACTAATCTTCTGTCCCTGGGTGACTACAGGAAAGGGGAGAAACTATGGTCCCTGTCCTCAAGGAGTCTACACACTTGTTACAGGGATCCTTAAGTTGAGGACTAGGAGTCAAGGTCTGAGAGAACAGGCTAAATCCCGACCCTCATCACTCCACTGTTTCCTTGTCAAGGTTAATGGAATCACTAAGTCTTCTAGGCTTGGGATCAGCTTAAGAGGTTTGTGTGTTTGGAGAAAAGAATGGATTTCATTGCTGTGGTATTGACTATAATTTCTGTTTTCTAAATGGTTGGGGAAAAGGTTCATATGTGACCAAAATCCATGTCAACAAGGAAATAACAACTATTCCAGGAGCTTCAGCCATCCATACAAGATAATAATAACTCGCATGCCTCTAATTTTTCAAAGGCTTTTTCCTAAGTAGAGAATACACTCCAGGTTGCATAGGAAGTGTCCTACTTAGTATGATTTGGGGGACAGAATTACCTCTAAATTACTCCCTTGCCTTTTGCCTGGAATTCATGCTTCTTTTTACCTCTAGGAAGTCCCACTTCAAATGAAAATAATGCTCCAGAGTTAGCATTGGTTTACATTATCAGCATAGGTAAGACTGTATAATTATTCCTTCCCTCACAGGTCACTATCCTCTAAAGGCTTTCAACTTAACTTATTACTAAATAAATGCAGTTCTGCCCAAATGGATTTGGATGTCCTGACATTGAATATCTGTACATTTATAGAGTGCTATTAGGAAAAAAAAAACCTTCATTATATAACATTATTCTTCTCCCCTTTATTTTATGCCTTTATTTTACAAATGAGGAAGCAGAGTCATAGAGAGGTTATAGGATAAAAGATTTAGAGCTAGACAGGTTCTTAAATGTAATTGAGTCCAACTCTCTCATTGTATAAATGAGGAATGAAAGTCCAGAGATGTTAAATCACTTGCTCAGGGTCACACAGCTAGGAAGAATATGAAGCAGGATTCAAAGGCAGGTTTTTGCTGACTCCAAGACAAGTCTTCTATCTTCTACCTCTCATGTAAAGTGACTTGTCTAAGGACACATAGCTAGGAAGCAGCAGCACCAGGGATCCAACCTAAGTCTTCTAGTTCCAAATCTAGTGTTATTTTTGTTCTCCCATGGCCTTAGAGGTGAGTGGCAATAGTTAGATGGGGAGGAGCAAATAAGTACGAAAGCTGGAAGCTGCCAGGACCCTAAGATGAATGTTAACTCATTGTCTGTGAAAAATCCTTCCTTCTTCCTTTTCTCCCTTGCTCTTCCCTGCTCTTCCCTCCTCTCCTTCTTTCTCCTCCTTTCCTCTCCTCCTCCTTTCAACTCCTCTTCTTCTCTCCTCTTCTCCTCACTCTAACCTCTTTTCCTCTCCTCTTCTCTTCAAAAAGGTAAGTGCAATCAAATCAAAGGCTAGCAGACTCAGGAACCCTTTCTTGATTCCTCCAGTTAGAAATGACCTTTATTTCTTCAGAGAAAATCCATCTGGTACATGGTAGCACTGTGTTCCTCTCTTACATGTTTATCTTGCTTTAGCTTCTATTATAGTTAAACTTAAAGTGTTCAGTTCTCTTTATAGATTTCCTGGTTCATGAGGGTCATAATATGTCTTATTCAACTCTGCATTTTTCCTCCTGCCCCTAAGGCAGCACAGTACCTTAAGTAGACACTTAATAAAGGTCCTTTGAGTTGGGTGTAATTGAATTTGCCCTCTTTAGAATTTTGCTGGGGGCTGAGTCCTTGGAATATAACTTGTCCCTATGTCTAGAACTTATACTTTTGCATATGAGAACTGAGCTCAGATAGGATGTAGTGGATAGGGTACCAGACTTGGAACCAGGAAGACTCAAGTTCAACTCGGACATCTACTTACCCTGTGACTCTGAGCATGACACTTAACTTCTGTCTGCCTCAGTTTCCTCACCTATAAAAGGGGGAAATGATGACTCCAATTTCCCTGGATGAGGAGAAAACTAGATAGTATTCGGAACACATTTAGAAACCTTAAAATACTATGGAAATGCTGAATGGCATCCCCCATCCTTAGCATCATGATGTGGTAATAAGCTGGGCAGGAATTGACCTCCCTTGAACTGTGGATAAACTTAAACAAATCCTAATGTGAATATTAGTTGGAATTCCAATAATAGTTCATTGTTCTGGAAAGATCACAAAGGGTCTTCTTGAATAGATCACTTTAACCAGGATGCTCACTTCTCAATCAAGCAGTCAGCAAACATTTACTAAGTACCCACTATGTGCCAATCACCATTCTGATAGCTTGACTGGAGTAAAATGTGATTTTCAAGAATGTAAACCTTAAAGGAAGTCCCTTCCCCAGCCCTCTGGGAAGACTCCAGTTTGGATAGTAATAATAATAACTGACCTTTGAGAGGTAGGTTAGTATAAGAAAGAACACTGGATTTGAAATCAGAGGCCATGCCTTAGGACCCTAAATCTTGCTACTCAGGGGTGACTCGTTTGGCTTTTCTAGACCCAGTTTCCTTATCTATAAAATGAAAATGTTGGATTGAATCCAGTGATTCTATAGTTCTTTAAGGCTTACTGTTTTCTTTACCACAACCCTTTGGCATAGATAGTAGAAGTTTTATCCTCTATTCTCTCTCCCATTTCATAGATGTGGAAATGGAGGATTGAAAAAGATGGGAAGACTTCTCTAAGGGTACAGTTATTTAAATATCAGAGCCAGTATTCAAACTGAGATCTCCTGTCTTCAAAATCAGTCTTCTTCTCATGATACCATATTACATCCCAATTTTTCCCTCTTTGAATACTTGCTATGATAACTTAAAAAAATCAAGGATCCTGGGGTGGAGTGAAGTCCTAAAACTGAAAAGGACCTTAGAAATAATTTAATCTTACCCCTCTATTTTGTAGATAAGGGAATTAAAGTTCAAAATACATAGATTATAGAACTGTGAAGGACTTTAAAGTTCATCTTATTTGCCTATCTTATTTTATAGATGAGGAAACTGAGGCCAGGCAGTCAGGTTACTTGCCCAACACCCAAAGACATGCTGGAGCCAACTATAGCTATAGCCTCTTGAAACTTTTCCATGTGAGCATTTACACTTCAAGTAGTACAAATCAGAGATCAATTCATCCTGTTGATTGTCTAGATTTAAGAAAGGGATTGCTAATGTAGATGAAATTTAAAAGTGTATCCCACCATATGCCCCATAATCAGCTCATTTTTTAAAAAATTTTTGCTATCACACTCTTGCCAAAGATTTATAGTTATTCATTTGCAATTCAAGGATTCAAACTCAGGTCCTCTGACTCCAGATCCAATATTCTTTCTCCTATACCAAACCAAATTGACTTACCCAAAGTTACAAGACTAGTAAGAGAGAATAGAATAACTCTAGAGAGAGTGGGGATCCACCCATCAGAATGAGGACTGTTTAGTAAGGGTGCAGGAGGGGAGAACATATGGAGAAGATTGACTTGTTCACTATCATTGTGGTCAAACCGATCTGGGTTCAGAACTTACATTCTTTAGCCCACGAGGGCCTCTGCCCTGAGACAAAAGAAACTAAAATGACTTCTGAGGAGGACACTGTCACTAATGTTTTTTTCTACTAATAATTCTGGGCTTTGAGTTCATTTATTATGCATGCAAAATGGTAATCTGCTAGCATTTTAATGTTTCTTAAGCATACAATATTCTTATTAATCCAAATGCTGTTTTTTTCCATCCATAATTGAATGGTTTACTTTATTATTACCTTACATGAACAGCTAGACATTTGCATTTTTCTATAAGGTGTTTAATTGTAATAAGAGCTAAGAGACAATCAAGAGGTGTAGCATGTTCATGGCTTGCATCATAATACCTGCTAGCATTCCAGGAACCAAGTAACTCAGAACATGGCACCTGGGACCATGTAGAGTTCGTTGAAGTAGGAAGGATGGAGTCAGGGTTGGGGAGAGGGGAGCCAGAAAGAGCACTTCATATCAAAATAGATCCTGGCTTTGCAAAATGTAACCTCTCTCCCTGAGCAGTGACAGTTTGAGCATTAACATGGATAGAGTGCTATTTATATCAGTTTGTACATTTAATCAGTTTTTTTGCAGTTTTCAGCGAGATGTGAACTATATCCCTGTCCAAGGCGTTTGGTTCAAATCAGCTGAGACAGAGAATAATCAAGATTTATGATTCTCATTCTGACTCGGATCACACAGTCATCGCAATTGGGACTCTCCAGTTTCCTTTCCCAGCCTGACTGACACCCACTTCACTTTCTCTCGTGCAGCTGATTTAATGTCCATCTTGAAAACTGTCAAAATACTCCTGCTTCTCCAGATAACAGCAGTGGCAATCCTCCCCCCCCCCCTTCCTCTACTCCCACTCTCCACCAATTGTTGTTGATAGCACTGGCCCAGGACCCAGGTGGAGAGTCCCTAAAGTACACATTCAACAAGGGCACCAGTAAAAATCAAACAAAAATCACCATCCTAGGTGCCTTGTCTGGAATTGAGGTGATCCTCTCTGACTGGACCTTTGACCATCTTGTAACTAGAGTAACTAGAGAGAAGAGGTCCCAAGTACCAGTAACTTTTAAAGAAACCATCTTTATTAGGACAACAGAAATTATCGGCTCAATGTGAGTCACTGGTATCTATAAATACGTCTTCCTTCGCTGACAGGAGGAAAGGTATCTTGAGGCAGAATGAAAATTCCCCATGCCATCAGCCAGCCATCTGTGGGCTGCTCAGAAGGGATATCACTGTGGCAGTTCTAGGGCAGAGTTAGACTTATTGGTGTTGCTATTAGAAATCCTGCTTTCTGAGGGTGGGCTTATTTAATATAAATGATTTTCAGATTACATGAAATTATAGCTTTTATGTGTCTCCGTTCTCCATTAGTATAGACACTCAAAAGTTGTATATTAAGTCTATGGTCTGTTGAATAATCATGTAACAACTGGACAAGGAACTGAAAACCATTATTCTAAGGACTAAGTAGATCCATCTCTTTCTCTCCCTCTCTTTCCTTTCCCTTTATGGGTGCTATTTAGAGGTTGATCCCAATATTGATCATCAGAGAAGCTTTAATCTGCTCTGTTTATTTTTAACCTGAGATGATTCATTCCTCCTTCTTGGGCAACTGGATGGCTTTTGCTCCTGGGGGTTCACCATATTGCTGCAAGACTCATAGACCCCTGATGCACTTCAGTCTTACTCTTCAGCTCAAGCACAGACCTGTTTCTAAGAAAGAAAGCATATATCCATTGAGTAACTAATGAATTTTGAATTAGGAGATATGATATCAGTCCCAACTCTGAAACTAGCTGGCTATATGGTTTGGGTAACCAATACTCTGATTCTCAAATTTTCTCCATTTATGAAATGAGGATAATAATGCCTTTCCTGCCTCATTCATAAAAATCTTCTCTCAACTACCTATAAAGGTGTTTCTAGCATCAAATAAGTTAATGAAATTGTTCTTATCACTTGTGAATGACCACACAAATAAATCACAATGCTGTGTCAAGAGACCACTGGGCTAGGTGATAAGAGAGGAGAGTAACTGCTGGTTTACCTACTAAATAAAAGCATGGTTTGGGGTAAAACTGTTCCTTTTCCTGGATATGTTGCCATAATCCAAAAAGGGTGGAATTATGGTGAAAAGGGTGCTAAACTTAGAGTCAGTAAGACTTGGGTTTGAATCCTGGCTTTGTCATGTACCAACTTTGTGATGCCACCTCTTTGAAATTCAGTTTTTTAACCTGTAAAATGAGAATAGCAATATTTGTTAGGACCTCATTCAGGATAATATCATGAGTCTCAAATGAGATAATATTTGGAAAGCATTGTGAAAACTTTTTACCTTTTATTTCTTTTCTGAAAAAATCACCTATTGTCTCTTTCCCCCCTCCACGTGTAGCATTCTGTAAAATCTCTTCCAATAGTAATATTCTATATTTCATTTTTCAATATCCATCCATTCATCCATCTATCAATCCATTCATCTCTCCATCTATCATCTATCTATCTATTATAAAAGCATATTATGTTTATTGATCTAGTATCAATTTATTTTTTGTACTCAAAATCATAGACCCAGGCAAGGGAAGTAAGAGTCTATTTAGTTCTTCTCTCCTCATGTTCAAAATGAGGAAATTGAGACATAGGGGTAGCAAGGTAGCTTAGAGAGAGAAACAGATCTGGAGAAAGGAGGTTCTGGGTTCAACTTTGGCCTGAGGGACTTCCTAGCTATGTGACCCTGGGCAAGTCACTTAACCCCAGGTGCTACCTCTAACCACTCTTCTGCTTTGAAGTTGATAGCAATTGATATTAATTTTAAGACATAAGACAAGGTTAAAAAAAAGAAACTGAGCCATAGGCAACTTAGACCATCTGATTTCCAGCGTCCATGCTCTTTCCATATTACCAGGCTGCCTTCCCATATACTTCCCAGTATTGCTATGAGAATCAAATAAGATAAAATATATGAAGTGCTCTGCAAGTGTAAAGCCTAAATAAATGTGAGTTCTCATCTGAGTAGCCTAATAATGTAGTGGCGAGAGTTCTGGAACTGGATTTGAATCTTGTCTGGCAATCATCAGCAACATAACCAGGGCAAATCATTTAACTTCCCTCTAAGTCTTCCTTTCTCACGTCTTCTGAACTCCAGTGTAATGATCATACCAGTAGTGTTTACCTCACAGGGCTGTGGTGAAGTTCTAATGAGATAATGAAGGTAACGTGCTTTGTAAATCTGAAAATGCTATATAAATGGCAGTGATTATTGCTATTGCTCTGGCAATAGTAATAACAATAATAATAAATTTTTATTATAATTCTAATTGGCTATAATTATTTGGCCAGATTGGATGCCAGTGAATTAGAACGTGAAGACAATATTTTGATAACCTACAAACCAAAAGGTTTTTTTTCTGCCACACTTATTTTGGGAGAGAAATGAAGAAGAGGTGAACAGTTGGGGAGGGAAACAGAAAAGAGAAAAAGGTTGTTGTCGTTGTTGTTGTTTTAAAGCCTCAATGAATCCTGTCGAATCAATGAAAAATCGCATCACCTTGAATGGGCTTGTTTTAGTTCTGCAATGTCCTAGAGCTGAGCTTTGTTGTTGCTTTTATTTAAGGCACAGAGATGACTCACGACTGTGTGTATTTTAGGGAATAGAGTTGATTTAGAAGCATCAACGTGGTTTTGTCAAGATGCCAGTGCGAGCTGGTATGTTCTCTCAGGTTTCTTTCACTGAGTTCTTGTGAAGAGACTGGGAGGGTATGGATGTATCTTATTGTTAATATGTACCAGAAATGTAGGTGGATGTTCTGGAAAAGAGTTTAAGTTCCCTCCATTATATCCTCTGCCTGAATCCTTACATAGCCCACTTAAATGGATAGTGGAGAGATCTATCTAGTGGAAGGGGTACTTCCCTTAGAGACAGAAGAGTCCTGAGTTTTATCCTTACCTCTGTCAAAAACTACTATATGACAATGGAGAAGTGACTTTACTTCACAGAGGCTCATATTACTTATTTGTAAAATGGGTATAATAATAATACTTTTTTTTTTTACATTTCAGGGCAGTTTTAAGGGTCAAATGATATAATAGATATAAAAATCACTTCACAAACCTTAAAGAGATATATAAACAACAGCTACTATTTTTATCTGGATAATTGAGGCAGGAGACCTATTTAAATGTCTTGGGAAGGGACTGTTGGGGGCGGGGTGTAGTCAGAGTTTCTCATCTAGCTATGACACTAGAATAGCACTTCATCCTGATATTTAACAAGCAAAGAAGGGAAGGGAGATATTTAGGATCAGGGTGCTAGAGCACTTCACAAAACATTAGAAGCTCTATGTTGTCATTCTAGTTCTTTAATTTAATGTCTGTATTATCTTGGGCAGTAACAACTTTTGTAGGTTTCAATTTCCTTCTCTGTAAAATGAGGTTAACACGTTGGCTGCTTACTTCTTCAGGTTGCTGTGAACATCAAACACTTTTGAAGGGATTTTTGTTAATTTGTTTTCTTTTTGAAAATTGCTGTTATTATCATTATTATTATTTAGAGAGCACTTAAAGGGAAACCAAAAACCTGGTTCATTAGTTGATAGAGAAGATTTGAGAAGCTCTTGGGTAAAAGTGCTTTGTGAGTGCACCAGATATGGAATTGTTGGACTCAGGTTCAAATCCTGTTTCTAGTACTTCCCATGTTACTCTGGACAAGGTTATTATTGGTTCTGTGCCTCAGTCTCTTCATCCTTACAATGAAAGTTTTGATTCAGACTTTAAGAATTCTTCAGCTTAGAACCTGACTTTAATGTCTAGCCTATAACATATTTACTGACAAATTAGTTTAAATTATGTACCAGATGAAAATAATTACATGTCCTTTCCTATTGAAATACTTCTTAACTCTCAAGGTTCAGTTTCAGTGCAATTTGTTCTTGGTGAGGCAAGTTTTCCTTGATTCTCCCAAATGAACCACCTCAAACTTTCATAGCACATTTTTTTTTTCTGAATCTCTTTTGTCCCTATTGTAGTAGAGGCATGGAGAGATAGAGAACTTGTAAACCAAGATGCAAAAAAAAAAATGGAGACCTATCTGTCAATCAAAAGAAGGAGTTTCCAGAACAGAATGTTCCCAGGAGTTGGCAGTTGAGATGACCAGGGGGAGGGGACTGGAATTGGAGTCACTCTCTCTCTGAAGGTTGAAAAACCTGCTGAAAGTCTCTGGTGGGGCTGACTTGGTTTTGGGGTTCTCTGACTTTGGACAGTTGAAGTTGACAAGAAGGAGAAACTTGGCTTTTGAGTTGGTGGTCTATTTAAGAGTTGAGATGGCCAGGAGAAACTGAGAGACTTTGAACTTTGTTTCTCTTTCTGGGGTTGAGCTAAGAGACCTTGATGATTTTGTGAGAAAGAAAAAAGAAGATTTAAAAACTGTTGTCCTCCATCTCCCTAATGTCTTAGAGTCGCAGCTTGTGACTGGACTACTTTCTCAAACTCTCAATTCTCCTTCAGTTTAGATTAGGGACATCCTCATCCCTCTCACCTCTCAGTTTCCCATCCTGTTATCCCAATAAACCCCTTGACTGAGAAAGCAACTAGAGTATCTTTATAATTTACTCAGTAGGGAGGGAAGAAGCCAAAGGCTTCAAGAAGATTTGGGGAGGTGAGGGAGGCAAAAAGGAGAGGGTTGGAGAATGGAGGGAATGAAGGGGGGAGGAGGTTAGAAAGATATACTGATCCATCAGCCATCAGGAGGGATCAGTAGGCAAACCCCAGAGCAGACCCCAGAGTATTCCCTTATAAGCAGTTCCCCTGTGTACCAGTATCCCTGTATGGCATCCCTCAGCATTTCTTATTCCTACCTCCATTACAACCAAGCAGTCTCAGGTTCCTATAGCAGCTCTCTCTAGACACAAGCCAGAGGACAGCAGTCATTGCAAAAAGAAACAGTTTCCCCTCAGTTTACCTTTCTCTATTTCAACAAGTAACAGTTTCCATCAGTTTACATATTCTATTTCACTATCACAATTTCCCTAGCATCATACTTTTCTCTCCCCCCCCTCCTCATTCTGTTTTCCTGGTATCCTTCAAATCCACACTAAAATTTATCAGAAAGACTTTACTGTTTTTAATTTAAGTTTTATTGTCAGGCAAAACACACTTGCATATTGGTCATTGTTGTAAGAGCAAACATACATAATACAAACCCCCCAGTAAAATTGTAATTACATTGATATGAAAGACTACTCAAGCAGTTCTTTCTCTGGAGGTGGATAGCATTCACAGCAGTAAGTTTTTCAGGATTGCCGCTGATCAACATATTGCTGAGAGTAGTCAAGTTTTCACAGATAATCATGTTCAATATTACTGTTATTGTGTAGTGTGCTCCCAATTCTGTTTATTTCACTCTGTGTCAATTCCTGCAGATATTTCCAGCGTTTTCTGAAATCATCTTGCTTATCATTTCTCATAACACAATAGTTAGTATTCCATCTCCAACATGCACCACAATTTATTTAGTCATCCCCCAATTGATGGACATCCCCTCGATTTCCAATTTTTTTCCACTAAAAAAGAGCTGCTATAAATGTTTTTGTACAAGTAGGTCCTTTTTCCTTTTTTTTTAAATTATCTCTGTGCTACAAACCCAGTATTGGCCTTACCCAAGTGAAAGGAATGCACAATTTTATAGCCCTTTGGGGGCAGAATTCCAAATTGCCTTTCAGAATGATTGAATCATTTCACAACTCCACCAACAATGTATTAGTGTCCCAATTTTCCCACATTCCCTCCAATATTTACCACTTTCCTTTACTGTGATATTGGCCAATCTGATAGATGTGAGGTGGTACCTCAGCGAAAAAGCCTTTAATGCTTATGCTTTCCCTCAGAGATTATATCCAGTTTATCTTTTATATATCTAAGCTATTAAAACGTAAAACTGCACAGGAATTTTGGTATATCATGTAAGTCTGATTATTGTCCATCCAACTATGTACCATAATCTAGACAACAGTAATTTTCAAACTTTTTTGAGTGATTATGGATTTCAAACTCACTGCAGAAATTTCAAGTGTTCAGGGCTTGATGCATTTTTTAATGAATAAGCATTCTCTCTCTCTCTCACTCTCTCTCTCACTTCTCCTTCCCTCCCTATTTCTCTCTGCCACATATAACAATGTTATCTCACTCTTCATCTTGAATTCATCCTTCAGTTTATTTGATAGAAGATTAGGTAGTATAAATCATAGACAGTCTTCTGCAATTATAGTTGGTCATTGCTGGTTATTGCCTTAAGCTTTCTAAGTTCATTAACTTTATAATATTATTGTTATTCTATGAATCATTCTTCTGGTTTTATTTACTTCATTCTGTATCAGTTTGTATAAATGTTTCCTAGATTCCTCTCTTAAACTGCCCTTTTAAAAATAATTTCTTATGATGCAATAATATTATCTTTCATTTATGTAACATAATTTGTTCAGTGATTCCCTAGTTGAAGGGTACCCTTTAGGTTTCCAGGTCTTTGTCTCCACAAAAAGAGCTGTTCTGAATGTTTTTGTGCATATTAGTCTTTTCCCTCTTTCTCTAATCTCTTTGAGGGTATAAGGAGAATAGTAGAGTCAAAGAGTTTGTAGAGTTTGGTCATTTTGGTTGTAGTTCTAAATTGCTTCCTAGAAATGGTAGCCCAGCTCACAGTTCAACCAAGAGTTCTTATATGTGTCTGTTTCCCTGAGACCCTTTCCAAAATTAATTATTTTTCTTGTTTTTTTTTAATCAACTTTGCCAGTGTGATGGGTGTGAGTTGGAACTCTAAAATTACTTTTATTTCTCTAATTATTAATTATTTTAAGCATTTTTTCATATTTGTTGATTTGGACTTTTTTCTGTGAAGACTGTTCCTATGTTTTGACAATTCATCAATTGGTTCTTATTCCTATACACTTGACTTGGTTTCATTCACATGCATATGTATATATGCATATATGAGTGTGTATGCCTGTGTGCATATACATATATGTACATATTGATAATTGAGACTTTTCTCAGAGTAACTTGATAGCAATGTCCCCCCTTTTCCAAAGGAAATGTTTCCCTTCTAATTTTAATTAAATTTCTTTTTGTGCAATTTTTTAAAGTTATGTAATCATATTTGCTCATTTTATCTTTTATAATTCTGTATCTCTATCTGAAATACAATTTTTCCTTGTTCCCCTAATTTGTTTGTGAGATGACTTTTTATATCTAAGTTAAATATTGGAGCTCATCTTGATGTATTGTGTGAGGTATTGCTCTTACCCTAATTTCTACCAGATTGCTTTCCAGTTTTCTTAGAAAATTTTGATGACTAATGAGTCCTTGCCATAGTAGCTGGGATATTTGGGTTTGCTGAACCAAAGACTACTTAGGGCTCTTTCATTCCACTATATCACATGTTCAAATAAATATGTGGAGGAGTATATCATCCATATAGAATTCCTTTCTAATTTAGACTCTAGGCTGGACTTCAGCAAGGGGGAAAAACACACACACAAAAACGTTGGCAATCCATTTTATGTCTCACTTGATATTTACAAACAGAGGATCATATAACAAATTTTTCTTTGTTGTTGGCATCATTTAAGGAATCTTTGTGGTTTTAACATTTGCATGGGAAACAGCTTGTTGGAAGAAACAAGGTGCAATTTTGCTCTACTGATTCAAATGTAATTTTATAGTCATAGAAAATAAAACAGCACGATTTTGGATTCTGTTTCTTTTGGTCAATTAAATTACTATAAAGATGTGGTCTGATATGGAATATTATTTTAAAATATCTGCTTACTTCTTTTAATTTCCTTTATCAAGCAAGCCCATTATATATATATATGTATATATATATGTGTATATATTATTCTCAACAATATTCTGTAGAGATGGAATAGACATATACATTAGAATTTATTTTTGTTTTCTTGATCATCTATTTTTGTTATCCAAAGTGTTTGATGTCCTTCTTCTACAAAATGATTTCTAGGTTAAGCCAGCATTGCCCTTGCTTTTATATTTTATTTTCACTGATTAGCCTTGAGTCAGTAATACCTGAGTTCAAGTCCTGCCTCTGATACATATTGGCTGGGTAAGTCTGAGTAAAGCACTTAAGTTATTGATAGCCAAAAGAAACTTTCTAGGCCTGTAAGTTTCAGAACAGGTTAATCTTATTCACTGCTAGAGAGAGTTTCTCCTTTAGAATTCCCTAAACTTTATCAAATTGATGATATTGGGAAAAAAAGGTTTTAAAGTTTTAAACTTTCATAGATTTTTAAAAAATCCACTTGGTTTTCAAACATATTCCTTTCCTTCTCCATCCATCAAGCCATCCTCTGTAACTTGGAATTAAAAAAAAAAAACAACTTCTTGTTTTGATTCTTTCTTCCAATTTGGTATTGATTTTTGCTTTTGCTTTGATGAGTTGATAGGCTGACTATGTACAACCCTCTGATTTAGAAATGACTCCCACATAGGTTACAAGTTGTGTTCTATATGCTAAGATAGAATCAATTGAATTTTTGGTGACATATTACCTGATGCCTCCTGGCTCTTGTTGAGAAAGTATCAGTGTGCTTCCTGAGCATTTGGTCTCTTTTGGTTCTTTTTCTAGATACGTATTTCCCAATATACTTCTTGCCTTCCACTTTTATGTCTGCCTTTCCTTTAAAGTCACCTATTGTGAAAGTATACAGCTCTTTAATTAGGAGGAGCTCATTGAGTGCTTGGTAGACTTTCTCAATCCTCATCCTTTGTTAAATAAATTGGTGCCTAAAGTTTGTACATATGCCCATCATGAGCACTGCAATAGATTTTCAAGTGTTCCATATACTGGTATATCTTCTTGCCTTTGGATCCAGTATAAAACAAGATCCTCCATTTCCTTTATTTGCATCTCTAATGAAGACAAAGAGTCATCCTTCTATTTTGAGGCAATTTCCTCCTATATTTTGGTTTCATTTATCTTGAGTAGGTCAATATCAATGTTACTGGGTTTGTGCATATGTATGCCCACTCTATCATTGGACAAGGATCTTTTACTTAGAATACCACCAGCTATGTTGACATCTATAGACAATATACCTTCCCAAGTAGCAAATCCTTCTGCTTGAAGGCTGTGAAAGAGGTTATCAGGACAGATTTAGATAGAATCAAAATATTTAGAGCCCCAAGGGACTTTTAAGATCATTTGGTCTAGAGCAGTGGTTCTCAACCTTTCTAATGCTGTGACCCTGCAATACAGTTCCTCATGTTGCAGTGACCCCAAACCAAAAAATTATTTTGGTGGCTACTTCAAAACTGTAATTTTGCTACAGTTATGATTCAGAATGTAAATACCTGATATGCATTATGTATTCTCATTGCTTCAAATTGAGAGGTTGAGAACCGCTGATCTAAGCCATTCATTTTGCAGATGGGAAAACTGAGACCCAGTGAGGGGAAATAAACTAGCAGTTCCTGGAGGAGAGAGGCTGGTAAGTTATGAGCAGGGTACCCTGTTCTGAATATCTTGCTCTTCTACATAAAACCTCTCAGTATCACTTCATCATCTCCCAAGTATAATATAAATTCTTGATCCTGGCATTCAAAGCCTCCTGAATTCTGACTCCAATCTTCCTTTCTAACCTTATCTCCAATTACTATGCCTGTCAATGAAAATGAACTACTTATTCCTCCTTTTGGAAACCATCCATTCTTTCAAGACCCACCTTAGTCTTCCATGAAAAATGCCCTTTTGAAAAATGATCTCACTCTGCTCAAATTTATCATACTGTGCTATCTTAATTTTTTATTTGTAATTCTCAAATTCTACCTTGTATGTAACATTATAATTATTTGTATACATGTCTTCTTCCCACGCCATTAGTTCCTTGAAGGCAGAGACTGTCACATTTTATTTTTGCAAATGCAGTTAACTTGCACGTGTTAATTACATCTTTGTAAAAGAAAAGATCAAATTAAATTTGATTGAATCAGGAACCTGTTGCAGATGAGAACTATATACTGTTTCTGGGTCCCTGTGCCTTTATTTTGGATTTCCTTCATCTCAAAGGAAAGAATGATACATTTTTTTTGTCACTGGAAAAAACTTTAGGTGTTATTTAGTCCAGTTTATAGAAAGCATTTCTCCAAGTTTCCTGATAGAGGTCATTCAATTTCTGCTTGAACAGTTTCAGTGATGAGGAGCAAATGACTTCATCATTCCCTGGACACTAGAAACTTGGACTTTGCCCTTGGGAGTCAGACCTGGATAGGGGAGTTTTTGTATTTTTTTGCTGACAACCAGGCCTCTGACTGATGTCTTGTGTCACATCCTGACCTGTTGCAAACTATGTTCTCATCCTCATGTCCTCTTTCTCATATCTACCTCCCAATTTTCCAACTCCTCTAGATATGCTGTCTTTCTAAATTAAAATATAAGCTCTTTGAGACCAGGTACTATCTGACTTATTTGCATGTATTTATAAACCCAGGCTTAACACAATGCCTAATACAAAGTAAGCATAGTGGATTATTTTATTACTCATTCATTCATGACCTTATACTTTCCTTAGAAATTCCTTGGATTTCCTGAACTGAAATCTATCCCTTTTGTCATGTCAACTTTTATCCATTGCATCCATTGTACCTTTTGGAGGTGAATAAAATAATTCTAATCTTTCTCCCATATTTTATATGCTTAAATATGGTTTCAAATCCCTTACCTGGCCCTAAATCCTTTCTTTTCTTAGGTTAAACACTCCCAATTCTTTCAACCATTCATCATTTGACATAATTTCCACCATCTTTGTACCTCTTCCTTTGGGTCTATTGATCCAACTCACACAAAGGACATCAGTATTCTCTCTTAGTTGTAGAACTCTGAACTAGATACAACCCTGCAGATGTGATTTGATGGCTTTACTTTATATGCTATGACAACACAATATTAACAAAGCCTGAGATCATGTGAGGTTCATTAGCATTTACTTTGCTTTGACTTGTTAGCTCATTCTAAGTTTGTGTTCAGTGAAAACCCTCCCTAAGGCAATCTTTTACATCTGGCAATCTTGTATTTCTCCAATCCTATACTTGTAAATTTTATTTTTTTTATCCTAAATGCTGTATTTTTCATTTATTTCTCAACTTAAAAACTTTTAATATGAATTTGTTTTATTGATTGATTGAATTGTTTTCTTTTTTGTTTTGTATCAACAAGCTTCATTCTGTTGTTTGCTAATGCTAGTTCACTGTCCCATTTTGATACCATCTGAAAATTTTATTAACATCCTCCCTTTCTTAAAAATTGAAGGCACTGATAAAAAGTTATGAATAACACAAAACTCAGAAAGTAGTTCTCTGGAATCCTACTAAAGACCTATCTCCAGGCTGATATGGTTCTGTTAATAAATACTTATAGGGTATATATTCATCCAACATAATTATCATCCATTCCATATTTTGCCATCCTGCACAGAAAGATATTTTGTGAGGACTTTTGTCAAATCAAGATGCATTATTTTTATGGCATTCCCTGTTCTGTGCACCTGGTAACAAAATTCAAATAGGACCTAAGGGTAGTTTATTTATTTTTAGTCAACCCATATTAGCTCCTAATGAGCATCCTTTTTCCTTTGTTCATAAACTATTTGCATAATAATGTGCTCTAGAATTTTTCTGGGAATCAACTTTCACCAGTCTGCCATTTTGCTGCCAATTCTCTAAAAATTCTCAAAAGTGACAGGCATTTTGGCATCATTACCTCAAATTTCAGGTGTTTGCTTCTGAAATTGTAACTGATACCCATGAAGTCTGACTTCATCTAGATTGGCATTTGGCTGGAGGGAAGGAGAGGAAAGAGACAGTTCTTTCTTGCTGTCTCCATGACTAGAACAAAGCACAGTATTTATGTATGTTTCAAAACACTGAAGCTGGAGAGTGACTGTTTGCCCACCCACATAATAAAACAGATGCTGAAATTTCTTGGCCTTCTTGTTTATTTGTTGAGATGTTGTTGTTTTAACCCACAAAAACACAGTTCAGTCCTTATAAAATGGAGTCTCTCTCTATCCTTCCATTATAAGCTTTAAAGCTCCCTGGTAGGAGGATGCAATCATTTCTGTTATTCAACCTCCTTAACACCCATTATTCCTCTGTTGTCCCTCCATAACAGTTTCAATCCTTTCAGTTGTTGATTGCTCTCCTATTACCCTGGGTACTGCTTTAGGATAACATCCAAATGCAGTAGAAGAGTTGAATTTATTTAATGTTTTTCCTTTAAAAGCTTTTTAGCATGATACAGCAGGAGCAGTTTTATTTGGAGAGACATTCTTTGCAGCTTTTGCATGTATATGTGTGTGTTGGAAATAAATCTCCCCCCAAATTAAACACAACTCTGTATAATGAAGAACTGTAGTATAGGCTTCCTTCCTTCCTTCCTTCCTTCCTTCCTTCCTTCCTTCCTTCCTTCCTTCCTTCCTTCCTTCCTTCCTTCCTTCCTTCCTTCCTTCCTTCCTTCCTTCCTTCCTTCCTTCCTTCCTTCCTTCCTTCCTTCCTTCCTTCCTTCCTTCCTTCCTTCCTTCCTTCCTTCCTTCTTGCTTCATTGCTTGCTTCTTTCTTTTCTTCCTCCCTCCCTCTTTCCTTTCCTCCTTCCCTTCCTTCTCACTTCTTCATTCTGCCCTTTCCTAGCTCCTTTTCCCTCCATTCATCCTTCTCTTCTTTCTTATTATTTTATTTCTTTACATTTCATTTTTACTACTGTCTGTAGGAATGACTGTCCTCTGGGGAAATAAGAATGTTCTAAATTGCTCAATTCATTCAAATCAATATTTAGAGTGGTTTGGTCTTTAAACTTCACACTATTCTAGGGATGTATCATTTTACATTGGAAAAACTTCTTTTTTCCCAGGAAACCTATAATATTAACATTGAATGTTATTAACAGCTTTCTAGCATTGACCAGTTTCACTTAGCATAAGCCTAGCAGATAATAGTCAAGTGTTAAGAATATGCTACTCTTAAAAAGCTTGCATCTTTTCTATCTTTATAAGAGAATTTCTGTAGCTGCAGGTATAAATTTGGGTATAACATAGTATATCCTATTATATAAAAAAAGCATTCTATTTGGAGTTGCAAGAACTGGGTTCAAGACACACTTTTATTCCTTATTAACTGTGTGGCAATGGTCAAATCTCTTCCATGTTCTGAGTCTCAATTTCCATTCTGTAAAACAAGACCAATACAACTTGAATGACCTTCGAATCTACTGATATCAGCATTATTTTGAAAAAATGGTAATGTGTTTTGTAAATGTGAGTTTTGTGATGATGATATCTCAGTGATGAACAACTCTTCACATTGGGTGGGTTTTCTGTGGAAGATTTATAGGAAGACATGAGCAAGAGTCCTAAAGTCTAAAATTGAATGGGGGATTGGGGATCTGGAGCACTGGAGGAAATAGTCAAACAAATGAGATCACAGATGCAAAGAAATATATGCTAATGTAGACATACTTCAAACATGGTAGTATAACATAGTACCAACTTTGGGATCCAAAGATCTGGATTAAAATTCTGCCGGTCCAATTTTGGTTATGTGACCTCAGACAAGTTGCTGAACCTCTTTGAGTTTCAGTGTCTTCATCTTTAAAGTGTGTAATATTGATTCTTGAACTTATAACATAATTAAATATTTGTATTTCTGATCTCATAGTATTGCTGTGAGGTTCAAATGAAAGTGAAGGTTATTTTCTTTCATGATCCATAAAGTGCTACCTAAATATTATTTTTTTGATTATCATTGTTATTTTATTCACACCACATTTGACAATTGCATACTATGATTGCTATGGCAAATCAGAAAACAGACAAAACATATTTTGATTAAAAGGAGAGGGGGAAGCAGAAACTTTGTATATGGCATATTTGCATGAGTTTCTCTGGGAATTAATATCAGTTTCATTTCTATCCACTGGAAGCATGGTCTATTTTAAAATCCACATTGAAATGTTGCTTCAAATGAGAAAAGTATCCTAGAGACTGTGTGTTGTGGTCTTGTGGTTCACTGAATGACCTAGTCCCAACTCCACCACTTATCATCTGAGGGATTGTGGCCAAGTCACATCTTTACTCTAGCTAAACCTTCATTTCTTCATCTATCTATGGTTTTGAAATAGCACTAGATAGATAGGGCTCTTCTATCTGAGAGTTTTTACAATTCTTTGTACTCTGAGGTACAAAGTAATTGAGTACGAATAAAAATGTGGTGAACTACTATAATAAAAATGACAATCCTACCTTAATTAATTTACTTATTCAGTGCCATACCTATCAAACTACCAAGAAACTTTTTTATAGTATTAGAAAAAATTATAATAAAGTTCATCTGGAAGAACAAAAAATCAAGAATATTAAGGGAACTAATGAAAAAAAAGTGAAGGATGGGAGCCTAGCGGTACCAGATCTATATTATACCAGAAACTATAAAGCAGTGGTCATCAAAACAATATGATACTGGCTAAGAGATAAAAGGGTAGATCAATGAATTAGACTAGGGCTAAATGACCTCAGTAAACTAGTATTCAATAAATCCAAAAATCCCAGATTTTGGGATAAAAGCCCACTATTTGACAAAAACTGCTGGGAAAATTAGAAAACAGCATGGGAAAAATTAGGTTTAAATCAACATCTCACACCCTATACCAAGATGAATTCAAAATTGGTAAATTACTTAAATATGAAGAGGGAAATTATAACTAAATTAAGTGAACATAGAATAGTATACCTGTCAGATGGAGGAGAAAGGAAAGAATTTAAGAATAAGCAAGAGATAGAGAATATTACAAGATATAAAATGAAAAATTTTGAAAATATTAAATGAAAAAGTTTCTGTACAAACAAAACTAATGCAACCAAAATTAGCAACAAACTGGGAAAAAACATTTATAACAAAAATCTTTGACAAAGGTCTAAATTTTCAAATTTATAAGTAACTAAGTTAAATGTACAATAAATCAAGCCATTCCCCAATTTACATATGGTCAAGACATATGAATAGGCAGTTTTCAAACGAATAAATCAAAACTATCAATAATCACATGAAAAAGTGTTCTGAATCCCTCCTGATTAGAGAAATGCACATCAAAATAACTCAGAGGTACCACTTCACACCTAGCAGATTTGCTAATAGTAAAGGAAAGTAATAAATATTGGAGAGAGTGTGGCAAAATTGTGACACTAATTCATTGCTGGTGAAGTTGTGATTTGATCCAACAGTTCTGGAGGGCAATTTGGAATTTTGCCCAAAGGGCTTTAAAAGAATGCATACCTTTTAATCCAGAAGTACCACTACTATGTTTGTACCCCCAAAGAGATTATAAAAAATGGTTGTACAAAAATATTCCTAGCCAACCTCTTTGTGGTGGCAAAAAAAAATTGAAAATGAGGGAGTGTCGGACGATTGGGGAATGGTTGAACAAATTGAGGTATATGATGATAATGATGGAATACTATTGTGGTATAAGGAATGATGAACTGCTTGATTTCTATCTTTATTTTTTCTTTTTTAACCCTTACCTTCTGTCTTATAATCAATATATTGCATTTGTGTACACAGAAGAGTGACAAGGGCTAGGCAGCAGGGTTTAAGTGACTTGCCCAGGGTCACACAGCTAGGAAGTGTCTGAGGCCAGATTTGAACCAAGGACTTTCCCTCTCTAGGCCTGGCTCTCAGTCCACTGAGTTACCCAGCTGCTCCCTGAACTGCCTGATTTCTCTAAGAACTGGAAATACTGCCATGAAATGATGCAGAGTGAAATGAGCAGAACCAGGAGAACATTGTACACAGTAACTGAAACATTGTGGGACAATCAAATGTAACTGACTTTGCTACTAATAGCAATGCAATGATCCAGGACAATCCTGAGGAATTTAGGAGAAAGAACACATTTCACATTAAGAGAAAGAACTATGGGAATAGAAACACAGAAGGAAAACATATGATTTATCATTTGTTTGTATGGGTATATGATTCAGGGTTTTGGTTTTAAAAGATTACTCTATTACAAAAATGAATAATATGGAAATAGGTATCAAGTAATAATAAATGTATAATCCTATGAAATTGCTTGTCAGCTTTAGGAGGGGGAGAGGCAAGGGAAGAAGGGAGGGAGAAAACACAAATCATGTAACCATAGAAAAATATTTAGAAATTAATTAGATAATTAAAAAAGGAACTAGAATGTGGGTCTCTTAAATACCATTTCAGTGTTCTTAACCCAAAAGGATAAAATCATCATCCCTTTCAGAGGATTTCTATTTAAGATAAGAGTAAGGGATGGACAAAAGGATCCTTTAAGTCTTTTCCAACTCTAAGATTCTTTGAAGTAATGAAATAAAATCTTCCAGTGAGCCTCTAGCATATAAATGTATTAACCTGGCATTCAAAGCCCTCCAAAGTCTAGCTCTAGCCTCCCTTATTAGCCTTAAATCATTTTACTTCATGTATTCTATGATGCAGCTAAATGGAACTGACCTCCTTCTGTGATCTCCTGCTTTGTAATTACATAGATCATTCTCTTTGCCCAGAATGAGCTCCACCTTTATTTCTGACTATTGATATCCTTCTCTTCTTTCAGGGCTCAGCTTGTGCTAGTCTAGATTTCTCCTTTGGGACAATCATATATTACCATTTATCATTCTTTATTGTATATAGATGTCATCACTTCTATTGGACATTAATCTTGATGAGGAATAGAATGGAATCACAACATATTTGTTTTCCAAGCATCTGGGTCAGAGTTGCATAGGGCATTTAGGACATATTTAACAGAGTAGATGCTTGATAAATAATTTTAGAATGTATGAGGTACCAAATGGATTGGGCTTCAAAGGTTATGGGAAATATCGATAAATGAAGATAGGAAAATAAAGCTATTTCAAGAATAGGAAATACCTAAGTTTTTCAATGACTGTAGTGTGGGATATATTTATGGAATTTTATTTTTGGGGGTGGCAAGTGAGTTTTTGTATACAGAGAGTATGACAAGAGTAGTTTGAGTTAGAAAGAAAAGGTGACATGTGGGAAAATTATTATGGGCTGTGGAATACCAGAATAAGGAATTGGGACTTTGTCTTAAAGTCAATGGAGAACCATTGAAGATTTTTGAACAATGGAGTAAGAATACAAATTTGTTAGCTTGGCCTTTAAGAACCTTCCCAAATTGCCTTCAGACTAGCTTCCCAGACTATAATACATTACTTTTCTTGCCCTGTCTTCCAAAAAAAAATGTGCTCTGAACTTGGCATTCTATCTTTTACCTCCATCCTCTTGTATAGGCTACCTCACCTACCTGGAGTACATTTCCTGATCCTCTTAAATGTTTGAACTCTCTTCTCCAATCATGTTATATTTCTTTATCTGTGAAAATGTTTCACCCCTCCAGGAGAATGTAAGTTCCTTTAGGACTAGGACTGTTTCTCATGTGGTCAATGTATCCTCAGAACTGAACACAGAGCCTTGAACTTAGGCTATTTCTGTGCTTGTTAAATTGAGTCACTCAATCTTCTGTATACACCAGGACAGATCAATCTGGCAGAGGCAAAAAGGATAAATGGGGAAGGGGGGTCAGATTTTGTCATTGTCCAGGGAAGAGGTAATAAGGGTTATACCTTGGGTTATGGCATTGGGATTAGAAAAAATAGGAATTCTGGAAAAATTGCAGATAGATCGAACCAAGAGATCTTGGTGGCTGGTTGGATATGGAGGATCAAGAGAGACTGGGGAATCAAAGGTGACTCCAAGGTCATGCATGACTGGGGTGATGGTGATGTCTTCGGAGCAAAGGAAAGTGCAGTGCGGTATGAGCAAAACACACACACACACACACACACACACACACACACACAACCAAGCAGACTCATTAATGTTGGTGTACATTCTTTGAAATAGGTCATTTGAGATGATCTGCATGAATTTCTCTATGGGCCATCAGGGTGGCATATACGAATTACTATTCAGAAGTGCCATCTCTATTGGACTCCTACTAAACATTAAAAGGATAGTCCTTATCCTGAAGCACTTAGAGATAAACAAAGTCCGATCAATAGAATACATAGAAACACAATAACCACCCCAGGGTGGGAGAGGTAAAGAGGAACCTTAGAAAGAAGATCAGTGCAGGAGGTCCTCAGAAGTTGGATGCTTTGAGGGGAAAGACATATGCTCTACCCCGCCAGATACACTTTGTAGATTCATCCTGTGCAATCTGAATTAAAAACAACACACAAGTCAAGCAGCAGCACAAGACAATAAGTGGAATAATCGAAAGGAAAATGTCAAAGTCAAACTTGGTTCATCCAAAACCATTCACAAACTCCTTTCCCATTAAGAAAGAGAACTTCAGGTTAACGAGTTAATGACACCTGCCTGCTGTACAATTAGCTACTGCTCAAATCTCTTGTAGGCTGATTGACATCTGCAGAAACCATATGCAGATTTCCAGGGCTCTCCTGCCTGGGGAGAAAACAAGCAGACATCTCCTCTATCCCTAGCCCTGCTGGTGTCAGGATCACAGAATGTCAGAGTGGGAAAGGATTGCAGTGTGTAGAAAATAGAATGCCAGAGCTGAGACAGACCTTTGTTAGAACTCAAAGAGGATGTAAACTGCACAGTGCTGGAGCTGATGGTCTAGACCAGCAGTTCTCAAAGTATGGCCTGGGAATTGTTAGACATCTCTAAGACCTTTTAATGGATCCACATGGTAAAAAATATTAGTTGTTTTAATTTCTAATACAATAAATATTAATAGATGTCACCTACATGAACAAAACCTCACATGGAGGGAAGGTTGTTCTTAATCATTTTAATAGTTTAAAGGGGTCCTGACACTGGAGAGTTTGAGAACTGCTCATCTAGACCACCTTCCACTCTTTTTATTTTGTATTTATTTTTATTTACAAATGGAGACATGGAGCCCTAGCTAGAAAAGTTGAAGCAATGTGTCTAAGGTCAGTATTAATGGCAGATAAGAAATTCAAACCTTGGTCTCCTAAATATCCAATCCAATGTTCTTTTAACTATCCTTGGGATGAGGGCAGGGGACTACAGAGATCTCTAGGGACAGGCAAAATCTTCTTTAAATGAAGAAGGGGTAAGACTCTGACCTAGCTGTGGTCTCTTGGATTTAGTCTGGGCTAGCTTTTTGTACCATTGATATATTTCTGGCTCAAGGGCAGGGAGAACAAATATAGGTCAGATTTAGTAATAATAAAAAGGTCTGAAATTGCACACCTGCCTGAAGTACATTCTGATTTTTCTGGTTTTTATCATATAGTGTGTCTTTACCAATGAGAGAGGCAGCAGACTATAATTCAAATCAAGAAACATTTCCTGGACATCTACTAGGTGTCAACCTTAGCTAAATGATAGTGTGTGCATTAAAAATACTTTATCTTTTATTTCAGTTTTTTTTTTTTAATTCAAAGGGTGAAACTCACAGTTATTGTTCTCCCCTCCCTATGGGCAGAAAATCCCCTTGTTTTTGACTTCTTTGTCTTTACAGGGGTTGGGGCCTACATGAATCTTCAGGCCTTGCTCTGTCATTTCCTATAAGCAAGTGACTTCTTTCTGGCACTGTTTTCTCTTCTGTAGTAGTAGTAGTAATAATAATAATAATATCTACAACAGTAATAGAAACAATAACTATGAATAGACAATGATAATTTATACCATGCTTTATGATTCATTTTGCATTTTTCTTACAAAAACCTTATGAACTAGGTCACACATGCATCATTTTACTAATGAGGCTCAAAAATATTAAGTGATTTCTCCAGGATTAATTAGTTTGAAGATGGATTCGAATCCAAGAATTCTGATTTCTCTGCCAAATGAGATAGGTAGGCTCATTGATCTTAGATAATTGCCACATCATTTCTATCTTCAGGGTCTATCCCTTATTGATGCCATTCATTCCCTTACCCTCATCTCTAATGCCTCAAAAGGGTTCTATACATGCCTGTCATAGACCCTCAGATTTGGGAGGGACATAGAAGATAATTGACTTGCCCAGGACCATCCAGTCCAAAGATGTCAAACTCATTTTCTGCAGGCCACATGTGGCCTGCAAAACTCTGTAAATTGATTAAAATCTAATTGGGATTTATCAAAATAAATAGAAATATAACATAATATAGAAAATGTTGATTTGAGGTTTTCTAAGTCAGTATTTGCTGCTCAGAGAGATCTATTTCTGTTTGAATTTGTCACCACAGATCCCAATCCATCAAATAATTGAACATGAGTCTCCTCAGTGACATAGAGGGAAGGAGCTTGGATTTGGGGTCACAGTACCCTAATCTAGAATCTGTTTGCTCTATGACTCCAGATAAATCACTTTATGTCCATAGGCTTGTCTTTTCATGGGTTACAGGGGGGAGTTGGAATGTGATAACCTAGAGATGGTTGTGTAACCTCTGGTTTAAAAACATCCAGCCCTCTGAGTTTGATTGTTTGGCTTATGCAACACAGCAATTTCCACCGGATGGGATAGCTTGGTATGGTGGAAAGAGCCTTTGATGAGGAGACACAAGGGGAAGCTAAGTTCCCATTTTACGCTCCAGCCAGCACTCATTGACTGGCTCATCCAGACCTTAGCTGCCCCATTTCTAAATGGAACTAACAATTCTTTGCCAGCCTAATGCCAAGGGGCATGGATCAGATCATCTCCTATAATGCCTTTCTGACCTATTTGTTCCCCTCATACAACATTCTATCCTCTACTTAAATGCCTTTGCATGGACTATCTGTCTCCCATATTTGGGATGCTTTCTTTCTACTCCTGAGAAACACCATTCAAGGCTCAGCTAAAGTGCCACAGGCTCTGTGAGGTTTTTCTTGGTTCCCCCAGTTGATTTCCCCCAAATAGTCAAATCAAATCCAAAGCATTTATTAAAATTTTACAATATGGGGATACAAAACCAAAAAGAAAACAACCCCTTCCCTAAAGGAGCCTGCATTCTAATGGGAGAAAATTCAAGTGATCTCTCCAGTATACAATACTATGATTGATAATAGCATTAACAATACTTGCTAGCAGTTTTCTAGCACTTGTTGGTTTGCAGAGCACTTTAAATTTGTTATCTCTACTGATCCCTGCAACAACACAGAGATAGGTGCTATTATTATCAACATTTTATAGATAAGGAAACTGAGTCTGAGAGAGGTTAAATGACTTGCCCAGGGTCAAATAGCTAGCAAAAGTCTGAGGTAGGATTCAAACTCAGGTCTTCCTGACTCTAAATGCAGCATTCTATCCACTGTTTCCATGTAGCTACCTGATCCTCTGTTCCCATTTAGTAATGTTTTGATATAAAGAAAGGACACACAATCAGACATTCACCTGTATCTGGCTAAGTGCAATGATGCCTTAATTTTATGAGCTTGTGATTCAAATCCAAAATGTCTTCCCTTATATGGCACGGATCTGCAAAGAACTTAGAGGATTGTACTCTTTTTACAGCTCTGTCTTTGAATTTATCTAAACAAGTTTGGTGTCTATTTAAATGTTCACTCTTGGCATAACAGGTTCCATAAGTTTACTACTGCCGTGTGGAGTAGGACTCCCTTTTATTGGCTCTAAATTCAATCCAATAAACTTACCTGGCTCAGCTTTCAAGAGAACTTCATTCTTATTCAAGTGTTCTCAGATATGTTTACCTTCTCCATTTTATTAGTAATTTTCCCATCTTATCACCTCCTTTTTAGGCAGCAATGGTAGCAAGGAAGAGGAGTGTGTGGGCAGTGGGGAGTGAAGTAAGACTCAATGGAAAGGAAATTGACTTCAGTATCAGAGAACCTAGGTTTGAAAGCCAGCTCCTTGATATAACAAAGATTGAATTCAGTTTCTAAAGTCTCATAACTCTAAATGACATGATTCAACAACCAATTAAAGTTCTTTTTCTTCCTGTTGGAATACCAGAACCACATCTCTCTCCAGCCTCCTCAAATCCTGTGCCTTCTTAGCCCTCCTGCCACTAGACTTTGATGACTCTGGAAGAAAGAGTGAGACTGGCAGCTTTGTACAACTCTGTCTTACTTATATCCAATTCAAGCCCAAGTCAAGACATGATCATTGGTCCTCTTCAAAAATGAATTACAAACAACAGAGACATAATCTTGGGCTAGAGTGAATATACCTGACGTTCAATATGTGTAAACAAAATGACACAGAATTCCATAAAGATTTACATTACATGTGGACAATGATATTCACTAATGTTGTGTCCTTGGGCATCAAACAGAGAGAGAACTTGATTAGTGGAAATTGGGAAGGTTTTACCTGGAGAAAACTATTGAAATATGTCTTCCATATTTGTAGAATAGTAGTTAGGGTTATTCTGCTTGACCCCAGAATAAAAATAATGATTCCTTGATAACTCATTTATATGACATCCTGTCTGGCATCGACTGTGTCATGTACCCTTCCCTATGACATTAGAGAAATCTCAGAGGGAAAGAAAATGTGATTGGGAACTTTCCTATTGATGGGAACAAGTGACTTTGTATATTTTGGTGCCAATTATGGTTATCATGCCCTTATCCCATTCTTCTTTTTCTAGGCACTGTGTGTATTACCAACCAATTTACTTATAATACCTGTGGGGAAAAAGATTATTGCTTATTGGCACATCATATCTGCCCTTTGGCAGATCTTTGGAATGAGAAGATAGCATATATATATATATATATATATATATGTGTGTGTGTGTGTGTATGTATATATATGTACATATATATGTTTGTATGTGTATTGTTATTGATCCCAAGAACTGAAGTGTATTATGGAACTATGTACTTTAATATTTCATGAAATTCTATAGTTTCTTTGATGTGGATATTCCCTCTTTCATTGCAAACTATCCATGCCTTTTCATCCTGTGGGATCCTTGTCAGTTTTCTATAGAAAATATATGTATGTGTATATATGTACACACATATTCACATCCACCTGTAGAATAAGAGTTAAAAGTAAGAGACTGGCCATAAATTAATAATTTTATTAATCAAAGGTAGTAGGGGAGAAGAAAGATGGAAAGATAAGAGGGAGAAATATAAAGGTACTTTCCTTGTTGCTTCATTTAACTGGCTATTCTCTGGCTGCCATAGTTGTAAGAAGAGAGTTGGCATTGTGCTTTACTGAGTCTAATACTTTAAAAAACCCCAACAAGTAGTAAGTGTATTCATCATAGATTTTTGTTAATTATTATCTAATGCAGAGAGTCATTTGGAAAAACCTGGCTAATCAAGACCCACATTTATATTGAAAAAAAATAAGTATCAGGACTTGGACCCTGCCTCTGACATTCATGTGACCTTGAGCTAATCACTTGAACTTCCTGGTCCTTAGTTTACCCACCCCTAAACTAAAGTGGTTAGACAAGACAACTGAGGCACATTCAAGCCCAAAGTCTCTGATCTTGTTATGTGTTTGTTATGTATAACAAAAGAACTTATTATGCATTTCCCAGACTTTCTCTATATGTTCATCTTCTTAAACATTTGTAGGTATGTAAAACATGATCATCTTTGCAGTTGTTTTTGTGCCTATATTCATGATGAATATAACAAAAGAAGATAAGCAAGTGTCATGTAAAATGATGGATTTTTCCCTCTGGGAATCTGATGAATTCTTTTATTCTTTCTAAGAAAAACAACTTAAGAGCTAGCTTTCCATTTCAGTTCAACCTTTTAATGCTTTGTGCTCTTTTCTACAGTAAGAACATTAATAGCTGGAGAAGGAAATGGCAAATCGTTCCAATATCTTTGCCAAGAAAACCCCAATGGAGTCACAAAGAGTTGGACACAACTGAAAAACAATTGAATGATAACTAAGAATTTTAATGTAAATTTGATTATGTTTTCCTAGAACAAATTCTGCAACAATAATTAGATTGAATAATTGGATAGAGGTCTCACATTTAGAATATCAACAAATAAGTGCACTGATAGAACACTGAATCAGAAAACCTGAGTATAATTTGCACCTCTGTCACTTCCTTCTGTGACCTTGTATAATGCAGGCACTGTGCTAAATACTGAAGATACAAAGACAAATTTGAATGAGTCCCTGAATTAAAGGATCTCATATTCTAATGGGAGAGACAATGGAGAAACATATAAGTTCACCAAAGCATTAAATTTCATAATGAATACAGGGTAGTTGAGGGGAGGAGTATATTAACTTCTCTGGGCCCTTGTCTTTTCATTTTTCAAATGGGAGGATTAGATATTATGCCCTCTAAGATTTCTTCTTCTGTCTGTTCATACCATTTGATCATTTATCAATTGGAGAATAATTTATTTTTATAAATTTGATTCAGTTCCCTATATACTTGAGAAATAAGGCATTTATCATAAAAACCTGATATAATTATTTCCCAAGTTTCTTGTTTTCTTTCTAATCTTGGCTGCATTAATTTTGTTTGCGGAAAACCTTTTTAATTTGATATATTAAAAACCACCCATTTTATTTTCTGTGATCTCTCTCATTTTTGGTCATAAATTTTTCTCTGATTAGTAGATTTGACAAGGAAAACATCCCATGCTTTCCTAAGTTGCTTATTCTTAGTTCAGCAGCAAATAACAAAGCTTTTATTATTTGTAAGTCCCTGTTCTAGGCAATGAAATAGTAAGACAAATGTGAATTTGTTCCTAAACTCAAGGAAGTTATATTCTAGTGGGGGATACAACATGCACACACATTCTTAACACTCAATATCCCCTATTGCTATATCTCATAGGCTATCACTTTTACTACAGAAGTAAAAGAGAGGTGTGTGTGTGTGTGTGTGTGTGTGTGTGTGTGTGTGTGTGTGTGTGTGTGTCAGTCAGTCACATGAAACTGAGGACTATTTTTCTTTGTTAAATGGGAAAAATATTCATCACCTTCTGGTGATGACTGTCTCTGAAGTTATCTAGTCTGGTCCTTAGACAGCAGGTACAGTCTGCTGCCAGGACAGCAGTTAATGTCCCACAGCTTGGTAATATCTTCCAGAGCTTCTGTTCTTCCAGAATAGTCTTCAAGAATCCACGGTCTCCTCTATAGCATCATGAAGAATTTAAATAGGTGGGACTTTGAGGAGACTAAGTAATTTTTTAAAATTACATTTTTACCTAACTAGCTAATTTAGTTAAAACCAATTCCTGAGTTTCACAGATGAGCTGTCCCTTTACACCAAGATCATTACTCATGGGAATCAATGCTCCTCAGCATTTGGCCCAGTGAACCACAGGTTAAATACTCCGGTTCTTATTTGGTACTAAGGTTATTCATCTTTCAGGTAGCAAGGCATATGCAAGAAAAATAGGAGTTTCAAGAGATCATTGTACTACCTAACTGACCAAATTCTATTAATTTTGATTTGACAAACCTCATTCTTTGATCAGGGTTAAATTTTCTTGCCAATTAAAACAAAACAAAAACAAAATTTCTTGTTCACAGCTCTACCTTCCTGCCCATTTATTCTGTATTTGCCAGAATCCTTCCTTATTCCAGGCTTTCTTGACCTCTCCTAACCTGCTTACTAGAAAAAGACATATGGTATTCCTTGGTGTCTTCTACACATAACCCTTTGATTCTGTTCTGTGTATGTTCTTGGATCTGTCCCTGTATCCAATGTTTCAGGCTTTACTCTTCTTTCTTTTTTTACTCTATCAAGGAATAGTTTGTATTTTGCTTTTATCCCCTGAGAATACTATTGAAAGCTCACCTATTGTTCTTTGATCTAGCTATACTACTGTTAGAAAAAAAAATCTTAATGAGTTTAGGGGAGATGGAGATAAGAATTTTACTTCTCTTTCCACATTTTGTATCCCATTAGATGTGAAGAATTCCATATTCCTGGAAAAGGGTGGTGAACTATATTTCCTTTGTTCAATTACTAAAGCCTCATTACTGTCAAGTAATTCACTGTGTATGATGGCAGGCATATGGCCCAAAGTGTAGAATGGTGTTTTAGGACTTGAATCCAAATTCTGTAGTCTTGACTCACTACATCATTGTTTAATTCTTGGGCTATTCAATGTAGTTCAATTTCAATCAAGTCTTATTATTATTGTTCAGTAATTTTCAGTCATGTCCAATTCTTGGTGACCTCATTTGGGATTTTCTTGACAAAAATACTGAAATGGTTTGCCATTTCCTTCTCCAGCTCATTTTACAGATAAATAGCTAAGGCAAACAGTCTTAAGTGACTTGCCAGAGGTCACACAATTAGGAAACATCTGAGGCTAAATTTGAAATCAGAAAGATTAGTCTCCCTGACTTGGACCTGCCCCCCACCCATTCTTCTATCTCTTGCACCACTTAGCTGGCCTCAAGTACATATTCAGTATATGCTATATTCAGAGCATTGTCCTAGGCATAGCTTAGAGTTGGGGTGGGAGAGAAGAGTCTTATTTAGTGATAAGGGCACAAAGAACTATATATTAAATACATAAACTCTTATTAGTTACATGGACCTACTTTTTAAGGTAATAAGAGGCATGGAAAAACTGGAAACGTGAAGAAAACTTTTCCCCTAATTGATGAGTATTGAACTTGGAGTCAGGAGAGAGCTAGACTCAAATTTTGTCTTCAACTAACAATGAGCTATTTGAAAATGGGCAATTCATATAACCTCAGCCTCAGTTACCACATCTTTAAAATGAGCATGATATCATTGACATTTAGCGTACACATTTATTGTGATCAAATACAGAGGTAACTCATTCTGGCATGAAAGAGATTTGAGATTTGAGAAGGCTGTATCAATAGAATCCAAGATCTGGTTATTGCTCAGTCATTTTCAGTCCTGATTGACTCTTTGTAATCCTATTTGGAGATTTCTTGGCAAAGATACTGGAGTGGTTTGCCATTTCCTTCTCTAACATATTTTAAAGATGAGGAAATTAAGGAAAAGAGGATTAAGTGACTTTCCTGAAGTCACACAGTTAGTAAGTGTCTGAGGCCACATTCAACTCAGGTCTTATTGACTTGACGTATGGCACCAAGTTACCTAGCTGGAAAAGTTCAAATAAGCTGGAAAAAATTTAAGCATGGTTTATGTAAGGACCTATATGTCTCATAGCAGTTTTTTATTTTAAATTTCTTATCATAATTTTTGAGGCTGGATCTCCCTATCTCTCTCAACCTGAATTGATCCATCTATTGATCAGGACCAGAACTTTAACCTGTTACATTTTCCCAACTTGGACCAGTTTGCCCCTGTTTAGGCAAGCTGATGGTCCCTCTGCCTCCCAGGGGTTCACCATCTTGATCTCAGACTTAATGTGCATGTCTGATCATCTTAGCCTGCTGTAGCTCAGAATTCACAGCTCAAGTGACCTTGGAGTCTTAAAAAAATTTCTGGAGGTAGCTAGCTGGGGCAGTGGATAAAGCACTGGGCTTGGAATGAGGAAAATTCAGTTCATGAGTTCATATTCAGCCTCAGACACTTACCAGCTATGTGGACCTAGGCAAGTCACTTAACTCTATTTGCCTCAGTTTCCTCATCTGTCAAATGAGTTGAAGATGGAAATGGCAAACCACTCCATTATCTTTTCCAAGAAAACCTCAAATGGCCTCACAAAGATTTGGAATTGACTAAACAACAAGAGAGCAACTAATCCAGCTCTTTTGTTTCATGACAGTTAAGTAGCTAGTGGATGGAGTGCTAGGTATAATAGTCAGAAGGACTTGGGTTTGAATTTGACCTCAGACTCTCTATAGCAATGTGACCCTGGGCAAGCCACTTAACCCTGGTTGCCTAGCCATCACTACTCTTCTTTGTTGTAACTGATACCGACTAGGGTAAGGATTAAAAAATAAAAGAATAATTGGTATATGGTACCTGCAAAAATAACTAAGATATAAAACAATACACGCTAAATGTTCTCCAACTACATGTGCAACACAGGGAATAGAAGGGCAGCCTCACTGCCAGAAGAACCTGGGCTGATGTCCCACTCTGGACACAGCCTGACTATGTGATCCTCTCAATGGTCCTTGGCGCCTCTACCAGAGATTAATCTTGTTCGGGGGGGGGGGGCTTTCCTCATCAGGGAGTTCTATATAGCACAGAAATTACAGATCTTATAAGAAAAAATGTGCATAAAATGCTGCAGAGTTTTCCATGAATACAATTAAGTGGAAAGAGTTCTGAGCTTGAAGTAAGAAGACATATTTAAATTCCAGCTCTGATGTTATCTTTTTTTGTGTCCTGGAAAAAATCACTGAGCCTCACTGGATTGCTGGGAGAAAAATGCATAGTAAAACTTAAAGTGCTTTGGGAATCTGATCTATTATTGTTAGGTGAAATTCAAGGGGGAAGGCTTGTTGGATAAGGGAGTGAGAGAAATTTTCAGGTAAAAAGGAGCATTTGAGTTGCCCTAGTCAGGAGTTCAATAGATGAAGGTAAAAGAGGGCATTTCAGGCAGAGGGGATAGCAGGAACAAAGTTGGGAGAACACTTGTCAGTGAGATATTGTGGAAAGGTTGCAAAGTTGGGAGTTGGTGGGAACTAGGTTCGAATCTTAGCCCTGACACTGATTAGCAGTGTGCTCTTAGGCTCATCATCTGCAAAATGAAGGAGATGGGCTGGCAGATTTAGAATTGGAAGGGATTTAAGAGGATACACAATCCAACATCATCATCTGACAGTTGAGAAAACTGGACCTTAGTGATGTCATGAGCAATAAGGTGGCACAGTAGATAAGAGTGTTGGGTCTAGAGTCAGGAAAACTCATCTTCCTAAGTTCAAACTTTTCATAATATAGACCAGAGTTCCATATTTGGTGTTTGTACAGCCCATAACCTTTTTGTAATATGTTAAATCAGATTGGTAGCACAGTGGATAGAATGTGAAGCCTAGAGTTAGGAAGATTTAAGTTGAAATACAGCCTCAAACATTTACTAGCTATGTGATCCTGGGTAAGTCCCTTGACCCTGTTTACCTCAGTTTCATTATTGGTTAAATGAACTAGAGATGGAAATGATAAACCACTCCAGTATCTTTGCCAAGAAAACCCCAACTGAGATCACGAAGAGTCAGACACAACTGAAAATGACTGAACAACAAAAAGATAGGTCACACAGCTAATACGTGGTGGAGCTGGGATTTGAACCAAGATCTTCCTGACTCCAAGCCTTGGGCTCATTTCTACTATACTATGATTCCTCTAGATAATCTCTTAGGTCTCTTCAATGTCTATATCTATGCTCCTATGATCTAAAATGGATATTTCAGAGGAGGAGGTTTTAGTTGTAATATAAGTAGTATGAAATAAAGCATTGGTTTGTAATTAATTAGCCTTGGGCAAGTAATTTCAACTTTCTGAAACTTGGTTTCCTTATCTGTACAATGATGATAATAACCTCTACCTTCTTACCCTGAAAGGCAAGATCTGAGTTCAAGTGCTGCCTCTGATGCATACTGACTGTATGATCCTGAGCAAATCACTTAACTTCTCAGTGCCCTAGGGTAGTGGTTCCAAACTAATAATAAAGGAGGTTGGGAGTGGAGTGAGTGAGTAGAGGTAGTAAACCATAAATAAGGATTCTTGCAGGCTAATTATTGACTTAGAAAGTCACATACTTATATATGCTTTATTGTGTTTTTAATTTATTTTGTAAAATATATCCCAATTATATTTTAATCTGGTTTGCGATTGTGGGCCAGGCAGAGCCCACAGCTGAGTGTTTGAGACCTCTGCTCTAAGCAGCTCTCTTAGACTACCAGTCGCAGAGAAAGTTGTTATCTCCATTGTTGGAGAGTTTCCTCATGCAGAAATTCTCTGTATAAATGAAATCACTAGACCACTCACTTTCCTTAACTCTTCTTGCCCTTTTGGGGTCTTTCAGAGATCAGATATCATGATGTGTACAGAGGAGCTTTGCAAATTACAAAGATCTCAGAAGACATGACTCTAAACAGTGGATGAGCCAAAATATGGAATTGGCAGCAAAGCAACTTGATGCCAATTCCCACCCCACTCTTACAATTTTTAGTATTTGCCACCTATGAGTTGACACTTAATGATACCAGCCTAAAAACTTGTCTGACTGAAACCTAATTTTCCTCCTTCATTAATGTTATTCTTTAATGATTCTACCTTTTTGTAAGGTTCTGATTTCATTTGCCTTCTGAAATCCATAACAATTCTGGCAGTTTTTCTCTTTTAGTTCCTCAGAATGATGATGCCTATGAGCCGCTAAAAGCTTCTCTCCCTTGACTATTGACAAACCTGTTTACTTACAGTCCTTTCAGACTTCAACACCGAGTTAGGGTTCCATTTGTGAAGGTTCTTCTATTTTAATAGAATTGTTGTGCAATAAGGACGGCCTTAGATGGGAGAAAGTCTGTTCCCACATCTTTTCTCGAAGGAATTCCTGGGATTAATTGCATGCTGCAGTTCCCAGTGGCTTCCATAAAATGCAGGAGGAAGTGGAGATCTGCCAATTTTCTAGTCAATTTAGTCCTTGAGGATAACAAAGCTGTATGAATTGGACCAGATGAATTCACTTTTGGGTCTGAATTATCTGGTTTGTGGGTCTTCATGGAGTTGTAAAATGAAGGGTTTGGATGGATTAGATGATGCCTGAGGCCCTTTCTAGCTCCAAAATTATCTGATTCTATCGTGGTGGAGTCATCTGGGTAACATAATGGAAAGACCACTAACCTGGAATTCAAAAGACCTGGATGCTTGACCTGGTTCTGTCAGTAGCTAGCTGTGTCCGGGGCAAGTAACTTAACTTCTGTCAACCTCAGATAAAATAGGGACAACAATTCCTGCCATGTCTGCATCTTAGGATTGTTGTAGGTTCACCAAATATCCTTTCATATCAGGCTTCATCCAGAATGCTTTTGGTAATAATTATACATTTTTCCTTTTTATGGTATCAATTTTGTAATTAATTTGTAATTGTTATCTTTCCATTTCATTCTTGTTCATTCATTTCAGTTGTATTCAACTCTTTGTGTCTCCATTTGGGCTCTTCTTTGCAAAGTACTGGAGTGGTTTGTCATTTCCTTTTCTGGCTCATTTTACAGATAAGGAAACTGAGGCAAACAGCATTAAGTGAGCTTCCCAGGGTTACACAGCTAGTAAATGTCTGAGGCTAGATTTGAATTTAGAAAGATGAGTCTTGTTTATTGAATTTCTATTCAGTTATGAGTTGGACTATATGATTTGATTCACTAGTAGATGTCTTCTAGCCTATCATCTTGTAAACTCAGTAAATTATGAATGCTCCAAGCCCCACATGTGGAGCTATAAGGGAACTTAGAGATTATCTAGTCTAATCTCTTCATTAGAGAAATGAAACTGTTATTATCTAGAGAAGGTAAGTAACTTCCAGGGTAACACAGTTAGCTTGTGGAAGAACTAGGATTAAAACCCAGATCTCTTAAATCTCACTCCACTGTCCTTTCTTTCACACCATACTATCATATAACACTTTGCCTTGACTTCACAGACTGTTATAAGGAAAGTACTTGATAGAGAAATAGATAGATAGAAAGATAGATAGATGGAGCATTTATTAACCACTTACTAGGTGCCAGGTACTCTGTACTAATTGTTGGAGAAAAGAATAAAAGACATAAAGATAGCCCTTACTGTGGAACTGTTTACATTCTAATGGGAGAAGACAGCATAGAAAAGCTAGAAGAGAGGGAGAAGGTATTTGGGAAATGGTGCCTAAGGTGAGATGTGGAAACTGGATGCAGAAGAAATAAAGTGAAAGCTTACCTATGAAAGGGAGCATCTATGCAGAGTAGTTCCAGGTTTGGAGCCCAGAATTCCAGTGGATCATAAGATCTTACCTAAATGTGATTCATTATTATGAAAGGGAAAGGAGTGCCAGAAGTAGAGATATATTATTATTGCTGTGGTTATCCCATAATTAGATTTTTAACAAATTAGTTTAACTGAGCTTTTCACCCCATTCATTTTTTCACAGTTTGTCCCCATTTGGCTGCCCGTTAGGGGCAACAGCCCCATTACTAGGGGCATGGTTTGATTCAGACTTAAGTTTTCATTTTCTGCAGTGCATCTGTCCATCGATCACTAGGTGACAGTGACAAGATTGCCATCCATCCCACCAGCTGGCTCTGTCACCTCTTTCTCACAGTGATTAGGAAAAATACAGCAGGGAGTAGTCTGCTACAAGGCAACTTCTTCTAAGAGCTCACCCTGTGTGAAAATATTCATTTCACCTGAGAAAAAAACTTTCTAACAGAATTGAGGAAGCCATTCTTGGTTGCTAAATTTGTCCTGATCAGAATCCCCCCCCACCCCCCGAACCTTCTTGACCACTATCTTCTTACCAGCTGCCTTATTGTCCAGACTGGAATTGTGTGCTGGAGACATTAACCCCTTTGTGTCTGCCACTGTCACATTTGGCCACTTGGTCCAGCCAAGCTTTGCTTTACTCCCTCACCATCTTATGCCAGCCGCTTTCCCCCACCTCAGCCCCCCACTTTTAGTTTTGTAGTAATAGTCAAATTATTATTGCCATTGCTTCCAAAAAGAGAATTTCACTTTACTCCTTTATGGTTCTACTTAACCTTCCTATAACTTTCCCAAACACTCTGTCTGTCTCTGTCGGTCTGTCTTTGTCTTTCTCTCCCCCCAGCCCCTCCACACATACACATAGAGAGACACGTAAATTTCTATCAGGCTGGTAGATGGTGCAGTATATAGAGGGCTGGATTTGGAATCAGGAAGACATGGGTTCAAATCTTACAACAGGCACTTATAAACTCTATGACCCTGGACAACTGACTTAATGTGCCTCAGTTTTCCAGTGTAGATAATATATGCACTTACTTCCTTAGATGTTGCGAGCATCAAATGAGGTAATTTGGGAAGTATTTGGTAAACCTTGAAACACTATGTAAATGTTAGTCACTATTATTAGAATATGATCTCCTAGAGGATATGGAGTACCTTTCTCTTTGAAAATATCTGTGTACATGTCATATCTCTAAAATTAGTCCTTAAGCTTCATGAATGGCAAGTCCCTTCTCTTAGTCATCTTCTAAATAAAAAATTATTTGTTTATTAAGTTGATTAAATTAATTAATTAAAAATCTTTCCCAATGGTTACATGATTCATGTTCTTTCCCTCTCTTCATCTTCCCCCCCCTCCCATAGCCAATGAGCAATTCCACTGGGTTTTTATATGTGTCATTGATCAAGACCTATTTCCATATTATTAATATTTGCATTAGGGTGATTGATTATAGTCTGCATTCCCCAGTCATATCCCCATCAACCCATGGGATCAAGCGGTTGTTTTTCTTCTGTTTCTACTCCCACAGCTCTTTCTCTGAATGTGGATAGCGTTCTTAGTCATCTTTATGTCATCCCAAAGTATCTACTACCTCTCTGTAAATAGTAGGCACTTAGTAAATATTTACTGAATTGATTTGACTGTTTCATAGTTATCAAGAGCACTGAGCTTGATATCTTGAGATATATGTCATCCAATTATCTTACTTTCTGTTGAAGAAAGCTTGAGATAAGAATCGTCTCTCTAATGTGAGGATCTTAAAATGGGCCCTTGGAACTTGGTTAAAAAAATCTTCAGTAACTGTATTTGACAGAATTAATTTCCTTTGGTAATACTATGTATTTTATTTTATGTATTAAAAACAGTATTTTGATGTGGGGTTTGTAGATTTTATCAATACTGTCAAAGGGCCCATGACACACAAGAAAGGAGAAACCCTCTTGCCTAGTACTTGAAATCATCATGATGGGTTATTTGTCTATAGCGTTTTAAGATTTAGAAAGTGATATCCACACAACAGTCTTTTGAGGTAGGTTGTATAAGGAGTATTAAGGTAGGTTGTATAAGGAGTATTATCTTCATTGGATAGAGGAGGAAATTGAGGCACATAACATGAAATTGATGAATAAAGTTCCATTAATGGAACTTCCTGTTTTGCGTAGATGCTAAAAATGTTGTAGGGATTTTTGGCATCTTCTTAATCCTAGAACTAAGAATGAAACTCAGATCCTAGGTTTTAAATTCATCACCCTGCTCTCTGTGGCTACTGGAAGGATTTCAGTATGGAATAATCCCTCCTTTTCCCTAGGTAGTTTCACTTGGGAAAAAAAAAAGATCAGGAAAAGAAATCAATTTTCAACTTACGATGATGTTTTGAAATTACATTGTGCTAGGCTTTCCAGCCAGCAGAAATTTAGGTCTTTGGAGGGTGCAATGATAGAGGAATGATCTAAAGTAGCCCACAGGGGAGGGCTATTTATCATTGAGAGTGAGTGACTATGACCTTGTGATGGGCATTCACAAGCCCCAGCAGGATTAGTAAGGGTTCTGTAGTCACTTTTGCTAAAAGGTCTTAATGGATCCTCTTAGTTCTGTGCTCCATGATTACAGTATTCTTACCTGTCCGTCATAGTCTGGCCAGATGGCTGCAATGAAAACTTGAAGCATTTTGTGTTTTCTTTCCCTAGCCGTCATAAGATTCACACAGTAGGGATTAGAAATCAGCTTTCATTCCATTTGTCTGTTATTTTTTCCTTCCATTTAGAATCATCATCTCTTGGAGCTAGAAGGGAACAAAGAGCTTATTGAGGTCAATTTCCTTGTTTTACAGATGAGCAAACTAAGTCTTAAAGAAGAAAATTGACAGAAGATTTAGAATTTTAAAAGATCATCTAATCTAACACTCTTATTCATAACAGCCCCATATAGTAGGTGCTATTACCATCCTCAGTTTACAAATGAGGGAACTGAACATAAGAGAGGTTAAATGACTTGCCCAGGGCCACACAGCTAGTATTCAGGCCAGACTCAGACCTAGATCTTCCTGACTCCAACTCTAGCCTTCTAACCACTGTGCTATCTAGTCCATAGTAGAAAATGCCATTTATACCAATGCTCTAAAGATTTGGAGACAATTCTCACACAAGCAGCGTGCCTGTAGAGAAACAATTGTAATAAGGGCAGAAGACACCTGACCCAGGTAGAGCCATAGAAATTGACAGTTGGAAGAAGCCTTTAGAGATCATAGAATTCAAACCTCTCATTATAGATAAGGAAACTGAAGCCTAAAGAAAGGAACTGGCTTGCCCAAGATCATTTGACTACTTTGTATCAGAAATGAGACTAGAACCCTGGATCCACTTCTGGTCATTTTTCCACCATCCATCTATTCTAAAGGTCCAAATGACATTTATTTTTTTTTTCATTTTTATTATTTAATTCAGTTTTATTAAGTATCTTTTATGACATCATGGACATTTCTGAATATATACCCACTCTATCTCCACCCAAGTCTCCATTTATACCCAAAAAGAAACCAACACTATGTGTTTAAAAAAAATAAAAAGAAAGAAAGGGAAGGGATGTAGTCCCAAAGGAGGTCTAGGATTTTGGTATGGTTTGAGAGGGAAAGGGAACGAGAAACCCCTTGATCCACAAAGCGGGATACAGGGGAGTCAGCAGCTGTAATGGGTTGTCTCAGAGAGAGGAGAGGGGGTACTGAAATTTTCCCCCTTCTGCCTACCCTCCTTAGCTAAAGCTACTCTCCCCAATTAACTCTTGTCCCTCTTGTCCCCCCTCCACTATTTGATACCAAAAGGTCTCCCCTTGATCCATTCACTCACGCTCAGCTTGGGGAACAGATAACTTTTCAATGTTAACTCATTCAGGTACTACAAAAGGAAATAATGGGCAGGGAAGAATGGGAAAAGGAAAGTGGGGAAAGAGGATCCCTGCCTCTATCTAAACCCTTTTCCTCCCTCCTCAAGTTTGGGGGGAACTCGGGCCTTGGCAGCCTGAGTCCCCTGAGAGAAAGTCAGGTTGACTCACTCCTGGGCAACAGGAGTTGAGGTAAAATCTGCTCAGGTTTCTCCTCAGAAAGTCCCTTCAATTGGGAAGTGTTGGGGGAAAGGATTTCCAGTCACCAGCAGGAAAAGTGGGTAACCCTCAGGAGAAAGTCTTTATCTACCTTCTCTCTTTGACATCTCAAGACAGAGAGACCCTCACTGCTCTCCCAGCCAGAGTCTCTCCTCAGGAAATTCACTCCTGGGGCCCCTCCCCCATTGAGGTGATCAAGTTCATATACTCTTCAGTCTGGCACTTTTTCTTTAGTGCCAGCCTCTATCACAAATAACCTTGTCTTGCCATGTGTGCAACATTCTTTACCCTTATCCTCTTCCTCATTTTCCATCCAAAATGAGAGAGAAATACATTTTGTCATCTGCCTTCCTAGACCAAAATTAAATGAGACATCACCTAAAGCATCTGCTTCCTTTTAGTTTTATTTTCTTTTGTATAATTGTAGTCATTGTGTATATCCTCTTTATTTTAGTTATTTCACCCTGAATCAATTTATTGAAGACCTCCATTCCTGTTCTTCTTTTCATTCATAGTTATTTACAACACCGAAGTATTTCATTACATTAACATGCCACCGATTGTACAGCCGCTTTCCAAATGATAGGCATCCTCTTTATTTCCAGTTTTTTACTCTCACCTCAAAAAAATGCCTCACTTACATTTCTCCAGGACATTCAAATCAATCACCAATTCTCTATAGAACTGAATTCAAACTAGTGTGGCTATCTACACTAACAAATGGATCTTTCCATGATTTCCAGAGGCTGATCCACTTGAATCAGCTAGATGAATTTGCATTGATTGAACTGAACCAAAAGGAAAAAAAAAGAGAAAAAACCTCATAAATTTCTAGACTATCTAAATTCATAATAGAAATTTAACTCTTATGGATTTCAGCTTCATCATCTGTCAAATAAGGAGGTTGAATTAGATTAGTGGTTCTCAAAATGTGGTACCCAAGACTCAGTTAAGGTATTCTTAAGGTCAAAATAATTTTCATAGTAACACTAGGGCATAATTTACCTATTAATATAATCTTCCCTTTTCTATCTACTTATTTGGGTGGGGCCAGATTTCCTTTATATACTTCAACAAAAATAATATAGTGTAACAGACTGAATATAGAAGTAGACATAAGAAGTTGACTGTCTTCGAAGATTTGCAAAAAAAACCCCAAAGAAACAAAAACAATGACTTCTCATTATTTTTGGTTTTGGAAGATATAATTTTTATTAAAAATATGTTAACATGAAATGATTTTTATTATTCCAAATGAATCAAGTAATTTAAAAAATTATTTTAATTTTTAACAAAGTAAATGTTGATAATCTATATAAACAAAGGATTGCTAGAGAGTGTAATGGATAGAGCATTGGACTCAGAATCCACAAGACTAATTTACATAAATTTAAATCTGACCTCAGACACTTACTAGTCATGTGATCCTGGGCAAATCATTTCACCTTGTTTGCCTTACTTTCCTTATCTTTAAAATGAACTGGAGAAGAAAATGACAAGCCACTACAGTCTCCTTGCCAAGAAAACCCCAAATGAGGTTCCAGAGAGTAAGATACAACTGAAAAGTGACAACAACTAAATAGAAAGCAAAGCTCTTTGGAACCCGCAGTGATTTTTAAAGGTATAAAGTGGTCCTGAGACCAAAAAGTTTGAGAACTGCTAAATTGGACAATCACGTCATTACTTTCCAAATCTGACTTTCAGTATTTCATGCCCAAATATCTTTTTCAGTACTAATAGCCTTTGTTCTAAGGCTCCTTCTTGCTCTGGTGGTCTATCTTTTAAAGGCTTGACCCAGAGCTGGGTCTCCTCCATTCTCCAGGTTTCCTTCAAATCTAAGTTCTTTGCAAGTTCTCATAATCTCTGTGCTCAAATTGGAACTCAGGGGGAAAAAATCCAGTGTAGATTTAGCCGAATGAAAAGTCATGGTAACAGTATAGGTATGAATATTTTAGCAGATAATATAGCCTTCCTTTTGGGTTACAGTCAGTGAAGGCTTTTTTAAGCTATCTGCCACTCAGCCAACTTAGTTTCTCTATAAGCAGACCTAAGGCTAATATTTTTAATTTTGCTGTGTTCTATAATCACATCACTGAATTGTCTCTGGTGTGCTGTCCTTTATTTTCTGATTTAAGATGAATATACTTCTCCCTTGAGGTTATGAGTTGGATTTCCCACAGGCACCCAGCTTTTTTTCCCTAGACATACTGATATGCCAGAAGCATGGTTTGGATTGAAAGTGTTTTTCCTTTTTTCTCATTATTGGAAACCCTTGTTTTGGAAATCTGGGGTAAATGCTGAAACATCCCCCAATGACTGCTTAATATATGTGTGTGTGTGTGTGTGTGTGTGTGTGTGTGTGTGTGTGTGTGTGTAAAACATCTGCTTCCAAGCAAGATGATGTTGATATACCTTTGGTCCAGTGACTTTGTGCCTTAATTTTCCAATCTATAAAATGAGTTTCATTACTTCCTCTCTTTGGTCCTTTCACAGTCTATATTTTGAAGCCCTAAAAATATAATATCAATTGAAAGGGACCCACCCCCAGGTCATTTAATCCAACCTGTTTCTGAACTAGAATCCTTTCTATGCCCTTCTTTGTAAGCGATCATTAGACTTTAATGATTGGATATTTCAAAAACCATCCAGGAAATCAATTAATATTTGTCAAACCTACTGTGTGCCAGGTACTGTACTAAGTGCTGGGGACACAAACAGAAGCAAAAGACAGTCCCTTGCCTCAAGGAGCTTACAGTCTAACGGAGAAATAATATACAAATAAATATATCCAAATTAAGCTATATACACCATAAATAAGAAATAATCAACAGAAGGAAGGCACTAGTATTAAGTTTGGCTGGGAAAGGCTTCCATCCCATTACATTCTTATGTAAAGCAAAAATAAGCAAGTTATTTTTTGTTATTTACTTTTCTCTCTAAGATGAATAGAAATCTTCTTTCTAAACTTCTACCTAATTCTCTTAATCTTCTTCAGTGGAACCAACAAATAAACTCTCAAACAAACAAACAACAACAACCAACTAAGTCTAAGACCTCTTCTACATGAGAGTTTATCAGTATTTGAACTCAGCGATTCTAAATGCTCTATTTTTTTCTTTTCTAGTCCAAACCCTTTTAGATTCTTTTATAAGCTATGGTTTGGCATGGTCTTTTTTAAAACGTCCACTCATTTTCCTGGCTGTCTGTCTTTGGAAGCTTGACAGGACTCTTCCTACAATGTGGAGTCCTGAACAAAACACTTGTTATTTAGTCATTTCAGCATGTCTGACTGCTTGACCCCGATGGACCGACAATGGGGTTTTCTTGGCAAAGATATTGGAGTGGTTTGCCAAATCCTTCTCTGGTGTGTCCCCATTTTACAGATAAAGAATGAGGCAAATAGGATGTAAGTGACTGCCATCTAAATATAGTACTCTAGATATATGCTCGCTAGGGCTGAAGGTACACGGGTGATCATCTTCCTCATCCTGGACATTATGTGTCTCTGAATGCATTCTTTTAATGTACTAATTTAACAGATCAGTTGAAGAAATGGACATAAAAACCAATGAAGGAAGTATTAGAAATTAATGCTATATATTACCACTTTTAGGTCTGTATTCAAAAGTGTTCATGGAATAAAAGAAAAGAACCCAAAATTTTCTAAAATATTTATAGCAGCTTTCTTTGTGGAGACAAAGAACTGGAAATTGAAGGGATACCCATCAACTGGGGAATGCCTAAACAAGTTGTGGCATATAATTGTGATAAAATATTACCACACCATAAGAAATGGAGGGGAAGGTTAATTAAAAATTAAAAAAGAAAGGTGGAAAGACCTGCATGAAATTATTAAGGGTGAAATGAACAAAAGAAGGAGAATATTATATATAGCAACAGAAATTTTGTTTGAAGAATAACTTGTTTATGCCCACTTTCAGTGAAAAAATGATAAATAGAAACAAGGAAGACATAGTTAATACACACACACACACACACACACACATATATATATTTGGCAACTGATGCTTTTACTAGTGTGAGGTAGGGAGGGAGGGAAGGAGATAACTGGGAACTTTAATGTAACAAACAAACAAACAAATAAATGTGGTATTTTAAAAAAAGAAATTAATGCTACATAAGAAAGATGATAGGTCCCCAAAATCATTCCATTTGTCACCCAGAAAATATTATGGTTTTGTTTTTGTAAGTCCTACTTTGGTCTTATAGAATTGAATAGAATATCCTGAAGGATGGTCCAGACTAAGTAACTAAATTTGTTTTCTCATTTTTTATACATAAGTATTTATTGAGTTACTGTTTACCATGTGTGCACAGTAATATACCAGATCAGTACACTATAGTGGAAATGCAATTCAGTTCAGACATTTAGGGACTGCTATGTATAAGGTACTATGCCAGCTGCTGAAGACATAAAGATTAATTAAAAAAAAAATCTCAATCTTCTCTCTCAAGAAACTTAAAGAGCTCATGTCTATGGGTCTAAGGACCTGAGTTCTAGTCCCAGCTCTGCTAACTCTCCAGCTGTATGACTTTTGGCAACCTATGATGATAGGATTTAGAGCCAGAAAGAATTTAAGGATTCTTTTATTTTGCAGGTGAGTTTACTGAGGCCCAGAGATTTGAAATGATTTGCACAGGGTCACAAAGAGAGTGAGGAGCAGAGCTAATATGCCAACTGCAGGTCTCTTTTACTAAATCTAATTCATTCTGTGTCAACTCTCAGGACCTGCTGTGGACAGTTAGAATAATGATAGGCAAGGATAAGGAATGAAATATATTGAATACGTGTGCATAGACAAGGTATGGGAAAAGTCTGATTTTTTTTTCTTGCTTAATTGGTAGCAAGAGACCTCCCCCAACCCTGCCAAAGCATCCCTGGATAGATTTTATAGGGTCCATGACCTTGGTAAAAAGATCACATCTTTATTTTTACTAATTTCTAATGGAAATTTAGCATTTAATTCAGTTATTTAAAAGCAGTATTATGAGAAGGGGTCCATATGTTTTTCCAGACTGCCAGAGGAGAGCCCTTTTCCTACTTTAATACTCTTCCTAACTTTGTATGAATAATTTTAATGACAGGGAGTTGCTACTATTCTTGAGGTATCTTATTCACTTATTGTGGGGTTGTGATTGCTAGACAGTTTTTCTTTGCATTGTCTTAAAGTACACCCTATAATTTATACATACACACATATTTCCCATTATCCCATCTCTGGGATCAAGAGAAAAAAGCATAATCCTTCCATGATGTCAGCTCTTCAGGTACCTAATGATGATGGAAGGGATCAGAATGACCATCAGGACCAATCCCCTCACTTTACAGATGAGTAACTGAGGCTCATAGGCAGTGGTATACTGTGTTTAACAATCAGCTCTATAGAAATAAAACTCTATGCACAATAAAGTTTTAAATTTTAATCTGAATTCACATTTTCTCTATCACTTTTTTAAGTCTGGCTAATCAACAAAACAAGTCCTGATATAACATTTTCCAGTTTCTGAGGGATACTATTATGAAAATTTATGAAAATTATGAAAATTTCCCATTATGAAAATTTAACAATCAGCTTTCTTGAACTGCTATGAATTAAGTCTAGCACAACTTTGCAGAGGAATTAAGTGACTTACTCACACAATAAGTGTCCAGAGAGAGATTTGAATGAAGGCATTTCTGACCTTGAAACCATCATAATATCATTATATCACATTGTCTTTCAAAGGTTTAGTTCCCCCCCAAAAAAGGATAAATAGTGTTTTTCAGTGTGTATACATGCAGAGGGGTTGTATTTTATGGAATATACAGTGAGAGCAAATAGCCCTTGTTCAGTTGTGTCTGACTCTTCATAACCGCTTTTGTGATCTAATTATCCCAAGTTTTTCAATCATGTCTGACTTTTTGTGACTCATTTGGGGTTTTCTTGGCAGAGATACTGGAGCATTTTGGCATTTCCTTCTCCAGCTCATTTTACAGATGAGGAAACTGAGACAAACAGGTAATTGACTTGCTCAGGATCACACAGCTAATTGGTATCTGAGGTCACATTTGAACTCAGGTCTTCCTAACTCCAAGCCCAGCACTCTATCCATTGCACTACTTATTGGCCAAAAGAGTTGGAATTCATATTTGGATGAAGTCATTTCAGAACTAAGTCACTTTTCCTTACTATTAATTTTAAAAGATAAGTAATGTGGGAGAGTATATAGGAAAGTATAAAAAGAAAGAACTTAGAATTAAAAGATTTAGATTGGCATTCACTAGCTCTGCCATTCACTGGCTGGCATTCACTGGTTGGATGACCTTTGGCAATTCAATTCAGGTTTCTGAGACTCAGTTTCCTTAAATGTCAAATAGGGATAATCATCTCTTTATCACTTGCCTCAGAGCCATGATAAAGATCTCATGAGGTAATTGATTTTAGAAATAGTCAAGGACGATACACATGTCAGCTATCATTAATATTACCTCGCCAATAAGCAGAGCTCATCTGCCAGGCTATTGGTCTCAGCCAATCTCTCTGCCCCTGCAGGCAGTACACAAGCAGAACACTGAATAAGATTGGCATTCTTGCCCATGCCCAGCTTTGTTTCTGCTTCTAGATGGGCAGCTTGTTTATAAGGCAGACTGTGCTGCATCCAAGACTCTGAGTAGAAGAGAGAAGAATTCAGCCGAATTCAGGAAACCTTCACATTTAATGAGAAGAAATCTGACCTCCTGAGGACTCGTATTCTTCTTTCCTCTGCCCATGTAGTAGCTCCATGCCCTGTGAAGACAGGTGAACTCTCTGCCCTGCCTTGCATCCAATGAGAAATCCTTAAGGTATAATAGAGCTACCACTACCAAGCTTAAAATAATATGTTTTGGTGATTGAATAATGAGAAAATAAGAAAGAAAAAAGGGAAAAAACCCAATAAACAAACTCCAAGGTATTTGGCCTGAAACCATGACTTACATTCACTCTAGCATGGCAAACTTTTCTATCTATTGACACAATTTCCAGTTTCAGGAATTTCAGTTACCATAGCAACCTGATACTTTTTTTGTTCTCTGATCTGGTCTTCCTGATCATATCAGTTTGCAGTTAGTCAACATGATGTTGGAACCTTGGTTGTTATGGTAACCTGGGACCATTTAAAAAATATATTCCAATGACATTTTTTTTTGAAAGAAGGTCTGCTATTTAGTCTTGTACTCATCTGGAGAAAACTTGTGGAAGAAATTAAAAAGCATTTCAGGAAATGTACCTCTAGGGGATAGATCCTTCATCAAGTCTCCTACTAGAAATCTCAGAGCTTCAATGCTTTTATAGATTTTTTTTCCTATTCAAATGCCTCTTGGAATTTTAGTGAATTGCAATGCAATGTATGTTTTTTTAAATAAATGAACCCAAATTTGTAAGCCAGGGTCTGTGCAGCTGAATTGTTATTAATTATGCATAGAATCCCAAAGGCATACATATACAGATCTTTATAAACCCTGGAGATGGAATGTGTTATTAGATGAGTGAGAGGAAAATAAAACCATTCTCATTGTGAAAAGTATCCTTGTATTTGGTCAGGACTGCAGGGAAAGTATATGATGGACAGCCATGGAGGGTTAGGAAGGATTTTAAGAATAGAGAACTATTACAGAATCCTAGAATCACAGAGTGGGAAGGAATTTAGAGGTTATTTCTTCCATTTTTTTACCTCATACAATATTTTCCCTTATAGCATCTCAGACAAATGTTCACCCAGTTTCTTCTTGAATACTTTTGGTAATGAGTAGTTCATTAATATAGGAAGAAGTCCATTCCATTGTTGCAAGGCCTTCCTTGGTAGGAAGTTCATCCTTATATAGAGGAAAATTTTACATGAAGAATGGAGAATTGTTTTGAGGAAGCTTGTGTAGAACTTTATAGGATTATAAGAAGGGAGAAGGGGGGGAGACAAGGGCCAAAATGTGGGGTATAATGGGAAAGAATAGAGTGAAGACAATAAAAGAGAATCAGTACCATGTAAAAAAGAAAGAGCTTTGACTTGAGAGTCAGAAGACTCCTTGGTATTCTAACTCAGATCAGCAGAGTGATTCAGGCTTGAAGTTAGAAAGCAAAAAATAAACACCCAAACCATAAATTGCAATGAAAATAACTTTGCTTATATTAAAAAATAAGAAAGGATATACATACTGAAGGAATATTTCTCCCATCTGCTTCTACATTCTATAGGGCAGCCAAGCTAGATGAAAAAGATGACTTACAGAGCAGTAGAATTGTAGCAGACCCCAGGAACACCATTTCTCCATAGACCAGGGTTTTGTGCTCCTAGTTTTCTGGGAAGCCAAATCCCTTGGAGAGCCTTCTTGCCTCCTTAAAGAAAAGCCACTCCATCCTATGTAAAATAAATGCCCAGCCTGCCAGTATTTATTGTATGGCAAATTATGGCTCAGCCACATTTTCATCATGAGACTTTGGAGAAGTCATTTTCACTTTCTGGATTTCAGCATCTGCTTCTGATTAAAAAAATGTGGTTGGGCATTGGATTAGATTAGGATAACTAACCTCTAAGAATCTTCCAACTCTGATATACTATGGATTGAAAAGTATATTCTCTATCTAATAGCTTCTGGCATTACCACCAAGTGATAAACTATATCAAGTCATGTTTTCCCTTTGTGAAATTAGTCCTAGCTTGTTGGGGATAATCTAAACTTTCCTTAACAATCAATTCTGAATTTGTCATCATCTTTCTGATAGTTCTAGATATTACCATTGTTCTCCAGGGTTACTCATTGCTACATGAGATTCTCTAAGTTTTATTATGTTATCCTAACCAAAAAGTACTCCCATGATGAGCTTCTCCTTGACATGGAAGAGCAAAATAGAAAGTTTCGGTTGCCTTTTGGGGGAAAGCCTATAAGATTAGAACTGTAAGAAATCTAGGTTGCGTCCATCTTTTTGGTCCAATTAACTCTGTACCATTGTGCAGTTCACATCCTACTTACCAAGGTGCTATTACACATAATAACATCATTTTAATATGATAATATAATGACATTGTTAATATTTATAGCACTCTATAAGATTTATGAAATGCTTTCCATATATTATTTGGTATTCACAATAATTGTGTAAGGTAGGCCATTTAAACATGATCATCTCCATTTTACAGAAGAGGAAATCAAGGCCCAAAAAAGCAATGTAAGCTCTCCAAGGAACACAGTAAAAGTGGCTGAGCTGGCTTTAAAACACAGGCTTACAACCCCAGGTCTAGTGCATTCTCCACCACATCATGCTGCTTTCATGCTGTGAAATTACATTTAAAAGTGTGGATTCTTATTCAATGTACAGTGTCATTATTCCTGAATGGGGTAATAAATGGAAAAAATGCTTATAAGTTAAAAGCTTGATAAAAATATAAGTTGTTATTAAGGGAACTTGGTGGAAGAAGTCCATGTTCATTTGATTCAAACATCTCTCCTAATAATATGTATTTTTATTATATTGTATTTGTTCTCTTTTTAGACTGTACATACACATATATGAATATACTCTCTTTTTAGATATATGTATATGAATATGTATTGTCTCTCTCATTAAAATGAATCTTGTTTGATAGTAAGAAGTGTCTTATCATGATTTTAAAAAAAATTATATCTTCACAGTAGAGTACATTGTAGCACATTGTAAGTGTACAATGACTGCTTATTGATTGAATTTTGCTTTTTCTTAACCTTCACACAGCTTTAATCATATTCTTAAATTTTTTTTCATTTTTTGTTTTTCATTTAATTAATTAATTAATTTAGAATATTTTTCCATGGTTACATGATTCATGTTTTTTCCCTTCCCTCCTGTCTCCCCTCTCCTGGGGCAAAGGAGCAATTCCACTGGGTTTTACATGTATCATTGTTCAAAATCTATTTCCATATTATTAATATTTGCAATAGTTTATAGTCTGCATCCCCAGTCGTATACCCATCGAACCATGTGATCAAGAAAATGTTTTTCTTCTGTGTTTCTACTCCCACGGTTCTTTCTCTGGATGTGGATAGCGTTCTTTCTCCTAAATTCCTTTGGATTGTCCTGGATCATTGCCTTGCTATTAGTAGCAAAGTCAGTTACATTTGATTGTCCCACAGTGTTTCAGTCACTGTGTACAATGTTCTCCTGGTTCTGTTCCTTTCACTCTGCATCAATTCCTGGAGGTCATTCCAGTTCACATGGAATTCCTCCAGTTCATTATTCTTTTCAGCAAAATAATATTCCATAACCACCAGATACCACAGTTTGTTAAGCCACTACCCAATCAATGGACAACCCCCCCCATTTTCCAGTTTTTTGCCACAACAAAGAGCAAGGCTGTGAATATTTTTGTACATGTATTTTTCATTATCTCTTTAAGGTACAAACCCAGCAGTGGTATGGCTGGATCAAAGGATAGTAACTATTTTAAAGCCTTTTGGGCATAATTCCAATTTGCCTTCCAGAATGGTTGGATTAATTCATAACTCCACCAGCAATGCATTAGTGTCCCAATTTTGCCACATCTCCTTCACATTTATTACTTTCCTTTGCTGTCATATTGGCTAATCTTCTAGGTATAAGGTGGTACCTCAGAGTTGTTTTGATTTGCTCTCTGATTATAAGAGGTTTAGAACACTTTTACACGTGCTTATTGATAGTTTTGATTTCTTTATCTGAAAACTGCCTATAAATGTCCCTTGCCCATTTATCAATTGGGGAATGACTTGATTTTTTTGTACAATTGACTTAACTCCTTATAGATTTGAGAAATTAGATCTTTGTCCAAGGTTTTTCTTATAATGATTTTCCCCCAAATTTGTTGCTTCCCTTCTAATTTTGGTTATATTGGTTTTGTTTGTATAAAATCTTTTTAATTTAATGTAATCCAAATTATTGATTTTACATTTTGTAATATTCTCTGTCTCTTGCTTGATCTTAAATTCTTTCCTTTCCCATAGATCTTACAGGTCTATTATTATATGCTCACCTAATTTACTTATAGTTTCTTTCTTTATAGTTGTCATTTACCCATTCTGAATTTATCTTGGTGTATGGGGTGAGATGTTGATCTAAACCTAATCTCTCCCATACTGTTTTACAATTTTTCCAACAGTTTTTGTCAAATAGTGGGTTCTGGTTGGGGATATATGTATTGGGGAGTCCAAGGAGAAAAAAAATCAGTGTTGGGGAAAAAAGAGAGAGAATGACTCAAAGTACTGGCCATATTACATGGGCCATAAGGACCAAAAACTGATGCCAAGGTAAGGACAGTGGAAAAATAAGCTAAGTAATCCCACATAACCTGGGAGAAGACTGAACGACTCAGTTTTGATAGACTGAGTCCATACTTGTGTGGCTTTTAAAAAGAGTCAATGCTAGTTATATTGTTTCATGTTCTTTATGAGTAAAGTAATATTAAAATTCCAAGACCATACAATTGGAGGGCCATTCTTAAATCTTCATAGTTCCCTGTTGCTTCTTTTAGAGATTCTCACATATTGGCATGGTAGCTGAGTCAGGAAAAGGCTTGACAAACACTTCACCCTCATCATGCTATTTCTTTAGATATATGGGACTCCGATTTTTCTTCAAAAGTAAAAACAAATTTTTTACATCAACAACACTTCCCAGTGTATTCCTCTCCTTTCCCATCCCAGAAAGCTATCCTCCAGAACAAAAAATAAAATGAAGAAAAAAATGTTTAAAGAATCGACATATCAAAAAAATCTGACACAATATGAAGTATGATATAGCCACAGTCCTTCACCTCTGCAAATAAGAGAATATGTGTATGTGCATGGGTAGAAGGGGAGAATATAATTTTATAGCTTCTCTTTGGAATCAAGCTTAATCGTTGCAGGTTCACAAAGATTCAATTATTTTGAATATTATTTTCATTCATTCATAATCATTTAATTATTTTGCTGTTATTTACATTCAGCAATTGTGCAAATTGCATTCCTGGTTATTCTTACTTTACTTTGTATCAGTTCATATATGTCTTTCCATGATTATCTGTATCCCTTATTTTTTTTTTAGTACTACAGTATGCTATACATGTTCATATACATATACTATGATTTATTTAGCCATTTTTTTTAGTACCACAGTATGCTATACATGTTCATATACATATTCTATGATTTATTTAGCCATTTTGAAGTTAGTGTACACCTACTTTCCTTTCACTGCTTTGGCATTATAAAAGGTACTGTCATAAATATGTTGTTATAATATTCTTTTTTTAATTTAAATTTTAACCACCGATCTCTTTGGGATATATACTTAGCAATGAGCTCTTTGGGTTCAAGCATATGGATATTTTAGTAACTTTCTTTAAATTACAGGTCCCTTCCACATTGTGACTTTCCTGATGATGTGTGACAGAATGAAAAATTAAATGGGAATTTTTTGAGAGTTCTGTTGAAGCTGCAGATGTCAGAGAAAAAGATTAGAAACCTAGAAATCAATAAAGTATACATATAATACTGAGTAATATCAACATATTTTCTTTTAATATTATAAATATATACAATTCATTTTTAAGTTAAAAGAAGTAAAACACTAGTTTGCAAAAAGAATGCAAAATGCAGCAAAATTTTACATAAGTTTTCTAAATCATAGGATGCCACACCCTTAACTTCTTATGATATGGAAGGGATACCTTTGTTCCAAATCACTTTCCTGAATGTTTGGACCTATTCATATTAGTTTAGTTGTTTCACCACAACTTTCAGTATCAATTTTTGTCACATCTTTGTCAATTTGTGAGCTGTGAAGTTGAATTTAAACCTTTTTTTTAAATTTTGGATTAAGGTTTAATTATTCAGACCATTCTTTATTATGATTTTATTAGTTTGTAATTTTTTCTTTTGATAAATATAAAAATTCTTTAGCCAAGTTATCCATTGGGGAATGGTTTTTGGTTTTTTATATTTCTCTTAGTTTTCTGTCTGTCTCTTCTTTTTCTCCTACTCTCCCTCCAATAAGGGATTAATATTTTTACCTATATGTAATGCATATTCCTATATTATATAAATATTAATCCCTTTTCAGAAATCCTTGATATAAAATTTTTTCCAATAGATCAAATCCATGGTTTCCTTTATTATGGTTATCTTAATTTTATTCATTAAAAGCTTTTCAGTTTCATGTAATTTATTACCCTTCACCTCTACTTCTTTGTTTTTATCTAAGAATTTATTCCTTTAACAACAGGTGAAGAAGGGACTTGAATTAGTCCTTTTATAGTGTTTTTTTTAATACTATAGCATTTAATAATTAGGTCACATTGATTTTGAGTATTTTATGTTAAACAGTAAAATATTTTGTCTAAATCTAATTTTTGCCAAACAATTTTTCATTTTTTCTAGTAATTCTTGTTAGATAGGAAAATTTTTAAAATTAGGTAACTGAAATTTTCACATTTATTGTATATTGGAGAATCAAGTTGAATTATTTTATATTCTTCTTTATGTAAGAATTGTAACTCTGGCATAACGTTTAGAAAGCAAGTCTCAGATCCAGGACAATCTTTGTTCATGTGTCTCTTCTGATACATACTGGCTATGCCACCCTGAGCAAGTCACTGAAACTCTTGCTCCTCTAGGCAAATATCTAAGCCTAGAAAGTGCAAAAATGGTACCAACCTGCATTAGTAGAAGGAGTTTCCTCATTTGAGAGTTAGTTAGAAAGACAAAAAGAACAATAGAGAAATAAGAGAAACATAACGATGAAAATGACTGTTCTAGACCTCATTCCTAGCTAGCTCCCTTGTCTGGTGTTCCACTTGTCTACTATTTCTCAACCAGCATCAAATTGTTTTCATTACAGCTTTATAGTAGAGTTTGAGGTCTGGAAGGACTATTCCTTCCTCATTCTTTCTTTTTTTCATTGTTTTGCTGAATATCCTAACTCTTTTGTTCATCCAGATGAATTTTGCTATGATTTCTATGTCTTAAAGTATCTCTTTGGGAGGTAATAAGGAAAAATACATGTACAAGAATATTCATAGATGCGCTCTTCGTGGTGGCAAAAAAATTGGAAAATGAGGGGATGCCCTTCAATTGGGGAATAGCTGAACAAATTGTGGTATATGTTGGTGATGGAATCCTACTGTGCTCAAAGGAATAATAAAGTGGAGGAATTCAATGGGAACTGGAACAACTTACAGGAAGTGATGCAATGCAAAAGGAGCAGAACCAGGAGAATATTGTACACAGAGACTGATACACTATGGTACAATTGAATGTAATGGACTTCTTCATTAGTGGCAATGCAGTGATCCTGAACAACCCAGAGGGATCTATGAGAAAGAGCACTATCCACATTCAGAGGAAAAACTGTGGGAGTAGAAACACAGAAGAAAAACAACTGCTTGATTACATGGGTCAAGGGGGATATGATTGGGGATGTAGACCCTAAATGAACATCCTAATGCAAACACCAACAACATGGAAATAAGTTCTGATCAAGGACACATGTAATACCCAGTGAAATTGTGCTTGGCCTATGGGAAGGGTAGGGGTAGGGGAGGGAGGGATAGACTATGATTCTTTTAACCAAGGAATAATGTTCTAAATTGACTAAATAAAATTAAAAACAATAAAGTATCTCTTTGGGAGTTTGATTTTTATGTATAAATCTATAAATCAATTTTGGTTGTGTTGTTAGTTCTTTTAATTTTGACATGGCCCATACATGAGCTCTGAACATTGCCCTCCACTTATTTGTCATTACTTTTTTAAGAAATATTTTGTAATTTTATGTATACAGCTACTGAGTGAACTCAGATATACTCAGATATACTCAGATATTTCTCTTGATAATTATAGTTCACTGTTTATAGGTTCATTGTTTCTGTCCTTATTTTGATATATTTATGTATAATATATGTGTGGATATGTAATTATTTTTAAAATCTGTCTAAATCCTAAATCTGTCCTTATTCTAATATATGTAATTATTTTTTATGATCTCAGTAGAAATTCCAATGTACAGACACAAAACTGTAGGGAACATCTCTAATAGATAATTTAAAGAGGAGTTGGCTCAAGTTCAGAAAAGGATAATTTAACTAAGGTAAAAATTTTGAAATCTGGATTTGTGTTTGTAAGATGTTTTATTAAGTATGTATTGGTCTTCTACTTCCTTTACATCTTCATTCAGTACTTAGTACAGGGATGAACACACAAAAATTGCTTCAATAAAAGTTAATTGAACGATTAAGTGTTCAAACTGCTTTTAAGTGTATTATAATCATGTCAATATAAGCATTAGTAAGTGCTTACCTTTTACCAGACTCAGTATTAAATGTAGGGAATACAAAAGAATCAAAAAGACTGTGCCTGCCCTTAGAGAGTTTACATTTAATGGAGAAAGGCAATAGATAGAAAAGGAAAAGATGCATGGTTTGGAAAGTCATGAGTGCAATCAGGAGAATGAGATTTGGCTGTCCTGAGCACCTTCCCTAAATGAAGATTCTGAAAGGAGTCATTGAAGTTGAGTGAGAGGTTTCAGGGGAGAGAGGGTATTTCCAGCATGTCAATTCTAGCTTCCGAGTGATTTTCCATAGTGAAGAGTTTTTTGAGGCATGATAGAACCATGGTACTCATAAAAGCATCATGTAAATCTTTATTATATATGGATTATAATATATCAGTATATATATTATATACTGATATATTTCAGTATCTTTGCCAAGAAAATCCCAAATGGAGCCATAGAGTTGGACATGACTGAAAAAACGATTGAACAACAATAGGATATAAGATGGATCCATGAGTTGTCTTGTTATTTTTATCAGTATTGGAATTGCTTGGATGGAAACTTCAGCCATCAAGGCAGATGAGCAACTCCTCTTTGATGTATATTCATAGGGGATTGCTTGGGGAGCTGAGATTTTCGGTGACTTGCCTATGATCATATAGTTAACTTATGTTAGAGACAATACATGAAGCTAGGTCTTCCTGACTCCAAGACTGGATCTGTTACACCAGTCTTCCTTTATTATACATATAGAATGTTGGAAGCCTTGAAGCCCTCTATTAATGTGAGCTATCATTATTCTCTAACCAGGGGCTAACATTCTCAGTAATAAAAACTTAACTGTATTATTAATTAGTCTTCTAATTCATCTAAAGGACAAATTCTTTCTTTAAAAAATTACATATATTACTGTACAGCCTCTGAGACAGTGTGGTTCAGTTGAAAGAATTTTATATTGGGCATCAGATAGGACTGGGTTCTAATCTCAGCCCTGAGCCTGAGTGACCTCATTACAAATTATTTCACTTCTCTGAGGAGTTTTCTCACTTATAAAATGGCAATAATAATACTGATACTACCTATATTCTAGGGCTTGTGAGAAAATAGCTTTGTGGATTTTTAAAAAATAATATAAGCATGATCTAGTCTTTTCTCAGTGTATATGAGGAAGACTATTCAATCTCTTAAGTGAACAATAATATGATTATTGTTGCCTTTGGAAGAAACTCCAAGAAGTAGTACTCAGCATTAAAAATTGTGCTGCTGGGGAAGAAAGAAGAGACAAAGGCATTTTAAAGTAGGCATAGAATAGGCAATACAACAGAGCAGAAATACCACTGGGTTTGCAATTATTGAGCTTCTATTTGAGGCCTGGTTCTGCTACTAAAAAGCTGTGTGCCTTGGGACAAATCACAACCTCTCTGGATCTCAGTTTCCTCATCTGACAAATGAAAGAGTAGAACCAGATGACCTTAACATTCTCTTTCAGCTCTAAATTCTATATCTAGCTATAGGTGTGGAAACTGCAATAAATATGTTGCATTCATGGGAGCAAAGGAACCGACTTGTGTCAATCTCCAGACCTGCTTTTCCAAGTCTCTTTCACAATAGCCTCCCAACGTTCATCTGCTTCATCATTTAAGGCCAGATTTCCCCCAGGCATTGATGGGAAAACATTGGAGTGAAAAGTGACCAAAAATTCTCCTTTAAAAACTTTTTTTTTAATTAATGAAAGAATGGCTCCCTGGGAGGAGAGAGGGAAATGATATAAGGGGAGTTTTAGGTGATAAAAAATAACAAAAGATATCAATAAAATTATTTTATAATGTTTAAGATACATTTGTGGTTCAATTACCCCCTGCATCACCCATGGATATAACCAGATGTAAATAATATACCTTTATTAATCAACAACATCAGATTCTATGTATCTTTCTGAAAGGATGAGATGTTTTAGCAATGTGCAAAGGATTGGGCTTTGGAGAGATTAAAATTATTTTTACATTAAATAAAATATTCCTCCACTAATGCATCCAATCTTGAATAGATTCACTGGGCATGAAGATTAAAAGACATTAAATCTATGTAAATTCAGCTCTGGATTTATATTTGAATAAATCCAACAAGAGATTTGACTTGTGGCTCTCTTACAAATAGATTCTGTTCCTAATGCATACTGTATAGCCTTTAACACTAGTGGCAGTATTCCTCTTTGAACTTTCTATGGCTCAGTAGCTCCTTAACAATCACAGTTGAGAACCGAAGCAATTACACTATAATGTGTTAATAATAAATCAGGGAAATGACTTCATGTTTGTCTTGTTAAAGATGAAAACAGCTGTTTGTACTATCCTAGCAAGAAACTGGGAACAAGGCAATCAGCATTCCTCCACTGGGTCCCAGGAAGGATAGGTTGGCCAGATCTGGTTCCCTGAGATGAGGGACAGGGAGGAGTTGGTGGAGGGTAGTTTCCAGGGTTGTATATTTGTCCACTATATTGCAGGTCTCTTTTCCCTGTCACATTGGCCTGGGAGACCTCCTGTAAGAGCCTTGATCTGGGGCAGAAGCATTAAAATGTGGTTAACAAAGACTGTCTTTTGAGTGGGAATCTGAGAAACCTTAGGTATAATGAACTAGCTGCCTACACACAGATAAATGACATCAGAGACTGAAGGAATCAACAGCCTAATCTGGATTTACTAAAACCACAGGGGACTTTTGGCAGCATGCAAATTCCCAAACTCATCAAATGTAGCCTTTGAAATTAAGAGCTCCTTTGAAGCTGGCAGTCAGGAAAAAAAAAGTCTTGGAACCCATTTTCCCTAAGAGAAAAATGGGCGTTTGGCACACCAGTTAGCATTGCCCAAAATTAAGTGTACATCATCATAATAAAGATAGAAAAAAAAGAATGGTTACCTTATGGTCCTTAGCCATCTCCTTTACCCTTTGCCCACTTTTCCCATTGCTTTTCCTACATCTGGCCAGGCAAATACTGCAGCTGAAATGGCAGTAGCAGCAGCAAAGTCACAGTCCAAAGGTAAAAAGGGTAGTCTAGACTGCATGTTTAAAGGAGACAAATATAATGATGGGTGAAAATCCAAGACCTAAAGCTCAGGTGTGCAACTCAGCTAAGAAATCTAGGACATTGAGATCTGGAAGCTAGTTCTAGGTTTCTCAATATCACAGAATCTCAGCACTAGAAGGGAGTTGAGAGGTCATATTGTCTCTTCCATAACCAAAGAAGAGTCCTCAAGATAGAAGTCCCAACAAACTCCTGCAGCTTCTCTTCTACCTCCCTAGGCAGCTTATTTCCATTTTTGTATAGCAATGGTCTGTATGGTTGGTAGATATACATAATAAAGAGAAGAACATGAGCCTGGAGGGTAGAGGACATTGGCTTTGACTTTCCTATTTAGTGTAGACTTTGTTCAGATTCACTTGTAGCCCATCCAGGAGAGCATCTTCTGATGGGAGTGGACTTTCCTGCTCCACCTTCAATTGGCATTACCCATGAAAATACCACCCATGCCCTTCAACTTCATAATCCCAAATAATCTTTCCTTGATTCCTTTGGGAAGGTTAAATTGTGCTCATATGAATATCTTGTGGCGAGAGGTGGTCATCATTTTGACAAGTCTTAGGATTCCCTCTTTGACCTGGACACAGTCTGGGAAGAAGGGAAACCTTTCTCTTAATGTTAAATTCACAAGTGACTGCCTTGGAGCTCCCTCAACAAGGAGTCATTTATCTATTGACACAAGTCATTTCCTCTTCCTCTGACCCTCAACCAATTATCTCTCTTCTTATACAAAACATTATTCCATGTATTCCAATGTATTCCATATCATTATTCCTTGGAGGCCAGACTCCCACTTCCTCCTTAGAGGAAGATCCTCATATCTATTAGTTTGCTCTAAGTGTTCCCTTATCCTTCTTTCCCCTTCCTTATCTTTGTCCCTTATTCAATTGTCCAAACTTCTGTTAGAGGTCATGCTTCTCTTTTGCTTGTTCAGATATTTTTTGCTCTTTGTTTTGACTATTCATCCATTCTTCCATTCATTTTTTCATTCAGGCAACATTTAGTACTTTGTGGTGCTGGGAACATAATGACAAAAAACAAAAAACCCTCCCTGCCCTCAAAGATTTTTATATCTATTATGTGTAATACAATATGAACTAGGAGAAATAAATGCAAAATATAAAGTAAATCCATAATAATTTCCAGGAAAAGGACACCAGTAACTAGGAGATAAGTCTCTTAGTAGAGGATGAAGGAAACTAAGGACATTACAAATTGGAGTTGTAGAGGAAATGTTTTTCTGGCATGGGAAGGCATGGAGATGAGAGATAGAATACTGTATAAAGAGAGCAGCAAGCTAGAATATGGAGTGAGTAATGAATGGTTAAATATAAAACCTCTGACTGGAACCATATTGTAAAGGGTTTTAAATGAAACAAAAAACAAACTTCATTAGTCTTGGTTGCCTAAAGAGTCAAGAAATATTCCTCAGTTTCTGTTGGGCCTACTGAACCCCTAAATATATTGGAATACTAGGGCAACAGATATATTTTGGTTTTGGTCTTGTTATATCTGCAAAACTGAACCCACAAAATAACTAGAAATTTTTTTCTTTTAAAAAGAAAGGTATTTAATTGGCATTATCAGAATATAGACTAGAGGGAATTCTTAGTTCAGTGATGAACATTCCAGTCTTGTATAAGGTAAAATACCAAGAATACAGGCCATCTGGGGCATCATTAACTCAACCACATACAAGTCTATTAATAATAATATCTATATGCTCAATTGTTTCTCATGTCTCTTCCCTGGATTCCAGTGCCTGGCTCTCCCCACAAGCCACTTGATGGAATTAAAGGGATGGATCTTTGTCAGAAAGGGGCACCTCCCATGTTACTGGACACACTTTCTAAATATACTACAGGATATATGCTTTGCTGAGATGACACAGAAATACTGGATTGATCCCCAGGACTGAGGGTGAGGGGTTGTTAGTTCAAATATGATTGGCCAAAGATAGCCAAGAGAATATCTTTTACCTAGATAGAACAATGGCCCTCTCTCCCTTTCTTTTCTAATCTTCCTGTTTTGGAGTTCTTCCATCATTTTTCCTCCATCAGATTATAACTGTGAAGTTGAAAGAGGGAATTTCTCTTTCCTGCCCACCCAGACCACCAGTGGCTCACAAAGGGGCATGATGTGATTGGCTAAACAGATTTGAGGTCTGATCTCAATTTCTTGACTGTTTTCTCTTCCTCTTTCTGAGCATGAATTGGTAACTATCTGATCTTGAGAAACAGTAAGGCATCATGGAGAGTGTGGGAAAGGGAGAAAGAGATGGAAACACAGAAAGATTCAGAATTTGCAGTATATATTTCCTACTATATGCTAGGTACTATTCTAATTACTTTACAAATATTAATTTCTTTCAATCCTGATAACAACCCTGGTAGGCAGGTGTTATTTTCATCCACTTTCATAGTTGAAGAAACTGAAGCAAGCAGAGATTAAACGACTTACCCAAGGCCAGGTAGCTAGTAAAAAATTTAGGCCAAATTTGAATTCAAGTCCTCCTGACTCTAGACTGGGCACTAATTATCTGTCTTGGAAAACTCAAACCAAGCAACAATCCCTTCCCTCAAACAAATCAAAACAAAATTTAAACACTGTCAAAGAGCCTGTCCTCAAATACCAGTTCTGCCATTTATGATGTAAATATAGATAAGTCAATTTATTTTTCTGATAGTCATTTTCCTTATTTATAAAGTGAGAGAGAAGGGAGGATTAATTCTAAAGCTGTAATCCTGAAGTCCCACTTTCTAGCCCTGTTGTTAACCTTGAGGATCATGAGTTTCTGAATTCAGGCATGGACTAATTTGAGGGAAGAAAATATCTCAGGAACTTTGACCCCCATTAGGATCATCCAATAGGACTAAAGAACTTAGAAGGCAGATGGGAACTTGAGGCTCCATCTCCAACTCAGCCCTGTGTAGGCAGCACATATAAGCTGCCTTTGACACTAGGAGTGTGAGGGGAATGGAAGGAGAAATCCCCCAACCGTCTCCCTCTTGGAAATGCAAGGAAAAGAAAGTCTAGAATGGAGTCCTAAAAAGAGAAGATAAGCAATTGATTATTTCCAAAGCATTTTAATCTGACAAGAGTTCATCCTCCCATTTCTCAATGTCAAGTCCTCTTAAACACACTCCTGTCCACCAGAGGAGATTCTATACCATCCCAGCAAAGCACATCCATCCCCTCCCCAAGCAGGAGCCAGAATCCATGTTCTTCACCATAGGAAGTGCTTCTCTTTGACCAAAGTCCATACCCTGCAATTTCATCAAAGCTTACTGGGTGTATTGAGATGATGAGTTTTACCCCTAATAAGTAGCTGTAACATATTTATCTGAATTTATTTCCTACATTTATTTGCTAGACTGTAAGCTTCTTTAGGGAAAGAACTTTACATTTCCCTTAGCTCCTAAGAAAAACATATTAGGCATTTAATGTTGAATATTATTGAATTAGTAAAATGTTGTAAAGAAGCATCTCTATGGCTATGTTCAACTTAAGAAAACTTTTTTTAAAGAAAAGGATTTTGTATAGAATGATGGGATGCTAAATCTAAAAATTGGAAAGAGTTTTCAAGGATTGTATTGTCCAAATTCCCTCCTAGTGTAGGAATCCCCTCTCCAGCATCACTGACAGATGGCCATCCACCCTCTGCATGAATGCTTTCAGGCCTTGTATGCTGCCAATTACAAATGAGTCTTACTCTTCAACCAGCCAACAAAATATTTATTGAGCACCCACCATGTTCCTAGCCAGCATCACAGAACTTGGAAACACTTTGTTGGCCTAGTGTGCATTGCTGCATGTACGTGAGGAAGCCTGTTTCTTTAATACAATCTCTAGCCACCCTCCCCAGTTTCAGTTTGACCTCCTCATACCTGCAGTCCATTTATAGCACTCTCAGATGGCTATCCCAAATATTTTTAGATGAATTTTCCAAGAGTGAGCATGTAGAATTCGGCCCTCAGTTCTGGCCGCCAAAGAGGGAACATTTTTTTTTTTTAAGTCTTCTGGGGAAGAACAGAAAAACATGATGGTTAAAAAACTGGAGAGCATTTTAGATGATAAACTGTCCTTTCCCCACACAGCAGTCCACCAATATTAGAATCACTGATAATGAAGCAACTATCTGCTGGCAACAAAGGTGAACTCCAGATTTCCCCATAATAACCTGTAAACTGTCACATTTAGCTTTCTTCCATGCAATTAGAGCACTGAGGAGGTAAGGAGGCATTCCAGAGGTTACTGGTTGTAATGAATGTGGGAGGGGTAGTAGATGCCATGATTATTTCCAACTAAACAAATGGAAGGGCATTTAGTATTTCCCTCTCTATATCTTTCTCAGTCCTAGTAAATGTGGTCTTTTGTGAATTCCTTTGAGTGATTTTCAAAATGATTTCAGGTTCACAGATTTTTTTGGAGCTAATCATTACCAATTCACACCTGATTTTTTTTTTTTACTGAAATGGATATACTTGAATATAAAGATAATAATTCTAGAAGCTAGAACTTGGATTGGTTTACTAGTATAGACTAAGCTGCAGGTGATTATTATCCTCCTCAGAGGTAGGGTTCATCTTGCCAGAATTCTGGACATGGATTGTTGGAATTTTCATGAGAGAATGATCCAGAACATTATTCCAGTGCTGTGTATAAGTGATAACTTTGGGACCCGGTCATGTGAAAAGTCACATTTGTCACTACAATGTCCAGTGATACTGGGTTCCATCCTCACACCATCATTCAGTGTGAGCTGTATTGTTCTCTTGGGTTCAGTCTCAGGAGACTGGTATTCCAGGGGATGAGTTCTATCCCTGGGTCTACTTTGTAGAGAATAAGACATGCTCTAGAATCCAAGAGCTCTTCTCCAAAGTCTTAGAGCTGTCTTTATATCCTCCAGGTCCAAAGAGTCCACAGTTAAATCCCAGTTCAAACTGACAGGGGGCAATTTAAACTCAAGCTGTGCCATGCATGTTCCACTGCAGTTTGGATCATAATAGCCCCAGTTGGTGGTTTAGGAGCATAGAAGTTAACTCAAGCCAAAACAATTCCTCCGGCATCCTAGACTAGGAATGGACTGAGCAACGGACTGGAGGCAGTTAATATTGCTCACGATCCCCATCAACAATCAACGAAGTCAATCATTGTGCTTGGCATTGGAGATACAAAAATACAAAGAATGAAAAAAATCTCTATTTGTAAGTGGATTGCATTCCCAGATAAGATTGACTCTAGGTTCAACTGATATTTCTTTCAGCTTAGTAAGGGTAAAATAATACAGACAAGCAATAACTCACACCTATAAACAAATAACTATTTCTCTATGCCTCAGTTTAAAATAATTTTAAGCATCTCTATCGCTTTTGAATGACACCACTCCAGTCCCAAACAAGCATAGCTATACAAAATAAAAGAAAACATAAGCCAAGCATAACAATGTATGTGCCATTCCACACCATTGGTCAGTCCATCACCTAGAGAATTATGTTTCATGGTTGATCCTCTGTTGTCAATATTGATTATTGCATTTGTCAAAATTCTGATTTTTTAGTGTTGTATTTTTTGATATTGCTGTGGTCAGTGCATACATACATTATTCTGCTTCTTTCACTTTGTATCATTTATTGTAAATCTGGTCAGTTCCATTTTCCCTGCATTCTTTATCACTTCTCAGGGTGCAATAATAATTGATTGCTTCCACATGTCATAATTTGTTTGTGTGCCTCAGTTTTTGTATCTGGAAGACAAGCTTGTTATGCCCAGTTGTTTTTACCCAGGGCTACAGATTCATAGAATATTAGACTTGGAAGACATTTTGGAAACCATTGTGAGGCTAAAATTGGAAACTGTCTTTAAATCAGTTGTGAGCTCCTTGGAGAAAGCAGAGATAAAGATAAAGCATCTCTGAAGGCAATCGCATTATTCCCTGAACAGTATTTCCCACAGGCTGCCTCATTTATAGGACCTGTTGATGGACATGTGGGGTCATACAGACCTTTATTAGGGGCTGACTTATCCTTCTGGGGTGTTTTCGACTACACAATTCATTTAGGTTTTGTTTCTCAAACATGGGAATTTCTGCCACATCTCCTGCTGTGTTTTCCACACTGCCTGATTGAGATTCCTGCCCTGATATTTAGCCTAAATTTTCTTTGGCTTAACTTCATCTCATTGTTCAATGCTAGATCCCCCTGGACTATACAACATAATACTCATCCCTCCCAAGTGTTTTTAACCTTCAAATGATTGTGAGTGGTTATCGTGGCTCCCCATCGTAACTCTTTATCCAAGCTAAACACATTTAATTCATTTAATCTTTTCCAATGAATCAGTGTCTCCAGTTCTCAGTTGTTTTTCATCTCTCCTGCCTGAATTCTACTGCCTAGCTCACTAATTCAATGTCACCAAGGCTATATGGAGAAAGAGAGTGCCAGAGAGACAAAACAAGGAGGCAGTTTTCATACCCATCAAGAGGCATTCAGGAAACTTAAGATTCTAAGTCTGTCCTTGTGGTCTAAGCTTTTGTTCTCTTCTGGGCCAGCCCTTGTGAGCTGTGTGATTTGAACAATTTATTTCCCCTCTTTGAACCTCTGATTACTTTTCTGTAAAATGAGGGTTATTATTTTCATACAGTTTGTCTCATACACTTATTGGGAAGAGGGAGTGCTGAATATAAGCTCTTTGGGGGCAAGGAATGTCTCATTCTTGCCTTTGTATTCCAAATGCCACAATCACGCCTGCCATATAGCAGACTTGAAAGTTCTAGCTAAAATATCATCTTTTCCTCATTCCTCTTAATTCCAGTGCCTTCTCATTTAGTGTGTACATGACTCATCTGTCTGTGGTTGTTTGCATGTTGTCTCCTCTGTTTGACTGTGAACTTCTTAAGAGAAGGAACAATCCTTTTGCCTCTCTTTGTACCCCCAGCCCCTAGCACAGTGCCTGGCACATAGCAGGTTCCTAATATTTATCGATTGAATGAATGAAGAAATGCTTTAAAATCAGAAAATACAATATAAGCTTTTTTTCATCGTGCTCTAAGGAAGGCACACAATCAGAAATGTTGTCCTTCATATCTTTCTAGCAAGTTCTTGCCCCCTTTGGGTTCACATGTTTTTCTACATCAGGATTAGACTTAACATTCCTCTTCATTTATGCCTCTTCTGTTTTTCAAACCATGTCACAGCTTATCCCCCAAACAATCCAAGTTTTCCTTTTCAAAAAGCTTTTGTGGATTGAGATACTAAATGCTTCTCGGTTATATACGTTTATCACATTTCTGTCATCGCATTTGCCTCCTAATGTTGTTGTTCTCCCAACCAAAGAGTTAGAGTTTGTGTGGCGTGATCTCCTCTTTATAAATCCCCAGAGTTCCTTGTTGCTAATGGCTTTGTAATGCTCCCGATGCCTGCAGACCCTTTCTCATTATATTTGTCTCATTCATTCAGTTAAGCTTAAAAGTTAGACATGCCAGATGGTATGCTGCTAAGGCTCTCAGAGTAAAAAGTTTTAGCTTCCCATCTCCCTTCCCCCCACATGCAACTCAACTCTCCAGGATCTCTCTCTCTCTCTCTCTCTTTTTTTTTTTTTTGTTAAAAGCCCTTACCTTCTGGCTTAGAATGGATTCTAAGTCTGTTCCAAGGCAAAAAAAAAAAAAAAAAGCAGAAAGGGTTGGGCAATTGGGATTACACAGGGTCATAAAGCTAGGAAGTGCCTGAGGCCAAATTTGCACCCAAGACACCCCCCCCTCTAGATCTGGCTCTCTATCCAGCAAGCCACCCAGCTTCCCCTCCAGGATCTTTCAAGACCCTTAAGAGTATAGAGTTCGATGAATTTGGTTAAAATGGAAGGAAATACAGTATAGGTTCTACATGTCTTTAAATTTATCTTCAAGATGAATTTGGAGAAGCCAGGAGATCTGAGCTCTAGTTCCTGCTTTGGGTGATTCTGGCTCTGGGACCAAATTGTTTCCCTTCTCTCTGGGTCACAGGTTGTTTCCCCCCTCTGAAAAAGAAGAGTTTGGGACTTAATGACCTTACACAGCTCTTCTAACTCTCAATTGCTGCGATTCTCTATAAAACCACCATATATATATATATATATATATATATATATATATATAGGTATATAGGTATATAGGTATATATTACTCAGATATTTATATATATGAGTATAGATGTATATTTGTATATATACTATATGTGAGTATAGATGTATATTTGTGCATATGTATTTATATATATATATATATATATATTTACACATGCACTCATGCCTGTGTATGTGTGTGTGTGTGTGTGTAATTTCACATGTGAAAATTTAGAGATTCATTCAGCAAACATTGCCATGTGCCTATTACATTAGACCTCAGGGAAGAAACATACACACACAAACATACCTATGAGGTATGATACCTGACCTCAAAGAGTTTATTAATTTAGTAGCTCATAATTAGCGAGCTCATTATCACTAGAATTTTATAAGTGAACCTCAAAGGTTCAAAGTCAAGGATGTTGCAGGAGGGATTCTTGTTTTTTTTTTTTTTGGAAGGATTATTTTTATTGAGTGGGAGGTTGAAGTAGATCAATAATTCTTGAAGTATGGTTTGCAGGCCCCAGGAGTTCTCCAAAGCCTTTTTGAGAGACTATAAGGTCAACACTTTTTTCATAATAATATTGATGTGTTAAATTCTAATGTGGTAAATAGCAAGAGCTATAACCAACAAAGACAAGATCTTTTTGAAGTTCTTAATAAATTTGAAGCATGTGAAGGGGTTCTGAGGTCAAAAAGTTTTACACTTGCTGACCTAGATGAACTCTGTTCCCTTCCAACTCTAAATCTGTAAGACAATGAATGAAAAAATGATTTATTAAGTCTTTATTATGTATATGTTACATATACATAAATTATATATATTATATATAAATAACACAAAAATAAAAATACATAAAAACCAAAAAGGACCAAGGACTACCTCCTGAGGCTGTAAGAACCTTGCTATCAAACATGTCAGTGCTGGATTTGGATGATTACTTGTTGCATAAGTTGCAGAAGGGATTCAGATTTCCAGTAACAGAAGACCTAGAGGTTTCCCTGCGGTTCTTTTGAACTCTAAGACTCTATGTGGAGTAGGCAAAGGACCAGATATGGTGGGAAATGAAGGTTAAATTCTGTTTCCAGCAGAGAAGATGGATTTATACCAATCTAGCATTGTATTTCAGTAGGAGGTAATAACAGAGAGAGAGACAGAGAGAGAGAGAGAGAGAGAGAGAGAGAGAGAGAGAGAGAGAGAGAGAGAGAGAGAGAGAGAGAGAGAGAGAGAGAGAGAGAGAAACTGACAGGTGTTGTTAGCAACACTTGACCTTGCCTTTTCTTCCAGAATTCTATCTTTTTAAGTCCTATAGCAGTTGTGACTATCTTTTAGATATAGATAATAAAAGAAGGTAAACCCTCACCAAAAGATTAAACTCACAAATATATTCTATAAACTTTTTGTATAAGAGGTACAAAATGAAATGTGATCAGCTACAGGCCATTTTGAGGCAGGTAGGTGGTGCATTGAATTGAGAGAGTGCAGGACATGAAGTCAGGAAGCCTCATCTTCCTGAGTTCAAATTTGGCCTCAGACACTTACTACCAGTGTGAACCTGGGCAAATCACTTAACCCTGTCTGCCTCAGTTTCCTCATCTGCAAAATGAACTGGAGAAAGAAATTGCAAGCTACTGGTATCTTTGCCAAGAAAATTCCAAATGGAGTCACAATAACTGAACAACCACAGACCATTTTAGATAGTTTGAGTATCTACCTAGAAAGTACAAACATATTTAGAATTAAGCACTGGAAGTTCTGTTCATCACTGATTTTTAAGCAATTCAGCAAATCCTGATTAAGTTTCTTCTCTATTAAAAAAATCTTAGCTAGTTATTCATCTCATGAATAACATCAGTTGCAAGAAAACATGTAAAATGTTTTATCTAGGAGGGCTCAAAACAAGATATTAGAGCAAGAAGGGCCCCTTAGGACTCTTGTTCAAGCCTTTTATTTTTATAGATGAGAATGTTATTATTAGGTTAATATAATGTATGTGACATTTTTTGAGAATTTTCCCCCTTAGTATTGTTATTTGAGAGTAGAGATAGCAGGGCTACGTTCTTGGACAAAAGCTCACTTAACCTTCGGTGGAGCCATTTCAGATGGGCAATATCCCTCACCACCTAACCACCTAAGGTTAATTCCTAGTTATTTGGTACTTCCTACAGACAAACAGGCTAGCAGGCTTTCTTATTTTCCTAAGGAATAGAATGTCTGGACATAGTTGCCTTCCAAAAATCTTGAATTGGCTCATTCAGAAAGTAAAACAGAAACCTAACAACTGAAGGAGAGATCTGAAGTAATAAAGGAGAGGATTCTGCCATATTACAGTCTTGTATAAGTGTCCAGGCTTTTTGAGCTGTAAAATTCATATATTCAACCATCTGTTAAAAAGCTACAACACACAAGGTCCTGTGTTCAATGTTGAGGAAGCTACAGCGATTTAGCTTACCATCTAGCAGGTTGGATAGGATACAAATGCAAATTGCAGTATTATAAATAGAGTATAAAATAGAAATAGAAGGGTAAACAAGGTGCAAAATATTATGACATGTAGTTTCTGCTCCGTAATAGCCATTCTCCAGAAGGCTGAGATAGATTACCAGCAGCAAGGATAGCTCTAATGCTGGTTCTTAGAGTCTACTTCTTGGTTCCTGAGGCAGGGTACACTACCAAGGAGAAAAGACCTCTCAGTCATGACCCTGGATCCTTTGGTAGTCCCTCAGTATAGTCAGTCAGCCCATTTTTGTAAGGGTAATAGTATATATACTCAGCTTAATTTTTATTGAATCTGTGTCTTGGAGCCCAGAGATATTTCTCTTTGCTTCACCTGCTAAGGTGAGTGCTGTGCCAGAAGTTTCTGGCATTTGGTTTCCTTGGATAGATATCTTAGGGAGTCTTCTAAGTAGGAAGGTTGTAAAAAGTGTGTACCCAACACAGAGGACCACTAGAAATGGAATATCTTTAATCATAGGGTTAGCCTAGCAATGAGACACAACCAAAAGCTGGTACAACCTGACCGATATTCTCCACACATCCTGTTAATTCATGATATTTTCTACAATGAAGCATAAATTTGATTTATTATCATTGTCAACCATAGCAATTCTCCACAAAGCACTTTCACAGGTCTGGTCTAAAGGAAAGAATACTGCATTTGGAGTTAGAAGCCCTGGGTTAAACCCCAGTCCTTCTACTTACTGCCTTTAGGACTTGTCTTCACCTCTGAGCCTTAGTTACCTCACCTGTAAAATGAGAATTGGACCAGGTCTCCTTGTCACTCTATATTTTCTGCTCCTGTGACCCCATTAAATCTTTATAAGCCTATAAGTGGATAGTAAAAATATTCAACAGATGGAGATGGAGAAACTAGGACTCATAGAAGTTACAGGGTTTAGAGATGAAGGGGACTTTTGAGGATTACCTCCTCGGACTCCCTTCATTTAGGAGAATGTCATCATAGTCAGATTGCCCTTCTCTTTAGTGGAACCATGGTCTCCCTCTTTCCAGTCCCTAACATGGAGATAGAGACTTTCCAGTTCCTTTAGATTGCTCCCTTCCTCAATCTCTTATCAAGTTCACTTTATTCATTCTCCATCAAGGAATCTTTATCTTGAATGTAGAACTTTTAGAATATTCAGAAAATAACCTAAAGGAAATTGAAAGAAATCAGAGAAAAATGTTTTCTCTCATAGTCTTTCTCATTCTCTCTGGGTGGAATTAATAGGTCTAGGTAGAATTTTCCATCACAAAACATTGGATTTTAAAACTAGCATAGTCTGATTAAGATGAGAGATAAGAGTGTGTGCAAAGAGCACAAGACCAGAACTAAGAAGACAAAAGTTACAAGTCCCAACTCTCATACTGACCAGCAGATTGAGCTTGTGAAAAGTCATTCAATTTCTCTGGGCTTTCATTTCCTTCTCTGTAAAAAAGGGGGCAATCATACTTGCCAGTTCTACATCTTAGATGGAATGTAAGAAACAGAGATCCAGGGGGTTGCAATGAGAAGCCAGGCTGAAGGAGAGATAAAGTTGAAGAGCAGCAGAGGAGGGGCAGAGAGAGAAGCCTGGGAGTTCTAAAAGGATTAGAACTCTGAAGCTAATAGTCAACAGTCTTCCAGTCTGGGAGGTGAAGGAGGAAGGTGGTTTTCCTGGAAGCTGAGAAAGAGCCCATTCCTTCTGGGACCGAAAAATACCTCCACTAAGATTCTTTAAGAACCTAAATTCTCAAGGGGGTTTTAGATTTGGACTCACTCTGTCCAGAGCCATCCAGATCTGAGATTTCTCTCTCCTTGACCTGTTCCTGGACTCCTGAATTAAAAGCTAGTTATCTGAGGAATAGGGATCAACTAGCAATTGGCCAGAAGAGGGTTCAAGAAACTCAACCTTGAACCCTGAGAACTTGGGGGGACCAGTCTGCCAGAGGGGACAAGTGTCAGGGTTTCCTGCTTCCCCACTTTCCTTGCCTGACACCCTTAACCTCTCCTTCCCTGTGCAAACCCAAATAAATTGTTTACTAGAAAAGGGGGCAGAAGATTTAGGGAGAATCACATCTCTCCCCAAAAAGGGAAGGTTAGCTCAGGATCCCAGTGATCCAAACTGCCTAACCCACGGAACAACATCTCTACTTGATAGTGGGATGACCCCAGGTATTCTGAAGGGAAGTGACAGTGGGTGTCCCTAAGGAGACCAGAGGCAGAAGAATCCATCCTGCCTCTCAACAATAGTTGAGACCAAAGGGGAGGCAATGGGTCATCTTACCAAAGCTAATCTTAACAGTTCTTATCTTCCATCTTTCAGAACTATCCTCTGAGGAGACATTCCCCTCTGTCAGGGAGACAAGACTTGGCCAACTCTCTCCCAGAAAAAGAGAGGGAAAGAAGAATTTCTTCGCCCCCTCTCTCCATTTCCCTCTCTCCTTCCCATCCTCCCCTCCCCCTTATAATCCTTCTATTACATAGGACAACTTAAAGAATTAAATTAAATGATAAAGGTGAATTGGCTCTTGTTAGTAAACTATCAAGGGGTTTTAAGTTGTGTCACACTAACTGTGTGACTCTGGAGAAGTTGCTTAATCTTTGCTTCAGTTTCATCATCTGTAAAACAATCACTAGGTTGTAAGCTCCTTGAGGGCAAGGATTGTCTTGATTCTTTTTGTATCCCCCATGCTTAGTACAGTACCTGGCATATAGTAGACACTTAATAAATGTTTATTGATTGATGAGAGCAACAACCTACCAGTGTTGTTGGGAGAATAAAATGAAGTAATATTGATAAGGTGTTTTACAACCTTAAAAAGCACTAAATATTTTACTAAAAACTTATGGACAAAACATCCATGAAAACAGCCAGCTCCATCTTCTTTAGGATTCCCAAATGGCTCTGATTTCTATAGTGGATGAATAAATAGTTGGACTAGAGATAAGATGTCCTATCATTGTTCTCTGCTTACTATCTCACTCTCAGAGGCTGATATACCTGCATTTAAATGTCAGAAATGGAAGAGACTTTGGAGACCATCAAACCCTGTTGATTCAATTCACAAATGGGACAGTGAGAAACAGCATACTTGAGGTCACACAGATTATGGTAGAATTGCATTATTATCTGAACTAAATTTTTTTTTGTTTTTTGTTCTTTTTGGTCTGGATAGACCTGGCTAGTGAGTAATTTTTTTTAAAAGTTCCATCAGGGAATAGAGGGGCTGCCCTCCTAATCTTCTGACCCAGGAGCCTTTACTAAGTTGGCTCCAGAGACTGGATTGTCTGTTAATGAACTTCTAATCTCTGGCAGTGCTCTTCATAACCAAGTATTTCTATCTTTGCTGCATTTTCTCTGTTAAAAACCTGTTCCCTGGCAGAGTTAAGTCTTCAGAATCTGCATTTATCAGCTCAGCTGTAAACTCCTCAATTTCCTTCAATTCTTTTTCTTCTTTTCTCTGTCATTCCAAGGTGTCAATCATCTTCTCCATCTCCCTCTATTGTGTAGTGGATAGACTTAAAAAAAAGCTTTTAATGTGTAAATGTACTGATTATTAGCTCTTTGTGAAGTTTAGAGAGGTTTTGTGTTTTTATTGTTGCTGCTGCTGCTGCTCTGTGTGTGTGTGTGTGTGTGTGTATGTGTGTGTGTTCGCGTGCATGCGCCTGTGTGTGTGTGTGTTGTCCTCCTGATTTCTGCATCTGTTATTGAGGCACCTGGAAGATCTACTGTAATTAATAATCTGTTGGCATTTCTCTCCCAAACCCCTGACTGGTTTTAGGCTTATATAATTTGGTCATTAAAAAAAAAAGCTGCAGGCATGTTAGCCTGTCATGCAGAGTCTTAGCCTCCAAGGAGGGGCTCAGATGTATTTATTTACATGGAACGGGATTTAAATCACCTTGACGAGTTTAGATGAAAATGAAGCACTGCATCCTATGGTAAATAAACCCCTGCCTGCAAGCTTGGGGGGCCCTTCTCTTCTGCAGTAGTAAAGGCACAGGTTGGGATTGGCATTTGAATCATTGGTGCAAGCCATTCTCCAGGTCCCTGCTCTCCAATAAAGCTCTTCACAAGAGACTTTAACAGAATAGTAACTAGGGGTCAGCTAACAGGCTTTTGTCCCAAGACACCGAAGTCTTCAGGGCTCTAATACCATTTGTTGCCCTTTAGCAAGCAAAAAAGACAAAACTTAGCACCGACCTAGCAATTTTAACTAGTTACATTTGGAAACTACCTGGATATAGCTTGCTTCTTCCCCATGTCTCAGGCAATCACATTCCAAGGAGGTATGACTGAGCATAGTTACTTCATCCTGTTTGCCTCAGTTAACTCGTCTGTACAATGAGCTGAAGATGGAACTGACAAATTACTCCAGTGTCTTTGCCAAGTAAACCTCAAATGGGATCATGAGGCATTGGATATAACTGAACGACAATGATAAATGCTACTTATCATCATCATCACTGTCACTGCTGCCACCATCTTCATTATCATGATCACTACACATGGAGTAAGGGATTATCACAGCCAGGACTGAGTAGATTTTTAGAAAATAGTAATGAACTATATGTCTCCCAACAAGCACAAGGTCATTTCTAGAACCTTCAACATCAGTATAAGGTACCCAAAACACTAGTAATGATGATGAAGAGGTAGATACTAGTGCTTAGTTATTAATGAAGATATTTATTCATTCATTGAAATTGAGATCTTTAGAGATGAAACAACTTCTACAAATCATGACTCATAGTAAGCAGTAGAGCTATGATTGATTGGGGTCCTCTTTCTACATCTTTTTGTTGCTCCTCAATTGTTTTGGTAATGTCTGATTCCTCATGACCCCAGTTAGGGTTTTCTTAGCACAGTTAGAGTAGTTTGTCATTTTCTTCTCTAATTCATTTTACAGATGAAAAAACTAAAGCAAGCAGAGTGACTTGCCCAGGGTCACACAGCTAATAAGTATTTGAGGCCAATTTGAACTCATGAAGATGAGTCTTCCTGACTCTAAGCCCAGCACTCTCTCCACTGTACCACCTCTCTGTCTTCAATGTTGTTGTTCAGTTGTGTCAAACTTTTCATGACCCCCATTTGGAATTTACTTGGCAAAGATACTAGAGTGGTTTGCCATTCTTCTCCAGCTCATTTTATAGATGAGGAAATTGGGTCAAATTTAAAGTGGCTTGACCAGGGCAATATGAATATATGAGGCTGGATTTCAACTCTGGTATTCATGAATCCAATTCTGGCCTTCTATCTACTATATCAAGGAGCTTTAGAGAAGAATTATATAAACCCTTCATGAAATTAAAATTCACTATTTATGATTTAAAAGACCAGTGTATTTTTCATTAGTCTACATAAAAGCAAGCACACTAATAGTTTCAACTTATAAAATGTTTTACACTTACATGCTTCACATATATAGATTTATAATATGGATTTCTCTATATAATATATTATTATTATAAATAATTAACACTAAGGAGTTAAATCAGATATCCATTAGTATCACATAACTTATAAGTAGAAAAACCTTGATCCAGACTGAGATCATTGTACTTTCTTGGACTCCATGCTATTTCCCTTCATTTTAACAGATAGGGTAACTGAGGCACAGAGAAGCAACATAATTTGCAGTGATCTTGGCAGCAAAGAGTTGGCCCTGGCTCCAGTGATTCTCTAAGTAGTCTGGGATGAGTTCATATGAATGTGAGCCACAGGCTCACATAAGTGGTATCTTTTCTGTAGTTAGTGTTTTCAAGGAACAAATACCTATGTGAATTTATGCCTACAATCATTTGCTCCCCTTGTTAATTGCTTGCCTGATTTTGCTGAACCTCGGATACTTTCAGAAATCATCTCTATAAGTTGAATTAAGGATAGGTGGCATCATTACAGCCTTTATTATCATGCCTGTGAATATATCTCAAGGACCTTTGCTGGGGAGCCAAGCAAAGCAGACACAGGAAACAGGACTTGGCAGTCTGGGGTATACTCCCACCCTTCAAGACCCATTGGCAGATGGGGGCCAGGAGATGCAGGGGCGGTCAGCAACCTGTAAGGCTGTGACACTTAGGGAATGAAGTAGCAAGCTTTCCTTACTTCACTGAGCTGTTAAGCCTTGGTGGTGGAGGGCATGTGGGAATAGGAGGCAGAGAGTTCATGGTGGATGAGTTACCAGCAAAGACTCCAAAATGTAATTGAGGGGAAGGTTTGAAGGGTAAAAGCCAGATGAGGACACTTGAAAAAGCCTCTGTTCCAACTGAAAAGGGGGTGAAAAAGCCATAGGAACCTCTGAGATTGAGTTGATTACTGCATTCTCAGGCAGGGTACAGAAGTTATTAACAATTGAGTAGCTTCCAACTTGGCCAATATTTCCCTGGGTAAATGAGCTGACAGCAGAGATGATGGCATCTAAACAGTCCAGACCTTCCCTTAAGGATCTTACATTCTTTTTATGCTGTGGAAGAAAGTTGAAAGGGTGCACCAGATTTCCCCCGAGACAAGCTCATCCCTGAAAATGGACGATGCCTGAAGAGCTGAGACCATCAAACCACTCCCGTTCATAAAGGTGACCTGTGAATAATGGAGTGCCAAGCTTCAGCCCTCCAATAGCTCTGAGGGACTATATGGAAGATTTGTAACTCTATCCAAAGGGCATGCAATCATAAATAGTCATAATAGATTTTAATTTGGAGATCCTGAGGCCTCTGGGCAACAAAAAAGAAAATAACTAAAACTGAGTTATAGTAAAGGGTGGCATTGAGCCAAGAAGAGCTGGCAAATTCCCCACATCCCGTAGCTTAATGTGCCCTGGACGTGGGACAGCTAACAAAGTAATTTCTGATGAGCCTGCAGGGGTGAAGTTGTGTGTTTTCTTTCCACATCTCCTTCAGTAATCTAAGAATCAGAGAATATCAGAGCTGAAGAAGACCCTAGAACATAAAATTTAGGCTGGAACAGGGCTTAAAACAAAGAATGTTAGGGTGAGAATGAACCCTAGAACACAACATTAGAACATAAGATATTGGAGTTTTCCTGGACCTTAAAACAAAGGATGTTAGAGTGATAGAGTAAACCTGAAAACAAGATATGTTAGAGTTCAAATGACCTTAAAACACCAAATATTAGAACATTTTTCAATAAACTGTGTATTTTAGAACAACGTCTACTAAGGTCCTTGTTGTATAAGCTAGATTTGGTTTTCTTTCCTTCCAAAAAGGCTTTGAGACTTAATTGGTCCATGAGACTAAGAGCTGAGCCATCAACTTAGCTTCCTGGTCATCTTTGAACAAAGAGTGGTTAAAGAATTCTCAGTATTAACCCCTGCTTGAAGACCAAGTATACCTACTCCTGGGGCAAAATGTACAACTGTGCATTACTGAATCAGTGCCACATCCTTTCTGAATAACAGTTCCATGCCATTGTTAAGCAAACCTTCTTTTATTTATTAAACATTTGATGGTCTTCAAATGCCATGGTTTGTTCCAATTCTGAGCCAGAACCACCAGACTGACTTGAATTAGACTTGGTCCTGAACAGAGCTGGAATTGATCTTAAAACAAAGAATAAAAATTAAAAAAAAAATAAAGGGAGGCCAGCTAGATGGTTAGAGAACCAGATGTGGAGTTGGGAGGACCTTGGTTCAAATCTGACCTCAGATACTTCTTAGCTGTGTGACCCTGGGCAAGTCATTTAACCCCAGTTGCCTAGCCCTTACTGTTCTTCTGCCTTGAAATCAATACTTAGTTTTGATTCTAAAACAGATGTAAGGGTTAAAAAAAGAAGAAGAATGTTAGAGCAAGAAGGGACCTTAAAATGTAGAACATAGAATGATGGAATTGGAAAGGATCTTACTTTAAAAACAGTACTTTGCACATAGCAGGAGCTTCATAAAGGTTTATTGAATTCATTTCAATTCAATCCAGTTGAAAATAGACTATAGGAGTTAAAAGGTACAGGAGAACATAGAATGTTAGAACTGGAAAAGACTTTAAAAAAGAATACGCAGCATGTCAGATTCTGAAGACTACACCAAAGTTTAAGGCTAAAATGGATGCTAATCAAAGATAATCTGAGTTAATGATCACATTTTCAAGAGTCTCAAGTGTTTTGGTCACAGAGTCCTCAGACTAGTTTCATCTGGTCCATTCTGAATAAATAGCCTAGTTTTATTTTTGTAATAATTATGGGAAATAGCATCTCAGTGGAAAGGAGCCCATCAGCATGTCAACCCTGTTGAATTTGTTTTTGTTTGTTTTGAAGAGTCTGAGCCACTCTCCCTCCCTAGTGGCCCAGGATGATATCTTCATCTAGAGCTCTCATTTGGATGCTTCTTTCCATTGGAATAAATTCATATTAGGCTCTCTTCTTGGTTTCCTTGGCCAGGCCAGTTTGTCAGTTAGTCAAAAAGTATTTATTTTATGTTTACTACGTGCCAGACACTAGGCTAAGTCCTGCGGATATAAAGAAAGGCAAAATCACTTTCCTGATTCTAAAGGAGCTTCCAGTCTATTTTGAGGAAACAACATGAAAACAACTGTATACTTGCATGATATATACAATATAAGTCAGCCTCCAACTCAATAAACTCCATTTACTTCCTGTTGGCTCCAGAATCAAATTTAAGTGGGTAATCTCAGAGGAGAGAAACCAGTACTGTGTGTGTTGGAGAGACATGGGGACGAGAGTAGAGAAGGTTTCTTAAAAAAATAAAGTAGGATTTGAGTTCAATCATGATAGATGCGACTGTATTGAGAGATAAATATGAGAAGGCAAGGCATTCTAGGCATATGAGGTAGCCAGTAACAAACTGGGAGAAGGAATGCTATATTGAGGAATGGTAACAGGATTATAAACTCTGTGGGGGAGTAGGGAGTAAGAATACCAATAAGCTAGGAAGCGACTTTATATTTGATTCTGGAGCCAATATGAACTCGGTGGAGTTTATTGCGTTGGAGGCTGACTTGGTTCGACTTGGTGCTTTAGGAAAATCAGTTCAGTAGCTATGTGAAAGATGGATTGCATGATGAGAGACTTCAGCTAAAAAGAAACACTCTGTCTCTTTCTTGAGTCACAGATTTAGGGCATCTTCTGGTACCCAAATGGCAATCATACTGATGTAGTTTTTGTGGAGTGTATAGGACTAAAAGAAAATATTTCATGGTATGGTAGAAAGAGCACTTGACTAAGAATCAAAGGTAAAGTATTGGCTCTACCATTATTACTAATGTGACGGTCTAAAACCCTTATCTTCAATTTCAGAAAACTAGAAAGTTTTCTTTCAGAACTGAAAGACTAAATAATCTATAAAGCTTTTTCTTCCTCTAGCTCCTACTACCTTCTGATCTTAATAGCACAGTGTGTATGAGATCTCTTTCTAGCATGAGCAACCTTCCAAGGCAACTTTATGAAAGAAAGCTATTACTCTATTAATTCTATCAAAACTTTCTCCACCACCCCAACCTCCTTCCTGGAAACATCTCTGAAATAATTTCATTTCTACTGTGTAAAACTGATTCTATTCCTCCCCCTGTTGCTGCCTAGAAGCAGTTGAGTCTAGAATACCATTCATTCTCCAGTGTAGGATACTGATCTGTTCCCTTCATCCAGTCATAAGCAGGGGTTCCTAGAATATAGAATCAGTAAAAGGTAAACAACCATTTGGGGAAAAAACAGTTGACAGCCATAGATATCACTAGTCATGCTCTTTATAGCACATAGTAGAGTGCCTGGCACATAGTAGGGACTTAATAAATTCTTGCTCCATTTTCCTTTCTCCTCACACCTAGAGGATACCTGAGGTATTAGAGGAAATTGCAAAAATAACTTTTTATATGATTTATATCATGTGTAAATGAAGGAATGAAAGACTGTTGAATGTGATGAAAGAGAATTTGAGTTCTAATTTGAGTGACCATGCTTCTTACTGGACCTAATAATTTCTTTTGTTCTATCATTTTTCAGTCATGTCTGATTCCTTGTGATCCCATTTGGGGTTTTCTTGCCAATGATATTGGAGTAGCTTTCCATTTCTTTCTCCAGTTCATTTTACAGATAAGGAAATTGAGGCAGTGTGAAGTGACTTGCCCAGGATCATATAGCTAGTAAGTAATATCTCAGGCCAGATTTGAACTTCAGAAGATAAGTCTTCCTGGATCCAGACCTGTTGACTTTCTGATTGGTCTGTAATTATTATTATGTAACTTTTCTTCTCTAGGATTTGGGAAAGTCATATCCCTTCAATTTCTAGAATATTGCTTAGGTCCCTTCTAGTTCTAGTAACTTGGGCTACTAATGAAAAAGAATGGCTAGCAGTGAATAGTATCTTTGAGGAAAGAGTGTTAAAAATCCCCAGAAGATTTTATTAATAACTACAATTGAGATGATGATGATGTAGCCTTCATGGATCAGCAAAGAATTTCCAAACTCAGCAGATTATTATTACCCATGAACATTTGCCTTGGGACCAAAGTCCCATAGACAATTTAGTCATCCTATAATGCAGAAAAGTCAATTATACTGTTACTTTGAATTTTTATAATTATGAAATTTAAGGTAGAAGGGGGGCTTTAGAAATAATCTATTTAGTTCTAGCTCTACACAGGCCTGAAGAAGCCTTGTAATGTTCCTAAGGGCATGTATCTAAATGATTCCCAGAGTATGGAATCAAACCCAGGAATTTTTATTAAAACTTCCATCTTAGAATCAATTCTCTTTATTGGTTCCATGGCAGGAGTGGCAAGGGCTTGGCCATAGAGTGAAGTGACTTGCTCAGGGTCACATAGCTAGAAAATATTAGAGGACAGATTTGAACCCAGGATGAACTCCCTTCTCTGGGTCCGGTTCTGGTTCTCAATCTACTGAGCCTCTTGGTTCCTCCAAAAACCAGGTACTCCAAATACAATGTTTTTCCAGCTCCCTCTTCAGATTGTCTCTGATATCCCTATCCTAGTCCTGTCTCCTCCAGAAGCCATGGTATAATTTTACATTAAAAAGATTGATTGGGGATGTGCCTGATGGAAATTATTCCTGTTGTTTTGTCACAAAGCACAGATATTTGGAACCCAAAAGGAATTAAACTATTTCTACCATAATGGCTTAAATATATGTCATCTATATATTTCATATGTATAATATACAGAAATCATTACTTTGCAAACTATAAAGTTCTCTCTCCTTGTGCCAAATTAATGCATATACATGAGAGAGAGGAAAAAAGAGAGAAGAGAGTAGAAAAGTGAGAAGTGGGAGAGCAAAGGAAAAGAGAGAAGGGAGGAGAAATGAAGGGAAAGAAGGGGGAGAGAGAATAAAGAAACTTTGGAACATTTTGTTTTCAAAACATATTGCATATGTTAATGCAACTGATTCTGACAACAACTCTGGTTAGAACAAATAAACCCATTTTACAGATGAGGGAATAAGCTTAGAAAAATTAGGCAGCTTATTCAAATTCTGGAAGAAGCCAGAAACAAAAGACCAACTTAAATATATAAACCAACCCAAATTCAATGACATATTGCATCATTGTGGACAGTTTGCTTTATTCAGTGACTTGATCACCCTGTGGGCTTTAGAGCCAGGCAACACTGAGCTAGCCAAAGCAGGATGGTTTGAGAGAGGCAGATTAAAGTATTAGAAAGAGGCCACAGAATCAATCATTCAATAATCAATTATTAACTGCCTGTGTGCTGGCCATTGGACTAGGTACCAGAAATATAAAGGTAAATAGGAAACAGTCCTGGCCTTCATGGGGTTTCCAGTCTATTGGGTGGGTATTTCATTTGACCCTTCAACATATTCAACATCCTACTTTGCTGGGCCTTGAGTATATGAAAACAAAAATATAAAATCCCTAAACTCAAGAAATTTTTGTTTATTCTAGAGGAAAACAACAGAGATGGCATTATGGTTTATTGAAAAGCATGATGAATCTGGAGTTAGAAGACCTCGATTCAAATCTTGACTTTATCAATTGCTGACCATAAACTCTTGAGCTTCTTATTTAAATTAAATTAAATTTCTTAATTAAATGTCTCTTAATTAATCTCTTTGGGCTTCAGCATCCTCATATGCAAAATGAGGGAGTTGGACTACACAACCTCTAAGTTCCCATTCCAGTTCTAACTCCAACAGACTATGACAATAAATACACAATCACTTTTTAGGGTGGGAAGGACATTCACAACTGAGGGGCTGATTAAAAAAAATAAAAAAACAACTTTCCTTAGGCAGTGCTGCTTGAACTGGTTCTTGAAAGGAGATAGGAATTCCAAGAGGCAGAGGTAAGAGGGAGAACCTTTTAGGCATGGAAAAGAGCTTATGCAAAGACATGGAGATGTTAGATGGAATATCGTCTACTGAAAACAACAAGTAGGTCAGTTTGATGGCAATGATGAGGATGTGAAGGTAGTCAGCTCTCCGATTGTAAGGGATTTTAATGCCAGAGGGCAATTGGTGTTTTATCCTACAGGAAATTGGGAGCCATTGAAGCTTCTTGAGAGGGGGAATACTATGATCAAATATACTTTTCAAATATCCTTTGGGTAGTTACATGGAGGATGGATGGGAAAGAAGAGGGAAGTAAAATATTACAGTAGTCCTTGAGGAATATGAAAACCTGAATTAGAATGATGGTTGTGAGAATGGATGTAAAGAAATGGACACAAGAAATGTGAAGGTAGAATCACTGAGTCTTGTATTTTGATTGGCTAGAAGGGGAAAAGGTATTGGGGAAAAACGAATCAAAGACTGCTCTTTGGCTACGTAATTGAGTGATTAGAGAAATAGTGATGGCCTTGACAAAAAAAAATGGGGATTTAGAAAGAATTCTCTGAAACCAGAAGTTTTCAAGAAGGGGGTCCTTGACCTTTTAAGGAAAATGTTGAAGTAGAGATTTCTGTAACATTGTAAAAATTGGAATAAATGAAATTCCCTCAAACTCTGAACTAATTTCATATGAATATTATTGTTAAGGAACAAATGAAATCATGTATGTTGAGAACTATATATGAATTACTATTATAAACATGTAAATGATTTCATTAAAACATTATAACAGGGTTATTCCATCTATCTCCCTTTAGTACATTTTTGGAAATACTAAAGATAGCAAAAACATATTTTTCCCCACCAACATAAGGAAACAAAATGAAATTCAGATACTGACTTTGGGAATTTAAAAAACAAATCAATTTCAATTAACCCCATAGTAGAAATGTTGAAAAAATCAGCAACAATTTCAACTGACTGTTTTACATTTTTCCTTTGTTTTGAAAATGAGTGAGGAGATATATCTTAGCTGTATCTTGATCTCTATCTGCATACTTCAGAGCAAAGAATATGAAATCAGGCAATAGATGTTCAATTATTCCGTTGTATTCTACTCTTCATAGCCTCATGTGGTGTTTTCTTGTCAAGGACACAATTGTGGTTTGCTATTTCTTTCTCCAGTGGATTGAGGCAAATAAAGATTAAGTGACTTGCCCAAGTTCACATTGCTAGTTAGTGCCTGTGGCCACATTTGAGCTCAGCTCTTCCTGACTCCAGGCTACAGTATCCATTGTACCACCTTGCTGCCTAAACAACAGAACCTGGATATAAATCTCATTTTAGCCACTTAATATCAGTGTGACCTTGGGAATGTAATTTCATGTCTAGTCCTCATCTATAATATGAGGGGGGTAAATTAAAAGTTGGCCCTAAATCTATGATCTTATTAATGAACTGACTAGTGGTATGTGACCATAGACAAGTAATTTAACTTCTCTGGTCCTCAATTTTCTTTTTTTTCTGTCAAATGGGGATTCTAATATATATCCTTCATAAATCTTAAAACATATATAAATGCAAGTAGTTGTTACTGTTATCCTCATTCCACCTAATGCAACCATGCTCTTATGGGCACTCCAAAGATGCTTTGGGTATTAGGATTCCCCTGGGGTCTCAGATCTAAGCATCCCATGCTTGCCAGCTATGCAGTGAACACAAGGCAAAGAACTCCCCTGGCACCTCAGTGGGAGTGGCTTGTCTAATCACCACGATCACTGGCAGAAGAGTCCCTCATTTACCAGCTGTTGTTCCTTGGCTGGTAATTGGGCACCAGGGACCAAGTGATCACAGCTGTATGGCTGTGGAGGGCCACCACACACATGTGCACATACACACACATACCCATCTCATCTTGCTCCGACAGTTATGTCTGCCAGCCATGGATATGTAGTAAGTTAAGACAACTCCCTCTTCCCTTGTTAACATCTATCTGCCTTCTAGGTCTTCCCTGTAGAAGTGCTATAGCCATTACATAATGTGATCGGCGTGAGCTTTCCTGAACCATTTTAGGAGGGGGAAGATGACAGTTCATGTAAAAAGAACCTGGGGGCTTTTAATGAACTGCAAGCTCAAGATAAGTGAACTGTGTGACCTGGAAGCCAAAATAGCTAACATAAACTTAAGTGTTATTAATAGGAGCCTAGCGTCCAGGTGAGGGAAGCTCTGTCTTGTTTAGACCAACCAATTAAGCAAGCAAGCAACGGTAGTCATCTATTAAGCACCTAGTATATGCCAGGCATCTGGGGATATAACTATAAAAGTGAGGCGTTTCCTGTCCTTAAGGTGGTTATTTTATGCTAATGGATGCATCTTCACAGAGAGGTGAATGCAACATCAATACAAAATAAAGACAAAGTGATTAGGATTGGGGTGGACTCTCCAAGCTGGTGAATCAGAACAAATTTCTGAGGGAAAGTGGTACAAGGGCTGAGCATTAAGGAAAGCTAGAGAGTCATGAGGGCCAGTAAAGGCAAAGACACAAATGGGAAATGGGCATTGGAATAGCCAGGGAATAGCAAGTAGGCAAATTTGGATCTGGACCACATATTAGGAATGGAATACTGAAGAGGCAAAATTTCCTCATTTTTAAATTAGTTTATTAATTGGACACTTAAAATCCATACTAGCCAGTAGGCCAATTCAGTATTAATTTTCCACACATATCCAGTCTTTTGTGTTTAGTTTTGGCTGCCATGTTTTGGGATATTGACAAAATAGAGCACGTCCAGAGAAGGGTTATCAGGGTGCTGAGGAGACTTGATTCTTTGAAATATGAAGGAATTGGTGATATTTTTTTTTACTAAATAAGGGTATATAATAATGTAATATATTAAAATATAAATTAATAGAGAAGGGGTCAACATCATTGTTATCAAATGTTTGGTGTGTAGTCATATGGTTGCAAAGTACTTTGATATATAACAACAAAAATAATAATGATAGAATGGGCAAAATTGCTCTCATCAAACATTTGATGGGAAGTCATAATTGCCAAGTATTTTAATATATAACAACAATAACAACAACAATAATAAATGACTTTAAGATTTACAAAATACTTTTCAAACAATATCTTCTTTTATCTTTATAATAACCTGGGAGGTAGGTACTAATTTTATCTCCACTATATAGTTGAAGAAACTGAGTCAGATAAAGATTAAATATGACTTGCCACAGGGTAACACAGCAAGTGACTATTCCTCCTTCAGGTCCATCGGTGTATCCATTGTGCTGCTCAGCTATGTAAATGACATTATATCCTTTTATATCTGCAGGTATGATGTTGGTGATCCTTATTTTGTATTTTAAGAAACTGAGGTCTGAATCAATGAAATTGTTCTTTATAAACATATAGCTAGTAAGATTTCTGCTGTCACATCCAGTACACTCCCCACTAGTCTACACAGCTAGTGTGGCTTAGAACACCTGCAGTGTGTTTCTCTATTATTCTCCAAGTCCAAGTGGAGTCCCAGATTCCAAAGTACAGTTTCCAGTCATACTAGTCATTCTAAATTTTTATTTATCCAACAAAGAATAATTAAACATTCATGAAATATCATCTGTGCCAGGTCCTGATAGACTTAGAGAGAAGGGGGATGTCATCCAGATCACTGTCATCCAATGTTCGATGGGCTGTCATATAGTTGTAAAGTATTTTAATATATCATATTAAATGATAGATATTACTTTAAGATTTACAAAGTCATTTTCAAATATTATTTTCTTTTATCTTTACAATAATCTTGTAATACCCATATAATAATAATGATCAATTAGACAATGTCCCCTGCTCGTAAAGAGCTTGAAATTTACCAAGGTAGATTAAGGATATGATGACCAATACCACATTTGCTTGCCAGGAAGACATACCCCTCTGGTGCTAGGACCAACCACTGCGCCCACCTTGGATCCATTGGCCCACTGCTCAGATTTGTGTGCCAAAGAGTTGGGTCCAAAGTTCAGACATTGAACTTGCCATTTCCTCTCTAATAAATGACTCCAAAGCATGACAGTTTTACTCAGCAGAGAACCAAAAAATAACAGCATTGATTTTTTTAGTTAAAGGATCAATGGAAAGTTGTTCTGGGAGTTCCTCTGAAAGAGATGCTTGATTGGGATTGAACTGAGGGTACTGTTGCCTGGGAGGTTCACCTTCTTCCTGCACTTTATTTTTAAAATTGGCTGCAAGTGAACACTCCAGGCCTTCTCAGTGATAGCTCTGTGTTTCAGGGTGAAGGAGCACATATTCAAATCAGTGGGGAGCATTTGAACTGCCTAACTCACATTGACTTTTTCTAGAGTCACAGCACTAAATGCCCTTGTATTTAAATCTGACAGTATTACCACCCCTCTGAGTACCACTGGACATCAGCACTTAAACTTTCCTTCTATCCATCACTGGTGAGGTGAGACAGCATGGAGTACTGGTTAGACCTTAGAGTCAGGGCAATCTGGGTTCAAGATTTGCTTCTGACACCTACTGACTCTCAGTTCTCTAGGTTAACTTTTTCTATATTATAAGATTATGTATAATAGAGAAAGATAGGTGTCAGAGTAGATAGAGCACAAGGTCTGGAGTCAGGAAGACCTTAGTTCAAATGTATTTCCACATTCTTCCTAGTTGTGTGACCTTGTACAAGTCACTTTACTTTGTTTGCCTCAATTATGTTATCTGTAAAATGAACTAGAGAAGGAAATGGTGAACCATTCTAGTATCTTTTCCAAGAAAATCCCAAATGGGGTCACAAAGACTCAGACATGACTGAAAAACATTTCCTGATATTTCCTTTCTTCCTCCAAGGGAGCCCCAGCAAATAGAAATGAAAGGGAAGGAAAAAAGTTGTTCAGAAAAATTAACCAACACATCTATCAAGTCTTGCAACATATATAATATATTACACATATAATAGTCTTTTACCTTTGCAAAAAAAAAAAGGAAGGAAAGTACATTCTAACATGTCTTCTTTGCGAGCAAACTGAGTTATGTCATAAGTAGACAAGATTCAATTTTCATTTTCTGTTTTTATTCTTTGTTATTCATACTCTAATCATGACATATATTGTTTTCCTGATTCAGATTATTTTTATTTGTATCAATACTTAAAAGCCTTTGTACCTTCTGTAGTCTTAATATTAATAATTTCTTTTTTATTATTAACTTTTTATATTAAAAATAAATTATTTCTTCCCCACCCGCTTACTTTTCCCTGGGAAGAAGGAGAAATAACTGAAACCCTTGCAACAAATATGCATAGTAAAAAAACAAAAACCCTCAACTCCCCTATTTGCCCATATGGATCATTTCTTTAGGTATAATCTTAGCCCATTATATTAATCTACCACAAAATATTGAACCATTTCCCAGTCAGTATGCACTAGCTTTGTTTCCAATTATTTGCTACTACCAAAAGCATAGCTATAAATATCTGGAAGTATATATATATATTTTTTTTTTTCTTCTTTGGTGTATATGCCTAGCAGTGAGATCTCTAGACTGAAGGGTATAAATATTTAAGTCTTTTCATATATATCCAAATCACTTTCCAGGATGGTTGGAGCATGTATTGCTCCACTAAAAATGTATTAGTAAGCCTATCTTCCCACCACTCTTCCAGTGTGGACTATTCACATCTTTTACAATCTTTGCTAATTTGATGAGGTGAAACCTCAGAGCTGTTTGGACTTGCATTTACTTATATTATTAGTGATTTAGAGGAATCTTTCATATGACAATAGTTTGCATTTCTTCTTTTGAGAACTAATTATCTATTGGGTTTTTAGTTTTATTTATATATATGTATATATGTATATGCACACACACACACACACACATATATATATATATATATATATTGGTTTTAGTCATATATGTTTGTTTTAGTTATGGGCAGCACTAGGTGACATAGTATGTTGGGGGCCATCAAACTCATGCTGTCTGACATGGTCACAGGTGGAAACTGAGAACTGTAAAGTAGCCTCTAGAAAATATGAGACACCCACTCAGCACCCCCTTTGTGACTTCTCTCACTAATATCCCTTACTATTGGAATTTCTATGATTATTGTTCTCTCCCTAGCTTCAGGAAAAAATATGAGAGCAAAATACTTGCAAGATTAATACTAATGCTCCACATTATCCCCCCAGAATACCATGAACTATGAAAGGTTATACTTACAAACTAAACCTAAAAGACTATCATGGGTTAAATTCTGCTCATGCATATAACTTCTAACAAAGCTGTGCTCAGAAATTTCCCACTCCCATGCACAAAACGAATTCTCCTAAGCCAGCAGATCAGTCACCTTAGGGAGAGGCTAGTACATTATGCCTCAGTGACTTGATTTACCAACTAAAATCCGTCTTGGAAACTCCCCATGAAACACTGAAAAAAGATTAGCCTAATCTTAAAACTGAATTGTGTTTCTATTACCCTTTGATCCCTCAATTTGGCCACAATGTTTGTCAATTGTCTTCTAGAACTTCTGATTGATTATCTATTTTTATTAAAAGTAACAAATGATTTTCTTTGATTGTCCCCAAACTCAAGCACCTCACAGGTTAATGAAAAAACTGACCTCTAGCTATGCTGCCTGTGATGAAATCATTTATCTTTTGCAAAAGCTTTGTGTATGCTGTAAAAATCAATGGTAACAATATAAGTATATAGAATGATCACAGAATGTTAATCTGATGATTTGTTAAAAATTAATGTATCACTTATCTAATTATATGCTTTGCACATGTATGTTGAATCATGTAGCTATATGCCAAAAAAGTTTGTGATCCCTGGTGTATAAAAAGAAAACCAACCCTGGACCTAGTGGAAGCAGTTCCATGCAAAGCTTGGCCCCAGGCTGACACACATACAGCTGTCTTCCATCACTCAATTACACCTCCATCACCACACCTAGCTGAGGACCTTAAAGCCATGAACAAGGCAGGCCCTGAGCTCACAGCAATAGTGGATAGAGCACAGGTCCTAGAGTCTGGAGGATCTGAGTTCCAATGTGGGCTGAGACACTCTCTAGTTGTTTGCTTCAGTTTCCTCATCAATTAAATGAACTGGAGAAGGAAATGGCAAACCATTCCAGTATCTTTGCCAACAAATAAACAAACAAACAAACAAAAACCCAACCAACCCAAATGGGGTCATGAAGAGTTGAACAAGACTCATCTACCTAGCAAGGACAATAATGGTGTAACTTGAATATCAGAATCTTATTAGATATATTCAGTGGAAATCTTTCCCCACCTCTCCTCCATTAGATAAAGCATTTATTAAGCACAAGTTGCTGGGCACAATGCTAAACCCTAAAAATACAAATACAACCATAAAGAAAGATATTTGATGTCCCCAAGGGACAGAAAATACTAATGAAGGAAAACAAAATAGTGAGGGAGCTGAAAAAGGGAAAGGAGGGAAGTACCTTTAAAAGGACTAGTTAGAAAGTCAGTGCCGAGTGTCACATGACAATCCTGGTTAGAGATGAATATGGCTGGCATAGGAATTTTCTCAAATGGAGATTCCTAGGAGGAACTCATCCACAGGCGGTAGGGGTGGAGGCTTCTTTCCCAAAAGACTAGAGGTGGAAAAGTTGTCCCAAGTCAGTTAAGGAATCAAGGTAGAGGCAAGTAACTAACTGCTCCCCTTCTTGTCCTAGTTGTGTCAGTTTTGTTTGTGCCAAAATTTTTTAATGGCTTATGATAAAAATGCTCGATTTTATCTTTTGTGAGGGTTTCTATCCCTTATTTATTTAACAACAGTCCCATAGCATAGCTGCATATCTCCCATTCTCAAGAAAAAGTGTGTTATAGAAGAAAGAACACAGACAGAACTTGAGTTTGAATCCAAGTTGGGCTACTTGCTGGAAGGAGGATTGTAGAAAAGTTGCTTTCTTTCTCTAAATCTCAGTTTTCTAATCCATCTGGCATAATAAAAACACTTTCACTGCTTAAGGCAGTGTTACTGTGTGGATGAAATTAGATCACAAGTGCAAATAAGCTTATAATGCCCCAAAGAAATAAAATAAAGAAGGAAATAATCTATATATTAATAAACAAATTCATAGCACTTCTTTCTTTAAATAATTTTTGCTGATATTTTATTTTTCTTGCATCATCATGTTTACATTTAATATCCTTTCCTCCCTCCTTTCCAGAGAACAATCTCATATAAAAGCATTTTTAAAGGGAAAAAAATCAGCTTAAGTGATAGATACATTGAAAAAATCTTAAGACAGGTGCAATATATAATATCTGTGTACCTCTTCACCTTGACAAAGGGGTAGGTTGGGGATGTTGCCTTATATATCTTCATTCTAGTCATGCTTGAGCTTTATACTTTTGTTACATTCCTCTTTTTATTTTTCTGAGTAATTCTTTCAATCTACATTGTTAGTTGTTCTGTGTGCATACACACATGTATATATATACACACACACTCATATATATGAATACATATATATGTATATATCTTAGCTCTTCCAGCCATACTCTGAATCAGTTCATTTACATTTTTCCATATTTCTTTGTAATCATCACATACATCATTTCTTGTAGCATAGTAATATTCCATTATATTCATGTAACCACAATTTGTTTAGTAGATGATGGCCATCTGCTTTGTTTCGAATTCTTTGCAGTGACACACACACACACACAAAGCTTTCTTCCGTGTTTCTTTTTTTTTTTTTTTGTTTTGTTTTATTTTGGAAATAGGCTAAACTGGAAACTTAGGCATGGTCCTATTTAGGGGAGAATGGCTAATCAAATGATGGTTTATGAATATAATGGAATATTGTTGTGCCATAAGAAATGACTAAATGAAATCTTTCAAAGGAACCTGGGAAGATTTCTATCAACTGATACAAAGTGAAATGAGCCAGGGCCAGTAGAACAATTTATTCAATGATAACATTAGAGAGAAAAACACGTTTGAAAGATTTCATTTACCTATTTTAAAACTTACCGTTCACTGTTCACCTGATAATCAATACTGTGCATTGACACCAAGGCAGAAGGAGTGGTAAGGGCTAGGCAATGGGGGTTAAATGACTTGTTCAGGATCACACAACTAGGAAGTGTCTGAGGTCATATTTAAATCCAGGACCTCCTATCTCTGGGCTTGGTTCTCATTCCATTGACCCACCTAGCTGTCTGTCACCTTGAAAGATTTTAGAACTCAAGTTAGCACAAGGATAAGCCAAAAATCTAAAGAGAATGAAGACGATGTATTTACTAATAGGGGCCTAACTTAAAATTAGAGACATTTTTGGACGTGGATAATGTGGGAATTTGTTTTGCTAGACTATGTAGATGTAAATGCTAGACTATGTAGATGTAAATTGAGGGATTTGTTGTTGTTTTCAAATTTATTTAATGGGAGGAAGCATAAGGGATATAATAATTTTAAAAATCCTTTTTTCCTCAAATCCTTGAAAAAGTTAATCCTTAAAAGAAAAAAATAATTAAATAATAAAGACTAATTAAAAACTAAAAATATCATACATGAAATCTCTATGAGAAATCATAAAACCCTATTGAAACATGAGCTCATTTTTAAAAACAAAATTAAGGATCTTATAATGTTAGCTAGGGCACTAGGAACCCCCCCCCCCCAAACCTGCACCACTCAGGAGCAAGGGAACAGTGTATCTCTGTAAGGGGAGGGCTCAGCCAGTTGATGTTACCAAAAGAAGCAGATTCTACAATTATGTTGTAAAATACATGAAGAGAAATTGGGCTGGGTATCCCACATGTGAGTGGTCTCCTTGGGAAAAATAGGTACCCCAGGAAGCCAGATGGAATTCACTTTGGACCAGCTATCAAAAGCCTTGGAGATTTAATGTCATCTCCATCACTAGCAAGCTATGTGACCCTGGGCAAGTTGCTTTCTTTCTCTGTTTCCATTTCCTTATCCATAAATGGGGTTTATTATTTTTCTGCCACCTCATGAACCTTAGAGGAGGTTGTGAAAAGCATGTGAAAATACTTTGTAACTATAATCTGCAGTTCAAAGGAATGAATGAATAAGCAGTAAGCAATGCCTTGTTCTTCAGAACACTGTTACACTGTGGAGATACAATCACAAAAGAGAAGCAGCCCTTGCTCTCAAGGAGCTTACCTTCTAAAAGTCAGTAGTGAATATTCATAGCTGCTCTCTTTGTGGTAGCAAAAAATTGGAAAATGAGGGGATGCCCTTCAGTTGGGGAACGACTGAACAAATTGTGGTATATGTTGGTGATGGAATACTATTGTGCTCAAAGGAATAATAAAGTGGAGGAATTCCATGGAGACTGGAACAACCTCCAGGAAGTGATGCAGAGTGAAATGAGCAGAACCAGGAGCACATTGTACAGAGACTGATATACTGTGGTACAATAGAATGTAATGGACTTCTCTACAAGTAGCAATGCAATGATCCAGGACATTTCTGAAGGACTTATGAGAAAGAACACTATCCACGTCCAGAGAAAGAAGTGTGGGAGTAAACACAGAAGAAAAACATATGCTCGATCACATGGTTCGATGGGGATATGATTGGATATGTAGACTCTAAACAATCACCCTAGTGCAAATATTAATACTATGGAAATAGGTCTTGATCAATGACACATGTAAAGTCCAGTGGAATTGTACATTGGCTATGAGGGTGAGGAGGAGAGGAGGGAAAGAACATGATTCATGTAACCATGGTAAAATATGCAAAAATAATTAATTAAATAAATTTTCCCCATTAAAAAAAATAGAGTTCAGTAACAAAAATAAATAAATAAAAGTCAGTAGTGAGGAACAAAACATATTAGGAGTGATAGTCAAGAAAGCGAGTATCAAACAATCAGTATGTCAGAAATGAGTTTTGAACCCTGGTCTTGTTAACTGAGAAATCAGCTTTCCATCACACTACAGCTCAGTGCCTCTCCTAAGATTATATATTGTTTTCCAAAATTAATGGTTGCAGCTTGGTGGATTTTTAGTATCTGAGCTATGGAAGAGATCTATCTTAACATGTTCCCCAGCTTCCACCAAAATCTCAGTATAATCCTGTAATTGTCCAATTGATTAAAAGGACATAAAACCGGGGCAGCTAGGTAGCAAGCACAGTGTAATAGAGTGCCAAGCCTGGAGTCAGGAGAACCAGCCTTCATTTGGCTTCACTTCCTAGCTGTGTGACCCTGAGCAAGTCACTTAACCTAGTCCTTACTGCTCTTCTACCTTGGGACTCATACTTAGTATTGATTCTAAGACAGAAGGTCTGAAGATTAAAAAAAAAAAAAGGGCATAAAACTGCTGTGGATTGAATTAAGTGTGGAATGCAGAGAAAAGATGACATCACAGATAATCAGAGGGAGAAAAAGGAACTCCGTGCTCACTTAGTACAGTTCTTGGCAAAATGAACAGTGATTTACTCAAGCAAATTACAAGTTGTAAAATATTTACAACTAATTTACTCCTCCTTTTCTAGAAGCTGTGGTGGTAGATGTAAAGGATGCTGTTTGGGTAGTAAACACAGTAAGCAATTTTCATTTTGGCGGGACTGTTTTCAGAAGCAACCTCAGGCAATAACATAATCTACATTTCTCCCCCAAATCTCAAGTCTTGAATACCAGTAGCTGGGCTTTCTGCATTAGGAATGCTGCTATTTTATGAGCTGGAGCAAACACTTGAATTCCCAATAATTCGTCAGTGGTGCAGAGGGATAGGAAGAGAAGCAGACGGTTGATGCTGACAGCCTCATTTCCCCAGCTTCCACACATCTTCTAGCCCCAGGAGTGACTCCCTCTGCCCGAGCTGTGGGGCTAACATTGGAAAGATCTTTTTCTCTTTGGACTTTGCTGCTGAAGGGGAGTGAGCCCTTTGAAGCTTCAGCATGGCAATAGCAACAACAATAATGATAGGAAATAACAATACGTAGTGATTTAAGACATACAAAGTGCTTTATTCCATTAACTCATGTGATTCTTACTGCAATGATGGGAGGTAGGTGCTGACTTCACCATTTTATGGGTGAGACAAATGAGGAAACTTGTAAGAGGTTAAGTGACTTGTCCAAGGTCATGCAACTACTAAGTGGTTGAGACCAGAAAGAACTTTGGATTTGGAATCAGGATGACACAGATGCAGAATCTGACACTACCTAGCTATGTGACCCTGAACAAGTCACTTAATCTTTCTCAGCCTCAGTTGCCTCATTCAAAAATGGGGTAATAATAGCACTGAGCCCACAGGGTTGTCATGAAGATCAAATGAGGCAATTTCTATCAAGAGCTTTGCAACTAACAAAGTGTTAAATTCATGCTATTATAGGATTTATAGCTGGAAAGAACCTTAGATAATATTTAGGCTCGTTCTTTTCACTTATAGAGGTAGAAACTGAGGATCCCAAATTCATAATAGCAGCAACTAGTAGGAGCAAGATTCAAATTAAGTTCTCCAATTCCATATCCAGTGCCCCACCCTGCCAACTAGGCTGAGACTAGCAATATGGCCCTTGCATTTCCAATGTAATTGACAGTTTTCAGGGAAATGTGCTTTAATTACAGGAAAACACAAATAAAACAAAGCAAGGGATTAGGAAGGAATTGACAGATTTCCAAACCCTTCTGATTTTCCTGAACTGCTCTAGCTCCCCACTGCTCCCCAGAGTGAATTAGTTAAGCAGTAGACATGATACCTCGGCATTAACTTGCATTCACCCAAACTAGAAGGCAGAAGGTGAGGCAGGTAGTGGTGGAGCTCGGTAGTTCCTGAGTAGGAACATTATAATCTCGGCCCAATAAATTCTAATAGACTGGGAGGGGTCACTTTTCATACTATTAATTGGGGAATGGTTGAACAAACTGTGGTTTATAATTGTAAGGGAATACTAGTGTGTCATAAGAAATGACAAATAAGATTTCAGAAAAATCTAGAAAGATGTATATGAACTGACGCAAAGGGAAGTGAGCAGAACCAGGAATACACTATGCAATAGCAATATTGTATGATAATTAACTATGAAAGACTCATCAACAATGCAAGGATCCAAAACAATTCCAAGGGGCTCATCATGAAAAATGCTATCCACTGCAATAGAAGAAAATGATGGAGTCCAAATGCTGATCAAAGCATAGTATTTTCATTTTATTTTCTTCGTGAGTTTTTTCTTGTATGTGTCTTCTTTCACAACATGATAAATATGGAAATATGTATTTTATGATAGGACTTGTATAACCTATATCAGATTACTTACTGTCTTGGGATAGGGAAAGGAGAGAGGGAGAAGGAGAGAATTTGGATTGCAAAATGTCAGAAAACAAATGTCAAAAATTGTTATCTATGTAATTGGGGGAAATGCAATAAAACATTATATCTAGAAACAAAAGAGATAATACTTCACCCTCACCTTTCCCTATGGAGCTGGAGTGAAGAAATTCAAAGCAGTTTGTTTAATCTGCTACTAAAGTCAGAGTCCTGACTGTCTGAGGAGAAACCCTCCCCTGTTTGGAGATTCATACACCCTGGCTCATTGAGCTCACTTGCATTCTTAGTAGAGTTGGCACAAACAGAAGCGGAGACTAGGAAGAATATTCCTTGTTAAAGGAGAAACATTTCAAGCAAGGATCTGAATATTTTAGAAACAAAGCCCAGCCCTGATTTAGAGGTTTGGTCTGCAAGGATACCGTTGGATCCTGACCCCTTCTTTCTCCATGACTCAGTGTCCTTGATAAATGTATGTGAAATGTCTTGGCCACTGAAGCTCTACTAAAGTTGAGAAATCCCAGGGTTTTCTCTGCTTGTCACAGGGATGGGGGCAGATGGTATTAAGCAGCAGCAGCAGGAAGAAACAGGTGTTTTTACTTTTTCGTTTTTTTTTTAAGTCAGTCTGTAGTCTAAATCCTTTGAAACTCAGTTCTTACATCTTTCATGCCTTGGACATGATAATAATAGGAGCATAGATTTAGCCCTAGAAAAGTAAGTACAATGGCCTCTTTTTACTACTGAGGAAACAGATTCGGAGATGTTGTGACTCACTTAGGGTTATATACCTAGTGCAGTAAGCGTCTAAGGCAGGATAGGAATTAATGTCTTCCTGACTTTATGTTCAGTACTCCACCCTGGTAGTCACCTAGCTTCCTCCTAGGTTCTGGGATCATTTGCAAGGCTGAAATACACTGTCCTTCCCATACAAATGATACTCATGACTCATTGGGGATAGGACATGTGCTCTTAGGAGAAGAAGGGAATACAGGGAACAGGTTGCCCTCATCTATCTATCCCTTTCTCCTGCCCAGCAACATGTCCATGCAGATTGACTGACCAGTGTAAGAGGTACAATCTTGGATCACAGACCACAATAAAGCTAATTGGCCCACTTGGAAATTAACCTACCCCTGAGCCTCATACCAGCTTCAGTCTGGATCTTTATCATAGTAACAAGCTCTCATTCTGTGTGTTTTCTGAACAATAATAATGATGCTAATTGCTTGGCAGAGGATGCTAAGCAATAAATAGCTTCTAAGGATCAAGGAATCATAGAATATTAGCACTGGAAGGGACCGTAGAGATCATTTTGTCCAACCTTGCCCTTTTACAAATGGGAGAACTAAAGAAAGATGATGTTAACTTAATGAAAAATAATGATAATTCCTAGGAAGCCAGTTCCATACTCTGAACAAGAAGTAGATTTGGGGCGGGGACTTCTAGTCTAGGTACTTTTACCATTTCTAGTTCATGCTCTGTCACAGACAAGTGAAGCGACCTTGATCAAGTCACTTCACTTTTCAGAACCTCAGTTCTCCTATGTTCAAGATCCTCATTTTCATCACTTCCAGAACAAGGCCCTTTAAACAAACTATGTTACAGGAAATTCAATTTTAGAAATATTTATTAAGGGGTACCTAGGTGCCATAGTGGATATAGCACCAGGCCTGGAGTTGGGATGACCTGGATTCAAATCTGACCTCATACATTCTATCTATATGACTGAGGAAATCTTTTAACTCCATTTGTCTAGCCCTTGCCCTTTTATCTTAGAGCTGTTATTAAGACAGAAAGTAAGGGTTTAAAAAAACATCTGTTGAACATCTACCACTGTGATACAACCTGGGAAGAAAAATATTTTTAAAATTCAGTTAAATAATAATAAAAAGCATGCATAAAGTACCTACTATATAAAGAGCATTGTCTTGAGTTCTGGAGGAAATACAGAAAAATGAATTAGACATAGTTTCTGCCCTCATACAATTTATAGCCTATTAGTGAACTAGAACACATACACTAGGCTGTGAAATAATACATATTACAAGCATAAGACAAATGGCAGATAAGAGATTGTGTATTTGAAAAAGCACTAAATTCAGAGCCTGAAGGCCCTGGTTCTGTTCTTGCCTTTGCCATTCACTTGCTTTGTGACTTTGAACAGGCTATTTTAAATTCCTGGACTTTCAGTTTCCACATCTATAAAATCAGGAGTTAGGAATACTTGATAGCCAAGGTCTCTTCCAGGATTAACATCCTGGAAATATGACAGGAACTTTGTGACCTTCATCAAGGTCACTGCACCCTCTCTCTGATGCTCAGTTTCCCTACCTATAACTTGGGAATAATAATTGCTTCACCTACTTTGTAAGACTATCTTGATGATTATACTGGATAATGTTTAGAGTGTTTTATAAACAGTAAAGAAAGTCCTCTATGAATGTCACATATCATTATTATTATGATGATGGGATCTCGAAGTACCTCCCCGATATTTTTCTTACCCTTGGGGACCACACAGGAATTCATAGGGGGAGACCAATGGCTATGGAGATGCAGCCAGTAATAAAATCACCATTTGTAATCTAGGCATTTGTTTCAGTGATCATTCAATAAAACTAAATCAGCCTCCAGAAATCAATAACCATGGAAAGCAATTAAAGCCCTCCAGCTGAATGCATTTAAAGTGTAACTGCTCTTCTGAAAAGAGATTGAGAATGAGAAATCCAAGTGTTATACTTCAGCAAGCTATGCACACCCAATCAACAGCATGCAATTGGAACCAATTTCCCATACTATTGTACTACCATCTCAGAATCTTTCCTTCCTTCCTTCCTTCCTTCCTTCCTTCCTTCCTTCCTTCCTTCCTTCCTTCCTTCCTTCCTTCCTTCCTTCCTTCCTTCCTTCCTTCCTTCCTTCCTTCCTTCCTTCCTTCCTTCCTTCCTTCCTTCCTTCCTTCCTTCCTTCCTTCCTTCCTTCCTTCCTTCCTTCCTTCCTTCCTTCCTTCCTTCCTTCCTTCCTTCCTTCCTTCCTTCCTTCCCTCCCTCCCTCCCTCCCTCCCTCCCTCCCACAAACAGCTTTGGACTCCTGCAGTGGCCATATGCCTTACTCTTCTTTTAGCTCCCAGAGCACCAGAGGGAACCAAAAGGGGGATAAGATAAGTATACCATGCTGGGTCTTAGGTGACCAGCTCCTATACTGCTTCAGCCTTTTGGTGTAATCTTAGGCAAGGTTTCTAAAATCTCCAAGCCTTTTTATACATCTGGAAAAGAAGATGATCAGTGATTTCTAGAGTATGATAGTTCTAGCATACTATGTTAAATGTTATAAGAACAAGGATCATATCTTACCTCATCTTTTATTTCCCTCAACCTAGTGCAGTATATTATTTGCAGTGGTTCTTGAAGAGAGGAAGAGAAAAAAAGGTAGGAAAGGAGATGATGAAGAAGAAAAGAACTAGGGAAAGAAGGAAGGAAGGAAGAAATAAAAGAAGGCAGGGAAGGAAGGGAAAAAGGAAGGAAAGCAAGGAGGAAGGAAGGGAAGTATTTTCCAGCATTAATGTTCTATGAATGAATCATGGAACATAAGATTTAATAGAAAACATAACATAAAATGCCAAGTTTAGAAGGGATCTGTTGGAATTTCTGACCCAGGCATTCCTGAGGAAATAGGGAAGACCTCAGAAGGTTCTGCCAAAGTCACAACTTTCCCTTGCCTGTAGCTTGTAACACTGAGTCATCTTCATTGCCCTTTGTTATTCTCTTGACCATTAGAGGCCATTGTTTAAAAGGACCAGGGAAGGCAGAGATTGAAAACTAAGTCCATGTTCAATGTGTGTAATATTTTCAGGATGCATCTGAAGACACTTATAGAAAGAGACTGGTACAAAATTTGAATTGCCAGGCCACTGGGGAGCAGGTCATGATCGTTGTCTTCTATAGTTCACAATTCATATCTTTCAGAGATTATCAAACCTCAAGAAAGTAGAAGTACTAGGAAGCCAGAACCCCCCATTTTGGAAAGAAGTCACTAAAGTTGACACCAAATGTGAATTTATTCCTTCCCTGAGGACCTGACAATCAAGTATTAAGACTCACCCAGATGCCCAGCCAGTTTCTGAGGGTTTGGTCTGATAAATTGCGGAAGGTAATGATGCTATTTCCCTTTTCACTAATGCTTTTTGTATGCCATTACTTATACATCACAAGACCTAGGAGTGGTGGTTCTCTTGCCATGTTGATCATTATCTAATTCAACCTTAACTCTTTCACAGTCCTGATCATTCTTGCATTAGAGTTGGACTCAGCAAGATCTGAATTCCAATTTCATCTCAGATACTTATTGGCTAAATTACTTCAAGTAAATAATTTAACCTTTATCAGTCTCAGTTTTCTCATTTTCAAAATGATGATAATAATTGTATCTACCTCACAGAGTTGTTGGGGGGAGAATAATTGAGGTAAATGCAATAAAGTTTTAAATTACTACTACTACTACTGCTGCTACTGCTGCTGTTGCTGCTGCTGCTACTACTACTACTCTACTACTACTACTTCTGTTTTGTTGTACACTGTGGACCTACCAATCTATTAGTTGCCCTTAAAATTTACATTCCTTTTTATCTTACTTCTCATTTCCATTCTTTGCAGTCATGGAAACCAGGCATGAAACCTGAAGATACTATAATCCTGACCACCTTCTCTAGTGTTGTCCTATTCTTTTGTGTTTCCTTGACTCACTAGGCCATGAGGAGAAACTGGCCTATTCCTCTCCCCCCACTGCTGCCACTCTCAATATCTTTCTGAGTCAAAATTGTTCCATCTTTGATATTTATTCCATTTGTTTACACCATCTCATTTGACTCTTGTCAACATAATCTACTAAGCTCCAGGTTGTTCTCTCTCCTTTTTTTAAGGAGTTTAGTAGGCATTGGTTTCCTCTCTAATACAAGCCCTGATGAGATGCTCTCTGTTTCTCTCTGTCTCTGTCTCTCTGTCTCTGTCTCTCTGTTCCTCCTTCCTTCCCTCCCTTTCTCTCTCTCTCTCTCTCTCTCTCTCTCTCTCTCTCTCTCTCTCTCTCTCTCTCTCTCTCTCTCTCTCTCTCTCTCTCTCTCTCTCTCTCTCTTTCTTTCTCTCTCTCTCTCTCTCTCTCTCTCTCTTTCTTTCTCTCTCTCTCTCTCTCTCTCACACACACACACACACACACACACACACTCAAACACACACATGCCTCATAATGTCAGTATATATGTTAATGTCCCCTCAAACACTCTGGCTTCTTTTCATCTCACTCCCCTTCCCTGCCCCCCACCTCTAACTCTTCTTAGACCTATTGTTTTTACTGAGCATTGTATCTAGTTGTTCCATATTATTCTGTTCTGCCAGTCCATCAATACTGCTCGAGTAAAATTTTTTTCTCTTGATAATCTGCCCTTGTAGTTTACCAGTTTGGTTATATATATAGTTTTTAAATTTCTTGTCCCTTTGTCGTAGTTCCATTCACACTCTGTCAATGCTGACAGCTAGGTGTAGGAATGAGATTATAGAGAATTTAAGTCTCTATAATCTCATTCCTACATGGGTCATACCCACCATCTACTTTCTCTGCTCATACCCTGTAGTTTCAGGATGGTATGGGAGGGAGAAGTCCCACAACTGAACTGGTTTGGAGCTCTATAAAATTATCTAATCTCAACTGGATTACTATTACAGTAAAGCAATCCTTCTCTCATCTTCTCTGATTGATTTTCTATCTTCCTACTGATAAAAACTGTTCCAAACTTTCTCATCTTTCCTTATGTCTCCTATTCCCCATCCTCTTCTATCTCAGTAATTGGACTTCCTTCTTATTTTGCATAGAAAATCAAGGCCATCCATTTTGAGTTCACTCTTCTTCCTGATTTTATATCTCCCAAATCACTGTAATTTTCCACCCATTGTTTTCTTTGCATGTCTATGAGGAAGAAGCAACCTTTAGTTTTGCCGTGGTCAAACCCTTTACTTGTACCCCTGATTCCATTTTTGCCCACATCTTTTGGGAATTTTCTCTAAAGATAATTCCTTTTTTAATTAAAAAATTTTATTTAATTACTTAATTTAGAATATTTTTCCATGGTTACATGATTCATGTTCTTTCCCTCCCTTCCTCCCTCCCGCCTCCCATAGCCAACAAACAATTCTACTGGGTTTTACCTGTATTGATCAAGACCTGTTTCCATATTATTAATATTTGCAATAGAGTGATCAATCTTTTAAAGCCAAAACCCCCAATCATATGCCCATTGAAACACATGATCAATCAGATGTTTTTCTTTAGCCTTTCTACTCCCACAGTTCTTTCTCTGCATGTAGATAGCATTCTTTCTCCTAAATTCCTCTGGATATTCCTGGATTATTGCATTGCTCCTAGTAAAGAAGTCCATTACATTCCATTATAGCACATTGTATCAGTCTCTGTGTACAATGTTCTCCTGGTTCTGCTCCTTTCACTCTACATCAGTTCCTGGAGGTCATTCCAGTTCTCATGGAGTTCCTCCAGTTTATTATTCCTTTTCACACAATAGTACTCCATCACCAACAGATACCACAATTTGTTCAGCCATTCCCCAATCAGAGGGTATCTCCTCAGTTTCCAATTTTTTTGTCACCACAAAGAGTGCGGCTATAAGTATTTTTGTACAAGTCTTTTTCCTTATGGTCTTCTAAACATACTTCTTGTCACCTTCATCATCTCTCTTTCTTCTGGTTTGTTCCTACTGACTACTCAAAAACATCCTCAGGTATCCCTTAATCTAAATAAACCAAGAAACAAAACAAAACAAAACAAAATATCATTTGTGCCATCCCCTCAACTTAGCATTCTTTCCCCTCCTTGCTGCCTTAGTATTAAAAATTATTAGTTTGTTCTCATTACTGTTACTTCCTAAACACCCACTCTTCTCAGCCTCTTAAAAGTTAATTATTAATACTATTTATATTAATAACTAACTAATATGATAACTAATATGATGCTTTAGAGTTTGCAAAGTATTTTACATTTTTTCTTACATTATTCTTACAACAACAAACCTGTGGAATAGGGGCCATGATCATTTTTCATATGCAGGAACTGACTTGGACAGGGTCACACAGCTATGGAGTTTCTGAAACAAGATTCAAACTCAGGCCCATTTGACATCACTTTTAGGACTACTATTCTATGTAGCTGTAGCTTTACCCACCTTTTGCCCAACATGGCTCTTTCAAACATCACCCATAATATTTGAACTGTTAAGTTCAATGATCTTTTCTTACTTTCCATTTTCCTTAACATCTCAGCATCTTTTGACATTTTATTATTTGGAAATATCCTTTGCTGGCTCATCTCCCATCTCTAATGTGGGTTCCCCCTGTCCTCAAGATCGGTCCTCTGGATACTCTCTTCTTGGTCTTCACCCTTTATTACATTTATCTCATCTGTTTCCTTGGGTTCAATTAGTCTCTTTTGACCTACACTAGGCAATAAAAATATTCTGGTTGATTACTAGATATCTAGGCAGATTACTTTTTTTTAAAAAAAAGTCCTTACCTTCTGTCTTAGAATTAATGCTAAGTATTGGTGCCAAGGCAGAAGGGTGGTAAGGGCTAGGCAATGGAGTTAAGTGACTTGCCCAGGGTCACATAGCTAGAAAGTGTCTGAGGCCAGATTTGAATCTAGGAACTCTATCTCTAAGGTTGGCTGTATCCACTGAGCCACCAAGATGCCTCTAACAGATCTAGGACCTACAAAACATACTCCTAGCTGCTCTCCAGTCCCTGACCCCCCCACCTCTGTTTTACCATTATTATGTTACATCCATAATATCATGAAGATATATAATTTAATATTTTATTAATTCAAAACTTTATTATGTATTTATTTATGTTTTAGAAATATACTGATTACATATTATTTATATATGATATATAAATGCTTATATATAATATATAAATCTATATAAAATAAAACAAAAATATACAGTATATAAATAAATGTATAATTTTTAATATTTTAATATTCAATATAAATATCTGCATGATCTATCTACATGACTCTATATATTTATATGTAGAGAGAGTTATGAAGAAAGGCTGCAGATCATCAACACCAGCCACATTTGCCTTGCCTCTTCCATTTCTCTGTGGTTGTTCTAAACCCCCAATAAGAGATTTGTTTGAAAAATAAATCAGCAAATAATCTCAAAGTCATTTTCTTAGTAAAAATGGCAATGTCCTCCCTCCTTCCTTAATTCTGCGATTATCTCTCTTCCACCAAGTTAACAAGTTAAGGAGGATTAGATACCATCTAATAGAATTCTCTCATTTTGTAATGAGGAAACAGGACCCAAGAGGAGAAACAGTGTGTCCTAAGGCCCCATAGCATACCTAATTGTTAAACCCAATTCTCCTGAATCCTAGCCCTATGAGGAGGCCAAGGTCTTCAAATGATGGTATTTTGAGGTAGGTAAAATCAAATTTAGTGGCACATACTCTCACTGCTCATGGCCCAGATTAAATGGCACTGCCTTGTATGGTTGTTCTGTCTGCCCACAAAGTCCATCATATGGGCTCCATCATTTTAATCAGTTCTGCTCAATTGTAGCAAACCAGTTTACTGCTCATATTAAATTATGTTCTCCCAGGTTCAGATTTCTCAGCAGTCTTTTCCAAGAAACCTAGCACGAAATGCTATAGTGTTCTACTTTGATTGTGTGAACTGCTGACATAAAGAGAGGAGTCTGAAGTAGGAGGAGGACTTCATTGTGGCCTGGAATGGATGGGAAAAATCGCAGGATTTGTGAGAGTCCTTGAAAGATCCTCTCCAAATAACCTATGAGCCTGAACATAAAATGTTTTCAAAGAAATAGTTTTATTGCCATCTAGTATAGTATACATTATAAGTTAAACTTTCAACAGATTCTAAGAACTAAAACAATGTCAAGTTAATGGAAAATAAATATGTTTTCCACAGTGAATCTACAACAACTATAATGATGACTGGCTTTGTGACTTTATCTCTCTGGGACTCAATTTCCTAATCTGTAAAATGAGCTGGTTTGACTAGATCATTTCTGAGAATGTTAGATTTAAAAGAAAAGCTTCTAGTTCTGGTTGCCTCCTTCGACTCCCATTTTAATAGTGTCAATTGAAGTCTCAAAGGGGACACATTATCCAAAGCCATGCTTCAAGTGAATGTGAATCAGGACTATTGCCTTCTAATCCTGTACATTATTTTTTTCCCATTTGACTTAGTTTATTTAGTCAATTTAGAACATTATTCCTTGGTTACAATAATTACATTGTTTCCCTCCCTTCCCCCCCCCTTCCTACAGCCAACACACAATTTCATTGGGTATTACTTGTGTCTTTGATCAGAATCTATTTCCATGTTGTTGTTTACACTAGGATATTCGTTTAGAGTCTATATCCTCAACCACATCCCTTTGACCCATGTATTCAAGCAGTTGTTTTCCTTCGGTGTTTTTACTCCCACAGTTTTTCCTCTGAATGTGAATAGTGGTTTTTCTCATTGATTCCTCCAGGTTGTTCAGGGTCATCCCATTGCCACTAATGGAGAAGTCCATCACCTTCGATTGTACCACAATGTATCAGTCTCTGTGTACAATGTTCTCCTGGTTCTGCTCCTCTCACTCTGCATCACTTCCTGGAGGTTGTTCCAGTCTCCATGGAATTCCTCCACTTTATTATTCCTTTGAGCACAATAGTATTCCATCACCAACATATACCACAATTTGTTAAATCCTGTACATTATGCAGTACAACTTCTAGCACAATCATGTAAAAACTGTAAACTACTGTGCTGTCAAAACCAGAGCTCAGATTTCCTGAGCCAGAGTAAGGATAAGCAGGTAAGATCTTCAGAAAGTGAAGGGTGTCACAGTCAGTGCCTTGAGGTGGTTGAATTATCTCTCCCACAGGTACCCATCATACTCATTGGTCATTAGGAAGCTATTGCTAGAGATAACTAATGAGTCTTTCCACCTCCACTTTCTCCTGAATCCAACCCATTTTGATACCACTGTCAGGCTAATCTTTCTAGAGATCTGGTCATGTCATTTCACTCATAAATTTTCAGAATCTTCTCCTCCTGCCCTCCAAGCACATTACCTCCCAAATCAGGGTCCTCATACCACCTAGACTCACCTCTCTTTCCAGTTTTATCTCACACTATACCCCACCATCCATAAATGCTTCAGCTGGACTGAACAGAACAGAACAAAGGGGACACCCTTGAGCATCCACTGCCATCTTGGATCTCACTCATACTATCCCTATGCCTGAAATATCCCCATTCTCTCTTCTTTCTTCACTTATTAAATTCTTGCCCATTGTTCAAAGCCCATGTCAAAAACCTCAATAAACTTACTGGCTTCTCCAGTAACCATCCCCTCCTCCCAAAGCTCACATTGCTGTTTCTCTATAAATCTGATTCAGTTATATAAATTTCTGCATATAGTAGGTGCTTAATACATAAATGGCTCCTCCCCCATTAGTCATTTTCATTCATTTGTCCTTTTGATTGGCAGCAGTTTTCTCTGAGATTGGGATCAGTAGAGTAACAGAAACATTGGGAAGTTCCCTTATATACTGGGGAGGTCTCAATCACTTCATTGTTATGCAGGCTTGCAGTATCTTTCACCAGCAATTAAGAGCAACCCATCAGAATCCTACCAACACATAGACCCCATAGGTCTCAAAGAATAGAGCCTCTGTTGAGAATCAAGCTGCCCTCAAACCATGGGTCACTTTGTTTTAGAGAACTCCATAATTGGAGGCAGAGTGCATCTTGGCATGTAGCAGGGTGGAGAGCTCAAAAAAAAACTTATCAGTGGTCTCTCTAACCTGGCTAATAGCATAGCAAAAGTAGCTGATCATGCTTCCTTCTTCAGGAAGAGCCAAGCATTCACATTTCTCAATCTCTGCCTAGAGGAAAGCCAGGATAATGGAGGAAGGAGGGAACATGGAGGAGGAAGAGATGTACCTGGCATGCTAGATGGCTCTGTCTCAGCTTATTTGTGTGTGTGGGATTATGTCAGTATATATCTCCATAAGGCTGGATCTGTTGGTTTCCATAAGAAGGTCTACATGTGAATTTATCTCTAGCAAGAAGTATCAGCAAGGATTTCTGAGTCCATAAGGTTGTATGCATTTGTTAACTTCTTAATTGCTATTCTAGTATCTGCATTGTCTGGGGAAATATATAAGTAGCATAATCTGTTAGGGCATGTGATTATGTGAACATGTGAGGGTCACAAAAGAATAACAGGACTGACATCTACATAATGTTTATGAGTTTACAAAGGGTTGAATGTATTATCTTGGGCAAACCTTTCAACCATACCATGAAAGAGGTATTAGAGTTATTATCATACCCACTTTACAGGTGAGAAAATTGATTTTCAGAGGGGTTAGTCAATTTGCAAATAGTCATAGGAACATAGGATCAAAGCAGGAAAGGACTTTAAATGCTATTTAGTTCAACTGTCTAATTTTTACAGGTGAGGTAAGTGTGGCATAGGGAGTTTAAATGATTCGCTCATTGCCAAAACAATAGTAAATATTGAAGGTCCCTTTAAATTAAAATCCCACCTGATTCTAAATCTGATATTGTTTCTCTAAGATGGTATGTGAGTGTCTCTACTGTGGCAAGTGACCTCGTGTCTGCTGGAATGAGGGACTTTGTGTACATCCTTGTAGGATTTGTCTGAGAACATAGAAATGACTGAGTCTGCATAAAAGTATACATCTGTCTGAAGGGACATCTGAGTGTCTGTCACCCTAGGAGTGGATGTGTATCCCTGAAGGTAGCTGCCAATCTCTATGGTTCTTTGTCTGTCACTCTGTGGATTGAGTTAGCTAAGGAATGTCTTCGTTATTTCACATGCCTCATTCCCTGCCTATCAGGTCTAAATGCATCTGGATTAAACTATGCTAATGAATTTTGTAGATGTGGAATTAGAGTTTTTGAACATGAGATACAATAACAATGTGCACTTCAGTAGGGCACCAATATGCTTCATTCTCACCAATAGCTCAAAGAATTCCTCTCTTCCTTCAGGGTTTGGCTGAAGCATTACTTCTCTATGAAGCTTCTCCTGTTCCACTCAGCTGCTAGCATTCCTCCAAACCAGTTGGATGTATTTCTTTTATATTTATTCTTTATGTGCTTATATATGCGTTATTTCATTAGATTGTAAACTCTTTGCAAGTAGGGACTGTTTTCCATGCATATTGGAAGCATGGATGGATAGACAGTGGACAGGTACAGAGATGAAAGAGAGAAAAAAGGGATAGAGAGAGATGCTAGCAACAGAGGGAAAGCCAGCTTAGTTAGATCACTTTATTCACAAAGGACAATAATATCCACTGAAGCTGGAAAGATAGGTTCAGGCCTGGTTGTGAAAGCTTTTAAAAGCAAAAGAGGAGTTTTTCATCTTAAAATTTCTGGTCCCCCTTACTGCACTCTGTATAACACAAAATATCAACTGCTCAGAGGGAGATGAAGGTTTATAAAATCCCTTTGAAAAGCTGGCAGTTTTCACACCCCAAAAGCTTAGGATCTAATGATGATGATGATTATTCCGATAATAATCATCATCATCATTTACCATCACCATAATAAGATTTGTAAAAAAGTGGTCTGTAAATTATAAAGCACTATGCATGTGTGAGTTATTATTTCTGTTGATAATGATAATAATATATGTTTGCATCTCTTGATTTTAAAAAGATGAATCAAAGTCTAGGGCATTACCAGAAATCATGTTAAATAGCTCCCTCATCTGTGGAATCTGTCTTCAGTGATATAAAATATCATTTAATCCTAATAGTGCAAAATTCTTAATGTACACCAAATAAAAATAGAGATAAAAAGTTCTGAGAATGAAGCAACAGGTCAGATTGAACCAGCAGACAAAAGGCATTTCAAATACCTGGATCTCCTCTAGGCAAGACATATTGAATAGGAAGCTATCAAAGAGAAATACATGACAATATATTGAGAGATTTTCTGGTATCTTGAGATCAAAACTTAAAGAAAAGAATATATGCAATTAAACCATTTGCAGTAACAATCTAAATGTATACTTTTGGAACTGTCAAATGGGTCATAACAGCTGTGAAAATTAACCAAACAAAAATTCATAAATTAGTGGTAAAACTCATGATTCATCATCCTAATACAGCTGTAGGAAGATTAACACTTCCTTCCCACATATGAAGAAAATGATTGGTAAATGTTCTTGGAACACATGACAAGGAGATTTTAAAAAACCTTGCATAATTACGCCTGGAACAAACATAAATCACTTCACTGAGCAGTGATGGTCAAAGCACAACAGGTAATCACCATTGAGGAACATAACCTGAAGTGCTCTGTTTATAGGTAGTGGAACCCATCAATCAGTTTAGATCCAGGAGTAGAATCAAAAGGCACTCTGGGCAACAGCCACATGAACTTAACTAACAATCTGTGGATAAAAAAAAAAAACACTGAAGAAATGGGTGAATCATATGGATTTATTTGTATGGAAAGAGAGATGTTTATGATGGCAATCCAGGACCATGTCAACACTATCAGAAATTATAGAAAGGTTATCTTTAAGGGACCCATATTTGGTAATCAGTGCACACTGAGGAAAAAGGTAGAAAATGCAGCATATCATTGTAGGCTGAAAACATTTAGCACCTTCCAAATATCTAACAAGACAACAAGGCATGACCTGACGGTTAAATTATACATCAGAAGCTTTGCCTTTTCATGGAATGAAAGATGAAAAATTCATATACCACAAATATAGACCACAATATATCCTGGCGAATTCAACTAATATATTCTAGCAGAACCAGAACATCATCACAAAGCTTCATACTTAAAAGTATCATTTTAATATGTCCTGCCATATAAAATCCTTGTAATATCCAAGTGGTATGGAATGCAAAGATTTCAAAATTTAGATAGCTAACAGAAGAAATAGGCTGAAGTACATATCATTCTCATCATCCTGTCTGCTAATGGAATTGCAGTTAGTATGCTTTCAATAAGTCTGCAGACATGCCTGAATCATAATACTTTTATTAAGCTACAAAAAAGCAGTTATTTTATCCACTGAAGCAATGATATATGTACTATTAAACATTTTAAAAATCAGAATAACAACTTCTTCCAGGATTGAGCTTCATTGGACAAGATGACAAGGATACATATAATAATTCCTATTTTCATCAACTTTTTGTAGGAGTAGAGAAAGGTTATGAGTAGAGCGTTAAAAGTGTTAAATAAAATTAGCTTGTAGCTGTTTTTGAATTTTCCTTTGTATATATGCCAGGTAACATGGGAGACACCATCATGGCAATAGCACTCCACATTGGATTATGAAGTACTTTGAGTCAAGATAATATGTTTTATAGAAGATCGGAGAATGGGGGAATTTTCCTTTAATGCATATGTTCAAGGCTCCTGTCTTAATGGATATTACAATACTTCAAATGGTCAGAAAGAGGAAAAATCTTCCCCTAACCAGGTTCTGAATTCTAGCCCAAGTTTTTTTCAAATACTTCACAAAAATATAAAGATTAAAAATATCTATAGTTCTCAAATTGATGTCTGAAAAATTTCCTAGCTCAGTCTCCACTAAGCATTTTCAAAAGACACAGGCAGTGAGTTTTGTGCTAACTCATTTTTATTAAAGATAGGAAAAAAATGGAAAAAAAATTAAAAGTTCTCACTTGCTCTATCACAAACCACAAGACCTCCTGTCTCTCTCTAGTCATGGAAAGTGGATAAGGGAAGAGATGTATGTATGTCTTGGATACCAACCTCAGATGGATTTTGGAACAGCTTGATAAAATATGCCCATCTCCCTGACCCCGGCTCATAGCTTCTCCATGTGCCATGATTGCTGGTCATCTCCTGCACTCAGAAACTTACATTGGCAGTGCTGCTTTCTCAATCTCAGCAGTTAGCCACTTGCCTCTCTCCTTAAGGTATTTATTTCAGTTTCTGATTACCACAGATACAAGCTTAGGATGTGCGACTACCAATCCAAGAAGTCTAATTCCCAAAGCCCATTGCCATTTGTCTACATGGCAGGCAGTCTCTTTAGCATGGAGAAGTCAAGAACCTGTTTCCCAGATTTATTAATGACTTGTTCATAAAGCAAGAAGGAAAAACTCCCTCCCTTCAGTAATTTACTCATCTCCGTATTGGAACTGAATGGCAAATCAGGAGTCTTCTCAAGGGCAGAAGATAAACTTTGTATACCAGAACCCAGCAACATACATTCCTCAGTGTTTCATTAATCTGTTTCCCTCTGTCAAGAGTTCTAGGCTCCTTCTGTACTACACAGGGGTGAAATACCATTGTATATACATCTGATACATGATTTTTTTAAACTTCTTGGTGAATTTTGACTGAAGCATTATGAAAAGGATCGTATATTTTGAAATAGAAGGGATTGCAAAGACTATCTAGTCTAATTCCATCATTTAAAAAAAAAAACTAAGATCCAGAGATAAATATGTTAAGTGGCCTGCCCAAAAAGCAAGTTACAGACTAGGTATGGAACTCAGATGCTGTGACTATAAACTAGTGCTTTTCTTGTTCCACCAAGCATGTGTCATAATGATGGCTCATGTTAAGATGGTGCTTAACAACATTCAGAGCGATTTCCTTAAAATGCCTTTTGAAGTAAGTTGTTTAGTATTATTCCCTCTTCAGATGAGAACACTGAGCCCCAAAAAGAGAAGCACTAAGGCTTTTGCTGTTGTACAGGGATTGAGTTGTGTCTGGCTTTTTGGGACACCATGGACCATAGCATGCCAGGTACTTCTATCCTCTACTATCCCTAAAAGTCTGTACAAGTTCATGTTCCTTGTTTCCATGAGATTATTTATCCATCTCATCCTCTACCATCCCCTTCTCCTTTTGTCTTTAATAATTTCCAACATCAGGATCTTTTCCAATGAGGCATGTGATGGGCTTCGACTCCCACTTACAGAAAGCAGGAGAGTCAGGACTCAAAATCAAGTAGATGGACTCCATATTCAATGTTCTTTTGACTTTACTACCATAGCACTGGAGTGTGAACTGTCATTGGAGATTCTGGCATTGATTCATTGTCACTCGGAGCCAGTCTTTCCTCCTCTCTTCTCTTATCCTCAGTTCCAGCCTCTGTAAAGTGAAGGAATTAAACTCGATGTTTTCAGAGGTCCTTTCCAAATCTAACTCCTAGGATTTGAGAATCATAAAATTGTAACATTTTCACAGACCTGTCAGAGACTTCTTTTTCCCTCCTGCTCCTTGGAGGTTAGGAAATGTCCATGCTTTGCAGAAAGAGGAAGGAGTCCAGGCAGGTAGAGCAAAAGAACAGATGAGGGGAGAGGATTTGAACAGAATCAAGGTGAGGAGAATGTTGGCAGCATCCTGGAGGGGGGTGACAGGCAGAAGCACAGCTGGGGGAGATGTAGGAAGAAGAGCAAGCTGGAGAGCTTTCTCCCAAGACGAACCTTCATCTGTCAGTATCTGGTGGATAAGAAGCCCTGAATATTTTGTGCAAAGCATCTGGGGTGGGTGTCCTTCATTGCCACTTAATTGTTTCACCTGCCCTTTAGAAGTACTGCTGTTTGGCAAAGTTCTGCATTTTGTTTGTTTGAATAAAAAATCAGAGTGCGCAGTTCAGGGACTCATTGGCCAGGTCAGGTGCTATGTGTATGAAAGTCAGAGTGGGAGGTTGATGGGATGGGCACTGAAGACATAAGGTTCAAAACTGTCTTTACTTAACTTGTCCAGAAGTTGATAATGGGAGCAGCTGCTGTTGGGATAGGTGACCTGATGTTATTTATTATATAGATAGTCTGATGTGGAGTAGCTAGTAACAGTGTTGATGGTGTAGATTAGTAGTGTCAAACTCTAAGGGGAAATTGAGCTACTAAATCATATCTAAGGATTTCTGCAAATGCATATTGACTTAGAAACCACATGATAACATTATTTATGTTTTATTGTATTTTTTTGCTTATTTTGCTAAATATTTTACTATTGCATTTTAATCTGGTTGTTCTGGGCACTCAGGAGTATTGCAGGTTGTGTTGGCATGTTTAATTGGTCTGGTGGCAATGACCGGTACTGTTATTATTTTTATGGTCATCGTTAAAAGAATCAAGGGTAAAAAAAGGTTTTTTACAATTTTACTATGATTTGTTAAATGTCTTTGACTAGTGAAAATGTACTTTAAACACAAATTAGAGACAGATACAAACACAGAGAGATACAGAGGGAATGGATTAAATTATTTTACATGTTGTCTCCTCCGTTAGAATGTAAGGTCCTTGAAGACAAAGATTATTTTTGCCTTTTTTGTATCCCCAGCATTTAGGGAGTGTTTGTTACTTGGAGTAAGCATTTAATAATACATGTCTGTTGTTTGACCTGCTAGATCAAAACTCACCAATCAATTTTGGCCAGATGAGCCATAGCCATCATGCATAATGATCTACCTATGACCCATAGAACTGAAGAATACCTAATATGTGCCAGGCAATGTGTTAAGTTCTTACAAATATTATCTCATGAGATTCTCACAACTAGCCTGAGAAGTAGGTGCTATATTAGCCACCTTTTATAGTTGGGAAGACTGAGGTTAAATGGCTAGTAAGTTGTGTGAGGCTGGATTTTGATTTAGGACTTCCTCGCTTCAGGCCCAGTACTTTATCCACTGTACCATTTAACTCCTGAATTGAAAACACGAAGTCTATCATGAATTAAGTGGAAATTCTACATTAGGTCTTGGATGTCAACATTTCTGATGTAATTAGGGATAGCAGAGTTAACTTTTCTGAGCCAGGGCTACTCCATGATGCCAGAGATTATAGTCCAAAGCAAATCGCTTTGGATTCACTCAGCACCAAAGGACCTAGTTGTATTTGGACATTTTTAACAGTATTGTTTGTTACATTCTGACTCTATGAATAACACTGTGTTTTTAACAGCTCTGTCTCATGAAGAGTTTGATTCTACCACATTCTCCCCTTTTTCTTTGGACCTTGACCACTGGCCAAGTTGTAGAAAATTCTTTATGATATGATTCCAACTCCATGTCCCTCTCTATTGGAATGAATACAACTTGGCAATCAGTCGCAAAATGACAGGATGTGTTGTTTTTTCTTTAGGGAGAAAGAGAAGACTATGAAATACCAAAGAAAGATTTTAGAACATAAAGTATTAGCAGTAGAAGGACCCTTATAAGGAAAAACATGGGCTGTTAGAGCAAGAAAGATCCTTAGCAAATGGAACATAAACTGGCATGGCCACTAGACAATGGGAAGGTTATGTGATTCAACCTCCTGATTTTACAGGTGAAGAAGTTAAAGACCAGAGAGTTTATGTGACTTACCTAATGCCACTCAGCTGGTTAATAGTAGTATCATCACTAGGACTCAAGATTTTTGACTCTCAGGACAGTCAAAACAGTTAAAAAAAAAACCCCTCTGCTTCAGACTGATTAAAAGGATGCCTAAACATGCTATAGCTGAATATCCTAAAAAGGGGCCTTTTTATTTGTGTGTGTGTGTGTGTGTGTGTGTGTGTGTGTGTGTATGTGTATGCACATGTTTTCTTCCTCTTGCTACAAAGTCATGTGTAATGGGAAGGATTGACATGGGAGTATTCTCCATTTCAGTGGCTTGAAGTCTTCTCTCCTGTATGAGCTCTCTATAGACATTTTATAACAAGGACCCAATTTGCTTAATAAGGAAGGCAGCCACAATAATGTAATGAGACTTTTTCCTAAAGAATACTCTTCTCAGATAAAAGTTTCTTAAGGATAGGCCTTGATTTTCTCATCAGAATAAAGGATGCCAACAAACGCAATTGTAAAGTCTATATTCCCATATTGATCACCAAACAATTTTGAACCCAAGGCAAGTGCATTTCACAGGTGATGATAGAGACCTGATGTCATCCAGAAGCTAGGTACCATCTGCTACCATCACCAGGTGAATACCTGGATCCCCCCAATATATTCTTCTTTCAATATGTGGCACAATACTTATGATGATCAATTTTTATAATTCACACATCTTGTTTTTCCTATTAGTCCATAAGCTTCTTAAAGTAAGGCATCCTATTGGACACTTCCCTAGTTACCATGTTAACTAGCAAAGGGCTCTGACACTTAGTAAGTATTCAGTAAATGGTCATTGTTTGATCAGCTCCCCTATAATTTAAGATCCTAATAATGTGTCATCATCATCCTCTTCTCCTTCCTCTTTTTTGTTCATCCAAGTCTGTTTTCCTTCTTCATCAAAAGATTCATATAGTGATGGTACTCTCTATATGAACAAGATTATGACCCCTCCATATGTTCACAGATGGTCTTCATGAATACCTGTGGCCAGAAGAATTCATTAACCTTCTGACAATGGACATCTTTGCATTTAACCAAGCTGATACCCACAGCAGGGCAAAATTAGGTAGATACTGAAAGCTTTCCTAGAGACTTCACTTCACTGGCAGAACCATCAAAAATCTAGTTTTATATTTATTTTATGAGCATTCATTATCTTTCCCTCCTATTGCTCCATTCCCCCAAGAAGAAGATTAAAAAAAATTCTCTCACTAAATATACATAACATATAGGAAGACAAATTTGTACAATTGTCCATGTCCAAAAATATATGCTTCATTTTGGGTTTTAAGTCTATCTCTTTGGCAAGTGATGCATGACATAATTTATCTTCAGTCCTTTGTACTCATGGTTTGTCTTTGCCTTAGTCAGAGCTCTAAAATTGTTTCAAGTTACTTCTATATATATAATGTTGTTATCAATATGCAAAATTTTCTTCTAGTTCTACTAACTTTATTTTGTATCAGTTCATGGAGATCTTCCTAATTTCCTCTGAAACTGTACATTTAGTTATTTCTTATGCCATAAATGTATTTCATTATATTGATGTATCATAGTTTTGTCAGCCATTACCCTTGTTATCCAATTTTTTGACTGCTATGAAAAGAAATGATATAAATATTTTAAACATATGGGTCATTTTCCTTTTTCTTTAATTTATTTAGGGTATAGATCTACTTATGGTATAGTTAGTTCAAAGGGTATGCACACTTTAATAGTGTTTCAGTGATGATTTCAATTTTTTTCCAGAAATATTAGTCTAATTCATATCTCCTCCAAAAACTCTGAATGTTAAAAAAATATTGATCCTTTTTGTTTTTGTATCACCTATGTTTTTCTTTTTCTTTTTTTTTTAACCTTACCTTCCATCTTGGAGTCAATACTGTGTATTGGCTCCAAGGCAGAAGAGTGGTAAGGGCTAGGCAATGTGGGTTAAGTGACTTGCCCAAGGTCACATGGCTGGGAAGTGTCTGAGGCCAGATTTGAACCTAGGACCTCCTGTCTCTAGGCCTGGCTCTCAATCCACTGAGCTACCCAGCTGCTCCCTACCTATGTTTTTCAATACATATACCTCTTCCATTTTTTTCTCCCAGAAAAAGCCATCCCTTATAACAGAGAATACAAAAGATTCAGGGGACAATTCAGAAAAAAAATGTTAAGTGATATATTGACAAAGCATAGAATCATATGCAATGTTTCATACCTACGTCAGCAAAAAAAAATAATAATAAATCTCCAAGGGATATACTTTCCAATACTTCTATTTTAATGGTAACACTTGATCATTATAATTTCCCAGAATTCAGTTTTGATTGTTTTATTATTATTTTCATTCTTTCCATTTATGTTGTAAGTACTGCATATATACATTTTTCCTGGTTTTTCTTACTTCACTTTTCACCAGTCATATAATTCTCGATCTCAGTGTTCATCGTAATCATCCTTTTTCATAGCCTTGTAATACCTTATTACATTCATGAACCACAACTTGCAGGGTCATTCCTCCAACCAATGGGCATTGACTTTGTTGTCAGCTCTTTATAGCTGAAAAATTACTGAGAATAAATATTTTGTACAGAGTAAAGATTATTGGATGATATTTATTTTTAATCATTAAAAATCTTTTTAAAATATTTGGTAAGGTATAATGAAAGGAACATTGGAATTGAAGTAGAGAGGCATTAGTATTACTTACTTCCTGAGTGCCTGTGGGCAAGTCACTTACATGCTCTTTCATCTTCTTCTATTAAATGTGAATAACAACACACTACTCACCTCATAGGCTTATTGTGAAGGAAGCATTCAATGGACAGCAAAAATCTATGTATTTGCAAAAAGTTATTAGTATTATCAGTGTTATCATCTGAGGAGGACTCTGTTTGGGCACTCTTCCTTGAGTGACTTAATAACTTATAATGCTATAGAAATGTTAGTTATTGTTGTACTCATATTAAGTCTGTGGTCCAGTAGACTTGCCAGATCATTTTCTTATTAATTGCTATCTAGCCCTGTATATAGACTAAAAGGGAAGAATTTGGATCAATAAAAGGTTATTACAGAATAGCAAAATTTCCCAGATCTAAAGGGAAACTTCTTAATAATAATAGATGTTTAGAGGAATGCAGCCCAGTGCACTCTACTCCTCCTCCTCAGACCCACATTTAAATTATGAATTTTCACTCACCTTTTCTCCTGATGATCTTTAGAGATATTTAAAGGACTCCTAAAATTACATCTTAAATAGCTTCAACTTTTATAAATAACTTCTTGATCTTGATTATTTGACAGGTATATACTAGGGGAAAATGGTGATATGCTGTAAGACTGGGGTCTCCCTGCACTCTTCCCCTGCTCTAACCATCCTCTATCCCTGTCCTTTGATTCCATTTCATCAGGAGTCTTTGAGAAAGAATATTTCTAATTTATGACCCATTTGTTCAGCTGGATAATGTATTTGGGGAATTTAAAGATGTCCCACGTTCCTTTAATTCAGACAGACCAAGGGCAATATGTGCCATTGACCCTTCAATTGAGAATAACCACTTCATGTCTAATATTCATGATCACTCTCCCCCTTGATATTCATGATATTGTCCATTTGCTGCACTTGAGGGGGCCCCAGAGAGAAATATCACAAATTGCACTGCATAGCTAGATCTTGCTCGAATTCCTGGGGCTTCTGGACGCTCAGTGGCAACTGATACATTATAGAATGTTTGAGCTGCAAAGGACCTTAGAAGCCAGATTGTACCTCTCCTCCATGTAAAAGAGAATGCAACTGAGTCCCTGAGAAGACAAGGAAATTTCCCAAGATGATATAACTAGTAAATGACATAACTGTGACTAGAACCTAGATCTCCTAATTGCCTGTCTATTTACACTATAAGATTCTATTCAGAAGGGAATAATACCAAAAATGTATAAGTGCAATATTGTAATGAGCATAGTCATACATACAAAATGAGGCTGGATAAATCTAGTTGGACAGTGTCTAATAAACATTCAGGGTTGTAGTATCAGCTCTGTAATCCTATGCAATGGTTGTTTGCTTCTGGCCAAGGTGCTGATGCTAGTGTTATGTTTGCGATGAGCACCCAAGATACTGTTAAAGAGCTATTCCAAGCCCAGACACATTGTTCTCACACCATATGGTTGTACTGAAGAACACTGTTTCCCAGATAAATATTACTCAGAACCCAAACATAGTTGGCTTGCTATATGTGGCTAGGCCTCCAGGGTAACTGCATGCCTCAGATTGACTACTCCTTAATGTTTCTCACTCTTTATCTGTTCCATGAAGTCCCTATCTGGGGCATCTAAAAACATAGAGCCCTTCTGCCTTACCTGTTGAAAGTTATTATTGCCTCAGGCCGCTGGCTGATTTTCAGGACAGATAAAGATACCGAGAATACCAGAGACATGGCTGTTAGATGATTAAAGTTCCAAAGAGGTAATTGGAAATGCATTTTTTCAGACAATATTATTGACTGAATAAACTTGGCTTCATAGTCAGTACTGTAGGCCCTAAGAAACAAAAGACTTTTGTGAAAATACTTTCTTTTTCTCCCAGTCATTATTACTTAAAAGACAACAGGTAGTATCTTAGAGATTCACTCTCAGACAATAGAAAAATTTACCTTCTTGGGGTCTGATTTTCACCACTATCATTACATCTCAATATTCTGTACCCTCAAGTCCATTCCATTGGTTCCTTCCCACTACCCATAGATAAAGATACTCTCAGAAAACCTATTTCAGAATTCTTGATCTTATGGTAACAAATAGACAAGGTACATTTCTCTGGGACTGTCCTGAAAGGACACATTCCTTGGAAAATGTGCAAACTCATACAGGCTATAAAAGGATGGGATGCCACAACACCGCATGGGGAAAATTCCCCTAGTTACATTTAATTCCTGTAGAAAAACACAGTTTCTGCTGCAGGAAATTGGTTTAATGAGACTGAGATGATCAATCAATGTCAGGTCACTAGTGTCAGAAATGTTCCTGTTGCTGGTTCTTACAGGCTAAGCTAAATGCCTACATCATATAAAGAAGGGAATGTAGGGTTATGATAATACACCTTGGCAGATTTGTCTTACATTCTTTTATTCTTTCACCACACACTTTTCACATGTGTATTAGCCTCAATATCTTACTTTACTGATAAGAGCCTTATAAAGCTTAGCTGTCACCAAGTACTTATAAAACTGTTTACTTCCTGTAAGATATGTGTAGGTTGATTAAGAGATTATTACTCTGTTGTCATTTGGAGTATTCCTGGATCACCAACATAGCTTCTACCCTCAGGGAACTAATAGTCTAATACTACAGTAATGGAGCTTTGGGGATAATGATACCATTAAAAATTATGTCAGAGAGATTTTAAGTGCAAAATGGATTTAATGGTTTATTCATCCATCCTTACCCCCATATTCTCAGGGAACTTAAATCAACAGGACTTGATAATTGATTGGATATGGGAGACAAGTGAGAATGAAAAGTTGAAGTTGCCTTTAGATTGTGAATCTTGGTGTCTGGAAGGGTGATCATGCTGAAGACAGAAATAAAGTTGCAAGGGAAAAGAATACATTTTCAGGGAAAAGTAATGAGTTCTATTTTGGACATGTTGAGTTTGAGATGGTTATAGGACATCCAAGTGGAGATGTCAGACACTGGTGAGGCAGAGTTGGAGCTCTGGACATAGATGAATGCTGAATATATAGATCTAGGAGTCATCTGCATAGAGATGACAGTTGAACCCAGTAGAACTGAAAAAATCACCAAGAGAGTACAGGGAGAGAGAAGACAGAACCCTGGGGCATACTCATACATAGAGGGTGTGACAAAGATAATAGTCCAGTAAAGAAGAGTTAGAATAAATGTTCATAGAGACAGGAGGAGGACCAGTAGTGCTATGACAGAGAATCATTCTACAAGGATTTATGAAAAGTTCTCACTGTGTGCCAGGCATTGTAATTAGTACTGAAGATACAAAGGGAAATAAAACAGCCTATGTTCCAAAGGACCTTAAATTCTAATAAGGTAGATATTATATGCTTAATAATTATGTACCAGATAAATACAGAGCTGATAGAAGGTAGCCTTAGGGTAAAAGACATAAGCAGCTGGGTGAACCAGGGAAGGTTGCTGTATACAAGAAGGAGTACTTGAGGTAAATCTTAATAGTAATTATAAAGTAAAAGAATTCCAGGAGTCAGAGGTTGTCTCTGTCAACCATTTGAGTTGGTGGTGGTGAAGGAAGAGGGAATAGCTCTTGAAAATGTTGAGATTGAAGACAAATTCTATGTGACAAACAGAATGTATACTTGTATGGCTAGATTATAGAAGGGAGCATAGAGTGGAGCAATATGTCGAAAGACTGGAAATCTAGGAAGGGAGACAGCCTGGGCAGAGAAGAAAGTGTCTAGGATGAGGTTCTGGTCAAAAGTGCAAATGTCACAGAAAGATCAAGAAAAATGAAGACTGAAAAGAGGATTTGGTAGTTAAGAGATCATTGACTATAGAATCTTTGAGAAATCAATTCATTTGAGTGGTCAATTCAGAAGCAGATGGGAAAGGATTGAGCTGCTTACCATGAAGTGGACTTATATCATCCACCAGGAACAGTGCCCAGCACAGAGCTTGTTAAAAAGGTCATTAATGAGTAAATAAAAAGTCAAGGTCAGGATCAATGTAGTTATATTATACATGCAAGTGTGCGCACATGTGTGTGTGTGTGTGTGTGTGTACTAAATGGCTGATAAGTTCTTGTCAAACTCTAAATCTATGATCCTGTGATTTATAAGGTATGCCCACTTTGTATTGAATTCCTAGTTCTAGTGAATAGCATTCTAAGAAAGGTCTAGTGTACAAGAATAGAATAGGGAAAAGGTGAGCTATCAGTTAACAAAGTTCATTTAAAAAGACCTAGAGTTGGACTTGGTTGTAAACTTATCTGCTAAAAAGGAAAGATGAGGGATGCAACCTTAGACAATTAACTGAAGTATGATGTCAAGTCTTGTCTTGCCATAGTCTATAATTACTAGGGCTATTTCTGGCACTACCTTATATGAACCAAAATTTATAGGAATTTTATGTTGGGCAGTATTGGGTTCAAGTGCTGATTTTGCTTCTTACCATTAATGCATTCGTCAAGATTCTCAAGCTTCCTGGGGCTTAAAGGGAGGTGTTAGGTCCTTTCTAACTCTAAATCTCTGAGCTTATGAAGGCATGACTGCAGTGAGCTTTTAATCCACAAAGCAATACATAATTGTGAGGCACAGAGGCAGAATTACTTACCACTTCACACTGCTGCAAGGGAAGTGATTGAAAGAGTATAGAAGCATTCACACTTGTAATCTAGAAAAGACTGACTGGCCATATTTTTGTGGAAGAGCCTGTGTAGTGTCACAGACAGAAAATTGAGACAAGGTCAATACCTGGGGAATTCCCGCATTCATATTCTCATCCTGCATTTCTTTTTGTGAGTTCATATAACTTCTTGGCAGTTCTTCTTATGGGATTTACATTTGTCTTATATTTATAGAAGGGTAGAGTACTCTAAGGAAACTTCACCAGGCTTTGTTTGTCTGTGGGTGATTGGAGTTAGCTGAGTGCACGACCAGGTTTAGCAGATCACACTAAGAACTAGCACTTGATAAAGTCTGGTTTTAGATTTTATTGACTCAACAGAGCAGGGAGCAATGGTTAGTCCCTGACAAATAGGTAAGTCTGGATTCTGGGTGAGTTTCATGGAAAAAAGAAGCATTTCCTTTTTTGTTTGTTTGTTTATTTGTTTGGTGGTTACATACAAATTAATCCTCTAGAATCCTCTAGAATGACTGGGTGAAACATGGAAAGAAAAGCTTAAATTTCATCTGTTGATTTAGCAGTAATTTCCAAAGCAGCCTGACCCCGATGAGGTTTTGTATTCCCATATGACTTCCTCAGCTATACCATAGGTTTCCATTATCATTCTCTTTAGGAACTAGGAACAAACTACACATACAGTAAACATGCAATAAATAACACAGCACAGCCAGAAGGCACTATAGAACATAGAGCCCAGAATGCTAGGTCTAGAAGAAACCTCAGAATATAGAAGGTTGGAGATTAAAGGAATGATAATAATTGCTCATAGTTTTATAGCTTTAAAGTTTTAGGGTTTTAAAAGTGCTTTATCTACATTATGCCATTCACTTCTAAGAATTTTATGAGGTAAATATTACAAATATAATTATCCTCATTTTACAGATCATAGAACTGAGGCTCAGAGAGGTTCACTGATATATTTCTAAGGGCAAGGAACTTGAGTTAGAGAGAGGATTTAAACCCACTTCTTTCTTGACTCTAAGCCCAATAGCCTTTCTACTTCACTAGACTGCTACCCCAAAGGGCATGGGATATTAATACATAGAAAACAAAATATAAGAGTTGGAAGGGATTTGAAAAGTTACTCAACCTAACACCTTTATCTTATAGATGAAGAAACTGAAACTAAAGAAGTGATTTTGTAAAAATGAATAGATCAATGAACTAAAAACAAAAAATACCAGAAAATACAGGAATAGATAGATCATTACTTAGCATATGAAATGATATATATATATATATATAAAACAAAGAATTATAAGTATAAATAATGGTGATAATTAGAGTCTTTTACAATAAAATCCCAGGTAAAGCAAAGATTTCCATTGTCAATATTATTGGATAGAGCATTAGAAAATACTATCCAGGGCAAGAATAAAATGTATTAAAGAAATAAGCATAGATAAATAAGAAATAAAATGATTGCATTTTTGCAGATGATATGACACATTTAGAAAACTCTAGAATATCAACCAAAAATTAATCTAAATAAATAATGGCCAGCAAAGGTATAGGTTTTGAATTCTGCATCTTATATAAATTAATATTGTTTCTCTCATATTAAGTTCATCTGAATCTGTATGTATATTATCAACAACACTCAGGAAGAAGGCATAGAAATAGAAGTTAAATTTAAAATCACTACAGAATTTATAAATATTTAGGAAAACATTGACCAAGACATACACAAGAACTATATGAATAATATAAAACATTGTTTAGGGAAATAAAAACAGAAATAATTGGAAAAGTATTACTTGCTCTTGAGTAAGCCAAACTTATATAATAAAAATAAAAATACTATAAACATTAATTTGGTTATTCAGTACCTTACCCATCAAAAAAAGTCTAGAAATTTAAAAATTATAATGAAATTATGGAAGAACAAAAGGTAAAGAATCTCAAAGGAAACTTAAATAGCAGGAATAAAGGCTAATAGTAACATCTCAGACTACAAAACAATAACTATCAAAGCAGTTTGGTACTGGTTAAAAAAGTAGAGGTCCATGAAGAACAGATTATATGCACAATGTAATTAAGTAAATGAATGTAAAAGCCTAGTATTTGGTAAGTCCAAAGACCCTAGCTACTGGTGTCAGGACTCAGTATTTGACAAAAGCAACAGGGAAAAAAATGGGCACATGTCTGGCATAAATTAGATTTAGATCAAAGCTCCAAGTGAATATTTGATGTACACATGAAGGGTGACATCATAAACTGAAGGAGAACAAAGATGAAATTACCTTTCAGGTCTATGGATAGGACAAGAGTTAATGACCTAACATGGGATACAGAGGAACATAAAAAAGATAAAATCAACAATTTTAATTGCATATAATTAGAAGTTTTAGTCCAAATAAATCTAACATAGCTAATATTAATATATTGGATTAACTGAAGAAAATACTCATGGCAAATCTCTCTGGTAAAAGTCTCATTTCTCAGATATATAAGGAAATAACTTAAATTTAAAAGAATGAGTTAACAAATGGCCTAAACATATGAAGAAGCAGTTTTCAGGATCCGAAATCCATTATGTCTTTAGCCATATGAACAAATTCTTCAAATCAATAGTAATTAGGGAAACATAAATTAACTCTGAAATTTCACTTCATACCTATCAGAAAGGCAAAGATTTTTTTTAAAGGAAAATGACAAATACATTGTTGGAAGGGTTGCAGAAAAACAGGCACACTGATGTACTTTAGTGGAACTGTAAAGTGGACCAAGGCATTCTAAAAAGCAGTTTGGAACTATGCCCCAAAATAACTAATCTGTGCACATCCTTTGACCTAGTAATGCCACTACTAGGTCTATACCTCAGAGAGATTTTTAAAAAGAGCAAAATCTCCCACTTCCACAAAAATATTTACAGGAGCTCTTTTTGTAATGGAAAACAATGAATTGCTCATCTTTTGAGGAATGGATGAGGCAATTATGATATATGAATATGTGAAGAGAAAGCCCATTTCAGAGAAAACTCAGAAAACATATCAACTGATGTAGGGTGAGCAAAACTAAAAAAAACTATTTTATAATATAATATCAACATTACAAAAAGGAACCATCTCAAAAAACTTAAGGACTCTGATCTTTGCAATCGTCAGCCATAATTATAGAACACTGGCAATGAAAAATGCTCCCTGCTTTCTGCCTGAGATGTGTGGCACTAATATACAGAATGAGAAATGCATTTTTAGACATGCCAATATCAAATTTGTGTGGCTTGATTATATTTCTTTGTTATATAGTATAAGAGAAGAAACTTAGACTTAATCTTCCAGAGGAAGAAGATAAGCAGATTCATCATACTGAAAGACCATTTTGAATGGGGGAGGGGCAGGAAGGAGAAAGAATTCCAAAGGAAGAAGAGAGGAACTGAGAAGATCCAGACAGTTGAACTCACTTCTCTTTGGGAAGCCTACCAGAGAGGATGATCTGAGCAGACCTCTCCGCCTGGAGCATCCTCCTGTGAAACCTGACTCCAGTATCCAGTGAAGACAAACCAGAGTGAATAGGACTTTGCCTGAAAGCCATTAACCATAAGAAGATCCTCCTCTGAATCTCTCTAGGCAGTCCTTTGAATTTGATAATAGCTAGGACAGCTAAAAGTCAGGACAACTCTCACAATTGAACCCAGGGGGGTCAGGCAGACAAAACCTGACCCTGCAGGATTTGGGGAGAAGGGATTCAATTATTATTAGGGACTTCCTATTTCCCTCCTTCCCAATCTCCTTATCCAGCAACTCACTTGCCTTACCTTTTACATGTTCTTTAGAATAAATAGTCATTTCCTAAATCAAGAGTCTGCTTCATAGTGTTCAAGAAAGAAGACTGGGAGTTTAGGGGGAAGAAATTTACTTTTCCTCCACAGAGAGAGAGAGGAGCTGTCTGTCTTAAACTTTGTTTCAATCAAGTCTCTGAGGGAACACCATCTGTGATTCTGAAGGCAACTAGTGTGGGGTTTACCTGGGAAAGAGAAAGGGAAACCCAATCTATCCCTTCTCTTCATCCCTTGGCTATATTCCATCTCTACCTCACTCTGGTCCTGAAATTAGTGATGGGAGACTCCATTTCTTTTCCCTCCATTACAATAGGCTTGGTTATATTTCTTTGTTATGTAGGCTTTCTTTTTCTTTCTCACTCCCACCACCCCACTCCCCACTGCCCCTGTCTCTAGCCAAAATGTTTGGAGGGGTTGGTGTTGAGGAAAAATAAATGTTTGACAACTGAAAAAATGAAATGAAATTTTAAAATGAGGAAATGACTTATTAAAAATTATGCAGCGAGTACGTGATAGCACCAAGGCTATAATTTATTAACTCATTAGTTGGTTGGTCTTTACATCTATACCAGTCTCCAAAAGAGTTAAATGCATTTATTAGACCTAGCTACTTCTAGAGGTACCAAGGACAGCTCCTGCCTCAGGTTTTAAGACATATTTTAAGGGGTCATAAGATTTGCTACTTACCTTCCTTTTTAAATGGAAATAGAAGATTGTAACTCTCTAATATATTTATTACATAATATTTTATAATGTAATTATTTTTATCAGTGTCTCATTTCTCTACTAGAATGATTGATAATAACAGGAACAACAAACAACAACAACACCCCCCTCCCCCTCCCCTCCCTGTATAGAACTTTGTAGGTTTAAAAACCCATTCATAAACATCTATTTATCAGAATGGTCCTCTAAGGCAAGAAGGGAAGTTATTATTAAACTCATTTTACAGATGAGAATACTGAGTCTTAGAAAGACTATATGACTTGCCCAGCGTCACAACAGCAAGCGGCAGAGCTGAGACAAGAACTCATTTCTTCATCTGTCTAGTCTGGCCTGTTTTCTATTATACCAAGTTCTCCTAAATTCAATGACCTAGAATGTTTGTTGTTGCTCTTTCTCTGAATCCCTAGAATGAAGTGAACTCAGGTTACTCAGTTGAACCTCTTAGTGAAAATGTTGGAACATAAACTACTATTAGCTGTTTTCTAAAAAAACCCTTGAACTGGGAAACACATCAGTGCATCAATTCTCCAAATGGAGCCTGACCTTACTGTTACTTCATTCATTTTGAATTTTGCATAGGACTAGGATCATAGACACTTAAACTTAGAATGGTAAGACCCAAGGCTTTATCTAGTCTATTGCCCTTGCCTTAGTAAAAGTTAGAAGACTCAAATGCTATCCTTAGCCTTATTGATGACAAATTAATAAGAGGGTTTTAAACCTTTAAAGTTTATAAAAGGCTTTCCTCAAAATGATCATGTGTCATAGGACAAAGATTCTCTACTGTTTCACAGATGAGGGACCTGAGACTCAGTGAGATGCATCAAATTGTCTATGATTCCATGGCTATTGAGTTGAAATTTAAGAACTTGGATTTTAATCTGAGTCTCTTGACTCCCAAGCCTAGGAAACATTCCTTTACCTTGGATTATAACATCATAGCATTTTGGTAGTATTTTAGAATTTGAAGGAATTCTTAATATCTACTAAGCCAATTCTCTCATTTTACAGATGAGAGATTGATGACCTAGAGGGATTGTGACTTGCTCAAGGACACTTAAGGAATTATCAAAATAGGATTTGAGCTAAGATCTTCAAAATTCAAATTTAACATTCTTTACATTGGGTTCTACTTTCCAGCAAAGGTCTTTGTTAACCCTTCAATAAAACAGGGATATTATTCCACATTTTTTCTAATTCTGCTTATGTGAAATTTTCTTAAACAAAAATTAAAATGAGTGAAGACAAAAACAATTTAACATATATGAAATTAGCCTGAAAGATTTGGAGGGAAGCCATCTCTTCAATTCATGAATTTCTGATCTTGGTTGGTGCAGTTGCTTTGATCAGAAAGTTTCATGTTACAGAATTATTATACCCTCTCAAAGAAAGTCTAGCTACATGTTAATTTATCTGCTAGGCAAATTTCTTTTGCCTAATAAAAGTGCTTACTTAGGAAGCTTCATACCCAGTAGCAATTAATTATTGACAGAGCATGCGAATTAGAGATAAAAGAAAAGTCGTTCTTTCCTCACTCACCAGATAGTAAATAAATTTAATTATGGTAGGAGAAGCTAGGGGATCTTCTTTCGTATTAAGTTTTATTAGTTGAGACATTTAAAAGCATGTCATCATAACAAAAAGGTCTTGTGTAATCCTAAATGTACCACTTTGGAGCAGGGCTCAGAAGTGAATAGACTTAATTGAGCAAATGGTAGCAGATGGCCTGCTGTACAGACAGGTATTGTACAGGTTTATTGTCAATTAACTTTTGTCTACATATGCCTATGGCAAATTGACTGTATAATATGTTACTGAGCCCAGCTTTAACACCTGATAGACTTGCCATTCTCTGATTGGGGGTAGGGGGATAAATGATGCTGAAACTTTGATTTCTTAAAACTCTTACCAAAAAGATTGACACTTTAAAAGAAAACACTGGAGCAAGTAATAGTCTTTGTAAAGCAGGAGACTGGAGTTTTAATCCCGGCTCTGCCACTAGTTTTCTGTGTAACTGTGAGCGAGTCATTTCACCTTTAATGGCTTCTCTAAAGTGGTGGTGTTGGGCTAAGTGATCTTTAAGAATCTTTCCAGCAATAACATCCTATGGTCTAACATTTTATGTTGCTCTAACATTATGTTTCCCTTACAGATTTAAAATCTTGTATTCTAAGGTTCCTTCCAGCTCCAACATTTTATATTCTGGCATTTTATGTCCCAAAATTGCCTCAAATTCTGACATTTTCCTTCTAATTTTCCTGCCAACTCCAACATCCCATTTCCTATATTTTAATATTTTATATTAACCTACAGCTTTTAAATTTAATTCATAGGATAGAGAAAGACAGAGATGGGGTAGGGGAGGAGAAGGAGAAGGAACTTATTATATATTTAAGATGTTTGACACTATTCTAAGCAATAGGAATTTAAATTCATGTAAGCAAGAACGTCCCTGCCCTCAGGGAGCTCACATTCTAATGGAGGAAGTGGACACATAAGAGGAAAAGGGGAAGGGGGTAAGGGGAGAAGGTTGCCACCAGTCAGGAGATCTGGTTTGGAGCTTATTTAGCATGGCGAAGTCCTGGTTCTGGGCAAGATAAGTTGAAAGTTCAGCAGTGAGAGTCCAGGATAGTTCTGGGGTCAGATTATGAAGTTGGCAATGGGAGGAGGTAAGGGTGATGACTAGAGTGGAGATGGCATTCTTTGGGGCTGGTGGCCAATAAGTTCTGTGTCAGCTCTGGCTCTGTATATTAAAGTCTCTCCCAGTTTTAAAATTAGGATTCTAAGATGGGTCAGTTTCTTTGGCTGTCTGCCATTCTTTCATCTCAAAGATTATGTGCTGGGTGTGGGGCATAGGGAAAGTAAATTATGAATGGGAATAACAACTCTTTCTCCTTTTCCATTCCAGAAATGTAATGCCCAAGACACTGGAGGGGCAGATAACAATGGAGAAAACCCCAAGTTACTTTGTAACTAATGAAGCCCCCAAACGCATCCACTCCATGGCTAAGGATACCAAGCTGATTGTGGTTGTGAGGAACCCTGTGACTCGGGCAATCTCTGATTACACACAGACCCTATCCAAGAAACCAGAGATTCCTACCTTTGAAGTGCTAGCCTTCAAAAACCGGACCCTGGGGCTGATTGATGCCTCCTGGAGTGCCATCCGCATTGGGATCTATGCTCTGCACTTGGAAAACTGGCTTCAATATTTTCCCCTGTCTCAGATGCTCTTTGTCAGCGGTGAAAGGCTTATTGTGGACCCTGCCGGGGAGATGGCCAAAGTGCAGGATTTCCTTGGCCTCAAACGGGTGGTGACTGAGAAACATTTCTACTTCAACAAAACCAAGGGGTTCCCTTGTTTGAAGAAGCCAGAGGACAGCAGTGCCCCAAGGTGCTTGGGCAAAAGCAAGGGGCGGACTCACCCCAGGATTGATCCAGATGTGATCCACAGACTGCGGAAGTTTTACAGACCCTTCAATGTTATGTTTTACCAAATGACAGGTCAAGATTTCCAGTGGGAACAGGAGGAAAGTGACAAATGAGGCCAGAAATTCTGGGGAAAATAATCTGATAGTTTGGGGTGAATCACTGTCTAAGATGTGAAACTCCCAAGAGCACTTATGGCCACAGCCTGAGTGCCAGGCAGCTCTCCATCCTTGGTCAGGTTTCTGGGTTCCCACCCCTTCAGAGATGAAACCTTAATGTCTGAGCAGTTAGGAGGTCTTCTTTTTGGGTCTCCCCCCTTCAGTTCTCCCTCATATCTGGTTAACCAGAATCAGAAGAGTGTGAGGAAGGAGTAAGTGGGAGATTGCTTCCAGTGCAGCCCCCAAAGGCAAACAAATGTCTGCTTTTTACAGCCAGCACATGATTAACCTGACTCCAGCAGAGACCCAGCGCCTAAGTTTCAGCTAGTAAATGTCACTGACTAGAACAGTATGAGGGCAATCAGAAAGATACCCTGCCCCCCACACACACTTCTCACACTTCTCTCTCTCACACACACACTCACTTACCAAAAGTCATGTTAAAAAGGGGGGACTTTGGTTGGAAAAAAAAACCCACCTTCCATCCAATTAGGGTATCTGATTTATCCCTTGTTGACAACTCCTTACCCTTCAAATAACCTCATTTCCTTATTCCTTGCACAGGCATATTTATCCCCACTAACTAGGAGTCCTCAGAGGCTTCAAGTGGCTGTTCATGGGGAGGGGAGAAAGGGATCATACCTGTCTGTGGGAAAGACAAAATGGCCCTGGGGAACTCTGACCCTGAGATTGAAGGATGAGTCTGGCATGCCAGAGGTCTTCAGTTTCCTACTGAAAATCCTCTTGTGTATCCTGATCATCCTTGATGTTGGGGGAAAAAAGAAATATTCCTCATTGAGATAAGTCTGCTCTTCAGGGCCACCTCCTCTCTGCCTATTGTAGGAGAGCCTAGATTGCTTCTAGAGAGCTATCAGGGAATAGGACTTCCTCTTCTAAAGGATTGAGGAGTTAAGCTTAGAATGTCCACTCATTTTAGAAGCAGAGAGGCCATCCACTGGCAAGCAGCAGAGTGGCCTCTCAGTCCTTGCAAGATTCCTGAAGTGGTTTCAAAACTAAGACTGTCCAATCCTCTTTTGATTGGAGATGAGAGGGGAAATCTATTTCCTCAGGAAGACAGAATGTGCCATGCTGCTTCTGGATAGGATTTTCCAAATCTTTTATTTATTCTGATGCTCAGGGCCAGGCAGCTGTAGCCTGTCACCCATAAGGCATGCTTCTTCACCTCTTCCCTCCCCTCTCCCCCAAGGGCCTGGGGCATGAGACACATTGATGCTCTGAAATTGGTGCTGTCTATACAGGCCACTATATGTAAGCCCCTGGGTACTTCCAGGTCTTGAAGCCACTAGAATTGAGGCAAATGGCACTGGATAGCTTGGGGAGGGAGAGAGGCCAGTTTTATCTAGGTGGCTCAGGCCAGCTTGCTGCTGCTGGCCATTGTCAGATTCAAAAGAGCTAACTTCATTTGTCAGACTTTGAGGGGGTGGACCAGAAATAGGACTGCGCACATCAGGTGTGGCTGAATAAAATGTCCATTCCCATTAGCGTGATCCAATTAAAACACAGCGTTTGACACAAAGCACTTTTCCACAGGCCGACAAAACCAGAAATCGTTCCAGTAAAACTGAAAATATGTAGTGGGGATGAGTTTAATTTTTCTCAGATGTTATTAAAATGTCATTTCTCCCGCTAAATGAAAACTGTGTTGTTATAAAAATGGAATGCAACCTGATTAATGGGTTCTGATAGCATTTCTTTTAGTCTCCCCAGTTTCCAATGCACTTGCACCCACCCTCTCGACAAGCTGGATAGTCCCAGCTGCATTCTCCTTTGGAGCCTGACACTTGCTTTGCCTCATGGATCTGGATACAGTAGAAGGCAAAGAGGCTCTTGGGAATATTTTACAAAGCCATGCTCAGGGGGGAAGATGGAGTCTGGGGCCATGGCTTTCTCTGTCCCATACAGTTCTGACAAAGAATGGACTTGTGCCTAATTTAGTATATCCAACTGGAACACAGCCTTATAAATGAGAATTATTTTTTCAGACAAGAAAGTTCCTATTGAGCTGAAGGCAATAGAAACACCTTTATTACCAAAAAGAAGATATAAATAAGATATAGAAAAATAATAATATGTGTAAATATATATATATAACATGTAGTATGTGAATATTTGAAAGAAAAAAAAAACCTTAAATGTAACAGGGTCAAGAAGTTTGCACTATTAGCTGCTCATATGACCCATTATAAAAAAAGATCTTGTCTTTTGCCCTCCTCTTCCCCACTCCCCACTCCCTTTCTGCTCTTGGGAAATCAACCCCCTAATGGAAGAGACCCAAAGTAAGTCAGCCTCTGAGTTTTGGAGTATGATTAAGGACCTAAGAGCAATCTATCGAGTGTTAGCCTACTCCAGAGGCAGACTTGGGCTTTCATGAGTCCAGATGGTAACTGGGCAACTGTAGGTTTCTTATTTAACAGGTATCAGGAAGTATCTGCTTAGACAAGAATCCCAGCTGCCCTTTTCTCCCTATCTTGGGGGATCCTCCATTCAGAACCTATAGTTTAGAAGCTTTGAGTTGGAAGGACCATTAGAGGCTGACTCACATCCAAGGGAGGAATGCTTTTTACAATATCTTAAACAAGCCCTTTCCCTTCTATGGGTGTCAAAATTTTCTTTTCTGCCAAACATAAATTTGAATTAGATCATTTCTAAGAGCCTTTCTAATTCAAAATCCTATGATCCACCCCAGATTAGGGACAGTGTTAGCTCAGTCCTCTTACCACATCTGGCCCAACTCCCTTCTCCCAGACCATTCTTCCTATCTAGGAAAATATTGATTTATAGGACAAGGAAAAATCATGCATTTGCAATCAGGTTTGGATCAAGTGCTCCAGAAGAAGAACTCAGATTGTTTATTGAGACCATCACTTCCCTTGCCTGCTCAGCCTCCCTCCAATCTTGGTTTCTTCAGGAAGGTTTAAGAAGAGAGCCCATTCTGGGCCAGGTGTGATAAGGCCTGGGTATTCGATTTGACTCCCAGGGATTAAAAACATGGCCCAGGGTGCTTGTAACTTGTATTGCTTCTTCCTTCCTGTCCCTCCAAGGATTTCTTCTTTATTTAGGTTATATCCCTGTGGTCCAGGGAGAGTTAAAGTGCTTAGTGACTCAATAAGACCTATCCCAGTGTTTAGATGAAATGAAAAAAAAATCTCTTTTTTCTGTATATTGAAAAGAAAAAAGATTTTTTTTTTAAAAAAACCAGGTCCTTTGGTCAAAGGCTAACTATCACCTTCTTAGTGGCAGAAGAGATTCAAGGCTATAACTGCCCTTGCCAAATGTCTTTTCCTCGAGAACCTCCCTGGAAAGGGTCTCTCTCGACTTCAGAGGCAGGAGAATAGGGAGCCATTCTTCAGAGGTGTTGTAAGGGGAGGGAGAGGGAGATTCATTAATTTTTCAAGTGTCCATTTGGGGACATTTCTGAAAGATCCAGATTCCAAAAGGAAATACAAAATTTTATATGGTTAAGTCCTGCTTTCCACATTATTGACTTTGGTTTCATCTTCCATGGCCCCTAAAGGGATCTGCTAAGCCCAAACTGCCTTTATTTTATATGAGACCCTTGACAAAAGGAATTATTTCCTAGCTAGGTGGGCGTTCCCCACCTGCAGAAGGAGAGTTGGGTTAATAACTTTTTTCTTTCCTCTTTAAATGTCAGCATTGCAACCCACAGGAGATTGAATTTTGTATTTGATTTCAATTAGCAAAGCATAAATTATGTTTAATTTTCTACAAGCTGCGTGGATGATTCACTGTTCTGGAAAGGCTGCTATCGGGTGGTTCAGGGCTGGGAATGGAGAATTCAGCCTTCCAAACGATGTGTGCTGCTGACAGTTCTGCCATACAGGCCTCTTTTTTTCTGTATTGTTCTGTACCAGAAGGAGACGACCATCTCAAACTTTAAATCTGAACCAGCCAGCTCTATTTAATAAAACATTGTGGCAGCCATATCTCTGGGCTCCATTGATCATTAGCCTTTGCACATGAACCTTGCCTAAGGTACAAGCAAACAATCAATAAACCAATCAACATTTATTAAGTGTCTATTATATGTCAAGCACTATAGCACTGTCCTGGGTGCCAGTTACGAGGAGACAAAAATGAAATAGTCCCTGCCCTCTAGGAGATTACATTCTGCTGAAGTCCCTGATACTCAGACTCTAGCCCAGGAGATCTTAACCTTTTTTTTTTAATCTTTGACCCTTTTGACTATCAGGTGAAACTTATGGATCCCTCCTCAGAATGTTCTTAAATACACACAATAAAACACATAGGATTACATAGGAAACAAATTTTATTAAATAAAAATATGTTTTTCCCCATTCAGATTCGGCTACCACCTGAAATCTATCCTAGGATCCTGGGTCTTAACCTTCTGCATAAAGCCCAGTGCTAAGATAGAGCTCAGAACCTGATCTATCACTTGGGCATATAGCCCCTGAGGAGACATTAGACTTAAAAGAATTAATTTCCCAAATCTCTGCCAGGTCTTGAAAGTATAAAAAAGAGGTATCAAATCATTGGTGCTTCCACTGTCTTGTTCCTGTCAACTCAGTTCATTTCACCAGACTTATAATGGAAACACACTGGGAAAAGTGGCTACCCATTGAATCCTAGTTTTATTATTTTCTATCTTTGAGACCTCTTTGGCTTCCTGGTGGGGGCTAACCTCTTTCATCATCTAATAAATGATGTGGTTAAATGAGATTATGTCTAAGTTCTTGCACTAAAGCCTCTGATACTAATAGAGTCTACTATGGGTAGGAAGGACACTCTGCTATCCCCTGAGGGAGTTACAAAGCATAAGATGATGATTTTAGGTGTGAAGGACCTCACAGGCTAATGGGGAGGTAATACACAAAGAACTGTATACATACAAGATATATACAGGATAAATTGGAGATAACCCCTGGAGGAAGGTGATGACAAATACCACTGAGAAACAGATATTCCAGAATTAAGATAACTCCATTTCTTTAACTTATGTGGTGATCCCTAATCTCTATACATTCCTATTCATGTCTATCCTCCCACTTTTCTTGAAAACACAACTCTCATTGGTAGAAGAGGTAATGAAATTGCACCAATGGCTCCTTTGTGAACCTTCAGACATCATTTAAATGTGATATGTTGTTATTATTGGGAATAAGACTGGAGCTGTGACTTCACTGGTAGGGAGCTTCCACTGAGGAAATTCCCTCTACCCTTTTCTGTATCTTATGGTCTTAGAATTATTTGGTATACTTAAAGGTCAAGCAGCTTACTCAGAATTATATAGCCAGTGGCAGGATTTGAAATACTAGTCATCCTTAATTCTCTATCCACCATATCAAGCTGCCTCTCTTATTCGTATTAATAATAAATATTAAAATAATCATCTAGATTCTAATGTTTCTGACAGGTACTGAAGTTGGGTTGGACTGCAGAGCCCTTAGGATCTCATTCCATTTTATTATTCTGTAATTTTTCCCCTTTTAATGTTTTGGATCCCATCCTCCTTTGTCTACTCTCAGACAAACCAGCTCCTCATAAAATGATATGATTTTGAACTTCACCTCTTTCATGAAATCTTCATTTACCCACTGATTATCAATGTTCTCTCCCTCTTCAAATTCTCTGTTTATGTTTATGTCTTCCCATTCATTCCAACCCTGATTCAATGAAAGCTCTTGAAGAATAATGACCATCTTGCTTTTGCCTTTCTACCCTTGGTCACTATAATAGTGTCCTGAAAATAGCAGGTACATAAAACATTTTGCTGTTGTTGTTTTAATAAGAGATTCTACAACCATGTTAATGAACCTATGACATGTGCACTGGAGCGTGCCAGAGGGGGAGGCTCCCTTCCCCCTTTCCACAAATGCCTGAGGACATTTCTCCAATCACCCATCCCTCTACCCAGCAGCCCAAAGGGAGCACTTTCTCCCTCCCCTGTCTGGGGCAAGGTGGGGGTCTCACATGTGGTATGAGATTTGTAGTTTGGGTAGTTGGTCTCTAAAAGGTTCACCATCGCTGCTCTATGACATATTGTGCATATTTTATGGGATGTTAGGAAGATCAAGATTTCAATCTAAATTCATACAAAGACTTCCTGTGAGACCCTGTGTGGTCAAATCATTTGACCTTTCTTGGCCTACATTTCCTCTTCTGTAAAATGGGGGTAAGAATAGTATTTCACAAAGTTGTGACTATCTGATTGGATAATACATGTAAAGCACTTTGTAAACCAGAAATCTCTATAAAAATATATCATTGTTACTGAATTTTAAGAGACCTTTGGGATTGTCTTGTCCAACTCTCATTTGGTGGATGAATGACTTGGCCAAGGGCCTATAGATAAGGGGTAGAGTCAGAATTCAAAGCCAGGTTTTATGATTCCCAAGGTAGGGGTTTTAAGTTATCCAGACCATACCACTAATCTAGCCAATCATTCCTGTACTCCAAATTCTAGACTCCAGATAATATTTCTATTTTTTTTTACTCAATATAATTGTCAAATAGAGAGGTGGAATTGGGGGCAAGCTAAAGGAAAATAAGAGCAACTTCTGCTTTCCTGGTAGTCTGGGGGCCTTGGAAAATGGCCCAGCAAATGGCATGTGACAAAATGGAATTGGATAACCACTGTCACTTGAAAAATACTTCCTAGAATTTCCAGAATTCCTAGCATTATTGTAGGATGTATATACTTTGCATGATGGCTGGCTATGCTGTCTGATTTCCTGTACAGAAGACAAACATTTTTAAGATGGACCAAGGAAATTAATGAACAGCAACAATAATGATAACTAGCTTTCATAATTTGCTTTTAAAGTTTACAAAATGCTTTAAGAATATTATCTCATTATACCTTCATAACAACAGTAGATGAAAGATGCTGTTTTATCCCTATTTTACAGATGAAGAAATAGATGTGGACAAATTCAGTGACTTGCTTAGGGTCACACATATAAGAAGTATCTAAGGCCAGATTTGAATTTAAGTCTTCCAGATTAAATCCACCACTGCACTCAACCAGCCAGATACATTTGTTCATCACCTACAATGTGCCAGGCAGTATCCTACAAAATGGAGATACAAAAACGAAAAAGTGATATAGTCCTTTCCTTCAAGGAGTTCATATTTTATCAAAAGTTGTGTGTTTTTCCTAAGTCTCTGAGTGAAGATTAAAACTTTATATTTGAGCATGAGTGTCACATATCCAAAAAGACTCCTCACTCTGGAATGAAAACTCCTGGGTTCAGATTCTGACTCTGCTATTTTCCTTGGAATCTTAGAATATTACTGCTGCAATGGCCTTTAGTGATTGTCTAATCTAAACTTTCTTATTGTATAGATGCAGAAACTAAGTCTCATAGAAATAAATTTTTGGATAGGATACACACACATATGTAGCAGAACTGAGACAAAGGTCTTCATACTCCAGGTTCAGGACTCTATCACCCTAGACTTCTTGGTTGACTTACTTCTATCTGCCTTTGATTTCCTCACCTATTAAAAAAAAGTTTTTATAGAGGACTAAATTTACTTCCAGTTCTGATATCTGTGACCCTATAATAGTGACCATAAGAAGAAGGAATCATGGATGAATGACCCTGGGAAAGGACTGTCAAATCAGGATGGTTTTTATAGTAACTTGAGAGAAGCAAAGATATATACTCACCCATCAGGATCTATGTATGCATGTATTTATGTATTTATGTATATATATATATGTTTGTAAGTATGTATCCATCCATCTATCTATTTATCTGTCAGTCCATCCATCTATCCATCCATCCATCCATCCATCTATCTATCTATCTATCTATCTATCCATCCATCATCCATCCATCCATCCATCTATCTATCCATCTATCTATCCATCCATCTATCTATCTGTCAGTCCATCCATCTATCCATCCATCCATCCATCCATCCATCTATCCATCCATCCATCCATCCATCCATCCATCCATCCATCCATCCATCCATCCATCCATCCATCCATCCATGCATCCATCTATCTATCTATCTATCTATCTATCTATCTATCTATCTATCTATCTATCTATCTATCTATCTATCTATCTATCTATCCATCAGTCTATCCATCTCTCTCGATTTTTCTGCATGTCTAGTTATAAGTATGTACACATGTATACACACATATATGTAGATATAGGCATAAAAGTATACATCTAGTATACATCTATATCAATATATTTATATATGTGTGCCTGTATATGTACATATACATATGTGTATATGAACACATACATACATATGTATATTTTTTTTCTCCCTAAATTTGTTTCTGGAAATAGACTTGGGTGGGGGATGATTGGAGTCTTGGAGTTCAGGCAAGGTAAGACCCATCAAAGAAGAATTAGGGAGCTCTGTGGATCAAAGCCAAAAGAGAGTCAGCAGCTAGTCATACTCATCTTGTCCCCCATGGGTAGCTATAACAAAACAAGAAGCTCAGTCTTTGTTATATGGCCCTGGAATATTCAGTGGTAGCACAAATGGCATAGGCTTATCCCTAGCTGAGTTTAGGATGGAAACAGCATCATGGTAGATTGAACAACAACAATAATTATAATAATAATAATAGCTAACATTTATATATCATGTTGAAGTTTATAAATGTTTCCTCTGTAACCCTGTGGGGTTGATAGGATAATAATACATGTAATACTTTATAGGGTTGTTTTGAGATTAAATGAGATAGAGTAGAAAATTGTTTGTAAATCTTAAAGGACTATATAAATGCTAACCATTATTCATGAAAGTCAACTTTGTGTGGGAGAAAGAAATCTGATTTTGAAGTTGAGATGACCTAAGTTTGAATCCTACCTCTGACTTGCCTTGTGAGTGAGCAAATCCCTTAATTTGCTCCAGGCAACTTTCTAAGACTTTTTTAATGCATCTTTCTAAGGTGCATCAGAGCAGGTACAAACCTCTATTGGTAAAAGGAAGTTCCTAGGGGCAAGCTAGGTGGCACAATAGACAGAGCACCAGGCCTGGAGTTGGGATGACCTGGGTTCAAATCTAACCTCTGCCACTTCCTAGCTTTTGATCCTGGCCAAGTCACTTAACCCCATCTGCCTAGCCCTTACCCTTCTGTCTTAGAGTTGTCACCAAAACAGAAAGTAAGGCTTAAAAAAAAGAAGGAATTTCTTCTCCTGAGAGAACCAAAGAACTCAGTTCTTTCTTAGTCTAGTATTCTTTCCATTAGACTATGCTGAGCCCAACTATTGTAGTCATTCTTTGCCAACAACAATCCACATAAAAAGTTCTCCACATCTCCACATGTTTCTTTGGGTACTAAGTGAATTCCCCACAGCCCAATTCAACTAGTGGTCACCCTTCATGTGTTATGACATTGGACTAGAGCATTCCTAAGGCAATAGACATAGCTATCAGCACTGGATCCAGGCTTAGTATTCCTTCCAAAACCTGAAGTTCTTTGACCTAAGTTTTAAGATCCCAGGACCACTTGCACATGGAATTCTAGAATCCTTATCCTAGAATACCTACCACTGAAATGCTAGTGTGTAGGGCAGGATTTTGATAGACAATCTAGTTACAGCCATTAATGTTTATTAGAGAAGTTGCCTAGGAATGGAATAGAATTAAAGCTTTCTTTGGTATTTTAAGACCTCATGAACAATAAACTTAGTCCAAGCCAAGGTTTCCATCATAGTTAGGAAATAAAAATGTTGATAGTGTGAGATACCTAGATCCATAAAGGAAAAAAAAATCATAGCCATAATACACAAATACCATTGGCTTTAAGAAGAGATTTATGTAAATTTTATACTTGTGCTACCTTACCTCTCTGACTAACATTTCCCCTTATTATTCCTTTTCTTAACCCTAGATCTTCCCCTTGTACTTCCATCCATCCTTACTCAAGGATGGAAGAACCAAGAGATTCATGAATTCAAACATTCATAACCTTTCAGAGTCTACAGAATTTCAACTGGTCAATCCCCTGCCTTCACAAAAGGCCTCTTCCATAAATCACTTTGAAGAGTGATTGACCTTCTAAATGCCATATTTACATTAAGCATTTCTTTCCCTTTTTATTAAAAAACCCTGGAGTTAGAAGTTAGGAGGCCTAGTCCAAATCCTGGCTCTAATATTAATTCACTGTAACCATGGACAAGTCAATCCTAATCTCTGGACCTCAGAATCCTCTTCAATAAAATGAGAGTGTTGGACTAACTAAGAGTCTTCCAACCTTTTTTTTTAACCCTTACCTTCCATCTTAGAATCAATACTGTGTATTGGTTCTAAGGCAGAAGAGCAGTAAGGACTAGGCAATGGGGGTAAAGTGACTTGCCCAGGGTCACATAGGTAAGAAGGGTCTAAGATCAGATTTGAACTTTGAACCTCCTCTCTCTATGTCTGCCCTGAGCTGTCCTGAGCTCCGCTTTTGTGTCTTCTTATTGGCCTTTGTCTTTTCTCCCTGTACCCAATTACACTCCTCTAATACCCCCAGGGTCAAAGAACTGGCTTATGTTGGGAGTCATTTTGTGTAGACTGGGGTCATTGCAAAGGAATGGGCTTTATCAGTCCAAAGTCCAAAGGTTAGACATAAGTAAGGACCTCTGGATCATGTTGATTGCTGAATGCAATCAAGGGAAGTCATGCATCATATGATCACAGTTGAAAAGGCTTTAGAGATCATTATTCCTAATCCTTCATTTTTCAGAAGACTAAATTGAGGCCCAGAGAGCAGAACAACTTGTCAAAAATCAGCTAAGTTATAAGTAGCTGAACCACAATAATAACCCAGAGCCCTTGACTCCAAATTGAATGCTCATTTATCTTCATTATGACTTTTTTCATCTCATCGAAGAGCATTAGAATCAGAAGACCTGGATTCAAATCCTGACTCTACACTTTATTAGTTGATTGACTTTGGACAAATTACTTGACATTTCTATGTTTTAGTGTTCAAATTTATGAAATAGCTACCCTAACAATGTTCAGAAAATCAAACAAGATCGCATATGTGAAAAGGAAACAGTGGGCTAGAGAGTGACAAAAGAACTGAAAGAGTCAGGAGACTGGGGTTCGCAGAATCCAAGGGTTGGCTGGTCCAAAAAGAGGTTTGATCCCCTGGGTGACATACCTGATAAAGGCGAATCTAGCCTGAAGACATCTAATGATGCAGAATTCTCCGATTCCAGGAGCAAACTACTTGGACTAGTTCTAGTCCTTAAGAAGGGGTCGTTTTGTTGTATATGTATGTTTATGTCTATGTGCATGTGGTATGCCTAATTTTGCCTCTTTGCATCTACTGTGCCTTGCTTCTGCAATAGTTCAGTCCTTTGAAGGTGAGCAGAATAAACCTAATCCCTCTTTTACCTGAAAGCTTCCAGGCATTTCAACATAGCTCTCATGTTCCTGTTCTCCATAACCCACAATTTTTCTTTTCTCCACATTAAACATCCCTCATCCCTCTACAGATGCGCGTGCGCGTGCACACACACACATACACAGTGTGATATCAATGCTTCTACCATCCTGGTCACTGTCTCCTAGATGCTTTCCAGCTTAACAGTATTATCAAGGCTCAAGATTTTATAATGCCACTTAGCTTAGGACCTTTTACAAGTCATTTCCTTGCTCTGTATCTCAATTTTGTGTTCTGTCAAATGAGCACATTGAACTATATTATTTTTGAATTCTGACATTCCTAACTCTATGGGATGATTTGTTACTAAGAAGTACTATAATCAATACGTTTAGGTTACGTCCATCTACTAGGAATAGTTGTTATATTTGAACAAAAGGCATAGACGAGATGGCCTCTGTTGTATGTTTTCATCTCTTGTGTTGTGATGCTGGGGGATTTAAAAGACAAAGTAATATCTAGTGCCATTTGGCCATCCTTTCCTCCAGATGCCAACATGGAGGAATAATGGTTCAACCATAGGCTTGGGAACTAGATCATTAATGTACAGACTTTCTATTCCTTTATTAAGGGAATCTTTTTTTTTAAAAAGCACACTAAGGAAAGTCACTAGTGACATTGCTACTGTGACTGGGTGAAGCATTTAAAAAAAAAGAAATATTTTTATTTTAAATGACATATATTTACTGATATATCTTTTTTCCCTTTTCAACACCCCCCATCCAGAGAGAAAGAAAAATGATACAGTAAAATAGTTCATAATGAAGTTTACCATTATATGTGGTTTCCCTTACCAATGAATATTTCCCCCACCTTGACAAAGGAGGAAAGGAATTATATATTCTCATCCCTTCTTTAGATTCAGACTTACATAGCATTAAATTTCTTTTCTTTGCTGTTAATCTTTCCATTTTAACTGTTGTAATTTTGTGTGTGTTGTTTTCTTGGTTCTCCCAATTTCACTTTGCACCAATTCATATTAACCTTCCCATGCCTCTCTGTAGTCCTCCTAATCAATTCCTCCCTTATTGTACAGTGATAGTCTATTTTCATTCACATACACTATATTTGAACCATTATCCAATCAATGAAAATCTTTGTTGTTATTAGTTTTTTACATAAAAAGGGGTTGCCATAAGTATTTTGGTGCACATGGTACCTTCCTATCTTTGACCTTCTTCTCTACTGCCCAGCTATGGGGCTCCTTGAGTCAAAGAGTATGGACAGTTTTGTCACTTCCTTCACAGCATTCCAAATTGCCTTCCAGAATGGCTGGACCAATTCACAATTTCACAAATCATGTGCTAACTTTTCTTAAACCATTCCCAGAAGACAAGTCATGGTTCTGGAAAGTAAAACTCTATATGAAAAAGAAAAACAAAAAAACCTCTTCAGTGACCTCTTGTTAATGGAAAACTCCTATGTGAGAGACTCATTTCTTCCCCACCAATGTCATGTTTTCTGGTATCTTTCCTGCCCTAGTTCAGACACAACCCTTTAGAAACAAGAAACCAGGGGTGAGCTCAGTTGATTGAGATAAATTGTACTTGATCAAATCTGGATCTGATCTTACATCACTCTCAGTCTGTACCAATCTAGTGTGGAGATACCAGCAACTAGCCACTGACTTTGGTGCGATCTCTGCTTCCCTCCCCTTTTTTTGCTTTCCCCTCTACAAATATTTTAGTGATGAAAGCCCAGCAGTGCAAAAGTCTCTAAGCCATCAAATACCATCTTTACTGTCATACTTCCCCAAGAGATCCATGTCCCACAACTCCTTTCCCCTAATGCATGTTAATATTTTAAGTGCCCAGGCTGGCTTCCATTCACTCCTTGACAGAGTGTTTCCTTCTTTCAGTATGTCCCTGAAGTCTTACTATCAACCACTCCCCTTTTCTATCACCCCCAAGACTCTGATAAATGGGGAGGTGAACTTCCCAGGCAAGCAATACCACTTGTGTATCTCCCCCTTTTGGTTCTGCAGCATCACAATCTCCTGGTACCCACTTCCCTCTGTTCCCCTGCCAGCATGTTGGGCCAGACACAAAAGATATGGTTAGATTTTAACCAATTCAATGCCACTTAGGAAATGCCTATTAAGCACCTGCTATGGTTAGTGCATTATAGAAACAAAGATGAAAAAAACGATAGTCTGTCCTCAAGGAACTTTCAATCTTTTGGAGAAATATAATATAAGTAAGTATTCTATAAAGAGGATTAAAAAATCAAATATGGAAATTCTGGAGGAAAAATGAAAATGAAAGGTAATTCTCAGGTATGTGTGCCTCTGTGTGTGTGTGTGTGTGTGTGTGGTCAATGGAGCTGCATTCAAAAATCCAACCTTGTTAAATACTATCTATGTGACTTTAAGGAATCAATTTGCCCTGATTCATTCTCTTTAAAAAGAGAAAATTGAATGAAATGATCTCTAAAGGTGCTTCCATCTAATTCTTATGGTCCTATGAGATAACACATGATCTGGGCCTTTAAGAAAGATCAAGATTTTAACAGGCACTTAGAGATCCCTTTGGCACTGTTATGGAATACTACAAATGTAGGGGAGGGGAAAGTACATTCTAGGCCAAAGGGTGGCTTTTGGGGATGCCCAAAATGGAAATAACATCATCATTATGGGAGGGAGCTATTATTTCATTTTGGCTAGAATGCTACCTAAAGGAGGAAGATATTTCAAAATAAGGAATCCAATGCATGTAGCCATACTGTATTCTTTCTAAGCCCCAATTTGATGCTAAATCAAGGTAAATATTATCTTCTCCTTCAGGTAAGCTGCTCACTTGAGAAGCCACTGACCCCTATGAAGAGCCAATTCTTCCACTTGTCACACATAATATGACAATCACTCACATTGATGTATAGATTTAAAACTGGCAAAACATTTTACACACATTAACTCATTTGATCACATAACTCAATGCCATCCTTGTGTCTAATAAAGGATTATTTTTTTCCATTTTATAATATCTTTAGAGCCTGAGCTTTTGTCACCAACTTCTTTCCAAGAAATTTTGGGGGTTATTAAAAATCTACAATAAATCGTCAAAATGGGTGTTCTCTCTCTCTCTCTCTCTCTCTCTCTCTCTCTCTCTCTCTCTCTCTCTCTCTCTCTCTCTCTTTGTTATTTATATAGGGAAGGAAAATGTGATAATTAGTAAAGGCTTTGGGATCTTCCATCCCTAGAGCCAGCAGACAAGTAGCAAAGGAGGTGACCACAGCAGATTCTACGGGGCCCACAGAGAAATATTACTGAGCCACGTACTGAATGGTGATGGAAAGACATTCCTTTTTCTGTCACTTAAGAAGAAAACTGGCCCCGTTTTGCTCACTGCACAGCAGCCTCTGAGGGGGCCAAGGGAGAAGCCCTGCTCCCCAGGAATGCCTAGGGAGAAGGCTTTGGAAATGAAAGCTTTCATCATCTTTGGCATTTGTGAGCCTCCTGTCGGGGATCGGGCCACCTCTCAGAGAGGAAGGGGAAAAAAAGGAAATGCAATGGGCATTGTTTATGCCATAGGCAGCGTGGCAAGAGGATGCTATCTAATGCTTGAAAGCGTCATATATCCAGGTAGAAAATCAGCAGCTCCCTTCGGTTCCTTTCTCCATTTCTGTTTGTTTTCAAATAAGGTCAGGGCCAGCAATTCCAGTTAAAGGGCTTTTTGTCTCATTGTTGGCCTGCCACTCACCTGCTCGATGACCTCACCTCTCTGGCTATTGGTTTCTTCACAATAAAATGATGGGGTTGTACTAGGTGATCTCAAATGCCCCTTCCAGGTTTGATATTTCAGATTTTATAATCCAATGTCCCTTCCAAATCAAATTTCTATGCACTATATTCCAAGGTCCCTAGCTCTAATGTCAATCCTACATTTATTAAGTATTTATTTGGTGCAAGGAATAATATTAGGCCCTGGGGACATCAGTAAAAGCAAGGATGAAATGATTCTGATCAACAGTGAGCTTACTTTCTGCTGAGATCCTTTGGATATCATACAGCAGAACTCGTCCTTGTCCTGTTATCTTCTCCTTCCTCTATTATGTTTGTATTTTGGCTAATTCTCCTGCTTGCCTTAAAGAGCACCTAGCACAGTGCATGGCATGTAGTTGTTGTTCTTCCTTCATTTTCTAATAGGACCAAAGACATCATAAGGGTGATGTCTTGACTTAAGAATGAGTTGGATTTAAGTGAGGCAGAGTTGCACAAAGTGGTTGGCCTCACTCTCCCTTCCATAGTCATTAAAGCCCAGTGTCAGAACCAAAGTCAGCATGACTAGCAATGGCTTGGGATGCAGTAGATGACTGGCATGTTGAATGTCTGACCAAGCTCTAAACACTCCACAGTGCCTGCTTCAGCTGCCTTCATGGCACAAAATAGGTACTACAAAAATGCGTATTGCCTGGGCTTGAAAGAGGTCGTTCCTCTGGTGCTAAATAAGCAGCCTTGTAGTGGCATCTTCCCCAAAATTGTCCTTGTAGCATTAAGGTGGGGAAGGAATGGGTTAAAGGCTGCTCCTCATTAGCTAGCCCCAGAAGGCCATGGCAAAGCAGTCTTTATTCGTTCAGAAATGGCTTCACTCTACCTAAAAGAAGAAGAGTTTGCAAATGTCCTCTAACCCTAAATGGGTTAGCAGGTATATTCTGATCTGAAGTATGATTAGCCCGCAATGATTTCTTAGTCTTATTTTCCATTGCTTCATGCAACAAACATTGATTAGGCAGCTGACATGTAGAGAGCACTGTGCTGAAGGAGATAGAAAGGTGAAGAAAACATGGACTTTGCCCTTAAGAAGTCTATAATGGAGAGGGCTGCTAAGTCATAGCATTGATAAACGCAGTATAAACGAGTGGAATAGAATACAGTGGGAGACATGATGTGGGATAGATAGTACAGGGATGGCCTCAGAATCAGAGATCTGTCAATACCTGTCTCTGACACTAACTGTATGGCTATAGGCAGGAAACTACCTCCTAGTGCCCTAGGCAGCCCTTTAAGATGATAAGTTATTGATTTGCATAGGTGGAGGGAGTTTTCACACTATAGGTTTCCCACACCAAAAAAAAAAGAAGAAAGAAAGAAAGAAAAAAAGAAAATTCAGTTCTAGACTAAAAAGAAAGACCAAAAGAAGGAAAAAAAGAGAGAGGGAGGAAGAACAGAGAAAGAAAAATGAAGGGTAGAAAAGAGGAAGAAAACGAGGGGAGAAACATGAAAGGACATATCCAAAAAGTATATAAGAAAGGTAAAGTGAGATTAGATAAAGGAGAGAAGCAATTCTAGGCAAAGATCAGCAGGAAGACTTCACAGAAGAGAGACCAATTAAAGTCTGGATAACATTGTAGAATATAGAATCCCAGAACAGGAAAGAAACAGAAAGGTCTAACCCATTAGGAACAATAGACATATTATATTCTCAAGGCTTTGGGGGGAATTTCACATTCTCATTCAGAGTATCTTCTAGCATTTTTTCATATTAGGCAAGAAAATATTTCTAATTTACAAAAAAAAATCATTTTCTAGATTTAATATTATTTTCAGGTGGTAAGTAAAAAGGAAACCATGCCATATGAAGATAGTTTGAAGAAGCTGGACATGTATGGCCTATTCCAGGAGACAGAGCTTATTCTATAACCCTACAAAATCCAATGAAGTGTCTTTCCATTATATCACACTGCAAATAGAAAAATGTAGGAAGTTCTTCCAAATATTTTTTTCCAATTGGGACAGTATCGATTTAAATACATGGCATGGAGGCATAATATCTATATTAATAAATCAAAATCAAAACTGTCACCTGGAAGAGGGATTAGATCTGTTCATCTTAGCTCTAGAGGGCAGAACCAGGAGCAATGGGTCAAAGTTGAGGAGAGGGAAATTTTGGCTCAATGTGATTATCTTCTAACAACTTTCAAAACTAGAATAATTGCCTTGGGGCAGTGAATTTCCCATCAATAGTTCTTCAAGCTAACTCTGGATGAATATTCCTTTTGGTTATTATAGGAAGAGGTTCATCTAAATGGCCTCTGAAATCCCTTCTGACATGAAGATTCTGTGTAATTCATAGAATTCTAGCATTTTGAAGAATCCTTAGGTCTAACCTTGTGAAAACTTCTAATTTTATAGATTAAAAATTAAAAATAAAAAAGGAAACAGACCAAGAGAAGTTAAGCCTACCTATGGACCTATGATTATACAGATAACAAATAGCAGAACCAGGATTCAAACCCAGGAATCCTGACTACAAATCTAGTGTTCTTTCCCTTCCAACTTGATGATAATTCTGCTTGTTTGCACCCAACTGGCTATGTTGAGGACTTGATTATAGTTTTCCCCAATTGTGGATTCATGAAGGATCATTTCCCCCAAATAGTGATGAACCATTCTCTATTTTTTTGACTAGAGAGGTAATGAACTTCAGCTATTACAAGAGAGATATAATTGAGAATCAACAACAACTTTTAATTTCCTGTACGACTTTTCTATTTCCCAAACACTGATATATCCCTTATTTAATATGGTCCACATAGAAGACCTGGGAAGGAGATAGGGCAGGAATAATTATGCCCATTTTATAGATGAGATAACCAATTATGAAATGACTTGCTTAAGTTACCATAGTTAACAGTGTCAGATCAAAGACAAGAACTTAAGCCTTCACTTGTTATATAGTACAGGCATATTTCAATTAAATCACACTGTCAACCTCCTGGTTATAGTTTAAAAATTCCTGGCTTGGGATTCAGAGATCAACAGAGATCAGTGGAAAGAGCCCTGGATTTAAAGACGGCGGCCCATGAAGGATTCCATCTCTGCTCTGCCGATCACTACTTTATGTGATCTTGGGCAAGTTATTCAATCAATTTCCTCCTCTGTTAATAATTCCAAATATTGACATGGGTTCTTAAAGGAAGCTGGGGACCCTTCTTTCCCAGAGGTCTGTAAATTTGTGGAAGAATCTGTTCTAGATTTGGGCAGCAGCTGGCCTGAAGGCAGGGATGAATGTCATTCTCACTCTCCCCTTCCGGTTATTTCATTACAGGCTAGAGGAGGATAAAAAGGCATAGCAGAAGCCTCAAGCTATGAAGGCAGATAAGAATTCATTCCCACACTGGTCATTAACAGACAATTCCAGGCTCAGATCTCAGGGTCCACTGGCTTCTATAAATTCATTTCAGACTCTCCATTCCTTCTCACAGCTCGGAGCTTGGCCAAGCAAGAGAGAAGGAGAGGTGGGCTAATGTGTTGTAATGAATATTTCTATAAGCTCATTAAGAAAAGATGCATCGGGTCTAATGAGGAAACAATTTTCTTCTCTACTCCCACAGCTAAGGTTAAGAGCTCCCAAGGTCAAAGCCAGCCCATCCCTGAGAAAGTCTCCTGCAACTTTCACTTGGGGCTGATTAAGGCTAATTTACTGCATAATAAAATTGGGGTGAAGAAGGGGGAGGTGGGTTCTAAGAGTAGAAATTATAGTAATGAGACATAAAAGATATTTATTTATTTATTGGGCACACTTTTTCCCCTCCATTTTGGGAAAGCTATTTCACAGTACAGTTGTATTGTAGCGTCTGATAAAACCATTGAGAAATTTTTATCCACAAAATTAAGAAGTAGTGAACTATAAAATTGCTAATTATTTTCTAGTAAATTTACTTTTAAATAACTTTAGACATCAATTACAGGCACCATTAACCACCATTAACCACTGAGTGTATTTACCAAACAAGGAGAGAATACTTATGATTCTTATCCATCCATTTAGGGGTGTGATCTCTCAAATGGCACCCCATTTCACAGTCCCCTCTCCTTATCCTCCAATTACAGAATCTTGGAGCTTGGAGGAACTTTAAAGGTCACTTCATTCTACTTTCAAATGAGAATAGGGATCTCCTCTATAGAATCCTGGGCTTATACTTGGATATTCTGAGTGATGGGGAACTCACTACTACTGAGATAGCCCTCTCCATTGTTGAATAGGTGAGTTTGAAAGTTCTTTAGTTTGAGCAAAAATCTACTTTCTTGTAACTTTTACTCATTGCCTCTAATTGTGTCCTTAGGACCCACACTGACAAAGTCTACTCCCTGCCATTGGACATCCCTTCCAATATATCTCTCCAGGAGGCATGGAAAGTTTAACCAGCAGTAATATATAACAACAGAGCTTTTTCTTTGAAGGGTCATTGCCTAAAACCAGAGGCATCTGAGAGATGAAGGATAGTTGGAAGAAGGCATTTACCACAATGTGTTCAGTTCTTGGTTCCATTTTTGGCCCTGTGATCTGCCTGTTGATTTCAGAGAGGAGGCTGCTTTGATGAACTGAGAGCAGGCACTGTATTTTTAGACAATCAAACAAAGTACCTTTAATAATGTGCCATTTTCACCTGCAGAGATCATTAAAAGCTTCTAAAGCTGCCATAAATAAATGCAAAATGAAATTGTATCTTCACTGGTTGCTTGAGCACAGGAGTGGGTATATGCAGACTATTAGAAACAGCAGGAGGCTAGGAGAGGGGGGCAGTCCTAAGGAGAAGCAAATTTTGTGATAGTCCTTCAGTTCATGTACTACCCCAGCAGCCCCTGTATCCTCAGGAGCTAATGAAAGAATGTGAGTGTGTGTGCAATTTATGGGGAGATGATCTCATACGTTTATAGGATCTGATCTGTAAGCAACCTAACAGATCAACTAGTCTTCCCCTAGATAAGATGCTGTTCATCCTTCTTTTCATAGAAGACCAATGACCTCACAGGATGATGTCATGACTGAATTTAACATGAACTGAATTTAAGTAAGGCAGAGTTACACAAAGTCATCAATCAGCCTTACTCTCTCTTCCAGAGTTATCAAAGTTCAAAGCCAAAACAAAAGTCAGGAAGACCAACCATGGCTTGGGGTGCAGGGGAAGACCTGGGTGTTTTCCTTGTCTGGTCAAGCTCTAGGCACTCCACAGCTCTAGATTTAGCCACCTTCATGGCCATTGGAACAAATTGTTCTTATCCACCCATTCGTCTAAGGGAAATCTTTACATGCTTGAGGTCATTATACCAACAGGTATTTGGCCCATTGGTTACCCTCAACTTCTGTTAGCCCTCATGCTGAGACAGTTTTACCAAGGTGTGCCTGCTGAGCTTCTTGGAACCATAAATGAGAGCTAGGTGACAGGTAGATTCCAAAGTTGGATGAGCAGCCCGAAAAGGGCTCAGTAAACTCTCAGACCAAAAGTGTCAGTCCTCCCTGAATGCTCCATTCACGTTGATAAAGTAATAAAGACCCAGATAAGTTATGTTTTGCTCAAGGTCACAGAGATAATAAGTGACAAACCATTGTTTGGAACCTGATCTTCTGTAAAAGTAGCACTCTTCTCACTATACCATGTTATCTTTCTCTTCATTACATTGCAAGAGTATGGAGGACAAAAGAGAAGAACTGGGAGTTGGAGGTTCAAACCAGTATTCTAATAATGTCAAATGGAAATATATGATCCTAGAATGTTGAGTTCAAAAAGTCTTTAATGGTCACAAATCCAAATTGGCTGTATAGATGAGAATCCTGAGGAACACACATAGTAAATAAATTGCCCAGTGTCTACCAAATAAGTTAGTGATTGATCTGGACTGTGCTTCACTTGCTTCAGGCACACAAAACTTCGGGGTAGAGATATAGATGTAGAATGTATGTCTGCTATCCCAAGCACTGCATGAAATTAGGACGGGAGTGAGGTGGGGAAGATTTATATTCTTGCCTAGAGTGCAAATTTAGCTAGGGGATGGTGCTGCTTTGGTGGCTAAAGCACAAATCTTCTGTCTCCGTGTCCAGTTTTCTATTGCATCTGTGTTCGTATAACTGAAGTCACCTCTCAAATCTGTTTTATCTGTCCATGTTAAAGCAGCTGTCAATGATGTTTTCCATCCCTTTAAAATATTTCCCTGTTATTATCTTGAAAAATGATATCTGACTGCCTTAAAAAAAATTGTGCCACCTCCAAGCATTCTTTAAATATTTGGTCAGGCCCACATCACTAAAAAAAGATAAATCATTTGTTTGTTGCCTTCTTTTTATTTCCATCTGCAAATGTATGTCACATAATGTAGCTTAGACCAATCTCACTAGTTCTTTGCAGAGTCCTTTTCTTCTTAGTATCTCCTCACTTTTTGTGTCCTGAGATAATACTATTCATATCTCTATAGTCACACAACTTATTAAGAGGCATAAAGAAAAATAAGACTTCACCATTTTATTTATTGACTTTTCAGAAGCATTTGACTCAGTAGAACAGAATGTAGCCTTGAAAGTTTTTTTCGGATACAATTTATCTCCCAGGTGCCCATTAAAACTATACAAGATCCTAAAATCGGTACCCAGCTATGAAGATAATTTTGTTCATCATTCCATGCAGTTTTGGTATAAAGTGAGTTATAAAGAAGAAAAAGATTCACTCATCAAAGGTATTCACCAGTGCCAGGGAGGATATCTTCAACAAAGTTTAAGTAAAATAATAATTCTTTATTTAAGCTGGATTTCTCTAATTGCTTCTGTTGAAAAAAATACATTAATTGAAGAAGCAAATTCCAGAACTCTACAAACCTCCTTACTCAAGCTACAGTGATTAGAAAGAGATTAGTCTTAACATCTAGGCTGGAAAAAAAAAACTTAGTGGATAAAAATACATATTGCTTAGACTATGGTGCTCTGCTAGATGGGCAACACTTTGAGTTAAATAATGATAATTTTATCTTAGACACATGAAATAAGTGTATAATGGACTAGACCCAGAAGAGGACAAAAGCTCAGATTGGATCAATAGGATTGGGGAAATTGTAGAGTGTTTTTAATTATTCCAAGCTTTCTATTTCTACATAAGACTACTCTGTTAACAACAATAAAGTTATCAGTAATCTTCATGCTAAAATCTAAGTGTGGTTTTAAACTGTGACAGAAGTTTGCACATAAGTAAAAGTCCTGGGATGAAGAGGATGGATCTTTCTTCTCATCAGGGGAGGGACTCCAGGAGGTTGGAATCTTGAGGAAGCAGAAATTTCCTTCTGAAGAGCAGTTGATCTCTCAGTTTGGAGAAGCTGAAATGGGAAGGCTGGAAAAGATTTTCTCCTGAGGCCATCTTTTTTCTGCTTGTGACTGAAAATTCTTCCCCCTAACATTTCCCAAATTGGAAAAGACTACTGAAGAGAAACTTGAGAAAGACATTTGGAGTCTCTGTCAGACTTTACCCCAGTTCCTGTTGCCTTGGGTCTGAACTGTGGCCAAGGGGCCAAACCCAGGGTCAAACCCAGGTGACTATCTCTCAGGGAGTTCAGGCTGCCAAAGCCTGAGTCCCCCCCCCCAAAAAAAAAAAACTCAAGGAGGGAGGGAAAGGGGTTTAGCTAGAGAAAGGGTCCCCCTTTTCCCCATTTTCCTTTCCCATTCTTTTCCCTGTCAGCCATTCCTTTGTATTATCCCAATTGAGCTTAATTGACATGAAAGTGGTTATCCTTTCCCCAAATTTTGAATCAAGTGTGAGTGAACAGCTTCAAGGGAGAGAGACATATTCTTAAGAACAAACATTTTAGTCTCTAGTAGTGGAGTGGGGATAAGAGGGACAAGAGCAAATCTGGGAGAGCAGCCATAGCTAAGGAGGGAAGGCCAAAGTGGGAAAATCTTCAAACTCCCTCTCCTCTCTCTGAGCCAACCCTAAACATCAGCTGTCTTTCCTAGATCCTGTTTCCTTTATAACCCCAAACTTTTCTCCATTACAGACCTTGAACCTGAATACTGGGGACATTCTCTATAAAAATAAAATAGATTCAAAGCTGAAAGGGACCTTAGAGGCCAACTAATGATGTATCTCATTTTAAGGATGAGAAAATTGAGGCTAAGAGGAGTTAAATGACTATACCAAGGTTATATAGAATTTTTAAATGGCAGAGACAGAATTTGAACTCAGATCTTGACTTGATCTAGTATTTTCCCCATTATATCCTACCGAGTCAAGTTATATAATAATTCACTTTAATTGAATCAAAATAAAACATCACCCAAAGGGGAATTGGAAAGGCACATGGTAGATATGAAGAGTACTACATATTATGACCAAAGTGGGCTTAGGCATGAGAAGTATCATAAATGATATTCTCTGGAATATGTATGACTGAAAGGTGATAAACAAACTTTTGATCCTCTGAAAAGTATCACTAGTGACAATATTCATATTAACCAGATGGATTTGTGCTGAAACAGACTCTTGGGGAGAATTAAAAACATTATGTTATGTATTAAGAATGAAAGGCAAGAATAAATTCATTATCTTTCCCCTAAACCTTCCCCTCTTCTTAGCTTCCTGATTAGTGTCTAGATTACCACCATCCCATCAGTCACTCAGGCTCACAACCTAGAGTTATCCTCAACTACTCACTCATCTTCTCTCAAATACAATCTGTCGACATGTCTTGTCAATTCTATCTTCATAACCTCTTCTGAATATGGCCTCTTCTCTTTTCTGATACTGCCACCACCCCACCCTGGTGCAAACCCCCCTCACCTTATGCTTAGACTACTGTGATAATCTCTTGGATAGAACTGCCCCAAACAGTTCACATTCTCATCAGCTATCAAAGTGATCTTCCTAAATGCAAGTCATCCTTCCTACTCCTGCCCTTTAATTCCAGAGGTTTCCTACACTCTCCTGGACCAAATATAAAATATATTTATATATATGTATATATATAAAATATAAAACTTCTTTCTGGTTTTCAAAGTCCTTCATAATCTGTCCCCTTCCAACATTTCTTCTCACTATTCTCCTTGTACTCTAAAATCCCATGACTCTCACCTTAATGTTCCTTGCATAAAAAAGGCATAAATCAGTACATTTTCATTGGCTGTCCCCCATGCCTGGAATTCTCTCTCATCTCATCTCTACCTCCTTGCTTCTCTAGTTTCCTTCAAGTCTCAGCTAAATTCCTACCTTCTTCAAGAAGCCCCTTGATGCTAGTGCCTCACCCCTGACATTATTTCCAATTTGTATTGTATTTATTTGTATATTGTAGTTTGTATGCTTTGCAGGGAATATTGTTTGCTTTTCTTTGTAACCTCACCCAGCACTTAGCACAATATCTGGCACATACTAGACACTTGCTAAATGCTTGTTGACTTTGCTTACATCATTGGAGGGCAAGTTCTTCTTGATGAAATTCTGTGTCTACCAATGTAGAAAAAGGCAGGATTGTAGAGATTTTGTACTAGAAATTAAAAACAAACTCAGTTCTACTTATGATTGGATAAAATGCAAGCAATAATACAATAAGAAGAAGAATCTGCTACTCAAACAGAAAAAAATATCCAAGGGATAGAGGAAGTTGTGAAATTATCATTTTGAGTTCCATAGAGATGGGATTCAAGACAATTGGGTCCCCAAATCAGGTGAAAAAATGCTTGTAAATTTCCCTGAGAACCTTAAAGAGATATAAACAGATGAATTTTCATTAATATCATTATTATTGTACTCCTGAGCATTCTTCTTAATAAACCATATGCTCCTGTGCAAGTTATTTCACCTGTATGAGACTCGGTTTCCCTAACAGTAAAATTAAAGGGTCTACTGGATGATGTGATGGACTTTCTAGAGCCATCTTTCTATACTATGTCGTAAGATCTCTTCCAGTCCTATCATTCTGTTTTTTAGATCCCCGCAGGACCAGGTTTAGCATTTGAAATTTTCAATGTTCAAAGTTTCCTTCTGGCACTAACATTCTATGCCCTATGTTCATGGGCCTTTTACTGCCTCCCCATCCTGTGATTCTATAATGAACCAAAGAATTAACTTCAGATGCAGATATCCTGACCTTTTAACTAATTAATTAACAATCCTCTCTTCACTGTTTACCATTTAATTAGATGATTAGATCAGAAGTAAAAAGGAAAGCCTTTTACATTTGACCTAACCTTTAGCTTTTTACCTTCAGTTCACTGATCAGAGTCTCAAAGTCAGATCCCAAGCCCCATCCCCTCCAGGCTGACATGGGCACCTTCCTTTTGCTGTCAGTTGCCCTACGAGCATCCTGGCCTCAGCCAACTGAAATGGCCATGGCCTGGGCTGAACATCTCCTACTCCACTAGAAATCTTTCTCTTCTCCCTCTTTCACCTAATTAATTAGCTAGTTAATCCCCATGTCTGAATAATAATAACATTGATGGTAATGAGCTTGATTCATCTAATGCATAAAAATCACATCAGGTCAGATGCAGATAGTACATTAGATGATGAGGAGACAGTAGACCTGTATTAAAGGCAGAACACTTTCATATACTAGCTACAAGACATCAGGCTGTTTGGTCATCTTTGCTGAGCCTCAGTTTCCTCATCTGTAAAATGAGGATTATAATATATGTCAACCAGAATTTATAGCTTTTAAAATAATTTATATAATCCTTTAGGACTTGTGAGGTGCTTTATATATATTATTTCATGGGATTGTCACACGGGGTAGTTGTTATTGTTCCCATTTTATTGAGATGGAAAACAAGGTTTAAAAGGAATTAAAGGAGGCAGCTAGGTAGCTCAGTGGATAGAGAGATAGGCCTTTATACAGGAGGTCCTGGGTTCAAATCTGTCCTCAGATATATCCTAGGTGTAGGACTGGCCAAATCACTTAACCCTCACTGCCTAGCCCTTACTGCTCTTTTGCCTTGGAACAAACACAGTATTGATTCTAAGATGGAGAGTAAAGTGTTTTTTTTTTTTTAAGAGATATTAAATAACTTTTCCATGATCACCTAGATAGCAAGTGACTGAAGGAGACTTTGAATTCAGGTCTTGTTGACTCCAAGTCTCTTACCATATCAACTCTGTCTAGCCTATGGGGATTAAATGTGATAACCTATATAAATTAGGTTATGCCATTAATTGATCATTCATCTCAGACATGTCTGACTTTTTTGTGACCTTATTTGGGGTTTTCTTTGCAGAGAGATAATGGGTTGGTTTGCCATTTCCTTTTCCAGATCATTTTACGTATTAGAAGACAAATAGGGTTAAGTGACTTGCCCTGGATCACACAACTATTAAGTGTCTGAGGCCAGATTTGAACTCATGAAGATGAATTTTCCTGATTCTAGACTCCACATTCTATCCCCCATGCCACCTAGCTGTTCTATTATGCCCTACCACAAGGGAAAAGTCCATGCTCCAAGGAAATTAATGATGATTCCCCAATTGTGTCCTCATCCTCTCTCACTTCACACCCCCAGTGCCTCTGGCCTAAATGGTGGCACAGTATATGAAAAGAAGTGTATGGAGTAGCAGTAATCCTGTATTCTAGGTCTGATTCTGCTGCTAGCTTTCTGTGTGACATTATTCCAGTTACTACTGTTCTCAGCCTCTGGTTCTTCAGCTAGAAGATGAGGGAATGGCCCAAGCTGATTCCTAAGACTTATTCCAGGACTAATATTCTGTAATTGATAGGATCATGTATTGAGAAAGATTTTCAATAAAAAGGGGGGAAAAGTATTTTTTCTACTATGTTAACCTGAGCAAAAAAAAAATCTATTAACCCAGAATGACCTGTTTTCTGAGAAACCTGGCTCATGGAGGGTTTCTTATAATTCTGATACAGTTCAGTCTGGCTCTCCTCACCTTGTGTCTGTAGTTTTGAAAACCCCAGCATCCTGTCTATGTTGGAATCATTGATGTGTAGTGTTGGAAAGGTCCCCAGAAGCTCTCTGGTCAGTACCTAATCTGAAGCACAATTACTTTCAAAAGCAAGCATGGTAGAGAAGGTTTTTGATTATTGTCACTGTTGGGAGCCCACTAGCTTCAGAACAAAACTTGTACCATAACTTAGATTCTTTGAAAACTCTTAAAATTGAACTTAAATTTGCATCTCTACCCATTGGCTCTAGTTCTGCTATCTCCAGGCTAAGAGAACAAGTCTAATCCCTCTTCCAAATGACAACTCTTCATATAGTTGATTCATTTATTTGTGCACTTATGAATAAAGGCCACATCCCTCTTTAAGACTCCTCCAGACAAAACAATCATAAAATCATAGGTGTAGGATAGGAAGAGGCCTCAGAAACCATCTAATACATCACCATCATTTAGATGAGGAAACTGAGACTCCCTGAGATAACGTGATTTGCCCAGTCGCCATGTCAAGTGTTAGAGACAATATTTTTACCCAGAACCTCTGACTTTCTTTTTCTTTTTTTAATTAAATTTTTAATTAATTTAATTAATTTAGAATATTTTCCATGGTTACATGATTCATGTTCTTTCCCTCCTCTCCATGCTCCCCCCTCCCTGAGCCAATGAGTAATTCCACTGGTTTTTCATGTGTCATTTTTCAAAACCTATTTCCATATCATTAATATTTGCAATAGAGTGATCATTCAAAGTCAACATCCCAATCATATACCCATCGAACCATGTGATCAATCATGTGTTTTTCTTCTGCATTTCTACTCCCACAATTCTTTCTCAGTATGTGCAGAACCTCTGACTTTCAATTGTATCATGTTGCCTCTCATCTTTAAACCAGTCTTCTCATGGCAAGGTTTCCAGTTGCCTCACCATGCTAGTCGACCTCCTACACCTTCCATTTTACTATCTCCAAGAGTCTGGAGCTCTTCTGCTGTCCCCATTTGTAATGATCCAGCCAGGCTTATTCTCTCTGACATTGTTCCTCCATACTGAATGTTCTTTATGGATCTCCTACTGATCTCTCAAGACTCATCCTGACTCATCCTCTTTTTCACTTTTTCAGGTACTTATTCTCTGCTAGATAACAACCGATGCCATTGGGTTAATCAAATAAAATGAATTGTGTCAAACTATGAGTGAATGAAAAAGGTAAACATAAGGAAAGATCTCCTTCTAAATGTAGCCAGAAATCAAGCTAGTTTTCTTGAGTTGCCATATTATATTGACACATATTGAGCCCAAAGTTCTTTAAAACTGTCAGGACTTTTTCTTTAAAAAATAATATATCGGAATGTGTGTGTTTGTGGGTATGTGTGTGTGTGCAATACATATATATGTTGTTGATCCTTTGTTTCAAAGAGGACCAAAGACATAATAAGGTTAAGTTTTGATGTGCACATGGGTCAGGTTTCAGTGAGACAGAGGTGAACGAAATCATCAACCCTACTTCCTCTTCCAGAGTCATCCAAGTCCAGCATCAAGACAAAAGTCAGGATGACTGATGATGACCCAGGATGCAGTGGATGACCTTGGGATCTTTGATGTCTGACCAAGCTTTAAGTGCTTCACAGGACCTTCTTTTTTATTTTTTATAACTTTACCTTCCATCTTAGAATCAATACTGGGTATTAGTTCTAAGGTAAGAGAATGGTAAGGACTAGGCAATGGGGGTTAAGTGACTTGCCCAGGGTCACACAGCTAGGAAGTGTCTGAGATCAGATTTCAACCCAAGACCTCCCATCTCTAGTCCTGGCTTTCCATCCATTGAGCCACCCAACTGCCCCGAAAGCACCTTCTTCCATCACCTTCATTACAATTACAACAAACAGTTTTCATCTGCCCTTTCTGCTGGGGAAGTCTTCACATGCTTGAGATCGACATTTCCTTAACTCACTAGTGGGTTCAAAACTTATCAGTTGGTTTCAACCTGGTTTAACCTATCTGCTGAGACAGTTCTGCTGTGGTGACCACTGCCCATGCTGTATACTTTTTTAGAGCCACAGTTGAGAATTGAGTGAAAGGTGAACACCAAAGGTGGATGAGGAGCTCTGAAAGTGGAATGGCAGGCTCTCACACTAGTGCACTAGTCTTCCTACAACAAGAGATTGGAGAATCTCTCCCTCTGTCTCTGTCTGTCTGTCTCTCTCTCTGTCTGTTTGTCTGTCTCTCTCACCACACACACACACACACACACACACACACACACACACACTTTTCAGGCATTTATTATCCCTCCCTTCCACAAACCCTCATATGAAATAAGCAAAGTCTAGCAAAACAAATTCCTGGATTGGTGAGACCCTGAAAGATATGTCTCATTCTGCATTTTAAGTCCATCACTGTCTGATCAAGGGGTAGGTAGAGTGCTTCATCATCAGTTCTCTGGCCCCATGTCTTTTTTCAAAGGAAATGTTTTATAACTATATAGTCCCCATATTGGGCTTTTGAAGCTCATTTTTTAACCCAAATGTATGACTTAAAAATTTATTCCTATTGAATTTCTTCCTATTCAATTCAGCCCGACATCCCAGCTTATAATTACCTCTCTGGATCCTATTTCAGTCAGTGTTTTAGCTATCCCTCACAACTATGTGCCATCCTCAAATATGATAAAAGGGAGATCATCTCTGCCTTTGTCATTGATAAAGATGTTAAAACACAGACTCATGGGTACTGTGCTTAGAGTTTGAGCACTCCACAAAAAAAAGCTATCAGAATTGATATAGACATATTAATAATCTTGGGTTATTGATTTAGAGCTACAAGGGATCTTCATATTATTTGGGGCAATCCCCTTATTCTATAGATTAGGGAATTGATATCTGGAGAAGTTATAACTTACTCAAGATAATCAGGGTGTTAACCAGAGTAGTTGGGATTTGACCCTGGATCTTTCCTAATTTTCCAACTCCAAATCCAGCATCCTTTCAATGGTACATAAGAATACATTTAAATCCATTGAATTGAGATCCAAGCCTAAGGACTGGAGGTCCTGGGTTCAAATTTGAACTCAGAAACTTTCTAGCTATGCAACCCTGGGCAAGTCACTTAACCCCCATTGCCTAGCCCTTTCTGCTCTTAAGTCTTGGAACCAATATACAGCATTGATTTTAAGATAGAAGGCAAGGTTTTAAAAAAAAAGAATGTTTAATAATGAAAATAATAGACATTTATTCAGTGCTTTAGGTTTTTAAAGTACTTTAAATGTGATATATATTTTAAATAATAATAGCATTTAAATATAATTTTAAAGTTTATAAAGGTTTTTACAAATATTATTTAATTTGATCCTCACAATTCTGGGAGATAGCTTCCATTTGTATCCCCATTTTATGGATGAAGAAACTGAGGTTTCCTAAGGTTAAATGACTTTCCAGAGTCAGACAGCTTGGAAGGGTCTAAGGCTAGATTTGAACTACAGATATCAATATCTCCATTTTACAGAAGAAAAACCTCAGAGGCTCAAAGGTTAAACAATTTGTTCAGAATCTTACAGCTATTTATTGTCGGAGTCAAGATTGAAATCTGGAAATGTAGTGCTGAGAATCATTTTTTTTAAACTGGGTATAAACCAAGCTTATCCAGACTACAAGGTGGTCCTGAATTAGCTAGCATACCACTGCTGGTCCCACAATCCTATATGCTCCCATCTCCCAGGCTCCCGATGTTTCCCTAAGCTAACAGCTAACACAGACATGCATTATTGCTCCAAACCAAAAAGGATTTCCAAGGAAATGGGTCTGGACATAAAATAATTCAGAAATAGCCTGTGAATCAACATGAATTTACAATGTGCCAGGCACTGTACAAGGTACTCTGGAGCATATGTTAGTTAATAAATGTTTTTCAAATGAATTAATGTGGAGGCAAAAATACAATGTGCTGATTTCTCTTGGGTCTACTGCCTGACTTTTGTTATCTTCAAATTATTGTCAGGTTTCTAAGAGACTGTGTGGTTTTATTCAGGGAGGGAGAATTGGGGGTGTTCTAGGCTTACAATTCTGGAATCTAGAGCTAGAAGAGGACTTAGAAATCACCAGAGTGATTGCTATAGTGAGGCAAATTTTGGTGTCCTAGAAGAAAAAAACTTCACAACCATTTAAACTGCCCAACATTGGAATGAACTGCCTTTTAAACATCGACTCCCAGTGAGTCAAGATTGTTCCATTCTTTTTTAATTATGCTTTCATCAATTATATGCAGATATAATTAAACAATTTTTTCCTTTATTTTATTCCAGTAATAAACTTGCACATAAGTTTTCCAAAGTTACATGGTTCATGTTGTTTCCCTCCCCACTGTACTCCCTCCTCCTGGAGTTGATAAGCAATTCCACTGGGTTATACATGTATTGTAGAAACAATTATTAATACTTGTTTACTAACATTTTGTGATCCATGTTCTTTCCCTTCATTTCTTCCCAAGATGGTAGGTAGTAGGATATACGTTACACATGTGCTATCATGAAATACATATTTCCATGTTTGTCATGTTGTAAAAAGAAGATGTATATCACTTATATTAGAAAATAACTCATGAAGGAAATAAAATGAAAAATGATTTGTTTCACCCTGCATTGAGATGCCATCAGATCCTTCTGTGGTATTTGTCATGAATCCCTTGGAGTTGTCTTGGATCCTGCATTGCTAATAATAGTTCAGTCATTCATAGTTGATCATTGTACATTATTGTTGTTACTGTGTACAGCCATCTCCTAGTTCTGCTCACTTTACTTTGCATCATTTTGTATAAGCCTTCCCAGGTTTTTTTTGTCATTTATCTATTCATCAATTCTTACGGCACAAGAGTGTTCCATTACAACCATATACCACAACTTGTTCAGCCACTCCCCAATTGGTGGACCTTTCTTCATTTTCCAGTTCTTCATCACCACAAAAAGAGCTGCTATAAATATTTTGAACAAATATATCCTTTCCCCCTATCTTGATCTTTCTGGAATATAGACCTAGTAGGGTATGAATAGTTTTATAACCCTTTGAGCATGGTTCCAAATTGCTCTTCAGAATTGTTGCATCAATTCACATCGTCACCAACAGTGTATTAGTATACCAATTTTCCCACATGCCCTTGAACATTTATAATTTTCTTTTTTTTTTTTGTCACATTAGCCAGTCGCACAGGTATGAGGTAGTACCTCAGGGGTGTTTTAATTTGCATTTCCTTAATTAATAATGATTTGGAGCATTTTTTCATATGACTAAAGATAGTTTTAATTTCTTCATCTGAGAACTGTCTGTTCATATGCTGTGATCATATATCAGTAGAGGAATGAATTGTAGTTTTGTAAATTTGACTCAGTTCTCTATATATTTAATAAATGAGGCCCTTGTCAGAGACACTTGCTATAAAATTTTCCCCAGTTTTTTGTTTCCCTTCTTTTTGGTTGCATTGGTATTGCTTGTGCTGAATCTTTAAAATTTAATTCAATACAATAGAAGTTATCTGTTTTACATTTCATAATGTTCTCTATGTCGTGTTTGGTCCCAAATTCTTCCTTTATCCAAGGATCTGACAGATAAACTATTTTGTGTTCCCCTAATTTGTTTGTGGTATCACTCTTTGTTTCTAAATCACATGTACATTTTTACTTTGTTTTGGCATTTGGCACGAGGTGCATAAAGTGCTGATTTATGTCTGGTTTGTCATTTTTCCAGGCAGTTTTTGTTGAATAGTAATTCTTCCAGAATATTGGCTCTTTGGGTTTCTCAAACACTAGGTTACAACGGTCATTTACAAATGCTTGTTGAGTGCCTAATCTTTTCACTGATCCACAACACTATTCCTAAGTCAGTACCAGATTGTTTTGATGGTTGCCACTTTATAAAACAATTTGAGATCTGGTACAGCTAAGCTACCTTCCTTCATATTTTTCTAATTAATTCTTTGATATTCTTGACCTTTTGTTCTTCCAGATGAATTCTGTCATTATTTTTTCTAACTCCATGAAATAATTTTGGGTTAGTTTGACGTTTCATCCTTTATATTCTTATCTCCTGTTATATAGTAGAGTTTCTGGCATATAGAAGGTAACTAATAAATGCTAGCTGATTAATTCATAAGGATTTAGAATGTTCCCCAAAACTAGAATTTTTCAAGCAGAGGGTTGAAACCTATCTGTCAGGAATATTGGTGAGAATATTCTTGCATTGGGTATTGGTTTGGGTTTGGGGCCTTTTAAAGGTCCCTCCTAACTCTAAGATTTTATCATTTCAGTGAATACGGCCTGAAAGGAAATGCAGCATAGTAGATAGAGCATTAACTCTGCAGCCAGTGGTGTTATGTATTGTTGTTGTTTGATATTTCAGTTATATTCAACACTTTTTTACCCATTCAGGGTTTTCCTGGCAGAAATAATGGAGTAGTTTGCTATTTCCTTTTCTAGTTCGTTTTATAGATATGGAAACTAAGGCAAACAGGGTTAAATGACTTGCCCAGGAACACACAGCTGCAAAGTATCTGAAGTTAGATATGATGTCAGGAAGAGGAATCTTCCTGATTCTAGACTTGACATTCGGTCCATTGTGTCTGCCACCCAGCTATCCTCTGCCACTTGTAGTTTGTATGAACTAATCACTTTGCCCATTTAGGTCCAAGTTTTCTTAACTGTAAAATGAAGATGTTGGACTAAATTATCTCCAGGATTTCTTCTGGAGTAAAAGCTATGAGTCTTTAAACTTCAGTGTTGGACACATTGTCAGGGATTCAGAAGAGCTCTTCTTAAGATAAACACGTGTCCACCTACAAAATTTCAAGTCAGGTAGTAGCAATAGATGAGAGCACTGGGCTAAGAGTCAGGAAGCCCCACGTTCAACTGTAGCTTCCAACAGTTACTAGCTATGTGACTCTGGGAAAATAACACAAACTTTGTTTGCCTCTTTTTCCATAATTATAAAATAGAGATAATAAAAGCTCCTTCCTTTCCAGATTGTAGTAGAAATCAAATGAGAAATTTATAAAGTGCCTACTGGGTGCCAATTACTGCCCTAAGCACTTTACAATATCTGGATACTTGAGGTGGCCAAAGAGGACCAGAAGAGGAGAGTAAAGAAAAAGAGAGGCGAGGGGAGTATGGACAAAAGCTTTAGATTATTCAATTTCAGACGACAAAAATCAAAGTGGAAATATACTCAAATGGTTTCAACAATACATTTTCAACTGAGATCATTATGCAGAAAGATGTACTGGTAGCTGAAGGACAGAATTAATATAGTGAGTAATTCTATCCCTTTAGCAATGTCTTTCTGCATGAAATAATGATTTAATGTCTAACTTTTTCTAGTCCACACATTTCCTAATAACAAACAGTTCCACAGTATGTAACGATGGATATTTCAAGGCAAAAGCACTGAACATAATGGACTGTACCCTGACAATTTCTCTGTAAAGAGGGGCTTGTGCCAAATGGAAAACATGGAAAAGTGAGATTTGGGGAAGAGGAATTTGGTATATGGGGGGGGGGCAACTTGCTACTGTCTCTCTTAAGTAGACATATTACATGTCATCACTGCTTTGACCTCTCCAACTCTATCCTTTTTACCTATGAGAGTGACCTTGCCACTGGCTTCCCTGGCACCTATTAGTATTGGGTTTTCAAGATGTCCATAGAACCTGGAACCCAACACTTTCACATCTGCTGTATGTTCTCTACTGTTTTATTCCTCACTCCAGGGTAAGGTCTGTCTACTTTCCACTGAAGGCTATTCATGGTACCTGCCTTTGTGGGCAGATCAGGAGACAAATTTACAGCACCATCTTACTCATTAAAAATAATAATAACTAGCATTAAGATAGTGACTTATAAACATTATCTCATTTTCCCCTCATAAAACCCCTGAGAGATAGGTGCTATTTTTATCACCATTTTACGCATGAGAAAACTTAGACAGAAAGAGGGTAAGTGACTTATCTAGGTTTACTCTGCTACCAATTGTCTGAGGTTAGATTCAGATTAGGTGTAAAACTCTGTCTACTGTGCCACTTAGTTGCCTCGAGTATGTGAGAATAAACTGCGTCTTATGAGTATAAAGTGAAAGTGATGCCTATATAAAATTAAAATTTTAATGTTATGTAAGATTACATTGTTATATGTTAAATATTTCACACCATAATGAAACAGATAATCTCTAGAACCAGAATCCTTTGTGTCACAACTTATTGCAGTATATATCACATTTTTAATGTATTGTCCTACTAACATCCTTCTTGTATAGCACTGTCTATGTGTTATGTTTTATATTCTATTACATTATTATATTATGTTGTTATGACATGATATATTAAATTATATCATATCATGTCTTATATTAATTATTTTGTGTATTGGAGTAGATGATCTCTAAGGTCATTTTAGAACCAAAGTTTGTGACCAATCTTTTATGTTACAATCTTTTCTATATAGCTATCACATTTATTATGTATCCTCATGGTTTTAGTACTCTAAAATGTAGTACTAGCAGGGGAAATGTTCTAACAAGTGTGGAAAGGAAACAAGACTGACAGTTTGTGGGGGAAGGGCCCAACTGGGAGTGGCAGTTGGGTCTTGTGAGTAGCACTTCCTTCCTGCCGGGAGAGGGCTTGCGTCCTGGTGTTGGAGGAGAGAGGAGCTCATTCAGCCCAGTCTGGAGTGGCATGCTCTTCTTGGTTCAGCCCAAAGACACAGGCTTCTAAAGGTTAGAATTGTTCTTGTTTGCTTTCTGTGTACTGCTAAGATTCTGAATTAGAACAAGAGTAGACGGGAGTGGGACAAACCCTCCACCAGCCTCTGGGGCCTGGCCTCAGGTCTGAAGCTGAGAAAAAACTCCAATCCCAACTAGTTATTAAACTTTATATTATTAAATTCACAGTCAGAGAAGTGGACTATCTTTGCTGGTCATAGAGGGAGCTGAACTTCAGTTTCAGTCATTCAAAGACAAACAGACCTCTTTGGACCCCTGCTGTTTTCTCTCAGCAGGGGGCATCTCTCTCCCCTGCCTCACCAAGCAGTGTTCCCTCTCTCCCCTTAACTCCCCCTTACCCCTATACAAAACTCCCTTTATTCTCCATTTATCCCCATTTTTCCCAATCCTATTTCCTTTCCCAATAAATATTACACAAGCCAGAAGGGCAGCTAAACTCATAGAAAATGAAAAGAGTTAGCCATTAAATGGTAAATTTTCTAGCCACAGAAATTCAAGGAAGTTGTGTTTTCAGGTATAAGGGGGTTGTAGTCAGTGTCATTGGTTTGACTATATCAGTGAAATTATCCTTGTTTTAAAATAAGCATATATATATGAGCAAACGCACAGCTAGGTAGGTGTATATGCATCTCTAAGTAAATGTGTATATATTTTTATGGACACACACATGTAATATATACATACATGTTCACATATGTAAATAGTTATACACACATGAGGAACTGAACTAGTGATTTCATTGTTACAGAGAATTCCCAAATAAGAAAGCTTATTTTTCCAATATCGATCGTTACTTTTCTCCACAATTTGTGGTGCACCTAGATCAGTGAAAATTGATGGCCTGCTGAAGGTCACATAGCCAGTGTGTAACAAATGCTGAACTTGAAATCAGCTCTTCCTGACTCTGAAACAAACTCTTTATCCATATGCCACACTGATGCTATGCTGTCTCTCATAGATGTTGAGAGATATAAATATATGTACATATGTATTGTATATTACATGTTTTATCTAACATCATTGCTATTTATCAAAATTAATGCCACATTAAAATAAAAACTAAAAAGGGAAAGATACAGAATATATTTTGAATAATCTTAACCTGACCCATTTAAATAGATCTTAATGAAGAGAAATGGAAATGGGTATAAGAATGGACATCAACACAGACTATTACAACATTACATAGAAATTTAACTGATTTCAATCAATTAGTAAACCTTCATTAAGCAACCATCATGTGCTAGCCACTGTAGGGAATAACAATCCAAAATGGGAGACAATATGCAAACAAAATATACACAAAACAAGTTGCATACAGGATAAGTAGGAAATAATTTACAAAGAGAAAATATTAGAATATGATCTAACTCAGTCACCACAATGAGACCAAAGGCAAAAGAGCCTAGGAAATATCTGTCAGTAAACACTTGACCTTCCTGTCAAGGATCAAGAAATAGAAACCATGAAAAAACACATTTAGAATTTAAACTCATTTATATAATTTTATGGAGTATGATGGTGGTAGATTGTGAAAACTATTACCTCATAGAGGGTGAGGAATAGAGAGGAAGGGAATGACAAATATCCAAAATGTTGGTGAAAGAACAAAATAAGTCAGATCATTCTTAAAAAATTGAAGGAGGAAACCATGAAGACAATGAACACATTTTTAAAATGGAAAAGATTGATGAAGATATTCATAACAATTTTATTTCCATTCATGACACTGAAGTGACCTGACCACATATGGACCATATAATAGTCACTGAAGTACTTGTATGAAGGATTAGAAATGATACCAAAGACAGGCAGTATGGGAAGAACATTTGTATTAGACTAAGCAAATACATAAAGTCCACACTATTCTGAAGGAATAAATACTCAAAATATCTGAAAAAGAAGAAATCTGAGCATTATTACCAAAACAAACAAAAGAGGAGACTATGAAATACCAATAAATCCTAACTCATATTCCTTATTGGCCATTTTAGAAATCTTTATGATAATAATGTAGAAATGTATCAAGAGAATTCTTGATGAAGGGATGAAAAGGAATAGGCAGGTTTTTATAAATCATACACCAGCACAGACCACATCTTTATAATCTCTCAAATAATTGAAAGGGGTAGAGGAAACAAGATCCCCTTGTGTTTATTTAATTGTTTTTTTTTTTGTTCACTCTAAAAATGAATTCGAGTAGATAGAGCAAAGTAGACCCTAAAGGCTCTCCTCCAACAAGGTGAATCCCATGCATATTTCAAAATCATACAAGAATCTTTGAAAGCTACAATAATAGAGGTGTCTTTTTTCAATGTCCCTCTGATTATTAATTTCAAGTGAGACATGATATAACAAGAAAGGCCCTAGTCTTTTAGGTTTTTAGACTTCCAACTCTGTCTCTTTGTACCTCTTGTGTGAAGGCCTTCCAAGGTTTTTTTCAGGGCTGTTTTCCTCCTTTGGTGTCTACCTGATGCCCAGCTCTCATTTGTGGCTCCAAGAAGTTGACAAAGGTACACTTTGAAAACCAGGTCACTCAGATCATGCCCAGCAGCATGTTCTATAAATGGAATAGGAACTTCCTATAAGTAAAAAAAAAAAATATATATATATATATATATCTGTGTGTGGATGATAGCATACCGATGGCATCCAGCCCAGGAACATTCAACCTTGGAGAGAAGATCTATAATCATTCCAGAGTTCAACACAACTATTCAAACAACCCATACTTGATCCTTTTATCATCTCCCCTCTCAGCCTCAGTTTGCTCATCCATAAAATAGATGATCTCTAAGCTCCTTTCTAGTCTTCATAGTAATCTAATCTGTACAAAAGAGGATTTAGATTTATTGGGCTCAGGTTCAGAGAGTAGAGCTAGGAAGAGTAGATGGAAATTGTTCAGTTAATTTTCTGCCTTGTTTGACTCTTTATAATCTCAGTTTGGGGTTTCTTGGCAAAGGTACTGGATTGGTTTGCCATTTCCTTCTCCTTTTCATTTTGCAGATGGGAAAAATGAAGCAAACAGTATTAAATGACATCCCCAGGACCACATAGATAGTAAGTGTCTAAGGTCAGATTTGCACCGGGATCTTCCTGACTCCAGACCTGGCTCTCTATCCATTGCTCCACCTAGTTGGATGCAGTAGGAAGACTAAACAAAATTTTCTAAAAGTGGAATGGGTACTTTGGGAGGTAGTTAGTTAAAGTCTTCAAGTTATAACTGCATGACTACTGGTTGGGTATGTTGTTGAATGGATTCATTTTTCAGCTATGAATTAAAACACTTGGCTACTGGGGTTCTTACTGCTTCTGATATTTTGTGGTTCCCTGATTCTCCCAAGAAAATTCTTTATATCTACTATTAAAGTCATCGATGTTGGCCTGTGAAAACCCAGTTGATAAATACTAAGGTCAAGGAGATGGCAGTAGTAATAATAACTCACATTTTTCTATGGCTGACAAAATGATTTACTCACAACAGTCTTAATAGGTCATCTCTCTTCTCAGTTTCAGCTCCATTACTAGTTGCTTGCTGGACATCTCCACTTAAATGACCCATCAGCACATCAGATTCAACATGTATAAAATAGAACTTACAATTCTCCCTAAATCTTCTCCTACTGCATCAATCTACACCCTTGTTTCTATCATTGGCACTACCATTCCTCCATTCATCCAGGAGTCATCCTGGGTTCTTCTGTCTCACAACCCCCATATCCAATCAGTTATCAAGTCTTATCAATTTTACCTTGATGCAATTTCACTCATTTGATCTCTTTACTCCACTCCTATTGTTGCAATCTTAGTTGAGACTCTCATTAATCTCTGTTAAAGATTAGTTTTAGCTATCCTTTACCTGTCTCTCCTCCTCCCCCTTCTCCCTCATCATATGTCAGAAATTAAGGCAATGGAACTGGTTACCATGCATCTAATCTCTTCACTTTCCATTTCATCAAATCGATATTCCTAAAGCTCCTTTCTAACCATATCAGTCTCCTACTCAAGAACTTTGAAAGACTCCCAATTGCTTATAGAATTAAATGCAAATTCTTCTGTTTGGCATTTAAAACTCTTCACAGTCTAATTCATTGAGCTGTTTGTTTTTCCCCTCCTGGAAATTACTTGGCATTTATTTGTCATGTACAGGGTGTTCCAAAAGTCTTAGTTCAGTTTTAAGCCAATAAACCTCTCCTGGCCACCAGTTCCAAACCATATCCCTTCTTACTTTTCAGCTTCTCTTTATGTATTGTCCTACATTATTATAATATGAATTTGTCACAGGTTTTGAGCTATCAAAGCCTAAAAATGAATAAGACTTTTGGGACATCCTATGTTTTGCATTTACTTACCTATATACTTTGCTTCTGCCTAATAGAATATAAGCTCCTTAAGGGCAAGGAATATGTTCTTTTTTCCCCTTTGCATTCCAGACACATTTCTGGCATATAGTAGGTACTTAATAAATGTGTGTTTAATTGAATGACTAAGTATTAATATCTCCTCATTACAGAAGGTGAAACAGACTTTTATGTGATTTAGCTGTGGTCAGAGTAAATATCAAAGGTCTAATTTGAGCTCATCTTTCCTCAAGCCAAAGCCTAGGACAATGTCCATTAGTGTACACTACAAAAGATCAGAAGAGATCTCCTTTATGGCTTCTGAAAATTCTGAGACTGACTAATAAATCCAGTCATTGATTTGAAAACAATAGCATATTAATAAACGTCTTGCTGTTTTTCAGGAGAGTCAATTCACTCCTCACAAATGAAGACAAAGTGGGACTTTGTCTGAGAGCTCTAGTCCATAAAATAGTTTGAAAGTCCTTCAGAATAAAAGGCACTATTGAAATAGAAGATTATTATATAGTAATATTCTTAAACTCCTAAGGTACTCCTCCTCAGCTGGCTTTTTAGAGCAGGAAGGTTAAAAAAATGAGCTTTAGTAAAGCCAGTCATAATTCTGAGTTTCTCTGAAGTTGAGCTGTTCAGATCTCTGATCTTAATTAGCTAAGAAACACCTCCCTCTCTGTCCCTCAAATCAACCCTAAGACTTCTGCTTTCCAGAGAATGGCCATCTTGTTGTTCTAATGTCCACCAAGAAAGGGAGAAAGTCTCCTTTTAGACCATAGGCACTCCATTTGTACAATTGCATTTGTTAATGAGGGCTTTTGGCCAATCAAATGAAGGTGGTTCTTTCAGGAAAATTTGACATGAGCCATTAGCTTGTATTTTTAAAAGCCCTGAGTAAGAATAGGCTCTAAAATATTTATAGCAGATCTCTTTGTGGTAGCAAAGAACTGGAAATTGAGATGTTCATCAGTTGAGGAATTGCTAAACAAGTTGTGGAATATAATTGTGATAGAATACTACTGCACAATAAAAATCACATTAATTTAAACACACACATATGTACATTTACACACACACTTACACACATATACACTTATCACATGTATATTGCATGCTTGTATATGTGTATATGCATATATGCATATATATATGCATATATATATATATATATATATATATATATATATATTAGTAGTAGTCTCTCGGAACCGAGGATGATGATTGTCTTTGTGCATTTTCATCTATGATAGATGAGTGTGCACAAAGATACCTGTGCATGAAGGAGATTTAAGTGGAAAAGTCGATGCACAGAGACAGTCCCACTCTCTCGGCATTGGAAGCCTGGGTCCATTGGCACGAAAAGTTGTTACACCTGGAGACTTCCTCAGCTGCATTGGATGGCGGTGTTGTCTTTTGTGTTCCAAAACGCCCTAAGCACTGCACAGTGCTTTGCTGCATCGCCCCCTCAGCCGTTGAACCTTCTTATTGGTTTCTTCTGTCTGTTCGGCCAAAGCAGTCTTCACATGCTGGGTGAGCAAAGCCCTAGTTCACCAGGGGTCTATGACCCGATGGCTACCCTCACAAGATTTAGCTGGTCTGTCGAAGCCTTTGCTATATATTAATCACAATGTGTTCAAGATAGTGAAACATCACCTCTGGCCTGGATTAAGTCAGCAAAATCCTTATTATACATCTGAATTCCAGCCCTTCCCTTCTGTAATCCATCCTCCACACAACCACAGAAATCATTTCCATAAAGCGTATTTAACACTGTCATTTCTTTCATCAAAGACTTTGAATGGCTCCCTCTTGCTTCCAGGATAACATAAAGTCTATAGCTTTGTATTTGAAACCCTTCACAATCTGAATTTTCCAAACTCATTTTACAGTTCTCTCCTTTATAAATTCTACATTCTAACCCATGAATCTCTGCTGTTGCTCAAACTCAACATTTGATCTTTCATGCACACAACCTCTTTCCATAGACTTATCCTGAGATCGTAGAATGCTCCTCAACTCTGAGAACTAAGTTTCCTTTGAAGCTAACTTCCTTATCTCCTAAGAAATTGCTTATTTCACTAATTGCCACTAGTAAATTTTCCCCCAAATTATCATGCATATACCTATTTGTAAATATTTTGAATGCCCACTCCTATTTATCCCCATATAATATAAGCATCTTGAGGACAGAGACTATTTTTTGACCTTGCATATAATAAATGCCAATAAATGTTGACCTGGATTGGATAGGATCAAATTGAATGGAATATTAAAGATAATAAAGAACTTAGAGATAATTTTTTCTAACCCACTCATTTTATAGATGAGAAAAATAAAAGCTAGAGATGGGAAGCAATCAACCCAAGGTTACAATGGTTAGTTTGTGGAAGATTAGGATTAGACCCCTGAGATCCTGAGACTCCAAGTCCTTTGCTTCTTCCATTATATAACAGTTTACATTGTTAGGAATGGAAGGGGCCGTTCAAGAAATGAAATGTCTCTTGACAATCAATCAATCAATAATAAATAAATAAATAAGCATTTACAAGGCACCCACTAAGAGCTTTGTACATATTATATAGATGTTGGTTATTGAGATATAAGGAATGAAATAATCTCTAATTGAAATGAATTTAAATTTCCCCAGGTCAGTGTCCTTCAACTAAATAACACGGACTCTAATCTAGACATAAAACTACATTCTCCCAACCTCAGTTACCTTTCCCATATCTCCCTCTACCAAAATATTTCCTCAAATAAAAAAAAACAAAACCCCAACTCTTGAACATTCAACAACAATAAGCCATAAAGTATGAGGACTGGTAATAATATATAAGATTTAATATTATAATCAAAAAAGACAGAAAAATTAATCTTATTTCTTGGCACCATGTCTCTGAGGATTATATTCATGCCTCTTATAGTGCTTATAATCATTAGGTATGAATAGTAAGGGAAGTAGGATGGCCCAAAGTTAAAATGATAAAAATCCTTGTTTTTGTCATCTTCTCCCACCTCAACTATAAGGCTAACCTTGTGGACAGCCCAGTTAAATTGATTTCATTGTAATTACTAAGGAACAACCCTTCTTATTTAGGCAGAACCTGCCTTGGGCAAGGGTAAGATGTTGGGATGACTTTGCCCAATTTGGGACCCAGTACAGACCTCCCCAGAGCTATAAAATGGGGAAAGAGATACAAAGACCTTGGATCAATGTCACCTACTGAATCATGGCTTAAACTTCAGAAGAACCAAAGGACAGGAGTGAGATAGTAGAGACTGGGGGGGGGGGGCTCTGATTTATAATGTGGGCAGGCTTCCTTGCCAACCTACTGACACATACTCACCCTCTAGGTATTAGTAACCAGGATCAGATAGATACTAGAGACCAGAGGCATTTAATTTAAAGCAAGGCATTTTCTTACCCTCTGCTGTAAAATTTTCTCCTTTGCTCCCTTCAATAATTGTACTAGAATGGAATAAGAATTTCAGATTCCCAGAGGGCTGATGAGCAAGAAGGACCTGGCTTCTCCCTGATCCAAAGGAGGAAGGTAAATAGAAGAAAATAATTGTTATAATATGGAAGGAAAGTTTTCCCTCAATATTTGTCTTGTATATGGTAGGAATGGCCTGATGAATAGGTCTGGTGTAAGACATGCTATAACAATGCAACCTTAGAATGAATGACGGGGTACACAGAAATGGAGGCAGATTTCCTAGTGTAGAAGTTGGTGCACTAGTTTGGGCCTCAGAAATCTAGTCCCAATTTTGCCACTACTCCACATTGTGATTTGAAAGAAAGTCACAATCATTTCTTCCTGACACCTCCTGTTTTCATTGGTAAAATGAGGATATTAGATCAGACAACCTCTGATTTTTTTTTACCAGCTCTATAGATCTGTATGAATGGAATAGTTCAGGAAATCATAATTAAGGTTTGGGCCCAAACTTTACAAATGGTTCCCATTAGCAGTCCTTCAGAGACCTGCTTTAATGAATAGATGAGAATAATTTGTAATTAGCATAAGAGCTATTTCTGAGTAAACGAGAAGATTCTCTAATAAGAAATGATCTTTCTTTCCTTTCCTCCCACTCCCCCACCCCTCCCAACATGACCAACTTACCTTGTACCAGGATACAGGACAAAGAGGCCAGAGAACTGCCCCAGACACTAAACTCACTTTTTTTCTCTGCTGGGTTAATGTCACCAGGGACCTGGACACTTGATGGAAGAAATTGTGGTAATGGGGACAAATGATCTAACACCTGCAATTTAATGCAAAGGAAAACACAGAAGTCTTTCACTCCAAAATGTCAGAGAGTAATTGAATGTCAGGGCTGGGAGGGACTTTGGAATATGCAATTTCTAAGCTGGAAGGAAGTTTAAAAACCATTTAGTCCAACCCCTTTATTTTACAGTTGTACTTGTTATTGTGGGATGGAGGAGGGAGGCAGTGAGCAGAGTCCTGATAAGAGACTTTACTTGGGCCAGGCTGCTGCTTGCAGAGCTGAGATTGATTAGTTGTTCTCTGTCTCTGTCTCTCTTTCTCTCTCCATCTCTCTCTGTCTATGTGTCTATCTGTCTCTGTCTATGTGTCTGTCTGTCTCTGTCTCTGTGTGCCTCTCTGTCTCTGTCTCTATTTCTCTCTCCATCTCTCTCTTTCTCTCTCTCCATCTCTCTCTCTCTCCATCTTTCTCTCCCTCCTCTCTCTCTCTCTCTCTCTCTCTCTCTCTCTCTCTCTCTCTCTCTCTCTCTCTCTCTCTCTCTCTCTCTCTCTCTCCCTCTGTCTCTTTCCCTCTCTTTCTCCCTCTCCCTCTCTCTCCCTCTCCTCCCTGTCCCTCCCTCCCTCCCTCCCCCCCTCTCTCTGCCCCCTATCTTTCCAGTTTGGCACGAACTGTTTCTGAAGAAACTGCAGATTCATTCAACTACTTTAGGAGTTTAGACACCAGGATGACAGATGTGTTTTTCAATTAAGTCTTGGCTGATATAAATTTGTAGATAGAAATTATTTATGCAAAATGCTAGAGCTGGGCAATATTAAGGACAAGATTTTAATTATAAGAACACCAGGTTGCTGAGTCTTTAACTAGCCCCCTTTGTATACCTGGCATAGATAGCTCACCCAATTAAGGTATATTAGAGTTGGAATGAGCTGATGACGTATGGAATGTCAGAGCAGGGAGGAACTTTAGAGGCCATCTAATCCAATGTCCCTCATTTTTCAGAGGAAGAAATTTATGGCTAGAGAGAGGTTAAGAAATTTGCCTGAAGATGCATAGATCCTTAAAAACAACAACCACCACCAACCAACCAAAAACATAAGAATTCCCCTGACTTCTAATAGTGTGAGAGGCAGGGCATGGATTATCACCCCATTTTAAAGATTAACAAAAGGGGCATGATACAATGGGTAGTGCTGGCCTTGTCATGAATAAGACCTGGATTTAGATCCCACTTCTGAGATTTACTACCTAATTAACCCCAAGAAATCTTCCACATCTTTACATATCTTAGGTAACTTCGGGGACTTTTCTGTTGTTAGTCAATTAGGTCCAGACTTTGTCAAAATGCCACACTTTGGGCTTTTCATATCCTCTTTCAGAAACTCAGTTTGCTCATCTGTAAAATAGAGGGGTTTGGCTAGATGATCTTAAGGGCCTCTATAGCTCCAAACCCTGTGAGCCATAATTTTAATGCAGAGTATTCTGATAGACATTGGCAATCCTTCAAAATACCTCCCTAATAAATATGTATATGCATTTTTTAATAGGAAGAATTTATTGCATGGACACAGACCAAACCAAAATGATGAAAAGTAGGCAAATCTACCAAAGAAACCTCTCCAGAGGGGGAAATTGTGGAAAGGACATTGGGTTTGGGGGACATTAGAACAAGGTTCTAGTTTCTGCTCTGACATATCCACTCTATGTCCTTAGATTTTTATTTCCCTCTATTTCCAAGTTGGAAGGGACCTTGGGGGTCATTTAGTGTCTTCCATTCCTCGATTCCTACCTGAATAGGTGGGGCTCCCTGTATAACAGGTTTTTTTTTAACCCCTTTAGGTATATATGACTAGATGTTAGATAGTCCCTGCACTTGAATAAGGGGAAAAATCGTTGTTCAGCTGCATCTGATCTTTTGTGACTCGATTTTTTACTTTCTTGGCAATGATACTGGAGTTGTTTGTCTTTTCCTTCTCCAGTTCTTTTACAGATGAAGAAACTGAAGTAAAAGATGAAAATTCCTGATTCCAGATGCAGCATTATATTAGGTATCCCACTTAGCTGTGTCCCCCATACTTCAAAAGAAAAAAATACTTATCTTTATATTCATATTTGGTTTTCTTTATAATCCTATATATTTTATTTTATTTTATGTATTTAAAAACATTGTTCTAGAGGTGCTGGGTTCAAGTTTGATCTTAGACACAGCTAAACTGTGTAACCCTGGGCAAGACCCTTAACCCTAATTAATACCTAGTATCAATTCAAAGACAGAAGGCAAAGTTTAAAAAAGCAACAAAAAATATGGTTCTGAGAAGGCTGCACTATAGTTTTTACTAGGGTGCTGAAGTGCCCAGGATGCCCCAAAAAGCAGAGAACCTTTGTTCCGCCACATATCCAATCAGTTTTTGATTGATCATCCTTTAAGATGGAGATCCCCTGAAGCAGAACATTCTACTTTTGAACAAATCTATTCTGAGCCTCTCCATTTTTAATAAGGAGGATTAGGATTATTGAGGTCAGCTAACCTTTTTAAAAAATATATATTAGCAGCCCCCATTTCAGCTGTATTCATTTTCTTATGTTGGAAACTTTGGCAAAATAAAATTGTTCCATTCCTTAAGTTTAATGCTTTCTATACCCTCTAATTTTCCTCTTGAGCATCCCTGGAAACAACTGTGTCGGGTGGGCCCAACTCCCTGGGAGTGAGTGAGGAGATGTTCCTCCAGGTTGTGTTCCAATCATTCCTTCCTCCTTTCACTGGTAATTGCTACAGAAGACACATCTAATTTTACAGATCATGGTTTAAAAAAAATCTCTTCCAAAGCTGTTAATAGGAAATTATTCATGTGTCCACTTGGTGCAGAAAGTGGTGAGGAGTTAGAAAGTGTGGATCACAGCTAATCACATCCAGAGTAGACCAAGCATTTGAATATAACCTGCCTACCTCTTAGGTGACCTGGGAGTTCATGGCCTGTGTCTCCCCCTCACTTTTAGTGCTGGTCCTCTGTCAATCCAATTTAATGAATATATTAAATATATGCTATATGCAGAGAGCTATACTAGGAGAGGAAATGGAGTCTAAACACGACAAACTTCCTGCCCATATAGATCTTGCAGCTTGTTATGGGGTGGGGGTGGGGGAGAGTAATACAATAATACAAATAATTATAAACAGTAAAAATAAAGTTAATGCTTTAAGGAAGTGTAAAAATAAGGCTATTTGAGGCAGGAGAGAAAGGTCATTACTCACAGGGAGAATCCGGAAAGATTCTGGTGGAGGTGCCATTTTTGAATTGATCTTTGAAGGATAAAAAAGTATTCAGCAGGTAAAATAAAAATCTAGTCAGCCTAGAGGAAAAACATTCCTGGTGTAGGGACAACATGAGCAAAAGTTTTCAGGTCAGCATGGGAGTGAGAGGATGGTCAGTCCATCCTGGATCTAGCATAAATTGTATGGAAGGGAGTCATGAAAAAAGATCAAAAAGAGATGACTGAATCTGATTAAAGAGCATCTTAAATTCAGGCAAGAAGGCTTGACTAGGGAACCAAGGAGGACATTTCAGCAAAGGATTGACATGACCAAAAAGGATGGCCCCTTCCCCCATCAAATTTCCGGCAAAATGTAGGGATCTTTCATAAGACTGTACTAGATTGTCAGAGGATCAGAAGTCTAGAACTTGAAGGGATCCTGGAGACCATCCAGTACTACCATCTTGTTTTTGGGGGAGTCTTTGAAACAGCTTTGGTCAGTCTCCAACCTCTTGCCTAAGTGACAGGTACAGAGTGTTTTTACCTGGAAATGTGGGAGGTGGGGGTTGAACCTTGTGCAGATCTAAAGCTCCCAATTCTTGCCTTGCTCCCAGATTTTATTTGTTCATTCTTGAGAGCTGCCAAAGGCCATCTCAGACTCATCCCTGACATTCAATGCAAATCTCTCTGGCAAGGATATATCTTGTTGGTACAGTTGGTACAGAAGGTACAGTCACCTTCAAACTTTGTGGAATAGCCTCTACCTCTAAGAAACCTTAATGGATGAGTAGGAATCCAAGATGTAAAGGGAACGATGTAGAATTTTTCAGGAATAGAGAATAATATGAGCAAAATCCTGAAGTGGGAGGGTACATAGAATGCACTGGGTGCGAAGAGCAGGTTTATAGGATCAAAAGATCTTAGAATTCAAAGCTCCAAGGGACCTCATTGTTGAGTCATTTTTTTTAATTGCATTCTATCCTCTCTCACCTCATTTGGGTTTTTCCTGGCAAAGATACTAGAAGAGTTTAACATTTCCTTTTTCCATCTAATTTTACAGATGAGGAAAAACTGAGGTAAACAGGGATAAGAAGTTTGTTAGAGTCACGCAACTAGTAAGTGTCTGAAGCCAAATTTCAACTCAGTAAGATGAGTCTTCCTGATTCTGAGCTCAGTGCTCTATCCACTGAGCCATGTAATTTGCCCTCAAGGAACCTAAGAAGCCATTAAATCAAGCACCACCATTTTACAGATGAAGAAATAGAGACCTAGAGTAGATCAACTGTCTTGTCCAGAGTCACACAGCCAGCAAGTAGCAGCATCAGGATTTGAACCAATGTTGTCCCCAGTGCCTAATTCATTCTATCACTCTGCTCTTGGTTTAGTGGTACCTAGATGGGTAACCAATGAACATTTATTAACCATCTACTATGTGCCAGACTATGTGCTGAGAATGCAAAAAGAGACAAAACAGATCCTGCCCTCGGGGAGTTTACAATCCAATACATAGAGGAGGGTAATTTGAGCTGAGGGTGAAAGGGTGAAGTGGGATCAGAAGGAAGAAAACCTCAAATACCAAGCAAGCAATTCAGGTTAATTTATACTTAGGAAACAGAAGGAAGTCATAGAATAATTTTGAGCAGTGGACAATATTTATGCAGAATGTGACTTGAGTGATGTAGACCCTTCCCTCCAGTGGGGCATAGCAACCCCCATACATGCCTTTTTTAAAATCTTCTGTGACTCTTAGCTATGTTCTCCTTCCCATCTGCCCCAGTGGTCCCCCACATTCAATCCAGTCCATCCTCAAGGTTTCTCAATATCACCCAGGTAACATTGCTCATGAGGGATATGGCTCTAATCCTTCCACTTCTAATATTCTGTGTTCTGTGCTTTAAGGTCCCTATGCAGTTCTGACATTCTCCAGTCTAGATTCTAGGGGCCCTTCCAGCCCTAGTCTATGCACTGAAGATTCCAGTTAATTAGGATTTTGTTGCAGCTATATATCCTAGCCAGTATATCTGCTATACATGAGAAAGCAGTTCTTCCTCAAATCTTGGCCCTCTATTACTCTGCTCTGAGTTCTTTTATGTATTCCTCTCTTTCATCTCTTTCAGTTTATTTTTTCTCCTGTTATTGTAGATAGGGAAACAGCATAGCTTCTACCTGATTGATAGCAACAAAACCTGTTCTTTGTGAGAAAGCTGCCTCTCCCCAGACAGAATGCCAACTTCCTGTCTTCACAGGATTCATTTTCCTGCTGTGTGATAATGAGCAGGGAGCCAGGCCTGGGCACCCAGTCAAACCCTGCTCCTCTGGAGCTTCACTCATCTGGGGATGGCCCTTCCTGGCTGCCTCTGCTCAGCAGGCTATTGACTGGGGTCTGACAACTTCTATGCAAGAATAATAGGCATAGACCTTGAAGTTTTCTCTGTGAGATTTTTGTAATTTTGAGGCTATGACCTCAGAGATCAGTTTGTACAGTGCTTTTGTTTTTTAGGCAAGGAACCTGATTTTCAGAGAGGCAATTGGACTTGTCCAAGGTCACACAGCTAGTTAGTAGCAGAGGAAGGACCTTAAATAGGGACTTTTCTACTCTTCCTCACTCTGCCTCCTAACTGGGGCAAGTAGGGTCTATCATAGTAATGAATTTTTATTTCATTAAATTATCAACTCTGGGACTTCTGGGGAACTGGCTAAAAGGGGAAGAAGATCAAAGGGAGAGGTAAAGACAAGCTAGGACAATATCTGGGTAAACTGGTGATTGATTACTTAGGTTTGTTCATGAATACAAATCGGAGATAAATTTCTATTATAGCAATTGTGGACAGGCAAAACTTGAAATAAAATGGGTACTTGCCAAACAAGGAATGGATGGAGAAAATGTGGGGCATGAATATAATAGATTATTATTAAACAATTAGAAATTATAGGTATGAAAAATTCAGAGAAATGGGGAAAAACTTTTTGGATTGATATAGAAAATTGAAAACAAAATCAGGTGAACAATACATACAGAGACTAGAGGAAGTCCTGGACCTGTGATTTCATTGGTAGAAAGACCTATTTGATAAGCACACACACACACACACACACACACACACACACAAAGAAAAAAAAAACATATGTTTTTTCTTCTACCAATGTAAGTCAACACATTCTTTACAACTTATATTCTTATAGAGTTATCTAGGGATGTAGCCAAGATAACGGCTTAGTAGCACTGAAGGCTGGAACTGCTCAGAGAATCCTCTCAAAGAGTTATTGAAACAGAAGAATTTGAGAGGTGAGCTGGGCAATGGAAAGGAAGAGGGAAATGGGGAGAGAGGGAAATGGGGAGAGAGGGAGAGAAAAGGTTCTTCTTCCCCTCTCTTTTCCTGGGAGAAAGGTAGCCAAGTCTTGTCCCCCTGACAAAGGGAATGTCTCCTGAGAGAATAGTTCTGAGAGATGGAGGATACCCACTGTCACTCCCCTTCAGAAACCTGGGGTCACCCCACTATCAAGGAGAGATGTTTTTCCTTGGGTTAGGCAGTTTGGATCACTAGGATCCTGAGCTAACCTTACCCTTTTGGGGAGAGATGTGATTCTCCCCAAATCTTGTCCCCTTTCCTAGTGTCAGAAACCAGTCAGATCTAATTCTAAAGTAGTAAACAATTTATTTGTGTTCACAAGAGGTAGGGGTGTCAGGCAAGGAAAGTGGGGAGTAGGAAACCCTAACACTGGTCCCCTCTGGCAGACTGGCCCCTCAAGTTCTTGGAGTTCAAGGCTGAGTGCCTTGAACCCTCCTCTGGCCAGCTGCTGGTTGATCCCTATTCCTCAGCTAACTAGCTTTTAATTCAAGAGTCTAGGAACAGGTGAGGGAGAGAGAGAAATCTTAGGGAGAGAGAGAAATCTCAGGGAAAGATCTAGATGGCTCTGGCCAGTGTGAATCCAAATCCAAAACCTTCTTTAGAAATCAGGTAGTTGTTCTTGAAGAGTCTTGGTGGAGGTATTTTTTGGGTCCCAGAAGGAATAACAGGTCCCAAAACCTATAGGCTCTTTCTTAGTTTCCAGGAACACCTTCTTTCCTCCACCTCCCAGACTGGAAGACCACTGACCATTAGCTTCAGAGTTCTAACCCCTTTAGAACACTCAGGCTTCTCTCTCCGCCCCTCCACTGCTGCTCTTGCACTGATCTATCTCTCCTTCAGCCTGGCTTCTCATTGCAACCCCTTGGATCTCTTTTTCTTACATAACATTATCTAAACACTAAGGTTAAGAGACTTGTTCACAGCCACACAGATAGTACAGTATATAGCTATGTGACAAGGAAATCACTTTAAATGACTGATATATATTAATTTAAGGTCACCAAGGAATTCAGCTATGTAATTCCTAAATGAAAACTCAAGTCAGCAGTCAACCTTTTATAGAATTTAATTACAAACAGGAGGAAGAAAGGAATTAGAGATAGAGAGAGAGAGGGAGAGAGAAAGGGGAGAGAAGGGAATAGGGCTTAAATACCCCTTCTGTTTAGGCTGGGCCAAAAGGCCCAAGCCCTTAGATAGCTGAGGCAAAGAAAGGAGATCAGTCCCTATTACTCACATGACCAAAATGGAGAAACAGTCTCAGGGGCCTCCACCTCCAGCTTCCTTCAGAGCCAATTCTCAAAGCACCACCTCTCAGACCAAAAACCTCTCCAACCAACCCCTCAGTTCGCAGACCCCTCTATCTTTAAGGAAACCATCCAAGTTCCCTCCCCTCAGTTCTCACATCTACCAATCACTGTCCATGTCTTCCCTGTGCCAATGGTGGCTCTAGCTTAACCCAGGACCACCCAGGGGTCTGTGGCTTTGCACATGTCTGTTGAAGGTCATATTCTCAAATAATTAAATCTTGATCCTTTGCTGTAGCCCTTCCTAAATCCTGTTAGGACTGAATGGGGTGGAAATTGTATTTTCCAAGACCTGGTTCTGTCATTCCAAGTATCTCTATTGTAAATTCTAAAACCAATCATGACTCAAAGAAATTCCTGTTCTATGCTTAAGCATAGGTCAAAGCCCTTTCCATTGTTCAGCAAAAGGTTTCTGTCCTAAAGTAATCTTAAGAAGGGAGGAGGAGGAACCTCCCATGCCAATGGGGTTCACATTCCAATAGAGTTCCCACTATCAATAGGAAATTTTTCAAGTATGAAATTTCCCAATGGTGAAATTTCCAACATTTATAAGTCTAAGAAAATTTAAGGTTTACAGCTACAATGATGTTTTTTTAAAAGCAAGTTAATTTAACTCAGTTAAAATGTAATAACTAGTTTTGATTGGTCCTGGAAACATGGTTTTTATGGTCCATAGGTTTGGGATGCTGCATAAAAGTTCATGGGCTACTATTTTATTCAGCTGTTTCTTAAAACCCTTACCTTCGGCTTAGTATCAATTCTAAGAGAGAAGAATGGTAAGGCCCAGGCAATAGAGGCTAAGTGACTTAATCAGGCTCACACAACTAGGAAGTGTCTGAGGTCAAATTTGAACCCAGGTCTTTCTGACTCCGGGTCTGGTGCTTTATCTACTGCTCTACCTAGCTGCCCCTATATTTTTCTCAGTTGAAGGGTTCAGAGAACATGACTACTCAAAAGAGAATGAGCCCAAGACATTCCCTGGTTTACCAGAAGATAATGGACTTGGAGGCAATAGCTCAAGATGCTGCAAACCCAAGTCAAGTTGAAGCTGAGCATTTTCACCTGTTCAGCAGTACTGCTAGATATTTCATTATCCCAGTACCAACATCCTGAAGTAGTATAATTGGAGTGAGAGGTTACTGTATCAGGTTTTTAGTATTTGGCAGTGCACGTTTATAAGTATTTTGTGTTTGAAGTGTTACTTTTGTGGTAGAAGAAATAAATAGCTTTCCTAATCCTAACCCATTTTAGAGATTGAATACATTTCTATCAGAGATAATATTTATTATTTTGGGAGAAACTTTATAAGTGGACCAAGCCAATTCCCCTCACCCTTGCTAGGGCTCCAGGGTTGGAATATAAAGAGCCACAGAGTTTCAAGAAAAAGAATACTATTCACCTCTAGAGGCTAGATACAGCCAGGAAAGAACCTGGACTGTGTAAGCCCAGAGCTAAGTAGAGAAAGGATCATCCTGCCTCCTGGGCTATTATGGCTCTTTACAATAATAAAAATAAAAATCAGAGCAGATGTCTTTAATGATTTGAATTTACAAAGTTTGGCTAGCACCTTATCTATATGTCTCATTTCATTCTAGCAACAACCTTGTGAATTATATGTTGAAAAGGCATTATTGCTCTCTTCCTATTTCATAAAAATGTGCTAGGAAAGCAGAGCCTGTAAAGGTAAAATAATTGCCCAAGATCATGAAAACCAAATCCAAGAAATGCAAACCAAAACAATTAGGAAATATCATTTCACTCCCATTAGGTTGGCTAAAATGACAAAAGAGCAAAATCACAAATATTAGAGGAGATATGGAAAAATGGGGAGACTAATATATTGTTGATAGAGCTGTGAATTGATCCAACCATTTTGGAGAGCAATTTGGAATTACACCCAGAGAGTAATAAAACTGTGTATATAGTCTTAGACCTAGTGTTGACGAATTCTATTTTCCAAGGAGATCAGGAAAAAAAGGAAAAGAACCTAGGTGTTCTAAAACATTTATAACAGCTCTCTTTGTGGTGGCAAAGAACTGTAAATTGACAAGATGCTTTTTAATTGTGGAATGGCTAAACAAATTGTGGTATATGATTGTGATGGAATACTACCACACCATAAGAAATGATGTATAGGCTAATTAAAAAAACAACTTAGAACTAAATGGAATAATGAACAGCAAAATGTGTTGAACCAAGGATATAGCTACAGATTTAATACTTGAAAAATAACTTATGAATGTCAACTCTCGAGAATGAGCTGAAAAATGGAAACATGAAAGGTGTAATCTATCTATCTATCTATCTATCTATCTATCTACGTATATATACATATATAGATGCAGGATGACTTCTATGACATAAGGAGGGGAGGAAGTGGCTGAAACATTTGTAAATGAATTTTATTAATTAAAAAAAAAAAGAAAAGGACAATCTCTAAATACCTTTTCAGCTCCAACATTCTGTTTTCTATTTAAAAGTGCTTTACATCTTACAATATACCTTATACAATCTGTGTTTTCTATTGTAAAGTCTTTACATGTGGGGACATCAATGGACTATTCTTTGCCTGCTTAGGAATTTGAACTGTAGAATTCTGGAAAATGAAGAGGTTAGACTAGATGACCTCTAAAATAATTTCCAACTCTAAATATATGATGTTATATTCCTATTTAACATAGGCATTGTCATAGTTACCTTCCCTTAGGATCACTAGGCTTTCAGTTTCCTTATTTGTAAAATTCGGAGGTTGGAGTAGATAAAAGATTCTTTACTTGGTGTCTGAGAACTTGCTTTAAAAATATTTTTATAATTGTATTTCAGTATAATTAGTTTCTTTGGAGTCTTGGGCATTTATTTTATTCATTTAAAAATATTATTCTGAAAAGGTCCATAGGCTTCTCTAGATTGCCAAAGGTATCCACGATGTTAAAAAGGTTATCTATATGAAATTAGGAAGAGTGAAATGAATAGAACTGCAAGCACATTACATACAGCAACAGAAATATTGTTTGAAGAATGACTTGTGTATGTCTACCTTCAGAGAAAGAACTGATAAATAGAAATGAGACATAGTTAAACATACATATATCTTTTAGTCAAATAATGCCTCCTCTAATGGTGTGAGGGGAGAAAGAGATGAAAAGTTAACTGGTTATTTTAATGTAGCAAACAAATAAAATTCTAATTAAAAAAAAAAGAACAACTTTGGAACAAATGGTCTCTGATGTCCCTTCAATGATCCTTTCTATGATCCTGTGACTCCTGAAAAATTGAGGCACCACTTCTTAGGGTGTTAGTCTCATTGTGAGAGTTCATCCCACTTGGAAGGGCAGCTGATCTAGAAGGGCTTTTTCCTTGCACAGATAGGCGGTATTTCCACCAGAGATACATTTTCCATCTCAGTCAAGTGACAGGAAAGACTAAAAAAAGTGGCAGCCCTGTTTGAAGTATCTTGATAAGAGAAGCTTCAAGACAGCCTGGAGAGAAGAAACAGACATATTGATCTCAGCTGCTGACAATTTTTACCACTATATCCAATGAGAAGAAAGAGGACAGAGATGAAACTGAAGAGTTTATACATTTCCTTAAAAAAGGGGGAAAAAAGCTTAATAGGATCTTACTAAATCTCTTCTTGCTCCCTAAATCCCCAAATCCTAGTTATTTCAGAAAGCTAAATTTCCAGAGAAGGAGGCATCTTGTCTTTTGGATTCATTGGAAAGTCATTGGCTAATGAATGAAAAGAACTGGGTTCAAATTTGACTCTTTTTGCATACTACCTGTGTAACTTTAGGCAAATAATTTGACTTTTGAGGGTCTATCTTAAAATTCATTTGTTAAATGCAGTCATTCTATTAGATAAATTTTAAAGTCCTCTCTATGGCAAAATCTATGAATTGTGGCCAAAATTATTTTTAGTTTTACCATTTAGTATGAAAATCTTTCTAAAATGCATCGCTATTTTCTGCTTTCTTAAGGAAAGATTTCAAGACTTGTTTCAATTTGAAATATTGTTGTCATGGTTGTTCCTTATCCCCATGAAGATGTTAAGCATTTTACACACTCTCATCTTATGTAATTTTTTAAAAATTAAAAAAGAACTTTACAGATTACACATTGATACATTTTTAATAATCATTTTCTGACATTTTGCAATCCATGTCCTCTCTGTCTTTCCCAAGATGGAAAGTAATATGGCATACGTTGTACATGTGTCATCACACAATATATATTTTCATGTTTGCCATATTGTGAAAGAAGACATATCACTTACACTAGAAAAAAAATTCATGGAGGAAAAACAATCTCTGCATCTCATGCAATTCTTATCCAGGACTTTTCCTAAGTTCTCCTTAGGACATTTTGTTAAATACAAGAGCGAATAAAATAATTAATGAACACAATAGGTGAATAATCACAGGACTTGAATAGTTTTTAAAAGAAGAAACACAAACTATCAATAGCATGTAAAAATACTTTAAATTACTACTAATAAAAGACATGCAAATTAAAACAACTCTGAGGTTCTACCCATCAGACTGGTAATAAATGACAAAGGAAGAAAATGATAATTGTTGGCAAGATTGTGGAAGGACAGGCACAGTAATTCACTGTTACTGGAGCTGGGAATTGGTCCAACTTTTCTGGAAAACAATTTGGCATTGTATCAAAAAGTTTGGCAATGGAGCATACAATTTGCCCCAGTAATATCACTATTTGGCATGTACCCTGAAAGTCAAAGACAGAGGAAAGGATCCATTTATATGTAAAGGATGGATTCCTACCTTAATTAATGTAGTATAGTCAATATGAGACTGTAATAAACAGGCTATATATACCCTGGACCTCTTTATGAGGTGTGGATCTCTTTGATTGGGTCAATAAGGGATTAGTGTGATTAATTAAGCAAACAAGCTGACCAAGCCTCTGAGAGCTTTAAATAATAGAGGTATTTCAGCAATCACTGGTTTAGCAGTGAGTCAATCAATCAGTAGAGAGCTTCAGTGCCCAGGAGCACCCTGAAGAGGAAGAACCTCTTATCTTTCTAATATTTTGGTAAGGGTAAGGGCCAATGATTCTGAAGGATCTTTTACATTACTCCCTTACACAGCTGACCATGTCTGAAGATACTGAACCAATAGGAGATAATGTATTCAACCAGTGGCAGAGATATACCAAGGACTCACTGAAAACAATCCAAACCAACATGGATGCAGAGATCTAGACTTAAAAAAGTGAAATAACTTCAAGCATCATGACCTTTTATATAAGGGAAGAGTGGCAGCCATGGACTCAAGAAAGGACGTCCAGTTATGATGAAAGGTGAGTTTATCCTTTGTCTACACATGATATTTATATCTTTGACTCATTAAATGTACACTTACAATTAGAAGGTACACTTTCATGGATCTGTGTACATTCGTGAGAGAGTACTTCCCAGGCTGTGAGAGGAAGGTTTTATCCCAAACTGTACTTACCTATCACCTTAGTAATAGCCTTCTAAAAGTTCATTTAAATGTTGAGGTCTTAATATTAATGGGTAATACTGCTGATAGGGACCCATGACTCATGGTACGAGAAACCTTAGCCCCTGACCCTGATAAAAGGCTTAATCTTGACTACTGGGAACATAACCTGCCAATTCCAATAGAAGTGGACCTGGAGAAAATAAGCTGAAAAACTCATTGCACTATTCTTTAATTTAGAAAGATAGGAATAAGGTCTAAAATTAGGTTTCCATCAGTATAGAGAACCTCTGGGGAAGGAAACTCCCTCTGCAAATGTAGGTCATCATTTTGTCTGCATCTTAGAGTCACCTATAACACTAAGAGGTTATATGACTTACCTAGGGTTCAGACAACCAATATTGTAGATACAGATGTAGGATATGAACCCAGGTCTTCTTTGTTACTAGAATAATTCTTCATCCATTGCAGCATGCAGTCTTTGCTTATACCATGTAATAAAGAATTAAATCAAGGTAGGTAATGGGGAGGATGTGTGTGTGTGTGTGTGTGGTTAAACAAATTAAGATATGCAAATGTTATGAATTAATATTGTGCTATAAGAAATAATGCATTCAGAGAAAATTGCAAAGAATTGTATGAAATTATATGAAATTATATAAAGGGAGAAGAACAGGGAGAACAATGTATACAACAACAGAGTAAAGAAAAAACTTGGAAAAATTTTAGAACTTCAATTAGGGCAGTGATCACTGATAGCATCAGAAAATTCATGATGAAGCATTATCCTTCCTTGCCTCTTGGAGAGGTGTAAAATGACACCTACTCTTGTATAATGTATCCCTTTGGATTGCTTGACTGCTTATTTATTAAAAGGAAAACTTTCTATTTGGAGGACAGTGTTAGGCAGGGAGACTGATGTAAAAAAAAGAATAGCAAGCATCAATAAGTCATTTAAAAAGGACACATTAAAGAACATAAAGAAATTCAGAAGGGGCCCAGGCAAGCAAGGCCATTTGTTATTCTCACATTAATTTTAACATATTCTTTAACAAATTGTTCAAAACAAATATTTACAGTTTCATATATAAAAAATTGACTATCTCTTGAGTTTGTTCATTCAACCAATATGAAGTGCCTCTAATTGTACTGTAATTTAGGCTGTCTTTACCTTGTCTATATGGTTTTTTGGTAAATACTTTCATGAAATCTTTGTAAATTGTTCTATGGCATTTCTTCCACCTACCAATTTCATTGCATTATGGAAAAGGAAATACAAGTGCCATAACCTTTTTTTGATAAAGCCAAGTTCACATTTTGGGGTCACTGTTTCTTTTTCTAGATATTCACAATCTCTTTAATACTACATTCTCTAATTTCCCCTGAAATTGGGCCAAGATCGCTGCCAAGTTGCACATTCCATTCTTTCCCCCATCATCAGGGTTATCCTATTCCTTATGTGCTCCATGATGTCTCAACTACCTCTAACAGATCAACAATAACAACTGCAACTTTTTTCCATAACCAGAGAAGTTCATCTGGGATAGGTGATAAATACAATGAGGTGAGAAGGCCTTACCTATTATTTCTCTTTTTTTCAAACCATGGGCAGCAATTTTTTATTCACCATTTTGTTCTGTTGTTTTTTTCCCCTAATGGTCATTCTCTTTGGCAATGAACACAGAAACATAATTGTAATTAACAACAATCTCTTCTGTTGCCACTTATTACTATTCCATCCACTCTAAGAAATCCTTTCTCGTTCAATCCCTTCTCCTTTAATCCTACTCTTTTCTATAACAGACCCTTTAAAAAAAAAAAAAGCAAACTTTTATTGCCCTTGGCTTTTTTATGATCCTCAGCTCATTTTTGAGTTTTATTATTCCTATTTATATAGCATCATGCTCCCATCTTTTTAAAATTCATATTTTGTTACCCTCATTTGTTCCCATATTCCTTGTGCCTTTTAAAAAATCCAAATTGATTAGTGAGTTGTTCTATACTAATCCACATCTTTAGTTTCTTTAGATAATTCATGTTTTTTCTCCTCACTAGAATTGTTTTTCTTTGTATTTTTAGAATTTTATCTTTGTATTTCCCATTTTTCCCCGTTGCACTTCCCTTACAAAATTGTAGTCCTTTGAACCCTATTTGTAACTATTCTCCCTCTTAATCTTTTGAAATCCACTCTAGACAAATCCAAAAGAACACTTGAACTATGTCTGACTTTTCTCTCTTCCATTACAAGCTTGGGAATGAATGGTCAATTCCTCATAAGGTTTCTAATATCCTAACAACTGATTTCTCTCTACTAGGTAATATTAAATTCAGAATAAAGTCCTCTCCTACCTTTGCTTGTTCTTCTACCATTTAAAATATTAAATAATCACAAAAGCAAGTTAAGAAGTTATTGACTACTCTGCATTTGGTAGGAGAAAGACTCCAATAGATAACTATACAACTATTATGCATCTATTCTCTATATATGTGTTTCCCAATTCTTTACTTATTTTTTTTTCTTTTTGTCCAGGTGGTCTGTAGTAAATATAAGGAAAAAGTTGCTTCCATTTGGCCCTCCATCGATCTTGACCCAAACATTCTCTATTCACATTACTGCCTGTTTTACCTCCTCTTGCCTTACCCCTCTTTGCCTATTTTTTCTAAATAAGACTATATTCCTTTAGATCCATATTCCACAAATGTTTTATCCCACCAAATATGAGCAACATTTCTGAGCTCAAATTTATCTCTTTCTGTTAGGATTTTCAATTTAATGTATTGTACCTTTTCCCTAACTTTGTGTGCTTGTATAAGGAGCAGAGGTTTCACCAACGACTCCTTTCTTGAGTTTTGTTTCCTAAAATCTCTTGGGTTTCTTTTGTTTCCTAAAATATTAATAACTATCTGGCAGGAAGCTAGGTAGCACAGTGGATAGAGCACCAAGCCTGGAGTTGGAAGGACTCAGATTCAGATATTTTCTATCTGTGTGACCCTAGGAAAGTCACTTAACTTTGTTTGCCTAGCCATTGCTGCTCTTCTGTCTTAGAGCTGATACAAAGATAGAAAATAAGAGTTTTACAAAATAGCTATTCTTCCTATATCATAGCTTCTTCCCACCCCTCCTATGGTATCTAGATTGATAAATATACATATGCATGTTTCTCCCTCCTCCATCATTCTGGTTTAAAGCTCTCTTGAATAGACTTACTAGACCCCAAGGAAATACATGCTTTTTGAAAAGGCATATTCTATCCTTGGCTGAGAGCCTATCATTTCTATATTTTGAGACATTTATTTGATAAATATAAATTTCACCTTAATGTCTTCTTATTAACCAGATGTTTTCTTCATAAATCACCTCTTCTGCCTCCCCAAACCTTTGTAGTCCTTGCCTTCAATGTACAGCAGTGATGGAAAAACCCTATCTATGACCTTTTAGTCATGCAGATAATAAATGACAGAACTGGGATCTGATTCTGATCCTATGACTATAAGTTAATTTTCCCCACTGTGCCATACTACTACTACTTCCTCTAAGTTTCCTTCTAACTGAAAATATATGCCTATTGATATACACCCATATATGGAGATATATGTATGCATACACACATGTATATATGTGTATTTCTATAAAAATATAAAGAAGGAAATAGCAAACTACTCCCCTCTCTCTACCAAGAAAACACCATATGGTATCACGAAGAATCAAACAACTGAATGACTGAACAATAATATAGGTACATAAAATATAGATGAATATATCATATCTTTCCTGACTCTAAGAGCATAGAAGTATTATTTTTCTTCCTTGAACCTAAGGCCTAGAGAGGCTACATAAATATAGCCTATAGTGTTGGATGTTTCCCTGAAATATACTCTGTAGATATTTAGGTAAGAATTGTAGCATTCTAATTTGATTATACAACATAGGTAGCTTCTAAAGTATCATGTCACCATTGTCAGCATAATTGCTAACATTTATAAAGTGCTTTACAGTTATAAAATGTTCAACTTTTAAATAAGGTGGTGGTGTAGGGTGGATAGATCAGTGATGCTCAAGCCAGAAAATGAGTTCAAATCATTTAATATATCTGTCTCAGTTTCTTCCTCTGAAAAATGAAAATGCTGGACTTGACCTTTGAGATCCTCCCAGTACTAAATCTATGATATTTTGTGATGTGATTCTATGTCTTGATAAATATGTGATCTGGGGCAAGTTGTTGACCCTCTTTTGGCCTCAGTTTCATATTCATCAAATCAGGAGAATGGATGAGTTAGAAGTTCTAAATCTTTGAGCCAATCAATTGATCACTAAACACTGATTAATTTTTCTTTTTGACAAGTACTGTCTTAAGTGGGGTTGTGGTAGAAATACAAAGAAAAGCAAAATCCTATGGTACATGGCATTATTATTGCCATGAAGAAACAGGAACAAAGTAGGTTGAATAACTTGAACCAAATAAGTCAGATGGCATTCAAACCTAGGTTGTTATACAAACTGCCAATCCAATTCTCTTTTCCTCACTGATCCACAATTCCTGTAAGCTTTCCTCTTGGTCTTGCCTTGGGGAACAAGTAGAATCAGAGTGCAGGGTAACACAGTTATAAAATGTTAAACTAAGAAGCTAAAGCTTAGGGATCATCTAGTCCTGTAGAGTCAAACTCAAATTAAAAAGCAAGACTAATAAACCAGGTATAAGAATCTGGACAAGCTGCTTAGTGACTCAGAAAACCACATAGTAGCATTCTCTGTTTTATTATATTTTTCCTAATTACATTTTAGCCTAGCTTAGGCTGTTCTTGGGAGAGTTGTGGGTCCCATGTATGTTTCATACCTCTGATCCAATTTCAACACTTTATTAGAGATGTAGATACTCAGAGCCTTTCTTGGGTGGACAGACCTGGCTCAGGCCACTTCCTTGGTAACTTAGATCCAATTTGGGAATGAATTAAGACACTTGTAAATCATTCACCAGTTAACAAAAGGTTTCCTTAGATAATATAAAAAGGATATCTGACTAGGATACAGTACTCATTTTGAGTAGATAGAAATCCTCTTGCTATCATGACTCTCCCTTAGCTAATCTCCCAATATCCATGCAGAAACATATCTGGACAACAGAATAGGGTGAGACTCCCTGATGTGTGCCAACTCTGCTATAGGACCCTAGATTTTAAGAATATGGGTCTTTTTCATGCTTTTAGGTGAACAAAAAGTCATTTTAATAGGGCTTGAAACCACTAGGAAGCTATATTAATTGCTTGGTGGCTTGAGTCTTAGGCCCTCGGATCAATGAAATATAAGGAATAATTTCCTGGACTTTTAGGAAAAGGACCAACCTAACCTATATGGAGGTGAGTGTGAGGAGGAAAATGGGGAACATAATGACTATCACAGACCCAAAGAAAGAAAATATTCTATTTAAAAAATCATAAATAACTGGCAGGTCTAGAATTTTGAGTCCATTCCTCCCAAATTCTATTCTACTTCCCCTTCCCAGGTATTAAAGTGGATATGGGTGACACAGACATTTCACAATGATTCTCTTCCATAAAACCCTTCTGTTTTTCACCCAAACCTTGCAATCTGCTAACATTATCTCAGGAGGCAGAAAGCACAATATCCATGGAAAAAATAAAACTATGCAACCCATACAGCAGGAACCACACCATTCCCCAACTGTTGGCAACTTACTTGGGTCTTTTCCTTTCAGCATACTGTAATGATTTGCCACAAAGTGATAGGGTTGTAACAGCTCCAAAGTATTTGCTACTCTTTCATCTTCAATACCCTAACTTCTTATTTTAAACTGGTAGGAGAAATACTTGCAGAATAGTGGCAACTACTCCCTTCCCCTCCACTGATAGAACTTTATGATAGAGCCCTGGACTTCTGATTGGTGAGAATTCACCACATTTAGCCCAATCTCAGACTTTCCATGCTGCTTCTTAGCCATCTTCTTATGTCATGGCATTCATCTTATCCTTCTACAACCCCTCTCCACTACCCAGTTTCTGGCTCTAGTTCTGGGAATGACAAACAAGTCAATATTGCCACTCTTGAAAAGGATGTTTTGACGAATTGACCCTTTGATAATTCTTGATGAATTATAATCCCCATTCTTGTGATTTACATGACCAAAATCCCCATCTCTGGCCATCATTCCCCTATAAGTGTGGTCTCCCCTTTTAGAATGTAAGCTCAACTAAAAAACAAGGGGGAAGGGACAAGCGAGAGACCCTTAGAAAAGTGGGTCACTTTGGAACTAGGAGTATAAAGGAAGAGGAAAAGGGAAAAATTTCTTTTTTTTTTAAATTCAAAGATATTTTTCCCAATTAGATAGTAATAATTTTCAAAATCTTCCAAAATTATAAGATCCAAACTGTCTCCTTCTTGTCTCCTTTCTCTCCCCACTTGGAGATGGTAAGAAATTTGATCTGGTCCATACACATATTATCTTGCTAAACACACTTCCATATTGGTCATTTTTCTAAAAGCACACAAAAACAAATCCAATAAGGGAAGATTTCTAAGAAGGGATACTAATTGGAGAGGTAGTGAACAAAAGAGATTGTACTTCTGAGTAGGGACACAACAAAAAGAAAGTAAAAGGACAAATAATGAGGAAAGCAGAATGGAGAGAAACACACAGCTAGTAATTATAACACTGAATGTAAATGGATAAATTTGCCCATAAAGCAAAATGGATTGCAAAATTGATCAAAAACAAAACAAGAAATGTACTTTAAAATGACAGCTATATAGAGCAAAAATAAAGGACTGGAGTAGAATATATTATGCCTCAGCTGATACCATCAAATTTCACCTCAGACACTACTAGCTGTGTGATACTGAGTAAGTCGTTTAGCTTTCATCTGCTTCAGTTTCCTCATATGTAAAATGCAAATAGTAACAATAGTACCAACAACCTGTTGCTGTGAGGATAAAAATGAGACTACATATTTTTCAAACCTTAAAAGGCTACATAAATGTTAGCTATGGACAGAGCACTTATTATCTCTCAAGGCAATCCATGCCAGTTTTGGACAGCTCTGATTATTAGGAAGCTCTTCCTAGTACTGAGCTAAAATTTTTCTTTTCCCTCTCTGTAGTGGCAAAGAACAAATGTATTTTCTTTTCCCCATGACAGCCCTTTAGGCACTTGAAGACAGAGTTCATGCCCTCACTAAATCTCCCTTTCTGCAGGAGAAACATTTCCAGGCATACAGCTCCAAGGATCACCATTGATTTCCTTTCATTCTTTCTTCAATCTCTCCTGGCATGAATAACATAATGTCCATGCCCACTGAGGGTAAAGAACAAAAGTCTAGCAAGAGCCTGAGAAAACTGGCACCCAGAAGTGAGCCTAGCTGGTGGCAAGCTTGCTAGCTGGGTGAAGAAGGTAACATGCATAATTAAAAGAGGCAAATAAATAGAGTAAAGCCAACAGATGCTTTCAGGTTTGGCTGAAGTGAGGGTGACTGTCTCCTAGATGAGCTGCAATGTTTCCAAGAGAACTTGTGTGTTCCTGGTCAAAAGATGATCAAAAAGAAAAACCAGGCTGAAGACAATAACATCACATTTCCATTTCAGCATCCAAAGCCAGCCTTTTCTTCATGCATTTTTGCCTAGTTATGTCTGAGTTTAAAACACAAAGAAGGAAAAAATAATTTTGGAAATTTCCTTAGAATTCATTGGCTATTTTCAATGGCTAGCTTGTGACCGACCACTGCTATGCTTAAACAATCAATGACATTTTTTAAAAAAGGACCCACTATGTTTCAGGAACTGTGCTACATGTAAGGGATATAAAGACAAAGATAAAAAACAATACTCTGCTTTCAAAGAGGGCACATATTAGTGGAGAAGATAATATGAACATTTATTGCTTTACACAAGAATATACAAATCAAGTACAGAGTAAGCTTGGAGAGAAGGCGCGAGAACCAAAGGATCAGGAAAAGCCTCCTATAGTAGATGATTCTAGAGTTCAGTCTTGAAGACTTGGTTTGGAGTAAGAAAGTTCTAGGCATGGGAGACAGCCATTGGAAAAGCCCACAACAGTTGGGAGATAGAATGTCCTGCATGAAGAACAGGTAAAACAGTATGACTGTACCCTAGAGAACATGGAGGCCATATGTGGGGTTTGACTATTCTTCCATTTTTTCTTGTTTTGCACAGACACTATTAGAGACCTGTTTAGGTATTTATTTTTCTTAAAAATTTTTACTCAAGTGTGATATTTTATCTTTTCTAATTACATATAAAGATAATGTTTTAGCCTTTTGATTTTTTTAAATAATTTTGATTTCCAAATTGTCTCCCACTCTCCCTGCCCTCTTCTCTCACTGAGAAAGAAAGCAATTTGTAAAGGTTATACATGTGCAATCATGAAAAATGTATTTCCATATTAATCATATTATGGAAGAAAACACAAAATACAAAGGAAAAACAAAGAAAGCAAAAAACATCATGTTTCCATCTGCATTTTGACTATTAATTCTTTCTCTGTAGGTGGATAGAATTTTTCATCACAAGCCCTTCAGAATTGCCGTTGACCTTTGATTGCCAATAATAACTAAGTCATTCACAGTTGACCATTGCATAATATTTTTTTTTAAACCCTTGCCTTCATTCTGAAACTCAATACTGTGTATTGGTTCCAATACAGGAGAACAATAAGGGCTAAGCAAGGCCAAGTGACTTGCCCAGGGTAACACAGCTAGGAAGTATTTGAGACAAGATTTGGACCCAGGGCAGTTAGGTGACTCTGGATTTTGAGAGTCAGACCTAGAAGCTAGATAAGGAAACAGATTAGAATATAAGTAGTTAAATAGTACTTCAATCAAGAAATGTTTATCAAGCACCTATTTGCTAGGCTCTGCAATACAATCTTTTAAGGTTTATAAAGCCCTTAAGACTATCTCATTTAATATTGCAACACTATGAGGTAGTTGCCATTAATGCTCTTCCTATTTTGTAGATGAAAAAACTGAGGCTCAAAGGGGATATCAGAGGTAGCATTTGAACCTAGGTCTTTCTTATTTTATATCCCAGCCACTTTGCCAGTAATTCCTCTCATTGCTAGGTAGGTAGATCCATATATAACTTTCATTTTCCAAATCTGTCACCATGGACTATAATTTAGTGAATCATTTTCAGTGATGAGGTGTTTGCTCATTCAATCAAAATATAATTTATACCATGTGCCAATGACTTCTCTGTGAAATGCTAAGAGCTCTGATATCTCCTGTTGCATTAGAGCTAGACAGCCAGGCTAGTGATTTATATAGCTCTGGGGCTGGCCCAGGAGCCTTGAAATGCGTATTAATCATATGCTAATAATCACTTCTAGCAAGCAGGTAGCCTTTATAAACTCTTGGTGATCCACATCTCAACTCCCACTCATATTGATGATCTGTACACTCCCAGAGGAGGGTGCATTTCTCCCCTCCCAGGACTCTAAGAGAAGCCCTGGAGGTTCACTGATTTTCTAAAATGACCTGAGCCCCTTTGTGGCAAGTCCTTGCCCATGTTAACTGCCAGCTATGAGTATCCGGCATTATTTCATAATTAACACCAGTGAGCTTTTTTACAAAGGGATATTTATTGAGGAAGTACATCAAAAGTATATGTCACCAAGCATTTTCCCTTTCCCCAACAGTTGGGAGCTCATTCTCCCTTATTCCACCCTAGACAGTGGGGAGAATGGGCTCAGACTTAAAGCAGTTGCTACAGAGATTTTGTACAGTTAAATCCACTCCTAAATGTATGACCAAGTGACGAACTTTATCCACTGCTCTTCTAGGTCAAGCAGCTCAATTGGGTCTTTTCAGCTTAGCTGTCTACAAAATCATGCAGCGTGCCCAATTTCCAGATTGATGGCAGCTTTCTCTACCAACCTTTTAGAGTTTACCAATTTATATCCTACTTGGATACTTTACCAAAGAGCAGAAAACAATTGACATAAAGAAACAAAGGGCAGAAGCCCATATTCATGAGTCAGATTTTAGATTCAGGACTAGCCTTCTTTTCACAAAGACGTTTTTAGCATCTTTAGCTTGAGGAAGAAATATAATTACCCTCCTCATTATAATAACTAGTATTTATATAGTGCCTTCTAAGTGCCAGGCATGTGGTAAGCATTTTATAAATATTATTCTCATTTGATCCTCACAGCATCATTGAGAGATATGTGCTATATTATTATCCCCATTTTTCAATTAAAGAAACTGAGGCAAATTGGTTAAGCGACTTGCTCAGACTGTCTGAGGTCATATTTAAGCTTGGATCTTCCTGACTCCAGGTCCAAGTAAAGTTTTTGTCTGCTGCTTAATTCCAGTTTATCAAATATGCTCTGAATCACAAAGGTCCCTTCTATTATCTATCACTACATTTATCAGGAAACAGGATGCCTAATTTTTTTCATCCTGACTAGGAACATGCAAATTTTAAGTGGAATACTCAAAAACCTAAGGGATGTTTTCTTGTTGCATACTCAAGAGGGTGTGAAAGGGAATGTTTTTTATCTTAACTTAATAAAGTACTTGAAGTGCTCCACCCTTTTAACTTCCTGAATTCTTTTGATGAGATTTCACACCCTTAGGGGACAGGACATGGATCCCACAGACACTGCCCCTTGGTCAATGCTAGGCAAATTGAGAGACTTTGATTGGCTTTTGTGAAGAGGGGTAGAGACAGGAAGGGAAAAGGGGAATAAAAGGTGAGACCAAAAGACAAGATTCACTCTTGGATTCCTTGGTTCTTTGGTGAGGAGACCCTCTCTCAGTGGGTGCTTCAGTGGGACATTCTCTTCAGCTTGAGTTCTGGTGAGATTCTTGGAGGCAGTTACCCTTTCCTGGAATCATTCTGGACTGGAACTTTCTGCTCTGGAGAAGCTTGCTGGATGAGTGACTGGAATTTTCTTCTCTGGAAAGGCTTGCTGGGTGAGTTATTGGAGTTTTCTTCTCTGGAAGGGCTTGCTCAGTGAGTGACTGGAGCTGAAGGAAAAGACTTGCATTGATGGACTCCTGGCTGAAGACACCACAGAGACTTCCACATGGAGCCTGGGACTTAAGGGAGCCCCTACCAAGGGCTGAGTCAGACTTCATTGGAGCAGCACTTAGGTTAGTAGGCTAGACAAATTTCTGTCTCCTTCTTACATTTCCCATTTTCACTATGTCTACCTTGTAAATAAAATCTACTAACAGTCATTTCGGACTTAAGGGCAAATATTTTATAAACAGTGACCACAATCTCACTTTTATAACTCTCATATTGCGTCAAACCCAATTTTAAATCTTACGAGGGCCAGTTTTGGCCAGTCTCCCAAAACACTCATTGCAGACTTATGTCCTTCCAGGCCTTTATCCCTATCTGGTCAGGAAACTAAGAGACACCTCTGAGATCCAAGGTCAGGAAAGAGCTGGCCACACACCCTTTCCTTATTCTAGCAATTTGGAGCAATGGTTCCTGGAAAAAGGACTCTTGGGGTTTCTTAGTTCTTTCTTGATTTTCCAAGCAAAGGACTATCACAGATATTCTCAGAACACTGAAGTCCTAGTTTCTAATTCTGCTGCACTAGTTCCCAGGTTCATAGAATTTGGAATTCATATAGTTAAGAAATTCTTAAACTTTATTTCATGGACCACTTTGCCAGTCTGATGAAGCTATGGACCTCTTCATAGAAAAAATATCTTGTTTCCTATACTTATGAAATGCTAAATTTCAGCATCATATTTTATTGTCTACATTCATAATTGAAGGAGATGGTCAATTTCAATGAATAGTTAATAAAAAACAAAGATACCCAACTTCACATCCTTCTGAAATCTATCAAACAATTTGACCCAGTTGAGGTCCAGAAATCAATTTCCCCAAGGCCATACAAGTGGCAGAGCTGGAAACCAAACCTATTTGTTCTGATTCCAAATCCAATTCTTCCTGCTGCAGTGGGGCCTTGGACCAGAGATAGACTCATATCAGTTTGTTTGATACAACCTCTCCATGTGGATGATATTGGGAAGACAGCTGGAGGCAGGGACAGGGTAATCATGGCGATATTAAAAAAAAAAAGAGAGAGATGGTAGAACATGTATGGGCATTTTCTTAAGAGTTGCAGTTGGTTTTCTGCATGATTAGTAATAAACATTTTTGATTGCCTGAATTGTCAGTGTTTTCAAAATGTCCTGTATTAGCTTCAGTTGTCTCTATGCTTTCCTTGTATCTAGGGGAGCTTGATAAACAATGAGATACAATGCAATAAGAGGGAAAGGCCTTCCTTAGGTCATTTGCCTTGTAGGGCAATGGTTCCTGAGAAATTGAACCCTCAACTTCTTAGTTTATCCTTTTTCATTTTAGGTGCAAGGAATGGAATCTATATCTATACATGAGTGAGCCATACAAATGTAGATGCCCAAGTTCAAGCCAGGTATCACAATTGGCTTAGCATCAGTGCACTGAGGATTAAGGAGAGATGTTCAGGAAAGACCTGTAGGACCTCAGTCTTGCAAAATAAATCAGCCTGAAAGCAAGTCAAATCACGATAAGTCAAGTAGAATCTGAGCCTGATTTTGAGCCTAGGTCCATCACATCAAGGTGGTGTTGGGGAGAATATTCCTTTGAGGTACTGGAAGAAATTACTATGCAGTTGTGCCATGTATCCACTGATGCAGTTAGCTATGATTAAGTATAGGAAAAAATTGGAAAATTCCAGAAAATAAAAAAATTAAAAGGTTCATAAGTTTCAAGCCACCTGCCAAGTGAGTACAGGTTATATCATGGTGAAGTCTGCCATGTCAGTGAATGAAGCATCTCCACTTATCCCTATACCCATAATCTCATGCAAAACTTTCCTCCACTGCTCTCACTGTAGTATTATCTCAGTGCCTTTGTTTAAGAAAGCCCTTATTTCTGTAATGTTGGCCCCATGGTGCAAGAGTAGTGCTTTCAAGCCTAAGAGAAGCTGTGAAGTGTTTCCCATTAGTGAAAAAGTAAAAATTCTCAATATGATTTAAAAAAAAAATCATATGTTGGGATTGCCATGTTGTATGGCAAGAACAAATCTTTGATTTGTGAAGTGAGGAAGCAGACAAAATTCATGCTAGTTTTTATATTGCACCTCAAACTGCAAAAGTAACTGCTATAGTGTGTTATATGGTGTTTAGGAACGTGGAAAAAAAATTTGTAGGCAGAAGATATGAACAGAAAAAGAATGCCCGTTGATTACAATGTGTTTAAGGCAAAAGGCCTTAAACCTATATGAGGACTTCCAGAAAAAAGATGAGACAGAAGGGGAAAACAATTCAGTTACAGCAAGTAGGGGATAATTACCTTGTTTCAGGAATAGATTTAATCTGAAAAATATAAAAAAAATTACCAGAGAAGCTGCATCTGCCAATGAGGTAGCTGCTGCTACATTTCTGGCATAGTTAAGGAAACTTATTAAGGAGGGAGGCTACCACCCTTAGCAAGTCTGTTCCTGATGTCATCCAGTGACCATCATTTTCCTCTCCTCCAATTTCAGAAGATGATTTCTGGCATCTAATCAGAAGCTCAGTAGCCTAAAAGAAAGTCACAATGCCTACATTATCACCCCATTTCATCTCATCATTTCAGACATTGTTGGTGTCCTTCATTCTCAAAATGACCAAAATAGCATCACTATTTTGGGGTCAGTATATATAATGTGTCTGACTGCAACTGATTAGACCAATATGAGCTCAGAAATTTTTACCACATGTTGAACACAAAGAGCCTGTATAAATACTTGGGATGGAGATGTCTCTAAATTTGCACATCTCAATATTTCTTTTGGACTACTGCAAATTCTACTTTAATTCTAGAGCATACCTTTGATGTAGGTACACCATGTTAGATGATCCTATACAGAGTCTCCCATAATCAATACCTAAGTTCTTCAGAGAGACTGTCAAAGTGTCCTTGTAACACTTTTTTGCACTTTATGTGAGATATCCTTAAAATAGTCATTTTAGTTTTAGGTAAATGTGCAGTTAGTATTCAAATATCATGACCAGCCTTTTGGAGTTATGCTCTTTGCAGTAGAATTTGAATGGCACAGTATCATAGTCTCACCTTCATCATCCTCATGGATCATTACAACAACAATAAAGAATAGAAAAGCTGGTGAGAACCTATAATAAGCTATTTTCTAACAAGTAAAACTCTTTTCATTACATGTTATGTACAGCTACAGTACATGATACAATAGTACTGTATGAATATTTTTATTGTAAAATGTATTCTAGTATGGGTAAGGTTTTCCACTGTGCCTTTATCCTTTGTGAGCTATAAAAATCATAATTTTCATCATTTTATCCTTTGAAAATTATTCTTTCCATATACCTCATTGTCCCATAATCTCTTGATACATTATATTTTTTCCATTGATCTATCATCTCTTGAGGATTAGGCTAAAATATGGGGGGGGGGAATGGAGACAGTATATTACTGTATAATAATATACAATGTACTTTTTATAACTGCATTTAATGTTGGTAATATCTTACTGTGTGTTTAATTTATGAATTAAAATATATTATACATGTGTATATAGAAGAAAATTGTTATATATGGAGTTACCAGGTGTTTGCTTATATCTGTAGTTTCAGCTATTCATGATAGGTCTTAGAATGTGTCTCTTATGGATTTGGGGTCCCTACACTGTATATGTTTTGGTGTGACTTTGAAATAAATAACAAGGTTAGGATTAAGGTTAAGGATATTAACTTTCTTAATAAAATTTTAACAAGCTTCTCTGCCTTATATCATTCTAGTCTCAAATCTGGACCACTGGATTGTCTGAATATAATTTGGTTCAGAATATCCCCCCTTTTAAGGAAAGAAGGGTACTATTGGACATGGAAATGGAGAAAGAGGGGGAGCCTTAAGAAGAGAAAGTGGAAAAAAAATATCCATCTTTCTCAGACTTGGAAAAAGACCATTGGAATTCACCATATGAACAACTATTAGGGGGAAGAATGGTCAAAATGGCAAGAAATCTCAATGTGGGAGGATAAATAAGACCTAACCTTTGGTGGTACTGTGATCCATATGAACTCTTTAAGTAATAAAGGAAAACAATGCCCTCTAACTTTCTATGACTATCGTATTATGAAATAAGTGACTAAAGCACCTGGAGAGCTGAGTATAGACTAACTTCTTTCTGATATGTTGCCCAGTGTCTAGGGCAAAACTATTCTTAAGTTAAGCAAATACTTGTCTGTATGGTACCTGATATTGTCTATTTCTTGGTGAGTTTAGGTGTGAGAGGGTTTTGTTATCTCACTGTTCTCTCTACTTATCTATGGTTAAGAAAGCTTACAGACTTGTGGACCAGCTCTGCTGTATGATCTGCTATGGCTTTCAGTAGCTTTGGTTTGAAGATGTGAAGTTCAAGTAAGAAGTAAGATTTCATCCTTCTAAAATGAATGCTGCCAATCAAAATATGCATCTTGGGATATCATATGCTAATTTAGGAGGTAGAAGAATTAATTAAGTTCAAGATCCAGGTCTTTTGCTTACCAGCCATGTGATTTTGGACAAGTGACCACCTCTGTGCCTCAATTTCTCCTCACAAAATATGTAATTATCTTCTAGGGTGGCACTCAAATGATGTACGATTAATCTAAGATGTTTTGAAAATTGTTAGGCTATCTACCAATTCAAGGAAATGTTACCATTACTTGTTTCAGATGCTTCCATCAATCAAAACATTTTTGGAATTCCTCTTTGTGAATTGTCATAAATGTCTGAGTCACATTAAAAGAAATTTCATCATGAGTTTCAAATCTTTATTCCCTCAAGACAGACTTCACTTTTGGAAGTAGCTAAAGTTCATTATAAGTCAAGCCTTGTGAACAAGGTTGATAATTAAGCTAAAGGACATTTAAAAAAAAATTAAGAATGTTTTTCCATGTTTACATGATTCATGTTCTTTCCCTCCCCACTTCCATGGTCAATGAGCAATTCCACTAGGTTTTATGTATATTCCTGTTCAAGACCTATTTCCATATTATTTGCAATAGTGTGATCATTTAGAGTCTACATTCCCAATCATATCCCCATCGAACCATGTGATCAATCATATGTTTTTCTCCTGTGTTTCTACTCCCACAGTTCTTTCTCTGGATGTGGATAGCATCTTTCTCATAGATCCCTCAGAATTGTCCTGGATCATTGCATTGCTCTTAGTAGAGAAGTCTATTACATTCTATTGTGCCACATGTATCCGTCTCTGTGTACAATTAAAGAACATTATTTAGGAAAAACAAAATGAGTTTGGTTCTCTTGTTGACTCATAAACTGACTAAAGGAAATTCCTACAGAGGAGTGCCAAAAATATTTTGAGCAACAGTTTTGCTTCAGCAGCACCACTAAAATAGGTGTACCGTACTTCTCAATCAGGTAAGCAAGGCCGTTGAGCTGCTGGGGCAGAGAGACAGCAGCTGTTGCTCATATTTTTGACAAGAGCAGTAACATTTTAACATTCTGGGGCTGCCTGTCAGGAGACCCTGAATCTCTGAGCTGATGTTTCTAAAGTAATCCTTATGTTGTGGTTGAAAAACTGATTATTTGGGAAAAAAAAAGTGAGAATTAGACGAGTACTCGTGTCAGAGAGTAGAGTTGTGGGTAGTTCTGGTGTTCCTAGATAGCCTTTCCTGTGTCTGTCCTATCTTGTGTGTCCTGGGGGAGTCTCATATGCTGGGTTACACTTTGTGTTGGTTGAGATATCGGGCACAGAAAACCCACAAAGCATTTATCCTTAGAGTAGAGGTAGCTGCTACCATTTAACAATGTACTCCAATACTTGATAGTATAATCCAAAAGCTGCTGAAATCTTTACTCTTAGGTCTTCTTGTGTCATAAGCTGCAGGACTGCTGTAGTCAGAGGCCTTAGTACCCTTGTATATAGCTTCCCAAGATGACCACTGAGAAGGAAAGGAACCTCACTTAGAGGCTAAATGTGCTAGTACTGGATCTGTCTTAGATATATGCTTTTGTCCGGTTGTTTTTTTAGACATCAGAGACAAAGTAGGGTAGAGAAAGGAGACAGACAGCTCAGCAGCAACTCTTGCATCAGCCAAGTAAGTCCTCACAATGTTTATTCTTTCCTTTGAATTTAATTCCTGGGTCATCAGACATGAGTGCATTCCTGAAAAACAAAATAAAATGGAAATAAATGCTGGATTATCCACACCTTTTTTCCACTGAGCTTATAGAGTGGTAACTGAATATAGCAATAATATGCATTGTCTTTTCCTCGAGCTCTTTACTCTGGCATTTAAAGACTTCCACTGTTTTTCTTCTGTGTTTTGGTTAACATTCTCTGGGGACTGCATATTAATTTATAATTATTTATTAGTAAAGTTGAGAGAGAGAGAGAGGAAAAAGAGAGAGAGATCACACAATTACTTGACCATTCTTGCTTAGTTTCTTCACCAGCCTACCAAGCTCCATTCCAAGAATCTCCAGCCCAAAAGAGATATTCTGTCCCCTTTCTTATAATGCTAATGACATTACTTTATCTCTCTGGTTGGACATGTTTGAGCTCAACCCTGGTCAAAGCCAAGTCTTCTGGCCACTAAGAGTCTTAAGAGACTTGGGGCTGGCCTCTTCCTGGAGCTAAGGAGTCAGGAGACCTCTGGTCCTCCCATATTATGCATATAGGCCCAATCAAAAGGTAGGACTGATAGTGATCAAAGTGGGTTTTCAAATGGAATAAGTGGGTACAATTTATATTAAATTCATATACCATGTTACTTTGCATATATTGAGTTAATGAATCTTTAATAATAAACATTAATTAAATGTCTACTCTGTGCAGAATACTCTACTAGGTACTAAGAAGGGTTTGTTTATTATTTATTTATGAAAAACATTTTTCCTTAACTGAAGAGAAGGGCCGTATGATACTGGTTGTCAGAAAGTTTGGGTGACTGTAGGGAGGGATAAAATGAACAAGAAAGTCAGCTGAGCTTCTGAAAAGAAACACGATTTCTATTTGTTATTTAGCTATTTGGGGACTTTAGCGACTACAGAAGTTCAAGTGATAAATCACTGGCTTGTTTCAAATGCCTACAAGGGGAAAAACAACAATCCTGACGTTAAAGCAGATTGGGACTTGGGAGATGCCACCCATGGCTTTGATTAACCTCATCCGTATCCTCTGGACATTTTTTTGTACAGCTCATTTCTAGGAGTAAATGAAAAGCACCAAGGCTGAGAAACATAGATTGGGACAGGAAAACATTAAAGAGGGGGGAAAAAAGGAAAGAAAGAAAATGCAACAATGCCAACATTTCCAGCTCTTCAGAGTTGAACAAGTTTTCCCATGGCTAGTGAGGATTGTTGGAAAAAAGTCAGACAACTGCCTGCATTTTCATAGGAATTCCACTAGGTACAGAGAATAGAATCATAGCATTCTTAGAACTGCAAGGGTCCTTAGACGCTAGTGTCAGAGTTGGAAAGGTCCTGAGGAAAGAGAAGACATCAATTCAAAACTGCAGAGCCTTAAAATATAAAATACAAAAGTGTTCGGGCTGAAAGGGATCTTTTAGACCATAAATTGTCACAGCTGGAAGAAACTTAGACAAAAATATATGGAAGGTTAAAGCTGGAAGAAATCTTATAATTCTTGTAATCTATGAATTTATGACTATATTCCTAGAACTGCAGAGTCAAATAAAAGGTACTGTAGGGCACAATGGGTTACAGCTGAAAGTGAACTTAGAGCTGAACCAAAGTAAATGACTGCCCTAAGATCACAACTCAAGTTAGTGGTGAGCTACTGAGCCAAAAGCAGAAATGTCCTCACATATGGACAACAGAGTTGAAAAGAGAGAGAAGGAATGGGGTTGGGTGCCTAGGGATGAGTTCAGGGTGGGGCAGCAGGAGTTAAGTATGGCCCCCTGAAAACAGTGGTGTCTGAAGGAAATACACTGACCCTGGTGTAAGAATGGTATATTCTTACTATATTTTGGATGCTATTATAATGAAGTTTTATAGGGAGCTTATAGAAAAGGAAAACAAAGAATTGAGAAACAGGAACTTAGATGAGCTGGCTCCTCCTACTCTCCTTCACATGCCCTGAGTGAGGCTTTCCAGGGGTGTTCCACAGATAATAAGGGATCCCCTGATGTGAGAGGGTGAAGGGGATTTGAAGGAAGGCTTTCCCTATCAGGTAGACCAGGGGGTAATTCCAAATTTTCTGGTACAAAGCAGACCCAATGTCCTTGACCCAGTTGGGGAGGGGTCTTGGCTAGCACTCTTTCCTTTTGCTCCCAATAATAAATCTCAAGCAAATATCTGATTGTGTGTTACAAGTTTATCAATATGGTAATGAGGAGAATTGGGGAGCTGAAAAGAGGAAGTCCGGTTCCCTAATCTATACCCTCCTACTTAGTCCTTGGCTCAAGTAACTGTTCAGTCCACTTGAGTTTCACCAATCCTCCCCAATAATCTCTAAATCTTATTTATAATACTATTGTGTTAAGGAAGAGATAGAGCAGGTGCAAAAGGGCAAAGGGGGTAGAGCCAGGCTCTCGGCCCCCCAATATCAGAAGACTTTAGACACTCTGTTGAGATGTTATAATTTGTAGAAGTAACTTGATGGAAGTACTTTCTGGACAGACAGAGGAAATCTTCTCTCTGGCTCTTGGCAAAGATCCCTGGCAAGGAAAACTACCCTGCCAGTTCAAGGTCTCAGCTCCAAAAGCCCCCAGAGTTCTCCACGGAGTTCTCTCAACTCCCCTCTTCACTCCCAGCATCCTTTTCTTCTTAATGGCTTCTGCTGCCATTCACTCTTCTTTGTAAAATTCCATCTTCTCTTGCAATCCACTCTAACACTGGCAAGTATGTAGAGAAAGCAGTCCTCAGAATAGGGTATCATGGTGATGGTAGTTGTGGGGCTAAAACCTGGAGCTAATTGTACTACAAAGCATCATGGGATGGCAGAGGCCCCATTGGGGAGAAGCTTCTGGGCCCAGATTTTGGTGACCTGGAATGAAGCCCCATTCAATATACATTAATTATGATTTCAATTAGAAAGATTTGAATTAGGAAGAAATTGGAACACTAATAACCCCAGAATCACTAACCTGTCTTCCTTGCATCCTTGAGGTCATCGTTCTATCTACTGTGCAATACTTTCCAAGCATAAATATATTTTTTAAACCAACAAAATTTTTTTAAAAGACTACTTCAAACCTAGGTTAAAAAGATTAGAGGGTAAGGAGGGAAGGAAAGCATAACACTTGTACCAGAGGTTCCCTCCTGTCTTGAATGGCATGTAGTATTTTGGTGTATATCCCTTATTTTTTTGATTCTGTTTTCCTCCTTAGAGAAAACCTGAGAAGATCATATCCATTACTACCTTCAAAAGATGGCCATCCAGTCCCCTTGCATCCCTTCAGAATCATAAGATGTTATAATAGAACATTTACATAGAACTTTTAAGATTTATGAAACATTATGCATATTTTATCTAATTTGAGTCACACAACCCTTTGAGGAAGATGCTATTAAAATTCCCATTTCACAGATGAGGAAAGTGAAGCTAAAAGAGGTTAAGAGATTTGTCCAAAGTTATACAGGCAGAATATGAGCTTATAATCTCTCTGACTGCATGTATAGTACTTTTATATATGGTACCACTTTTATTTAGAAAATAAACAGAAAAGACTGCCACCCACATCCATTGGTTTCAAGAATCCCTTTTCCTAGGCTTCAGAAAACTTCCTGAATTATAGCACTTCCTTGGGCAGGATCTCCTCAAAGGGATGTCAGGGTTCACTCAGCTAGTGGGTCCAGCTCCCTCTGATCCTCTCTTCAATGCATTGTTGCCCTGGCTTAAAGCCACCATGAGTCTTGTTCTCTCTCTGTAGATAAATGATAATTATTATGCATATGACTCATCTCTGTGATACCACTTCCAAGGGCTGACCATTAGAGCTTCTCCCAGTAGACTCCAGTCATTTCTCCTATCCATGAGAGGCTGTTAACCTTAGAGGTGCTGGACTGTGAGGGAGGGAGTATAAGGGATGGATACTTGGTATGAGATGTTTTTCAGGATCCTAGAACCAGGATTAGTTTCTTCTTCTGTTCTTCATACTAGATCCCACAACTTCACCCAACAAATAATTACATGGGAATCTTTTCTTGATTGGCTTACTCTAAAGTAGGTACATATCACATTCTAGATACAATACTAGCATTTATATAGCATTTTAAGGTTTGGTGAAACAATTTACAAACATATCACTTTATTACCTAAATAACCCCGAGGAATTATTATCCCTATTTTACAGAAAAGGAAATTGAGCTAAGCAGCAAGCCCAGGCCTGCTCAGCTAGTAAAAGTGTCTGAATCTAAATTTGAATTCAGATCTTCCTGACTCCAGTCCCAGTACTCTATCTACTGTGTTATCTAGCTCAGAGTAGGTCCATCTTCACTCCTTGCCTTCTTCAGCCCCTGATCGGTGTGAGTTCCACTTGGTGAGCAGGTCCTTCTGTGATGTCATGGACACATTTCTTTGTGACAGCAGGGTAGGATTAAGCTAATAATGCCAAGACTTCTCTGACTTTCTCTCTTCTCAGTGTGGTTTCTTGCATTTTATTGAGAAGTGTTTATTCTAGGGAAGACATTCTTGGAAACCCACATTAGGGGAGAAGGGAAAAAAAGATCAGGGATGGGGGGAGAGAGAAAAATGATAAAACAGAGAAAGGAAGAAGAGAATAAAAAGAGGGAATAGGAAAAGAAGTATAAAATTAAGTAGGAAAAAGTAGATGGGGAAAAGAAATGAGAGAGGGAATTCCTATCCACTCCATGAATGTAATTATCATGCCTATACAAATGACTTTTACATTTATATATCAAACTTTTATTTCTTTCCCTTACTTAGAGTACCTAGTTTCCTTCAGAGCTCTGCTCAAGTGCCATCTTCCACATGAAACCTTTCCTGATCCACCCCAGATTAAGGGAAAGCAAATACTTTTCCTTCCAAGAGAAAAATTTACTCTGCATATATTTTGTATGAGAGCAGTGCTGGATTTTTTTTTTCAGTTTTTATTTATTTGTTTGATATATTGAAGTTCCCAGGTATCTCCCTCCCTTTCTCTCCTTCCCATACTATATGTGTGTAAATATATACATATATACATATATATTAGTATATGGGCTCATAGTGAAACTGTCACTCAAATGTAGCATGGGGTATCATTGTATGGTTTGAAGGGAGCCTCTTCTTTTCTTAGCCTTTCTCTAAGGAAGACTATAATTCCTGCCAGGAGGGGGAAAAGGAGGTTGGGGCTAGAAACTTAGCCAAATCTGCTCTCCTCAGAGGAAGGTGACTTCTGCTGCCAATTAGCTCTAAGTGAGGGGCCCAGGAGTTCCAGCTCCTGAGCTTCAGACTCATATTTTTTGCCCCCAAGTTTGGAAACATTTAATTCAGAATCACTATTCAGTAACATCTTATTAGGAAAAGAAATAAAGGTTAAAACATACTTTCAGGGGCCTAAAGTGTAGGCTCCCATAAATATTATTTGTTTTTAGGATATGGTTTTCAGGTTCAAGACAGACTTCTGATTTTTATTATTTAATGAGGAATGGAGGACCCAAACTTTATATCCAAGAGATTATTTCCTTCCCAGCAAATACTATGCCAAATAATATGGCATGAAATAGCTCTCCTACTGAGAGAAGTAATCATTTAAACAGGAGAGAGCCCCAAATTTCACCAAGGGGAAATTCCCGAGTTTATAATGTTGTAGGATGGTGATAGGAACACGTTTATCTCATGTTAGCTTCTTTTGAGTCTTATTTTCCCATCAGCAACCTGAAGTGGCACTGGCATTTTCCACCTTTTCTCTTAAAAATGGAAGCCAGAAGTGCTAGAAGCAATAATGGTTTGGTGGTTTGGGATTGATTTGAATGACTGTAATCAGAGATTGTTGATTAAAGGATTGATGTTAATTGGAGGGAGTTCCTGAGTAGTGCCCTTGGAACTTGTCCTTGAACATATTCTGTTTGATACATTTATCAATGACTTAAATGGAATCAGGCTTCTAACATTTGTAGGCACTATAAATCTGGGGTGAGAGCCAATACATGGGAGACCAGAAATGAGATCTACTATTATATTAACAGGCTGGAACAGTGAATCTAATCTATATAAAAGAAACTGATAAAAGAAGTTATAAATGTAAAGTCCTACCCTTGGGTTCAAAAATTCAGTCTCACAGGAAGAGGTTGAAAAGTCTGAGGATGGTGAAGCTAGATAGAATTTTGTGTCAAGGCTCTTGAAAAATCTCTTTTCCTAATCAGAAGTTACTGAATAGTGATTCTGAGATAAATGTTTCCCACCCTGGAAGCAAACATATAAGTTTGAGAGATCAGGAGCTCCTGGATCCCTCACTCAGATTTAACTGGCAACAGGAGTAGCTTTTGCAATTCTACTCTTCTTGGGGAAAAAAAATGAACATGAAAAGCTGACTAACCAACCCAAACTCTGGGCTGGCCGGACTGAAGATGGGGACCTTTGGAGAATTGTTTAAACAGTTCAGAACCAAGATAAAAGCGAAAAGTCTATTTCACACTACTGCTAAATACCCCTTATTTTAATATTATTTTAGTATTTTAAGCATCATGCTCTGAGAATAGAAGGGTTACGGGTTACCTTGTCATTTTTAGTTGTTAGCAGGTGCTTTTGAGCCTTTTGAGTGTTATTTCTTTTTTTCTTGGGTGAAAGGGATATATAGCTGACCTATATTTGAGATAAATTGTGCATTGAGTACCTTTCCATCCACTTTTAGGGAGACTCTAAACATGAGCTAGACCTAAACCTTAACTAATTTCCCCATGGTCTCTGGGAAAAGGGAGTATAAAGAGCCAGAAAGTATGAGTGATTGTTATCTTTAGAGGAGGGATTTCACCAAGCATAAATTCAGTGGAGTTCACAGGATTCAAGGGCTAGAGGTCCCTTAGTGGTTGAGGACGAGCACCTCAGAGCCTCTGGGCTCTGTAGGTCTGTTATTATACTAATTAATACACTCCCTGTCTCTCAGGGTTGTGACTCAAAATGTTTACATTCATATGAGAAAGTACATTGTTAAATTGTTGTTCAGTTCCAGTCATTTAGACTTTGTGATTCCACTTGGGGTTTTCTTGGTAAAGATCCTGAAATCATTTGCCATTTCCTTCTACAACTCATTTTACAGATGAGGAAACTGAGGCAAGTGGGATTAAGTTACTTTCCTCATGTCACACAGCTAGGAAGTGTCTGAGGCCACATCTGAACTCATTAAGGTGGGTCTTCCTGATTCCAAACCCAATGCTCTATCCACTGCACCACCTAGTTGTCCCTCTTAGGATTAAAGTGCTCTATAAATATGAGCTATTATTACCTCTTCTCTTATAGTTCCCAGTGCCCCTTCACATACATTATCTCATTTTGAGCCACACAACAGCCTCATGAGAAAGGCAGAATGATAAACTAACAAGATACATTTATTAAGCCAGGCATTGTACTAAATTATAGAGATTAAAAAAAAAAAAGCAGACAATCTCTCTTCCCTCAAATAGCTTCTATTCTAGTGAAAGGAAATAGATATTATTATTCTCATTTTAGAAATACATATAGTAAAACTTGGAGAGCACATTGCCAAAGATCTTGAAGGAGTAAGTGGCTGACTTGGGACCAAGACCAGAACTCGTGACACTGTCTTTATTTTTTTTCCTAGAAAGAAGCTTGGGGGAAGTGTAGTTATAACCTTTCCTTGAGAATGGACCTGAGCTAACATCAGGGAAAACCTGACCTCCTAAGGAAAGAAATTATCTGAACTTGGTGCCCATGGGCTCATTGTAGCTTTATTAAAAATTAAGTCACAAATTATAACACTCATTGGGGAAGTCTTGCTTTCCTCCCAATTACTGTTAATAGAAGAAAATTAATGTAGCAATTAATGTAGCTTCTCTTACCACTCAGCCTGATGCTCTCAGTTCAATGGCCTCCCTTCTCACTGAGGCCAAATAAAGTGATGACTGGGGATGGACGGGAGCTAATAAAGTTTGCTTCCCTGTATTTAAACTCTTAGCCGTAACTTACTTAAGAAATACAAAGGGGGGGAAAGGAGATTACTTAACATTTTAGAGGTTTCTGAGAGTCGTAAATCATCGGCCCATGTGCCATATTTGTTGAAAGGGACAGAATACATTCAATTTTACAGTATATTAAACTTCATCTAATTTGAACGTAAGAACAGACCAGCAAAATAAATGACCAATTTCTGAAGCAGAAATTACCATTTGGTTGGTGCCATTACAGAGCTGCTGGTATTTTATCATGTTCTTAACATAATATTGCTTGTCTATTGATGCATAGTTATAATACTATTCCAAATTAGAAGGCGGCCGGAGAGAAGTGCGCACAGTTTTTTTAATAGACATCATTTGTCAGATGTTATTCTGAGGGCTTTGTGCTGATGATAATATGCAGATTAAAGCCCAAGTAAATAATAGGAGGAGGGGGGATGCAGGAGTCTTCTTTCACTGTGTTTGCCCATGCTATGATTGTCAGGAGTAGAGGAGACAGGTGGCCTGAACCCCAGGGGCACAGATAACAGTAATTAATCTGCTTTGAAGAGTCCCTGTTAAAGGAAACTGGTGGCTTTGACAAAAAGAGAAATTCCTTGTTGAATTTCAATGTGAGGCTTTGGAATATTCTTTGCATATATGGCACTAGTATTATACTGTGCCCAGAGAAGAAGAAAAAAGGACTGGGGAGCCTTTGGTTTCCAAGCAAGCCTTGAAACTAATAGCTATAGTTCTCTGAATTGGACATAGATCATCCTTTCTCTCCATTCAGTTTTTGATTCTGGATTATCATGGCACTGATGACTCAAAGACCAGTTTTTTTCTACCCAATATACCACCTATCTATCTCTATAACATATCTAAGAAGCCATTACCTCACCATTGCTAGGTGTCTTCCAGAAGGGGGAAGCTATCTCTGGTGATTGAGGAAAGAAATAATTCAATCAGTCAATACAATTTTTAAACACCTACTATGTACCAGATACTGTACTAAGCACTCAGGATACTATGTAGAAACAAGTTATACATAGGATAAGTCAGAAAGAATCAACAGAGGGAACACCAGAATTAAGGAGGCTTCATGAAGAAGGTGGAATTTTAGTTGGGTTTGAAAGAAGCTAGGGAAGCAAGTCTCTAGGCTAAAATATCTGGATTAGAAGCCAATTTAGGAGGCATCTAATCCAACCTTGCACTCAGTGTAGGAATCCCTTCTACAGAATATCTGTCAGGTGATTGGTCTCATTTAGATTCTACTTGAATGTTTGCAGGAATGGCAAGCATAATCACACAAGGCATCCCATTCTATTACTGGATAGTTCTAATTGTTAGCCAGGTTTTTCTGAAATTGATCCTATGTATTCTTTTTAATTCAAAGATATTTTATTTTCCCAATTACATGTAATAATACTTTTCAAATACATTTTTCAAAGTTATAAGATCCAAATTATCTTCCTCCCTCCCCCCTTTAAGAGAAGGGAAGCAATTTAATCTGAGTTATACATATATTATAATGTAAAACATACTTCCATATTGGTCATGGTTGTAAGTGAATACTCATATAAAACCAAACCCCTCAAATAACACTATCAACAAACTGATGTGAAAGAGAGTATGCTTGATCTGCATTTGACTCCAATAGGTCTTTCTCTGGAGGTGGATAGCATTCTTTGTCATAAGTTTTTCAGAGCTGTCCCAGATCATTGTGTTGCTGAGAGCAGTTAAGTTTTTCACAGTTGATTATTATACAATATTGCTGTTATTGTATGTAATGTTTTCCCAGTTCTTCTTATTTTGTTATGCATAAGTTTATGTATATCTTTACAGCTTTTTCTGAAATCATCCTGCTTATCATATTTTATAGCACAATAGTATTCCATAACCAACATAGACTACAATTTGTTCAGTCATTCCCCAAGTGATGGACATCTAAGTTTCTAATTCTTTGCCATCACAAAAAAAAATTGCTGTCAACATTTTTGTACAAGTAGGTCCTTTCCTATATTTTAGGATCTTGTTGGTATTCAGACCCAGTAGTGGTATCACAGGATCAAATGGTTATAAAACTGTGCATACCCTTTTTGAGAGGATTGTAAGATACAACATGAATAATTTTGATTATATTAAATTAAAAGGCTTTTGGAGGGCAGAATGGTTGCAACAATTCACAACTCCACCACCAAAAGATTAGTATCCCAATTTTGTCTCATCCCCTCTAACATTTATCATTTTACTTTACTGTCATATTGGCCAATTTGATAGGTCTGAGGCACTACCTCAGAGTTGCTTCAATATGCATCTCTCTAGTCAAGAGTGATTTAAAACATTATTTCACATGATTATTGATGACTCTGATTTCTTCATCTGAAATTTGCTTGTTCATGTCCTTTAACCATTTGTCAATTGCAGAATGATTTGTATTCTTAGAAATTTGACTTAGTTCTCTATAGATTTGAGAAATTAGGCCATCAACAGAGAAATTTGTTATAGTTTTTTCTTAGTTTGTTTCTTCTCTTCTAATCTTGGTTACATTGGTTTTGTTTGTGTAAAAGCTTTGTAATTTAATATAATCAAAATTATTCATTTTATATTTTACAATGCTCTCTATCTCCTGTTGGTCATAAATTTTTCACTTCTCCATAGATTTGACAAGTAAACTTATTCTACATTCCCTTAATTTACTTATGGTATCACTCTTTATATTTAAATCAGATTTTTGACCTTATCTTGCTATAGGATGTGTAATATTGGTGTATACCTAGTTTCTGCCATAGTGATTTCCAGTTTCTTCAGCAGTTTTTGTTAAATAGCGAGTGCTTTTATCAAAAACTGGGGTTTTGGGGATTATCAAACACTATGTTACTAATGTCATTCATCCCTGTATATTGGGTATCTAATCTATTCCACTGACCTACCATTCTATTTCTTAGCCAGGACCACATTGTTTGGGTGATTATTCTTTGATGTACTACATACAGCATGAGATCTGGTACTGCTAAGCCACCTTCCTTCACATTTTTTTTTTCTTAATTCCCTTGATATTTTCAAACTTTTGTTCTTCCAAATGAATTTTATTATTTTTCTAATTCTATAAAATAACTATTTGGTAAATTGATTGGCAGGGCACTGAATAAATTAATTTAGGTAGAATTTTCTTTTTATCATATTAATTTTACCTATCCATGAGCAATTAGTAGTTTTCCAAATGTTTGAATCTGACTTTGTATGAAAATTGTTTTGTAATTTTGTTTATGTAATTCATTTGTTTGTCTTGACAAATAGATTACTAGGTATTTTATGTCATCTAGAGTTATTTTAAGTGGAATTTCTCTATCTCTTGCTGCTAGACTTTGTTGGTAATATATAGAAAGGATGATTTATGTGACTTTATTTTTAATCCTGCAACTTTACTAAAGTACTAGTTTCTTAGTGGATTCTTAGATTTTCTATGTATACCATCATATTATTAGCAAAGAGGGAAATTTAGTTTCCTCATTGCCTACTTTAATTCCTTCAATATCTTTTTTCTTATTGCTAATGTTAGCATTTACAGTACAATATTAAATAGTGGTAATAATGGGCATTGTTGCTTTACCCTTGATCTTATTGGAAGGCTTTTCACTTAACCCCATTACAGGTAATATTCACAGATGATTTTAGGTAGATATTACTTGTCATTTTAAGGAATAGCTCACTTATTCCTATGCTTTCTAGTGTGCTTTTTTTAAAAATAGGAATGTGTGTAGTGTTTTGTAGAAGACTTTTTCTTTATCTACTGCAATAATCATGCAATTTTTATTAGTTTGGTTATTGATATGGTTAATTATGTTGTCAGTTTTCCTAACATTAAATCATCCCTGGATTTCTGGTATAAATCCCACCTGGTCATAGTGAATGATCTTTGTGATGTATTGCTTTATTTTCCTTGCTAGTATTTTATTTAAAATGTATACATCTATATTCATTAATGAAATTGGCTTATAATTTTTTCTCTGTTTTTACTCTTCCTGTTGTAATTATGTTATAAAAGCACCATATTTATGTTATAAAAAGAATTTGGTAGAATTTTTTTCTCTGTCTATTTTCCCAAATAGCTTATATAGTACTGGAATTAATCATTCTTTAAATGTTAGATTCATAAATTAATTATATCAATCTGGCTATTTATTAGGGAGTTTCTTGATGGCCTCTTCAATTTCCTTTTCTGAAGTGGGATTATTTAAATCTTCTATTTCCTCTTTTCTTAATCTGTGCAATTATATTTTTGTAAATAAATATCAATTTCAGATAGATTATCAGATTTATTGGCATATAATTGGGCAAAATACCTCCAAATAATTACTTTAATTTTCTCTTTTTTGGTGATGAATTCACCCATTTAATTTTTGATACTGGTTATTTGATTTTCTTCTTTCCTCTTTTTAATCAATTCACCAATGCTCTGTTTTATTTGTCTTTTCTCTCATAAAACCAAATCTTAGAATTATTTATTAGTTCTATGATTCTCTTTCTATTATTGGTTTCTGCTTTGCTTTTTAGGATTTAGTCTTTGGGGATTTTTGATTTGTTCTTTTTCTAGTTGCATGCCTGATTCATTGATCTGCTTTTCCTCTATTTTATTGATGTGAGCATTGAGAGATATAAAATTTCCCCAAAGTACTGCTTTGACTATATCCCATAAATTTTAATATGTTGTCTCCTTATTGTCATTATCCTTAATGAAATTGATTGTTTCTATAAGTTGTCTTTTGACCAACAACTTTCTTAGAATTGGATTATTTGGTTTCCAATTAATTTTTGATTTGTTTTTTTCATGAGCCCTTAATGACCATAATTTTATTGCATTATGGTCTGAAAAGGATACATTTATAATATCTGCTTTTCCACATTTGGTTGGGAAATTTTTATGCACTAATACATGGTCAATTTTTGTGTAGGTGCCATATACTGATGGAAAGAAGTTATATTTCTTTCTATCTCCATTCAGTTTTCTCTAGAGATCTATTCTAACTTTTCTAAAAATTTTTTCACTTCCTTCACTTCCTTCTCATTTATTTTTTGGATTGATTCATCTAGATCTAAAAGGGGGGAATATGAGGCTCCCCACTAGTATAGCTTTACTGCCTATTTCTTCCTAAAGCTCATTTAATTCCTCCTTTAATAACTTGGAGTCTATACTATTTGATGCATAAATGCATAATATTGATATTAATTCATTGCCTGTGGTACTTTAGCAAAATGTATTTTGTCCTTATCTCTTTTAATTAGATTTATTTTTGCTTTAGCTTTGTCTGAGATTATGATTGCTACCAATGATTTTTTTTGCTTGAGATGATAAACAATAAATTCTTCTCCAGCCTCTTAACTTTATTCCATGTGTGTTTCCCTGTCTCTCTTATAAACAACATATAGTAGGATTCTGGTGTTTAATATACTCTGCTATCTGTTTCCATTTTATCAATGAGTTCATCCCATTTACATTCACATTTATAATTACCAACTGTGTATTCTACTTCATTTTATTTTTTCCCTTTTGATCCTACAATATTTTTCTCCTGGGCTTGAGGTCTCTTGAATTTAGCTATAGTATTCCCAAGAATTTTGAACCTCCTTTTCTATTTGGTCAATTTTACTTTTTTAAGGAATTCTTTTCTTTATTGGATTTTTTAACTTCCTTTTCCTTTTGATCAAATCTGCTTTGCATTGCTTTAATTTCTCTTTCCCATTTCCCTTTTATTTTCTTTTAAAAAATTTATTCAAAGATTTTATTTTCCCAATTCTATGCAATAACAATTTTCAACACACATTTTCTAAAATTGTTTCCTATTATCTACCTCCCATCCTTCCCTCTACCCATAAGAAATGATAAGATATTGGATCTGGATTATACATGTATTTTCATGCAAAATATACTTCCAATTTGATTGTTGTTGTAAGAGAATACTCATATAAAACCAAAACCCTAAAATAAAACTGTAAATAGACTAATGTGGAAGATACTATGCTTTGATCTGCATCTGACTCTAATAGTTCTTTCTCTGGAGATGGATAGCATTCTTTGCCATAAGTCCTTCAAAATTGTCCCAGATTATTGTATTTCTGGGAATAGCTACATTTTTTCACAATTGATCATCATACAATATTACTGTTATTATGTACAATGTTCTCCTAGTTCTGATAATTTTGCTCTGCCTCACTTTATGTAGATCTTTCCAGCTTTTTCTTAAACCATCCTGCTTATTTATTTTATTATAATACAATAGTGTTCTGTCACCTATTTATACCACAATTTGTTCTGTCATTCCCCAATTGATGGAAATCTCCTCAATTTCCAGTTCTTTGACACCATAAAAATAGTTGTTGGAAATATTTTTGTACAAGTAGAATCTTTCCCTTTTTTTTATGATCTCTTTGGGATATAGATCCAGTAGTGCTTTTTTTGGATCAAAGTGCAGGCAGTCTTTTAAAGCCCTTTGTGTAAAGTTCCAAATTGACCTTCAGAATAGTTGCATCAGTTCATAATTCCACTAGCAATGCATTAGTATCCCAATTTTGCCACATCTCCTCTACCATTTATCACTTTCCTTTGCTATCATATTGGTTAGTCTGATAGGTGGGAGGTGGTTCCACTGAATTGTTTTAATGTGAATTTCCTTAATCAAGAGTGATTTAGTATTGGAGAGAATGTGGCAAAGTCTGGATGTTAATGCATTGCTGGTGGAGTTGTGAGTTGATCTGACTATTCTGGAGGGTAATTTGGAATCATGTGCAATGAGCCTTAATAGAGTGCATGCATGCCCTTTGATCCAGCAATACCACTGCTGGGTTTATATCCCAAAGAGATAAAAAAAAATCTGGGAAAGGATCTTTTTGTACAAAATATTTATAACTGTGCTTTTCATGGTAGCAAAACAATTGGAAAATGAGGGAATGTCCCTCAATTGGGGAATGACTGAACAAGTTGTGGTATATGATAGTGGTGGAATACTATGTGCTATAAGGTATGATGAATTGATAGATTACTGGAAGATCTGGAAAGACCTACATGATCTGATGTAGAGTGAAATAAGCAGATCCAGGAGATCATTATACACAGAAGCTATAACACTGTGGGATGATCAAAGGTGATTGATTTTGCTACTAATAGCAATGCAATGATTCAGGACAATTCTGTGGGATTTATGAGAAAGAATTCTGTCCACATCTAGAGAAAGAAATGTGGGAGTAGAAATCCAGAAGAAAACTATGATTTATCACTTGTTTATATGGGTATGTGGTTTGGGGTTTTGGTTCTAAAGGATTACTCTTTCACAAAAATGAATAATATGGAAATGGGTTCAAATGAAAAAAAATATATATATATATAGTAGTCTCTCGGTGACCAAGAATGACTATTGTCTTTGTGTAGTTTCATCTACGGTGTACCCTCATGTGGCTTTAGAGTCCAAAGACCGAGGCGCACAGTTTGTGGCACACGGGGCCTGGGACACCAGTTGTTACGGGAGGTGCGGTTGTGGCCTGGTGTCGGCGTTCATGTGCAGCGGCAAGACGTCGATGTCACTCATCTTCAAAGGTGGTGGCGGCATGGTTAATGTGGGTTCGCCAGCTGCTTCTGACAGAGGCAGCAAGTTCTAGTTGCATTGGTGTAATGCCAGCCCACTTCAAGTTGGACTTTAACTGATCCTTGAATCTTTTCTTTGGCCGGCCTTGTTTCCTGAGTCCAGCTGACAGTTCACCATAGAATACCTGTCTTGGTATTCGCTGTGGGTCCATGCGGATGACGTGTCCAGACCATCGTAGCTGGGTTTTGAGGACCAGGACTTCGATGCTGGTGGAGTTGGCTCTGTCGAGGACTTCCTGATTGGTGATTCGCTCCTGCCATCGGATCATCATGATTGACTGGAGGGAGCGTTGGTGGAATTGCTCCAACTGCTTCATGTGCTTCCGGTACAGTGTCCATGTCTCGCAATCGTACAGGAGCGAGCTGAGAACCACTGCGTTGTACACTTTGACCTTCGTCGCAGTGCTTATACCTCTGTTTTGGAGGACTTTGCAGCGCAGCCGCCCAAGTGCCTGGCTGGCCTTTTGGATCCTGGCATTAATCTCGTGGCCTAGGGACCCGTCGTTGGCGATGGTGCTGCCCAGGTACTTGAAAGTGTTGACTTTAGAAAGCTGCGTGCCATCGATTGTAATGCACGGCTGGTTCGTTGGCCTCCCTGGTGCGGGTTGGAACAGCACCTCTGTTTTGCTGAGGCTGACTGTCAGGCCAAACAGTTTTGTTGCGGTAGAGAACCTGTCCACAATGGTTTGGAGATAATTTTCTTGGTGGGCCATGAGAGCACAGTCATCTGCGAAGAGAGCTTTCAGGATGAGTCTCTCTGTTGTCTTTGTTTTTGGAGTCAGGCGGCGAAGGTCGAATAGTGAGCCATCCAGTCGGTATTTGATGTAGACACCCAGGTCTAGATCCATCACAGCATGTTGTAATACTTGTGTGAAAAATAGGTTGAATAGTACCGGAGCGAGGACACAGCCTTGTTTCACGCCATTGGAGATGTTGAAGCGATCGGAAGTCTCTCCACCAGATAGGACTTCCCCTGTCATGTCGACATGAAAGAGCTGGATCAGTTTGACGAATTTTGTTGGACAACCCACAATGAGGATCACCCACAATGCGTCCCTGTTCACTGCGTCGAACGCCCTTGTCAGGTCTATGAAGACAATGTAGAGACTCAGGTTCTGCTCAAGGCATGCATTTACCTCACCGTGAAGATCATGTCGCTAGTGCTGCAATCTGATTGGAAGCCACATTGTGATTCAGGCAGGTTCTGCTCTGAAACAGATGACAGGAGTCTGTTGAGTATAACACGGGCGAGGATCTTTCCAGCAGTGGAGAGTAGTGAGATGCCTCTGTAGTTGTTACAGGATGCTTGTGAGCCTTTGTTCTTGTATAGGGCTACGATGGAGGCATCTCTGAGTTCTGGGGGCATGTCTTCCTCTTCCCATATGCTGGTCAGCACTATGTGGAATGCCTGGAGCGCCTTTCCATTTAAGGCCTTGTACACCTTGGTTGGGATCCCGTCTTTACCGGGTGCCTTGCCTGCACTCATTTGTTTAATGGCTTTTTGGACTTCCTCTATTGAAGGAGGGACGTCAAGTTGTTCAATGGAGCGGTTTTGGGGGATCTGGTCAAGGGCGCTTTGGTCAACTGAAGAGGGTCGGTTGAGAAGCTGACCGAAGTGTTCTTTCCACCTGTTGCTGATGCCTTTTTTATCTTTTATGAGAGTGTCACCGTCAGAGGATAGCAAGGGAGTGGTGGTGGGTTTTGATGGCCCATAGACAGTCTTGAGGGCACTGAAAAATTGTTTATAGTTTTTCATGTCAGCAAAGCACTGGATTTCTTCTGCCTTTTTTTCCCACCATCAGTTTTGCATCTTCCTGATCTCACAATGCGCCGTGGCTTGGAGAGACTTGAATCTGTTCTTTTGACAGATTCAATATATTCAATGAAAAATACATATATATATATATATATATATATATGTATAACTCAGTGGAATTGATTGTCAACTCCAGGAGGGAGTGGGGAAAATTAAAAATAAAAAAATTTAATAGAAAGAAGTGATTTAGCATATTTTTTCAGAGGATTATTGAAAATTTTGATTTCTTCATCTGAAAATTGCTTGTTTATATCCTTTGACCACTCATCAATTAGGCATATCTTCCACATTTTCACCTCTGTATTTCAATTGATTTTAATTCCTTTTTGAGCTATTCCAGAGCCTGAGACTAATTCATATTTTCCTTTGAAGTTTTATGTGTAGTTGCTTTGTTTTCACTGCCCTCTTTTGGGTCTGTGCCTTGCTTTTCTTTGTCTGCATAAAAATTGTCTATGTCTAAGTGTTATTTTGGTGTTTGCTCATTTCCCCAGCCTTTTTCTTGACTTTTACTGTTATGGGCTTTGTTTTCAGGATAGAAGAGGCACTCTCTTAAGTTTCAGTTTTTCTTGCTCCTACCCTTCCTGCAAGTTTCAGTTCTTCTAAAGTGGTATGATGGCTTTTGGATTGGGAGCTTTGAAAGCCACCTTCCACTATTGATTCCTGTCATCCCCTGGTATTTGTGATATCTTGCAGAACTCAGTGCACTATGAATTACCCCATTCTGGGGCTCAGGGTCTAGCCTCAGGTATGGGAAGGGCTTTGAGTCTCACTCTGGGCTTCACCAGGACTACCTTTCCCCGGGTCTTATAACCTTGCCTTGAGCTTGGGTAGGGTCTCTGGGCCTTATTCTGGGCTTACACAGACCAGGCATACTGAATGAACTGTGTTGGGATAGGATTCAGGCCCTTATTTCAAGTTTGGGCAAGGACTCTTGTTCTCTTGGGCTCACACCACTTACATGCCATGCTAACTGCCTTGTGCTAGGGCTTAGGATTTCAGTTTGGGCTTGGACAGGGGCTCACAGCCTCCTTCTGAGGACAAACCAGTTAGATACACCATAGCCTACCCTTTGCTAGGGCTTGGGGCCTCACTGCAAGTTTGGGCTGTGGCCTGGAACTTCAATGGTTAGGTGTGGTTGCACTGCTATTGGTTTAAGCAGGATTTCAGAATTTCGGCATTGGCTTTGTCCCAGGTTCAGTACCTAGAACAGTAGATGTGCAATGGGGAGTCTTGTTGTTGGCTTGCACCATATTCTTTGGTGGGGTCTTGCTCCCCTCCAGTGAACTAGGCCCTCTCTGCCTATATTTCAATTTGTTTTCTGCCGGGAATTTGCTTCACTCCATCGCCTTATTGGTTTTTTCTCTCCAGTATTCATTTTGAAGTTTTATTTTAAGATTGGCTGGAGAGGATTGTCTGAGTGGTTTGATCTTTCCCTGCTTCAACTTCACTATCTTGGCTCCCCCTCTCTCCATACTCTCGATAACTTTATGGTGCATTGCCTGGAACATAGTAACCATTTAATAAATGCTTACTTTCTGAGTGCATACAAATATATTCACCAAGGATGTAGGTAAATACATTGACTTGAGTATATAAAAACTAGGATAAGAAGACACACAAAATGTATGTAAGTGTGCAACTATGTACACACTTGTAGAAATATGTACAGATATATAATTTACATTTTCTTGACATATATAGATATGAATGTATATATGGCCAAGGAAACTGCCAGCTTCCTATTCTTTCATGTGACTAGTGGTGTCGGTATTGGGGAAATATTTGGGTAGAAGACTCTTTGTGATAAAGTCAGGCAAGTACATTGCAGAATTGAAGAATTAATCAGCCAGGTGGTCAGTGTATCAGAGAAAAACTCATTGAAAGGTGAGGAAAATTAAAACTGGAATTGAACCAGGGGAGAAACTGGCATAAATTCTATGGAGTTCACTGTCTCAATCGACTCACTATTTCTTTTTCTTCACTCTCCCCACACCGTGTCTCTTTCCAAATCTTTTGGTTTTCTAAGAAAGAACTCAAATAGAGGGAGGACGACAAGGAATCATATGCTAAATAAAGTCCAAGAAAGTAAGTCCAAGTCCAAAGTCCAAGTCCAAAATAAAGTCCAAGTAAGCTCACTGGGTTTGGGCATAGCTGTGTTGGCTAGGTATAGGAATTCCACCTCTGATATTGCCATATAACCCTAGGGAAGAGACTTTTTCCTCTGCAAATTAGGTAATATATGTAAAATGTTTTCCAAACCTTAAATTGGTATATAAATGCTAGTTGTTGCAATTATTATTATCTGTTATGAAGAATGAAATGAGTAAAAATGATTTGCATATTTGGCATATATTCTGTTTACCTCATAGAATTGTTGTTAGGAAAGTACTTTGTAAACCTTAATACAGGGTAAACATCTTAGATTAGTGCTAATTTATTTCCAGGGAGTTGGCCCAAGAACTACTAGTAAGAATGACAAAGGACTGAGAACTTTAGTCTCATCAAGTATGGAAAGTAGGGTGAATTTTGCAAAGACCACATTGAATGTGTGATATTTGTCTTCCTGCTATGGTCAGGAAAGGAGGCTGACCTTACTGCTAAAATCATTTCTTAAATCTTTGCTGTGTGCTAGTCATCTTACTAAATTCTAAGGATGACAAAATAAAAGCAAGACAGTCTTGCTCTCAAGGAACTTCTTTTCTACTTGGATTGAGATAAATTGACAAGTTAATAAATTGACAATTAAGTAAATGTAAATATATATGCACAGTAGAATAAAAAATAATTTTGAGGTAGATTTAACAACTCTGGACACCAGGAATGCCTCTACATAGCAAATGGGTCTTGAATTGAAATATTAAGAGAGCTAGAGATTAGAGACACTTGGAGCTCAAGGAAGTATCAGTTGCATTCTAAGCTTGAGGGGTCACCTGAGAAAAGACGTGGAGGTGGAGAGAGAATAATCCAGAATGGGAAAAACAGTTTACCTGGAATGGAGAGTGCACAAGAGAGAATAGTGTGAAATAAATCTAGAAAGATAAGTTGGATCATTAAAGATGTTTTTTTTTTTTTAATTTTCCATGAGACAACAGGGAACTCCTGACAGTTCTGAGTGGGGGAGTGACATACTCATTTGTTTCCTTTAGATATATCATTTTTCTAGCATTGTGGGGAATGGATCAGAGAGGGATGAAAATGGAAGCTGAAGAACATTTAGGAGGCTGCAACTATAGTCTAGATGAGAGGTGACAAGGGTCCAAACCAGAGTGATTGTGTTATGAATGAAGAGAGGGGGGGAAGATGTAGAAAATGTTGTGAAGGCAAGATTTGGCAATTGAAAGGATATTGGTATGAGGCAGTGAGAAACAGAATATGACTTAGATTGTGAACCTGAAACCCTGGAAGACTGGTGATGCCCACAACAGAAAAATGGAAGTTAGGAAGAGAGATATATGTTTGAGGGGAAAGGAGGAAAGAAAGTGAATCTAGTTTTGATCATATTGAGTTTACCGATATCCAACAAGTAATTCATGATGTGAAACTAGAAGTTGGGAGGGAATTGGGAGCTATATGTCAAAACTTTGAGATTCATTTCTGTAGAGATAATACTTGAACTTATAGAAGAAATGACCAAAAACAATGTAAAGAGGAGATAAATGAGCCCTAAACCCTAGGGTACATCCAAGCATACTGGTGATGATTCATGAAATGGAGACTAAGGAGAAGTGATCAGAGGAGGAGTAGGAGAGAACAATGCTATAAAAAACTAGGGAGAAAAATATATTTATGAGAGAGCAGAAGAGTGGAGAAGAAGATACAAGGTCTGAGAGAACATCTCTTTACTCTCCAGATGATCACTGAGAATGAAATTTTCCTTGAAAAAACTGAAGCTTTTCAATGTTAAAAAAAAAATCAGGGGGCAGCTAGGTGGCTCAGTGGATTGAGAATCCCCAGGTCCTGGGTTCAAATTTGGCCTCAGACACTGCCAAGCTCTTTGACCTTGGGCAAGTCACTTAACCCCCATTACCTAGCCCTTACCAATCTTTTGCCTTAGAACCAATACCCAGTATTTATTCTAAGATGGAAGGTAAGGGTTTTAAAAAACAAAACAACAACAACAAAACCAACAAAGAGGATCTAAGGAAGTAGAGGGATGTTCTGTCCTATGTTGGGTGATTGAAAGAGAAAAAAAAATGTTAAATAGAAAAGAAAAGGGAAAAAGACCCAGAAACTTTGGAACTAATTGAATCATAAGTGGGTCTTTCTGAAGAAGAGGGGATTCTGAGGAAGAAGGAGCTATTTCCCTTCCAAAAAATGAAGGTATAGATCCACAGGTATCCACGTGATATTCTCAGTTAAGAGATTATCTAATAAGGGAAAAGGGAAGAAGAGACAAGTAACTGGTTGGTAGCTTCCTGAAGCAGATTCACATGCTATCTTCCCAGTGCATTTGATTTAATGTGCACAGAAGCCTGTTCACCTCTAGGAAGAAATATAAGCAAAGTCCTTTACAACTTGGCTAGTTTTCCTATCTTCTCTTTTACCGTGCCTCCACATTAGGTACTTTGTCAGGTCAGATACTGCAGGAAGTTTTTTAAGAAGGAAGCTCTAAAGATTCAAGGAAATTATCCTGAGGAGGAGAAAAAAGAGAAAAGTCTAGAGACTTATGTGGATACACAGGGAATTCAGCAAAAATAATGAAAATGTCTTACCGCTAAGTATGCATCCACAAAGAAATCAAAGACAGAAGGAATCCATATAAATATCAATAGCATCACTTTTTTTTCTAGGAGTCAAGAACTAAAAATAAAGTAAATGCCCATCATTTGAGGAATGGCTTGACAAATTATGGTGCATAAATGTCATGGAATATTACTGCAGCACCATAAGAAACAGTGAATATGAAGAATTCTGATGAGTATAGGTAGGAATACTTATATATAATACTTACATATAACACTTATATGAAGTGAGGCAGAGTGAAGTTAGCAGAATCAGAAAAAATACAGACACAAAAGAAAGTGGAACAAATAATTATTTGAAACTGAACACTGATTTCAGTGCCCTATTTTGGCTCTAGAAAAGCACTGAGAAAATGTACAGCTACCCTTCATCACAGAGTTGGGGGACTACAAGTATGGAATTATATATACCATCAATTTTTATTGTTTAGTTTTCCTGAACTGCTTTTCTCTTTCTTTTAAGTCTTTGTTAAGAAGTGGGGAAAGGTCCTTGGTGGCAGAGCGAGAGGGTATATGTAGAAATCAGTGTTCTATAAAAACCAAGGACATTAAAATACAATATATGTAACAATAGATATGCATGGGAAGTGGAAGTAACATGGGTAATAAAGGATGAAATTTTAAGAAGAAACATATTATTACATTCCATGACTACTATAAAGAATAGTAAAACTTAGAGGAAAACTAAAGGTAATAAGAGTTTTTTTTCCCCCACCCCCTTTATTCAGGAAAAAAGAATGATGAAATTACAGACAGACCCTCTGCTCAGGAAGGAAAGAATAATGGTAATGGATAATGGCTAGAAAATGGTGCTATTGAATATTTTTGCTCTGTCTTTTCTTTTTCCTGCCAAGCAGAATGATCTTTGGATTGGAAGGAACAGAACAAAATGGCTAATAAAGAGTTGAAGGAAAGAAACAGTGAGATAGTAAGAATGTACCTTCCTGCCCTTGATGAGCTCAAGTTACTAGGCTCAGATAAAGTGTATCCCAGTGGACTGAGCAAACAGGAAGGTCTGATTATTGAGGTACTTTCAATGATCCTTGGAAGATTATGGAAAATTGGAGATCTGCCCCAGGGATAGTGAAAGGCAAATTTACCAATTTAAAAAAATACAAAAAAAAAACACAAAAATGTAGAGAGTGGAGGCCCTAGAGTTTGACTTACATTTCTGGCAAAACTCTAAAATGTATTTCTAAAGAGAAAGGATGGCTTCATCAAGAGGAAAGAAAGAAATAAACATTTGTTATATGATTATTATGTGCCAGGCATTGTGCTAAGTCCTTTACAATTATTATATCATTTGATTCTCACAACTCTGTTAGGTAGGTGCTATTATTATCCTCATTTTACATATGAGGAAAGGGCCAGTGGTTCAGTGACTTCTTCAGTCCTGCAACTAGCATTTGTATGAAGCCTAATCCTGTCTACAGGACCACTACTCTATCCACTGGGCCACCTAGCTGCTGTGGTATGCTAAACTAATGTTATTGCCTTTTTGCTTCACAAAAACCTCCTAATTGGTCTCCCTATCTTTTTATTCCCCACTCCAATCCACTCTCCAAAATGCTATCAAAGTGATTTTCCTAAAGCAAAGAGCTGAGGATGATATCTTCCCCTGGAACCCTTTAATAAATCGCTGTAGCACTAGGATTATCTCTGAATTCTTCTGTAGGGAATTTACCATTCCTCAAATTATTGCTCCACCTTCCTTTTCCAGTCTTATTACACATAACTGCCTTCCATGCTCCAAGTTCAAGTCAAACTGACCTTAAAGTTGCTTACATGTAATACTCCATCTCCATGCATTGGCACTGGCTCTCTCCTATGCTTGAAAAATATTCTCTCCTCACTTCTGACTCTTGCAATCCTTGTTTTCTTTCAAGACTCAGATCTACACAAACCCCTTCTTTATCCCAAGCTACTAGTGCTTTAACAATCCAAGGTTGCCTCGTATCTGTGTTTTACACACACACACACACACACACACACACACACACACACACACACACACACACACACAAATCAGTGCATTTGGAAGTACTTAGTATTACGTATGTGTGTTATTAGAATGTAAGTTCATTGAGGGCAGGGAATGTTTTCCTTTTGTCTTTGAATCATCACCGTCATATCACCGAGGACAATTTCTGGGACACAGTAGCTGTTTAATAAATATTTGTCCATTTTTTACCTTTGCAGGTCTTCCCTATACTACCAAATCCATGATCTTTTTTCTGCCTTTTTTTCTCATCATCTTTGACCTTTCTTACACTTTTTTTTGGACACTACTAACAACGATTATACCTTCCATATGAACAGCCTCTTTCTTGATTTATCTTATCCTTCTCATTCCTGGTTCTTATCTGATATGACAGTTACTAATAAATGCTAAAACTCACCCTTTATCATTATTATTAAAGGATCACTGACATAAAGATGGAAGGAACCTCCAGGCTTATCTCATGCCCCTTCTTCCATTTTATACTTTAGGAAACTGAGGCCCAGGGAAATGCAATTTTTAAAGTAACACAGGTAGAAAGCATCAGAAGGGCATTTGAACTCAAGTTCTAAATAAATTCATATTTACTGAAAAATGAGACAATTGGAAGCATGAAAGAAGTAATTTCAGGACAAATAATAGGAAGTCCTATATCACTTATCGTTAGAAAGCTTATTGCCTGTTCCAATCTGTATAGTTATTATGGTGAGGTTAAGAGGCCACAAGGTATAGCCAAGGGACATTGAACTTAGAATCAGTAGGTGTGAGCACAAGTCCCAGAATATGAAAGCTGGAATGGATCTCAGAGGCCAACTTATCTTAGATCTTCCTAAGCAAAAATCTCCTTTCCATTGAGCAAGAATCCATGGAGCCCATTTTTGAATGGCTTTGGTTGTCTTTCCCATATCAAACATTCCCGGTTCTTCAAATGGCATGATTTTCTTTTATCTTTTATTGATTCTCTCTAGTTAATGTATGTACTTTCCAAAGTAGGGGATCCCTCCCCCAGACCCAGTCTTCCAAATATGGTCTGGTCATGGCAAAGTAAATTGACTTTACCATCACTGTGGGTCTGAACCCTTTTGGTCTAGCATGAGATTACACTGATTTCTTTGGTTGCCAAATGACAGAAGACTGTAAAATTACTAAAAAAACAAACAAACAAACAAACAAAAATACCCACTTAAGTTTTTGAGTGTGAAGAAAAAAGAAGAGGGAACAATGAGGAAGTAAAAAATTTTGTCTTCCTGCCCTCCTTACCTTTATTCTTCACCAGAATGAAGAATTGCTAGGCCAGCTTCTGAGACTACATTTTTGTTCTGTGGCAGAAATAGCCTATCCCTCCCCCTTTTTTTTTTCATGGCAAACCCTAGTGTGATGAACTGGGCCAAGACCAAGAAGCATGAATCTATTGACCATAGTCACTTGATGACAAATTAGGTAGAAAGAACACAGACCTAGAAATCAAAATATTTTTATTCAAGCCCTGGTTCTATGAGTAACTAATTATTTGTCTTTGGTAAAGTCACTGTCACTCATCTAGTTTTAGTGTTCTCATTTTTAAACTGGGGGTCATAATTGTATCATCATCCCCGCAGAGCAACTGTGAGAATCAAATGAGACAAAACATGTGAAAGAGCTTTGTAAATAAAAAATGCTATGTTAATATAAGAGATGATTATAATTGTTTTTGTTCTTTATGCCTATGATTGCTGACCCAAACAATCAATATAGTTAATGACCCAAGAGGTTGTTATTGATCATCATAGATGATTTAGAACAAGGTTTCTGGTGAGGTATCAAAAACAAACAATTATACGATTCTATGATTTCTAGCAATTCATATCTCAGCCTAAATACCTCTTTCACCAAAATAAACAAAGAATAATGGCCAAAAGTAAACAATCAGACCCTAAGGAGTTGGGCTATGATTTTAGGATGGAGAGAGGGAGAGTGTATCTTAATCTTCAGTGGACCCGGCTGCTATTCTTAGACTGAACATTCCCTGGTGAAGATAAATGGATTTTATGAACTATATATCACATTCTTATTGGGGAAACCAGGTTTGGTTGGCACTGTCTAACCCAATTTGAACCTCTCGGCATGGCCGACATAATGGAAACATGTCGTGAATACTGTGTCTATTTAACACAAATGAATTGCTGAGATATGAAATTAGAACCGTGTTTTCCAAGTACAAACCAGAGCAGGAGGATATATTGTTATCTAACATAGATTTCAATTACTTTCTAACCTTCAGCATGATGATGTGACATTATACTCCTCTGTCAGTGCCTGCCAGCCAGCTCTAACTTTTATTTCTCCTGTTAAATATGATCTTTGTTGTGCTCCATTGATCTCTCAGCATATTTCCGCTGTTTACAACTTTGATAATCTTTGTGTAATCTTCAGGGGTAATTGAATTCCTGCAAACAGAGCCAGAATTTTCAACTCCTCACAGATTAAACAATGGTATAAAGCTATGATGTGTGACTACACCTACCTCTACAGCCTGGTGGGTAGAATGGGAGGTGGGCTTGAAGGGGGGGAGTACTTTTCTTAAGAGCCACATTTGGGAGGCGTTCAGAAGCTCATTTGGGTCTATCAGATGAGGTTTCCCTAGAAATATACTGTCAGAGAGATATTTGTATCCTCAAACACAAATGTTCTGTTTCTTACTTGAATATGACTTGTTGACTTCCACAGAATGCTAGAATAGGAAGAATCCTCAGAGTTTATGTAGTCCAACAGATACCTGAGAAGGAATCCCTTTTATGACATCCTTGACTCAGATTCTCCTTGAAGACCTCTGATAAGGGGAAATTCGCTACTCTCTGAAGCAGCCAATTTCACTTCAGGATAAATGTCAGATAAATCCCTTACATCTAGCCAGAATCTTCCTCCTTGTAACTTCAGCTCTATGTTCTTAATTCTGGCCTCCAAAGGGATGTCGGATAGGTCTGATCCTTCATAATAACTCTCCAAGTCATTATAATTTTGTTTTAAAATTTAATATTCATAAGCTTTGATTTTGGAATCTGGAGAAAAGATAATTTGATGGAACATTTATCTTTTGGGTATGAAGTCACTTTGTCCGGTCTTCTTAGTTTTCAATTCCTCTATGCCATCTCAGTCTGTGTAGTTTTTGGCTAGTCACATAAATTATCTGTAGATCCAAATCACTGGTGGTCTTGCTCTCATTCTTTTAATAATTTGTGATATTGGCACAATAAATAGTCTTTTTATCCTGGCTTTTGGCCATGACATCAGACCAGGCCACTGCCTAATCTAGTCATAAGTATATTTAATATAAAAGAAAATATTAGTAATATCTAGCAAGTAGCAATATTCCACATTCATCTTTCATCAGCATATCTTTGTGATTCTTCTGAGGGGTGACTGGTTGGTTGGTGGTGGTTTGTGCTGTGTTTTTGAAGAGGTACCAAAATGACATCATTGATGATATCTTTTGACTCTCAAATGAACTGTATTTAAGTGGGGCAGAGTTGCACAAAGGCATCAACTTCAAACTCTCTGCCAGAGTCATTGAAATCCAGTGGAAAGGCAAGAGTCAAGACAACTGGTGATGGTTCAGGATGCAGTGGATGACCATGGTTTCTTCAATGTCTAACTAAAATCTAAGTTATCAACAGTACTTGCTTCCACCCCACTTCATGGCCATTGGGACAAGTTGTTCTCATCTCCTCCTTTCCACTGGGGGAGGTCTTCATATATCTAGGTAGACACCTCTTTTACTCATTAATGGATATGAAGTCATTTGGTTATCCTCAACATGGTCTAGTCTACCTGCTAAAGTGTTTTACTGGGGTGTGGCCTCTGCACATACTATAGCTTCTTGAAGTCACAGGTGAGAGCTAGATGGCAGATGGACACTAAAAGAGGAAATGAACCATGAAAAGGGCTTGACAAACGTTCATACTGAGGTGCTAGTCTTCTCTGAACAACCTATATATTCCCTTCCGAGAGTATAACCATGTAGATTCATTAGGGCAATACTTAACTCTAAAGGGATGGACTTTTGCTGGAGTGAGCGACTTGGGATCATTGAATACACCATGCAGCTTCTCAAATGCCTTCCAATGTAATCTTTTCCTAGTCACTTATGGTCCTAGCTCATTGGCCATCTCAAGTATTGGTCCAAGATAAAGGTATTGATGAACTTAGTGGATTGCAAATTCATCAGAATCTGAGCAATGCACAGTTTCCATCCAGTTGTATTTCCATTTATGAATGACTATGCTAAGTTTCCATGAATCCCACTGAGATGAACTTATATTGCTCTAGAACTCAATTGCACAAGTACCTACCTTAGGTATCCATCCAAGTCATCTTACTATCTGCCTGCTTCCACATCTATGCTAACCCCACCTTGCCATGGGCAACCTAAACAGGATCTCCAGGACTTCCTTAGGAAAGTTAAGCTCTTCATCTTTGGAATTCCCCCACTGAAGCTCTCTTGAATAGTGGTGATCCAGTGATTACAAATTTACTAGTTTACTATATCAGGTTGGTCCTAGACCAGATAATGCTCATCTTAGCAGTCTATATAGCCATCTATCTGAGCTATTGTCTACCCTATCCTCTTCCAATTCTTGCTTTGGTGTGATTATCAAATCGATAATACTCTTTCTTCTGGAATAGGGCTTCAATGTACTATCTCATGGATCAGCTCATTATCCCTGTGAGCTGTAAGATAATTTTTTCCTTTCTACCATTGCTCTATTATTTACCCCTATTAAAAAGTAAGCTTCCTAAAGAGAGAGCCAATCTCATTTTTATCCCCTTACTTGACACATAGCAAGCATGTAAATGATTTTCCATTCATTCATTCACAATGCTAGTCACAAACAGGAATATCCAAAGAACTTCCCCATATTTGAAGGATTCTTTCTCTATTTGGATTTGGTGCAGAAAATCCTCTTGCCATCATTCAATACTTTGACAAGCATCTGTTTCCTTATTTTGATGCCTCATGTGGTAGATATTGGTGGAGGATCACTGAAAGAGAAAGTCAATCTATTGAACAAAGTCAGAGGATTAAAAAAAAAAGGAAATTTTGTGTCTTTCTGATATTTTGGCCTCTTCACTGTAATAATAACGTCACCAGTAGAATGACTACAACCAAAGTTCTTTTTATGGATTTTTATATGTAAATGTAAGATGGAAATATGTACTTTTACTTTTCATTTTTTTATATGCACTCTTCAAAAAACACATGAAGACTGATAAAAAAAAGAGGAAATGATATTTTCTGGTGGGACATTAGTGATACTGGCTCCAGATGGACTCAGTGGTTCACATTTATCTTCTGAAAAGCTATAAGGAAGACAAAGGTAGGCAAAGAGATCTAAAGAGGAGACAGTTAAGGGCTTTGAAGCAGAAGAAGAAGGGGCAGGAAGAAAGGGAGCAGAGCCATTATTAAGTTTCAGTTCTGTGAAGATGAGATTAACTCTCTCCTGCCCATTTTTAGATTTAATCACCAGAAATGTATACACCCCACTTATACTTGAGTGAGGTAGGTCTGTAACCCATGTGTGCAATAGTGGGTGATGAATCAGAATCTACTGACTGCTCCTTGGGCAGTCCTAAGCAAGGCTTTAGCTGTAATTGATACATATAAAATGGAAGGAAGTCACAGGAAGTGATGAAAAGAAATAGTCTTTAAAAATTCCAAGAACTTTTTGTGAAGACGTCTTTCACCTTCATCTTGATCTTGAAGGAGCTCCAGCTTGAGACCTCAGACTGCTCTTGGACTTTCCCCTTTGAACTACTATGTGAAGTGAGTGAAAAAGGCTGGCTCCTTTCTTGGATTTTCTGAAGGGACTAGCCCCAGGAGAGGCCTCCTCTCTCCTGCATCCCCAGGTCCACAGCTCAAGGATGAGGCCCCTCTGGCTAAGGACTAATTATCCCTGGCTGGGTTGAGCCAGGAGTCAGAGCAAAATACTTAGTGTGCAGGTTATACATATTACCCTATCCTCTTTCTGATTTTCTGACTTTCACTCTTTCTATATTTTATAAATAAATTGCAAAAAAAAAATCATTTTGGATTTGATTAAAATTTCTGGTGACTCTACTCTTAAATAATCCAGTCCAACCTTTTATATTAATGCCTTACATTTCTGGCTCTTACAGTTCTAAAGGCCAGTAGACAAGTCCACGTTGTACCAACCTCCTTAATTTTAGCGAAATGTAAACTGAGTATAAGGAAGAGGAAGTGACTTTATGGTCAAGCATGGATAGTTACAATGGATTAGGAACTCGGATCTCCTGAATCAACTACACTTGCTGCATCCAAAAACCCTACAAGATGGATTTTTTTTTTTACTAGTTAGTTGTGTGCCCTAGTAAAAATTGCTTTCCTCAAATAAAAGGTTGAACATGAAAGTCCCTTCCAGCTTTGGAATGTGGATCCCATCTAACTCTGATTTAAACTTCACTAAGTTCTATTAATAATAACAATGATAATGACAGTAATTAGCATTTGTGTGTTAGTATAATACATATATTATATATAATAACATATTGGTATTGATGCAACTGCCCCTAGACCTTGGATAAGAAGAAATGTTGTATTCAATTATGTATTTTTCACAGTTCCATGTTTATCATTGTTTCTATATACTTTCAAGAAACCTTTATGAATAATGAGTAAAAAAGAGAGATCAAAATCATTGGTCATTGTGACTGAATACTTAGAAATGTTCCATAATAACTGCAGAGGAGATCGCTTCATATTATTCTTCTGAATCCACTCATTCCTTTACCTGCTGAGTGTAACTGCTTCTGGAAAAAATCTGAATATCAAGAACAAAAAACTAGGATATATAATATAGTAAAATTTCCAAAGGGTTTTGATGTTCCATATGTGCTTGTTGAAATGTATGATTAAACTTTTCTTTTTATAAAAAAATACATATATATAGAATATAACAATTTATATGTTATAAATTAGCATTTATATTCATTTATATCAAACTTATTAAGGTTTGCATTTTATTTTCCCATCAACCCTGAGAGTTAATGCTATTATTATCCCCATTTATATATGAGGAAACTGAGACAAATAGAAATTAAATGACTTAGGTTAGCATAGCTGTAATAAAAAAATAAAATAGCTAGTGTAACCTCTGTTTCAAAGCCCATTAGAATGGGACTCTCTCCTTGTTAGAAATGAAGGTCCTGCCCAATGGGAAGGGCAAGGTGCAGTTGGCAAGAGGTGAAAACTTCATTTCAGGCCCATTCTTCTTTGACAAACTTTTCATTTCAAGGATCCTGGCTTCCAACTTTGAGAAAGAATATGGAAAAGGCCAACCTTACTTCAGGTTACTAAGAAGCCTGGGAAAATATGAAAGGAGTAAACAGTCTCTACCATGTCCCTATTCTTCATGAAATTGCAAAGAGTTTCCCTTTGGGTGAGAACCAGAAACTTTTTCTCTTTATTGAGCTCAGTTATGTCATTCCAATTGGAGAGCTCCTTCACTGTGTATTGTCTGGTATATATTCTCCCATGTATACCTTCTCAGATTTCTGTTTACTATGATTTGGACAAATGGATTTCTTTGCTATTCTCTATGTATATTCATTGTGGGACTGGTATTAAGTAGGAAAGAGGTCAAGCCTTAGGTTACAGAGCTTGGGATTCCTCTCCCCCCACAATGATGAAGTGATCAATTCTAGAGCAGTAGAATTCACAAAAAGATGGAGTGAAACAATTTGTTCAGTCCAAGATAAATTAATAGTTTGGCATGGAAGATCTATCACACCAGCATGGGAGTGGAGCAGAAATATGAGCCAGGCCAAGGCACACCTCATCTCTCCAAACCAGCACAGATTTCAGGGTGCCTGAAATCAGCAGCAACAGCTTTTGGAGCTCTCAACCAGTGACAGTTAGGGGGTAATATAACTAGTTAGAAGGAAATTACAGAGGTCCCTCTTGGGGCACTGGGTGCAGGATTCTATTGCATTGCCCATACACAGATGTAGGTTTCAGTCCCAGGCGGAGTAGGAGCACTAGAAAACATCAGCAATTATAGCCTCATGGGATAAAGAGACTTAATAACAGTTTAATAACAGAAAAGAGTGCTTGCCCTCACTCAAAGAAAGACCAGGTTACATGTCAGGATAGTATTAAACACACCTTTCTTTAGATTTATGCCACCTTGGAAGAACTGAAAACTTATAGCACCTCAGAGCTAACTTTGAAGGCAGTGCAAAAGAACCTGAAGCATTGGACCTTGCCCCTTTCAATATAGGAACAGAGCCTACCTTTAATATTTGTTTTTAAAATTAAAAGACATGAAACAAGCTGGAAAATGAGCAAACCACAAAAATAGAAAATCAACATAGAAAATTACTTTGTTGACAAGGATTAAGATATAAAAAACTCAAAAGAAGACAACAAAGTCAATACTACCATATCCAAAGCCTTATAGAAAAATATGAATTGGTTTCAAGTCCAAAAAGAATTACTAGAGGGGCTCAAAATGATTTAAAAAATCAGAGACTTAGAAGGAAAATTGGGAAAATAAATATAAAGGGAACTGTTGAATTTATGGTTGGACTGAATATATATTTAGTTGGTCTCCAGGGATTTAATTACTAAATCCCAAATGAATTACTAATGTCAGAATGGAATTTATGGTAGTTTATTTATAATAAAGAGGGAAGAGAGAGAGAAAGAGAGGGAGAGAAGGAGAGGGAGAGGGGGAGAGAGAGGGGGACACAGAGAGAGAGAGAGAGAGAGAGAGAGAGAGAGAGAGAGAGAGAGAGAGAGAGAGAGAGAGAGAGAAAGAGGCTGGTATCTCCCGAAAGGCCAAGGGAAAGGGAGTCAGCGTTTACACTCACCATGTGTCAGTTCAAAGGAATAGGGTCACAAGGAAAAAACATATTCTCCACTCCATTAGAACTGCCAGTAGAACTCCAGCAGAAGTGAAAGTCCAAGTTAAACTCCCAGAAGATGTCCCTTCAGGTCCTTGTCACTCTCTTTTAAATACCTTTTTTCTTTCATCACTTCCCTTAATCGTTACATCTACCAATCACAGCTAAAGCTCCACTCTGGGATCGCCCAGAAGGCAGTCGATTATGATTCATCACCCACTCTTTCAAATGTGGGTCACAGACCTCCCACTAAGTGTGTGAGATGGGTGCTGTACCTTTTTTTGATTAAATCCAAAATGGGCAGATCTCTCTACTCAACCTTAAATACTGTGCTTACACTTTGGGGATTAAATCCAAAAATAAATAAGGGATTACAATTTAATCTTCACAATCAAGGAAGAGCTAAGTACCTTCATTGTTACAATCAGGGGACAACCAGATCCAATCTTCACAAAACACAAAAAAATACTTAAGAAAACTACAGAATTAAAAAAATAGACCAATGGATAAAAGAGATGCAAAAACTTCCAAACTTCTAAAAAAAAACAACAGAATTGGTCAAATGGAAAAGGAGTTACAAAATTCACTAAAGAAAATAATGTCTTAAAAATTAGAATTGAGGATATGGAAACTAATGACTCCATGAAACATCAAGAAACAATAAAACAAAGTCAAAAGAATGAAAAAATTGAAAAAAAAGTGAAATATCTCATTGGAAAACAGTTGACATGGAAAATAAATCAGGGGAAATAATATAAAATGATTGGATTACATGAAAACCATGTTAAAACAAAGAGAATAGACATCATCTTTCATGAAGTTATCAAAGTAAACTGTCTTGATATTTTAGAATCAGAGGATAAAGTAGAAATTGAAAAAAAATCATTGATCACTTCCTGAAAGTAATACTAAAATGAAAATTCCCAGAAATATTACATCCAAAATTTCAGAATTCCCAAATCAGGGAGAAATTATTGCAAGCAGCCCAAAGAAATAATTAAAATATAATAGAGCAGCAGTCAGGGTTATGCAAGATTTAGCAGATTCTACATGAAAAGCTCAGAGGACCTGGAATATGATATCCCAGAGGGCAAAAGAGCTACCATTAAAACTAAGCTTCACCTCCCCAGTAAAGTTGAGTATAATTTCAGGGGGAAATGAGCATTCAATGAAATAGAAGGCTTTTAAGCATTCCTGGTGAAAAGACCTCAGCAGAATAGAAAATTTGACTCTCAAATAAAGGATTCAATAGAAGCATAAAAAGGTAAACAGGAAAGGGAATAAGAGATTTGATAAATTTAAGTTGTTCATATACATACATGGAAGGATGATACTAGTAACTCAAGAGCATTATCTTTGTTAAGGTATTTTGAGTATACACAGAGAGCAAGCTATGAGTTAAATAATATGGGATGATTTCTAAAAAAATAAAATAAAGGGTGAGAAAGGAATGCATTGGGAGAAGAGAGAGGTAGAATGGGGCATATTATCTCACATAAAAGAGATGAGAAAGAGCTTTTACATTGGAGGGGAAGATGAGGAAGGTAGGAAAGGGAGCATTTGAATCTTAATCTCCTTGGAATTTGCTCAAAGAGGAAAGAATATAAGTACTCAATTTTGTATAGAACTCTATAGTGCCATTCAGGAAAGTAGGAGGGGAAGAGGATAATTGAAGAGGGGTGGGAAATAGAAGGGAGGTCAAATTGGGGAAGGTGATAGAAACAAAACACTTTTGAAGAAAGACAGAATGAAAGGCGAGAGTAGTTTAAACAGGAAGAAAAATAGGATGGAGTGTCATATACTCCCAATAATCAAAATGTAAAAAGAGTTTTTATAATAAGTCTCTAATAACATAGGTAGAGAAATAAGTCAAATATATGTGATTATAAGTAATTCTCCAATTGATAAATGGTCAAAAGATATAAATAGGCAGCTCTCAGAAAAAGTAAAGTTCTCTATAGCAATGGAAAGAAATGCTCTAAATCACTATTAATTAAAGAAATGAAAATTAAAACAACTCTGAGGTACTACCCCAAAACTATCAGGTTGGATAATATGGCAGAAAAGGAAAATTAAAAAAAAATTTGTAAGGGATGTGGGGAAATTGAGACATTGTTGGGGGAATTGTTAACTAATTCAACCATTATGGAGAACAATTTGAGCCTGTGCCCAAAGGAAGATAAAATGGTAGGTAACCCTTTGAATTATTAATAATAATAATAATACCATAGGTCTGTATCCCAAAGAGATAAAAAAGGGAAAAGGCTTATATATACAAAAGTATTTAAAGCAGCTCTTCTTGTGATGGCAAAGAATTGGAAAGAGAGGAGATATCTATCAACTAGGCAATGGCTAAGTTGTATATGATTGTAATGTGCCATGAGAAATGATGAGCAGAAGGATTGCAGAAAAACCTGGAAAGATTTACATGGATTCATGCAGAGTGAAGCAGAACCAGGAGAACATTGTACATAGTAACTGTATAAAATATTATATAATGAACAAGTATAAATAACTTACTCTCAACAATATAATGATCCTAGACAAATCCAAAGGACTTGATGAAAATTCCTAGCTGCTATTAGAGAAAGACCTGATGGAGTCTAAATGCAGATGAAAGCATACAAGGTTTCACATTCTTCATTTTTCTTGTTTTAGTTTTCTTCCAAAAAAGATTAATTTGGAAAAATATTTTATATGATTCCAAATATAAAATCCACATAAAATTGCTTGCCATTTCATCAAGGGTGGGGTACAGGGAGAGAGTGAGGGAAAGAATTTGGGACATAATTAAAAAAATAAATGTAAAAAAATAAGCCAGATCTTAAGGAAAAAAAATGTCTAATGTGCTTCCCTTTGAGTCACCCTCTAATGGGCTTTCCTGCCATGTGTGAAATCTCCTACTCATGTAGGGTCCATTACTCTATTATTATGACTCACCAAAGTCTCTAGTGTATCAAGCTGTGAATTGGATGTGATGGAGACTGCCCATTCTTCTCCTATATTCCCTGTGTCTTTTTCAGCAACCTGAAGTGGGGTTGACCTCTTAATTTTCTCTTGTGCAGCTAGAATACAGGAGTTCCCGAATGAGAAGCCCCTCAGAGGGGGACTGGTCGAGAATTGAAGCTCTCACTTCTCACCAGCTCTACCTTGCCTTCATGAATAGGGTCTTCATATCATGGGCTTTTGGATAGGGTTTACACTAGCACTGCTAGAATCTCTTAAGATTTGAAATATACTTTATATGTTATTTGGTTTCATTTGATATGCTATCTCTGATTTGAAAAATAGAAGTCAATGGCATAGTTAAGGATTTCTTTCAAGTTATGAAGAGAAAGGAGAGGAAGGAATAACATTGATAACAATTAAAGATTCATGAGCAAGGAACCTAATTGTACCTAAGTGATTGCTCTTTTTAAAATGTTATTGTAAAATGTGATTTTCAAGGATGATATGTATAAATGCTTATAATTCAATGTTTCACAAGAGCTCTGATGTAATTGGAGTAGGCACACCTTCTAGTGATAGAGGTCCCAAAACTTCAATGCCTTCGACAATTTAATGCAATATAACTTCTTGGAGTCACAGGTGAGAGTTGGGTGAAAGGTAGACACCAAATGTAGAATGGGGTATTCTGGGAGGACTAGTGCCTCTGGTGTGAGGGCTGCTGAGCCCCTTTCAGGACTGATCATCTAAAAATACATACAGAATAGATAGAAGGTAAAATGTGAGATGAAGGTGTTAGCTTGAGGGAAATTTCAGTAGATTGACAAGAGAAAACAGATTTGGTTTTTTACTATAATTAGACTGGCTTGGTGGGGCAAAAATATTTGTTTCAAATGAAGGGTAGAAGGTACCTAGCATAATGGGTATGAGAAATAGAGGAATTTGAAGAGAGATAAAGAGAGAATTTTCTGGGATAGGGAAAGTTGAAGCTGATGCAATTATTCTTCGGAGTTTGGAATCAGATGACCTTCCACTTACTCATTACTCTGTGAAAATTTAAAACTTGCCTATGTCCCTTTCTTGGGCACCTAAGATAAACTTTGGATTTTAAAAAGAAAGAAATCTTGAATATTAAAATCAAAGTTTTAACTCTGCTTTTTATCCCATCCTCTGTTAAACAAGAATCCACACAAAGCCTGTTGTTTTTATATAAACAAACCTCACAACCTTTAGAATGGCTGCAGAATGTGCTTGTCCACTTTTCTTTTCCTCTATCCAAGGATTCCTGTTTGCCTCTTGCCTAGAGTGAGGTCTGAGTATTCCAGTCAGAAGGGCTTAGGAAAGGAGCATCCTTAAGAACATAAATTAAAGTAGCAGGAGGAAGTAGGGGCTTTTTGACGGGGAAAGCCAGAACGTATGTTAGACCGAGTTCCCTGGAGTCTGATAAGGGAAAGACTATCCCTACATGACCTGGACTCTCTCTTTCTCTGGCCTTTTAAGTTATTTTATAAATTAAGATATAGTCCCTACAGAATTCTAGCCTCAACATATCTACGTGAACTCCAGCAAGTCACTAGTCATCTCTTTAGGTTTGTGATCTTATCTGAAAAAAGTGAGAGAGTTGGGCTAGATAAAATCTGAGTTCCCTTCTGTCAATCAATCCACAAACATTTGTTAAGTACCTACTATGTGCCAGACACTGTGATGGATACAATGATGAATGTGAAATAGTCCCTTTCTTAAGTGAACATACAGTCAAACCTGAGGAGACAACAAATGTATACATGTATGCAAATCTACAAATTAATATGTACTTATCTTTTTTGAGCTAATCTTTAGAGGAAGAAACTAGAGGAAATGAGAAAGGCTTCATATAGAAGATGGCACCTGAGCTGAGATCTGAAGAAAACTGAGGATTCTAAGAGACAGTTTACTCAGTCATTTGTTCAGGCAAGAGATGAGAATATGAATATGGAGCCATCTGAGCAGGGGTGTGCTGAAAGCAGCTTGACCCAGCTTCTAAAACCAATTGTTAAATTTCAAAGTGAACATTTCTTCAAATCAAGTCTTGATTTATTGTTTTGTTGATTGTATAGATCTGAAAAATGTTGATACTGCAGATTAAACTTAAATGTGGGCTGTGAAATGGGCAGCTAGATGGCTGGGTGGAATTGGGAGGACCTGGGTTCAAAACTGGTCTCAGAAACTTCCTAGCTGTGTGACCCTGGGTAAATCACTTAACCCATTAGCTAGACCTTATTGCTCTTCTGCCCTAGAACAAAGAGTTAGCATAAATGCTAAGACAGAAGCGATGGGTTTAAAAAATGCATGCATTTTTTTCTGAGAAATAGTTGTCAAATATTTACTAGCATATATTTGCTTCTGCATGAGTAAAGTAAGAAATTCTGTGAAGACAGTAATTACAGGATTTGGCCAAATTGCAAAGGGTTTAGGAGAAGAGAAGCAGTAGAAGTAACACTTGTAGATTGTTTTTTATACTTTAGAAGTTTTGCTGAGAAAGAAGGAGAAATAAAGGATGATAGTTTGATAGGATGGATGAGCCTAGTAAAGTTGTTTTTTTTTTTTTAACATTGGTATGCTTGAAAGAAGTACAGAAGGAACTACTAGATAAGGAGAGAAGAGTAAATAAAGGGAGATGATTGGGGTCTGGATATCCCAATTTAGTGTAATTGAAGAGGTAGTGGAAAGAATAGGGAGGTTATGATAGCTATAATAAAAGTAAAAATGATGAGATCTGGCAATTGATTAGATATGTGGAATGAATGAGGAAGATTCAAGGATAACATTAAGGTTGCCAATAGGAGTGACTAGAAAGATTATGGAAGGGTGAGACTGAGGCAAAGGATAATGAGATTTGTTTGGGATATAAGCTTAAAAAACATAGACCTAGAGGTGCAAGGAACTTTTTAGTTGCCATCTAATTCAACCTCCTCATTTTAAATATGGAAAACAGAATCTCAGAGAGTTTATGTGACTTTTCTGTGATCACTATTTATTCTGTGTAAGCTTCAGAGGTAGAAAAATGATTTGAGATGCCCAAGGACTCGTCAGCCTCCAAGAGACAGTTGGTGATTTGGAATTAGAGCTGAAGAGCAAGACTAAGGCTGGATGTATATAGATTCATGATTCTGTTTAGGTTCTATTAATAAAGAAGATGAGGGAAGGAGAAAATGGTAGTGATGTGGAACAAAAGGGCAGAGGAAGGACAGAAAATAAAAATAAGGCATAGGGGGAAGAAGGAGAAACTAAGGAAAATAAGTGGAAAGAAAAGCCAGAGTCTGAGAGAAGAAAGGGAAAAGTTGGAAAAAGCAAAGCCATCTTTGAGAGTAAGCACTGTCATCTTCCCTTTCTGGGTCAGGTTAACCTTAGCTCCTAAGAGATTCTGACTGATCCTTACAGATTGGTGCCTATAAGCAGCTTGTTCTAGTTTAATAATAGATAATTTTGAACCCAATCTGTCACTTTGGCCAGGTATTCCCAGGACTAAACTGAGATTAGCACATAGTAGGCATCTAGTAAATGCTTGTTTGCTCCCTTTTGAGTAATTTTTGCTTCTTTCCTCTTTCTAATTTCCCACATCCCTTCAGTTCCCAGGTTTCATCATTTTTTCTTCTTTAATATCTCTCATATCTATTTCTTTCTTTCCACATATACTGACACCCTCCTTATTCAGGTATCCATTATTTCTCTCCTGGATGATCATAATATCCTCTTAATTGATCTCCTTAACTTGAGTGTGTCCCCCTCTCTAATCTATCTACCCAAAAACTACTGAAATATTCCTCCTAATGAACAGGCCTGGTTGTGTCATTTCTGTGTCAGTTTCCTGCATTTTCCTGGCTCCTTATTGCCTATAGGATAAAGCATAAACCTGTTAGGCTATAATCTCAGAATCACAAAATTATAGAGTGAGAAGGGATCTAAGAGGTCATTTGGTCTAACTCAAAAGGACTTCCAAAGAAGAAGCCTACAGTCTTGAAACATAGTGCTTCTGGGTAATTCTAGCTGTTAAAATTTTTCTGAAATCAAATAAAAATTTCCCATTTTGTAACTTATTCCTATTGTTTCTGTTTTTTTTCTTTGTTGTTTTCAATTGTGTCCAACTCTTTTTGACCCCATTTGGGCTTCTTTTCTTTTTGGCACAGATACTGGCATGGTTCACCATTTCCTTTTCCAGCTCCTTTTACAGATGAAGAAAATGACCTCATTTCTAGTTCTGCCTTTACTAGGGAGTAAACTAGAAAAAAAAAGCCTTATTCTTCTTGATGGCATCAGTTTAAATATTTGAAATAGAGTTATCATTTCCCCTGAATCTTTTCTTCCCAAGGTTAATTCCATCAACCATTCCTTTTATGGGATGGACTCCATACCCCTCAGCATCTTGATCACTCTTCTTTGGATATCTCCTGCTTTATAAATGTCCTTCCTATACTGTAGAACTCAGAAATGAACACAATTTATCAAATGTGGTCTGGTCATGGCAATGTACAGAGGGAGTTACACCTCATATTCCTGGAAGTTATGCCTCTTATAATGCAGCTCAAGATAGAATTATATTTTTGGCTGCCACATCACTGTGCTGAATGATGTTTAAGCTTGTTGTCAATATAGGTTTTGAGATGATCTGGATTTAAATCTGGCCTCAGATACTGTGATGGTGGGCAAACTAACTATCTACTGTGTATCTCAGTTTCCTCATTTGTAAAATTAAAAAAAATTAGGCTCCATGGTATTTAATATCTCTCCTGGTTTTAAATCTATTATCCTGTAACAGTAGTTCATGGAAATCCCCAGAATTCATTCAAATTACTAACTATGCCTCCTCCACCTTGTACTTGGGATAGTGATTTTTAAAAATTAATTCACTTAATTTTATCAAATTGAATTGTGGTAGAATTTAAGGCATTCTACAATTTGGTTCCATCCTACCTTTTCAGGCTCTATTCATACTACTTCCCTATAAGCACTTTATAATCTAGCCAGAAAGAACTACTCACTGTTTTCAAATTTTGTCCTGCATGCTGACATTTCTATATCTCTTCAATGGCCTTTTCCTATGCTGGGTTCATACTTCCTCCTGATATCTACCTGCTGAAATTCTTCTCTACCCTTAAAGCCATGATCAGCTCTTCCTTCTCTGACACCTTCTCTGTTTCCCTATCTGAATTTTCCCTCTTCTCCCCAAGTCAAAAGATTTCTTTCCTTCTACCCTCTTCAAATTTTCCTAGGGTATTTTCTTTGGATATGTCCTTTGCCACTATCATATTCTACTTTGTATTAAACATGTGCACATACCATATTCCTATTAAATTACAAGCACAGTGAAAAGAAGAATGGTGTTTTCATCTTTGCATCTCTCATAGCATAGACTTTCTAACCTCAGCCTAATCCAGTTAATCAGTAGAGCAGAGAAGAAGCCCCTTCAGGACAGAAAAGCCCCAAACTCACAGATCCAGCAAATAAACAGAAGAGCAAGAATACAGAGTGGGTGAGGGGGAGAAGAAAAAAACATGAATAAATAACAGAAAAAGATAAAAGAAATTACAGTGGACAGCTTCTATCCAGGTAATGAACAAAGAACAAACGGAACAGAGGAGAACCAAAAAACACCAAGCCAAAACTCAAGAATTCCAATAAATTGGACACAGGCTTTGGAAGAATTAAAAACACAATTCAAAAAACAATTGAGAGGCTGAAGAAAATTGGGAAAAGAACTTAAAAAGCAAAATAGGTCATCTGGAAACAGGCACATGAACTGAATAAGACCAAGTACTATGTACCCTCAAGGTTTGAAGGGAGTATGAGAAATTGAGGTTAGTTTTCTAATGCTATTACTCACCTCCATCCTCACCTGTATATTCCATGATTATCAATTGATAACACTTAGCCAGATTTAATTAAGGGCATTTCAAAAGGAATATTCACTCAGGCAGGATAGTAAAATCAATTGGTATCAAACATTCTTCTAAAGTCTGTAATACCCTTTCCCACTAATATATACAAAATCCAGGAAAAAGTGAACTCATTTTTTGAAAGCACATGTGGCAAATGGATAATTTATAGTTCTTGGTTGAAAGAAGTCCTTTTCTTCTTTTATCAAATGAGATAATATTATAAAGCACTTTATAACAGTGCCTGACACACAATAGGCATTAAATAAGTGCTTTTTTCTTTTCTCTCCCCTTTTCCTCTTCATGTCATGATCATATAATTGCACTTTATGCATGGTACAATTTTTCTACTGTGCCTCTTGTAGAATTTTGAAGGCTCCTTTTTTCAACAAGGTTAGCTTGTCTTCTGCTCCCAGTGATCAGATGCTCTAGAGACACTTTCAGGATTAGGATGCCAATGAGAAGTACTAAATTCTATTAGCCAGCAAAATTTAAAATTTAAGTTCATAAGGTTCTCCTCTTGTGTTCATGATGAGGCAAGGGGAGGCTGACGTGTTCTCTTCTACCCCAAAAGTAACTAGTAGGAACCTTTCAACACAAACTACTAGACACTTGAATTCCCGAGTTCTGAACTGCTCTCCTATTTCATAGAAAATCTATCAAGCATGACAGTCTCCCCAGCTGATACCAATAAACTATCTGTGTGGCATTATTCTCTTTCATCTAATGGCCTTTACTCCTTCCAAATTGAATAAGGACTTTTCTGAACCTGGATAAAAAGCCTTTGATTGACTTTTTGAAGTAATAGAGAAGTCCAGGCTTTTATTTCCATCTAGTTTACACCTCTTCCTCCATTGGTTGTTCTTACTAGACAATTATCAGGGCATAGAATCTTCTCACTTATGTTAAATGGATTAGGGTAATTGCTTGATTTCATTCAATTGTCCCACTCCTGCCCTTACACTATTACTTAGTGGGCACTTAATATTAACAGTGACTGAATGGATGATTAAATGAATGTGTATGTACAAAATCACAGACTAAATAATCACAAAGCAACAAGATTCCTCCCCCCACCCCTCCATTATTTCAAGAACACTCTAGAAACCAGAACTAATTCTTCCTTATTAAGTCACAGTAAAATCAAATTGTCATGCTCATTTATCTTGATGTGGAAATTGAGGTAGAGTTTTGTAAAGTAATATGTTCCAGGTCACTCAATAGGACAGGGACAGATTCAGAAACAAGTTTCTTGGAGCTTTCTATAAGCTAAAATTCTATTAATAGTTATTCCTAAACTTGTTAATATAATAATTACTGGTGTTTAAATGGATGAATCCCTGGAGCACAATTACATTTTGAAGGCTCTTTTGAATCAAAGAAAGTTTTCTATTTGGTATAATGACAGTGTTAAGAAGATGTTATTTTATCCCAATGCCTTGAATTCAATCAATCAATTAACTATCACATTTATAAAGTACCTACAATTTGCCAGTCATTAAGTTAGGAATATTTACATCAAACTGATCAGTACCTGTCCTTAAGGAGCTTATATTTGACTTGTAGAAAACATGTACTAGATGGCTACATAAGGTTCAGCTTAGGTATTACTTCTTCCAAGAAGCCTTCCCTGATTGTCTCAGTTGTCTTTATCTATCTATCTATCTATCTATCTATCTATCTATCTATCTATCTATCTATCTATGTCTGTCTTTCTATCTAATCTTTGTCACACCCCTTCCTCCCCAGGGGTGAGCTTCTTGAAAGCAAATGCTATTTTGTTTTATTTCCCTTTTCTTTCCCAGCATCCAATGAACAAGTCAAGTTGACAACCATTCATTAAATACTGGCTATGTGCCAAGTAGTGTGCTAAGTGCTAGTGAATAAAAATAGGAAAAAAAAAACCTTTAGTCTCTACCTTCAAGGAACTTACACTCTAAGGAGGGGCTGGGAGATAAAGTATAAAAGGAGGTTGAAACAAATGGGATGAGGAAACTGAGAGTGTGTATTTGTTGGGAGTGAGAAAGTACCCATGTCAGTGCATACAGAGAAAGTCAAAAGATTTAGAACTAGAGAGAAGTGACAACATGGTTGATCTTAAAATCAAGGTTCAGGAAACCAAAATCTTTGATGGTCATGGGTTTAGGATTTCTTTTAAAAAATGACAAAGCTAATAAAGCTAGATAAAAAAGAGGTTCTAGGTCAAAAAGTGTCCTGCACAAATATTAGGGATGGCTTTGGTAGTTACATTAATTGGTATTGGGGACAGAGTGTTGTATTGGGGATAGAGTACATTATGGGAAGAATTTCTGCTTTAATTTGCTGTTGAGTAGAAGGCAGGATTGTAATGGAGTCAACTCACATTGGTGTAGGAGCCATTTGTTAAATTTTCAGTATAAATAGTTACTTTTCAGAAATTGATAAATGTTACAAAGTAGTCCTGGATTTTTTGTTTTGTTGATCATCTAGACCAAAAAAAAATGATAGAGAAAACGTTAATAATGCAGGTTAAACTGAAAAGTGTGATTCATATTTTGCCCTGGGAGAGGCAGATGTTAAAGATTTACAAAGCACACTGCTGGCAAAAGACCTCAGATTATTTTTAACTATTAAATCCTGTGAAAACATGAAAATTTTAATGAGCCAGTGGGGGCCTAAAATCCACTAACCTTGGGATTTGGAGTTCAATCATTTTGCCTCAGGGGACAGCTGGGTAGATCAGTGGTTTGAGAACCAGGCCTAGAGATGGGAGGTCCTAGGTTAAAATATGTCCTCAGACACTTCCTAGCTGTGTGACCCTGGACAAGTCACTTAGCCCCCATTGCTTAGCCCTTATTGCTCTTCTGCTTGGAACCAATACATAATATTGATTCTAAGATGGAAAGTAAGATTTAGAAAGAAAGAAAGAAAAAAAACAAAACAACTCCCCTCCCCCCAATAAATTACTCTGCCTCTTTAGGTCACTAATTTCCTCATCTGTAAAATGCGGGTAATAACATTTACCCTCAATACTCAAATGGATTTTCTTCCAACTCAGGTTAAGATCCATCTGTGCCTGCTGTATGTTTTATGCATAAATGTCCAAGACAAGTTCTCCAAGTGTTTAGTAGTTTTCTATAGAAGTTCATTCAGTTGTTAAAGATGCAGTTACAACTGTCATTATAAGTAGAATCATCATTGTTCAACCTTTATTGTTAATCTACTCTTTGCCTAAGACCTTAGGTACCTCATATCAGCAGACTCATGTCTGAGACTCTTCTAGGAAAATGCACAATATAAGGAAACATAGACTCTTCAGAATAGCATGAATGTTGTGCAAAGATTTATTCTGCATTCTCTTCCTCTCCTTCATCCCTAAATAGTTTAAATAATACAACAAAGTGAGTTTCCCACTCTCCTTGTGTGTGTGTGTGTATATATATATATATATATATATATATATATATATATATATATATATATACTTTCTATTGGTATCTTCTGAGTGGGAGGGTTTGGTGACCTCATAAGGAATACTGACCACAGTTCCTAATTCTTCCAAAGCTCAACTGATTGGAGGGGTAGAGTCAAGATGGCAGCTTAGAAACAGTGAAAGTTGAGTCCTCTGTAAAACCCTTCCAGACTAATAAAAAACAAAGTACTTCAAGGGAAACAGAAAACCAAATCCAACAACAGGACAGATCAGTGGGGTCCCTCCTGCTTGATTCAACTTAAAAAGTATGCAGAGAAGGTTGAATTCTCAGGTTTAATGAAAAGAAAGTGGAAACTTGGGATCCCTCTCCCACCTACTATGATGAGTCTCAGACAGTTGCTGGGATCTTGGAGCAAGGGCTCCAGCCCAGAGGGAGTGCCTTGCTACCACAGTTACTTGAGGTTCAGGGTTCTGACCGCAGCTGGAGGAGAGGGTCAGAGAGGAGGGTAGCCAGGTCCCAAGCATTCAGACAATACTCCTCCATTTTGGGCCTCTGCCTCTGGAGGTTTTGGCCTCAGGGCACATCCAACTCTTCAGATCACCTTTCCCCAGCTTAATCCTGACTATCAATAGGGTAGATAAGAAGCCTTCAGAGGAAGGGAACCTCAATATCTAACACCACTCCCCCAACTACTAAACTAAGACCTGATATAAGAATCCAGATGACTAGGATACCAGAGTGAAGGCTGGAACCATGACAGAGTACCTTAGTACCACCACAGGAAGCCCAGGACTGTGACCAAGATTCTAGCAAGGAAATGGCTGGTGAAAGGAAGAGAGGAAGATGAGGGTAACTACTTTCAGCCTCCACACATTCATCTTCACCTTCATCTTCTTTAAGCATCTGGGGAATACCTGATCTCAGGACTCATTAATACAATCAGCCTAATCTAGTCAGTCAACAGAGCACAGAAGAAGCCCCTTCAGGACAGAATACCCAAAATCCACAGATTCAGCAAATAAACAGAGGAGCTAGAATAAGGGTGGTTGGGGGAAAGGAGAAAAAATATGAGTAAACAACAGAAAAAAAAGAAATTACAATTGAAAGCTTCTATTTAGGGAATGAACAAAGAACAAATGTAACAGATGAAGACCAAGGAACACCAAGCAAAATCTCAGGAACTCCAGTGAATTGGATACAGTGATTGGAAGAACTTAAAACACAATTCAAAAAATAATTAAGAGAGACTGAAGAAAATTGGGAAAACCATTTTAAAAAATAGGTCATCTGGAAACAGAGGCACATGACCAAGAACAAGAAAACAGTGTCCTACAAGCCAGAATTGACCAGCTTGAAAAAGAGGTAATGAAAGTGAAAGATGACCTACAAAGAAAGACAGACCAAAAGGAAAGGGATGACCAAAAATCCAGGGATGGAATTCAGTCTTTAAAAATTAGAATCCCTCAACTAGCAGCAAATTACTTCACAAGGCAACAAGACTCTTTAAAACAAAATCAAAAGAATGAAAAAAAATGAGGAAAATATGAAACACTTCATTGATAAAACAACAGACCTAGAAAACAGACCCAGAAGAGACAATGTTAGAATTATTGGACTACCAGAAAATCATGACAAAAGAAAAAGTCTGGACATCATTGTACAGGAAATTGCCCTGACAATGCCCAGGAATGTTATAGTCAAGTTCAAGAATTACCAGATCAAGGAAAAGATACTACAAGCTGCTAAAAAGAAACCATTCGGATACATGGAGCTACAGTTAGGATAACACAGGACCTGGCTGCATCCATACTGAAGGACTGGAATGCATGGAATATGATATTCCAGAAAGCAAGGGAACTGGGTCTACAACCAAGAATCAACTACCCATCAAAATTGACTATATTCTTGCATGGGAAAGTATGGTCATTTGATAAAATAGAAGACTTCCAAATATTCCCAAAGAAAAGACCTAACCTAAACAGAAAATTTGATGCCCAAAGACAGTACTCAAGAAAAGCACCAAAAAGTAATTAAGAAAGGGGAAAACACTTTTTTAGGGGACTCAATAAGTTAAAATTATTTGTGTTCCTAAAAGAAAAGATGATACTGGTAACTCTTTAAAAATTTTGTTATCATCAAGGTAGCTAGAAAAAGTATACATAGAGTGTAGAGTCACAAACTGTATAGGATGGCATGTCTCTCTCTCTATGTATATATATATATATATATATGAATGTAGGGGTAAAAAAGAGGATAGTATAAGAGAAATGGGAAAAGAGATAAAATGGGGGAAATGTATATTTCATAAAGAAGCACATGGGGGAAGGGGAGGAGAAGACCAATACAATAGAAGGGTAAAAGAAGTTGGAGACAGGTAATATTTAAATCTTACATGAAATTGACTCAGAGAGGGAAGAACAATCAGATCTATTGGGACAGAGAATTATATCTTGCCCTATAGAGAAGTAGAAGGGCAATAAATTGGCTGGTGGTGAGGGGAGCAATACAAGGGACGGAGAGGTTGGGAGGTCATTTAAAAGGCACTATAGTAAGTGGGGAATAAATAAGAGGGGAGAGTCTGGGAAGGGGGTAACATTAGGGAGAGGAAACGTGGAAGACTGACTAAAAGTGAAAAGTTAGAGGGATAAGTAAGAGGGATAAGAGTAAAGGCAGAATCAAAGGAGGAAGTAAAAACAGAGGGGAATATGCTGACAGTCATCATAACTGTGAATGTGAATTGGATGAACTCACCAATAAAAAAGGAAGCAGATAGCAGAATAGATTAATAACCACAATACTACCATATGTTTTCTACAAGAAACACACTGAGGCAGATAGATATACACAGGGTAAAGGTAAGAGGATGTAACAGAATTTACTGGGCTGGAATTGAGACAAAGAAGGTAGGAGTAGCAATCATGATCTCAGACAAAGCTAAAGCAAAAATAGATCTCATTAAAAGAGATAAGGAAGGTAATTATATCTTGTTGAAAGGCAGTATGAATAATGAAGAAATATCAATACTCAACATATATGCGCCAAATGGTACAGCATTCAGATTTCTAAAGGAGAAAGTAAAGGAGCTTAAGGAGGAAATAGATAGTAAAACCATACTAGTGGGGGACCTTAACATTCCTCTATCAGAATTAGACAAATTAAATAAAAAAATAAATAAGAAAGAAGTGAGGGAAGTGAATGAAATGTTAGAAAAATTAAAGATAATAGATATCTAGAGAAAACTAGGGATAAAAAGGAATATACCTTTTTTTATCATCACATGGCACATATACAACTATTGACCATATACTAGGGCATAAAAACATTGCAAACAAATGTAGGGAAGCAGAAATAATAAATAAAAATTTTAGAGCATAATGCAATAAAAATCATAATCAATAAAGGCTTGTGGAAAGACAGATTAATAATTAATTGGAAACCAAATAATCTAATTCTTTAAAACTGGTGGGTCAAAGAACAAATCAAAGAAACAATTACTGATTTCATTGAAGAGAATGACAACGAGGAAACAACTTATCAAAATCTATGGATGCAGCCAAAGCAGTACTCGGGGGAAAATTTATATCCCTGAGGGCATATATCAACAAATTAGAGAGGGAAGAGGTCAATGAATTGAGCATTGTGATAGAGGAAAATCCAGAGACTTTTGAATGACAGAGCATGGAAGAAATTACAAAGATTTCCATTCACAGTGGGGGATGGTTGTGGAGGCTTAGAATCTTGAGGGAATAGAGATCCGAGGTGGAAGACAGTTGATCTCTCTCATCTATCTTGAGACACCATGCTGAGCTATTCAAATCCCTCATTGAATTTAACCACCATTTCCCCCCAAAGATACCAATAAGTGTGGCAGAAACCTGAGAAGAATAAGGACAGCATAACAAGATCTTAAACAGCTCCTGTGACACCCTGGGTCTGGACATTGGCTCTTCTGTGATAAAGACCAGGGATCACAAACCCAGAACCTCTCAGAGACCAGGCTGGCAAGCCCGAGTCTCTCAACTTTGGAGGGAGGGAAAATATATATTTTAGACAGACAGGGACTTCTTTAACCTCATTCCTATAGACTCTAACCTGAAGACATCTTTTTTATCTTACCTGGTAAGTTGTCAGTTATCTTAAATTGACTTCCTTGTCATAGTGAGAAAGGAAGAAAGAGCTGATTTCTCTCTTTCCCCAAGGGACGAGGTTTACCCATTAAATCAGCTATTAGAGGGGAGTAGAGGCATGGTTAGTGGGGAGACATATTTGAAGAAGACTGAAGGGGGGGATCCATCTCATGCTCCTTCTACCTGTGGAAAGGAAACAAGACTGACAGTTTGTGGGGGGAGGGGCACTGGGAGTGGCAGTTGGGTCTTGTGACTAGCACTTCCTTCCTGCCGGGGTGGGACTTGTTTCTGGGTGTTGGAGGAGAGAGGAGCTTGTTCAGCCCAGTCTGGTGTGGTGTGCTGCCTCTTCTTGGTTCAGCCCAAAGATTCAGGCCCAATCACCTCTGAAACTTAGACCTGTTCTTGTTTGCTTTCTGTCTACTGCTAAGATTAAAACAAACAAACAAACAAAACTGGACTGATATAGAGTAAACGGGAGTGGGAGAACCCTCCCCCAGCCTCTGGTCAGGTCTCAACTCTGAAGCTGATGAAAGAACTCCAATCCCAACTGGTTATTAAAATTTATATTATTTGAATTTGCAGTGAGATAAGTGGACTATCTTTTCTGGTATTAGAGGGAGCTGAACTTCAGTTCAGTCATTGCAGTTTCCAAACGGTCCTTATCGGACCCCTGCTGCTTCCTTTCAGCAGGGAGCATCTCCCTGCTTTGCTTCACCAAACAATATTCCCTCTCTGTAATAATATCATCAATGATTTTAGTTCAACTTTAGCTCCAGAGGCAACATGTAGTGGATAAAGAATCGGTATTGAAGCCAGAAAGAAGTATTATCTTTTGCTTTTCTTTGTATCCAATGTTACACACAGTGTCTGCCACACAGTAGGCACTTGGTAAATGTTTATTGATTGACTAATTGACAGATTTAAATCCTGCTTTTCATCATGTATGAACTTTGGAAATCCATTTAACTTCTCATTACCGTATGCAACTGTCCAATATAAATTTCAGACATGACAACTGATAGTATAGGTAGTTTTCTTACTCAGGAATTCCCTGTACAAGTGAAATCACAGGTTCAGTCCCTATTCCAAATCTAAATCTATGATCTTTTGATCCCATAATCAAAATTTGGTGCTCAACATTTAGTACTTTTCCAACTATAGCATGGTCTCTTGTTTTATAAATTATTCTGCAATATTCTGGTCATTATTGTCAATTGCAGCATAAAGAAGTCCTAAGTTTATTAAATGTGTTAACCAATGTCATGAAAGATCTACCAAGCATGAAATACAAGTTTTTCATATAGTTGACAATGTCCTCCATGTGGTTCTTTATTCAAATGACATCGTGTTGATTATAATTACATAGGGACATCATAGAACTTCCTTAATGAAATCACACTTGTTAAAAAGAGAGGAGACCAGCAATCTATACAGGAAAAACCAAATGGGTGGATTGCCAAGTTTATTATGTAGCTGAATGTACTGTTCATTGAGTCAGTTCATCATTGCCTATATCTTGGACAGGCATTACAGAGGTACAGTATCCCAGTCTCAGAACTAAATGATCAGCAACTGTAATATTTATTGGGAAAGCAAATGGGATTGGAAAAATGGGGATAAATGGGAGGTTTGTAGCAGGGTATCAAGGAGAGAGGGAATATAGCTTGGTGAATCAAAGCAGGGAGATATGCCCCCTGCTGAGAGGAAACAGCAGGGGTCCAATAAGGACTGTTTGGAAACTGGAATGACTGAACTGAAGTTCAGCTCCCTCTAATACCAGAAAAGATAGTCCATTTATCTTACTGCAAATTCAAATAATGTAAATTTTAATAACCAGTTGGGATTGGAGTTCTTTCATCAGCTTCAGAGTTGAGACCTGACCAGAGGCTGGGGGAGGGTTCCCCCACTCCTGTCTACTTTATATCAGTCTAGTTTTTTTTTTTTTTTAATCTTAGCAGTAGTCAGAAAGCAAACAAGAACAGGTCTAACTTTCAGAGGTGATTGGGCCTGAATCTTTGGGCTGAACCAAGAAGAGGCAGCACACCACACCAGACTGGGCTGAACAAGCTCCTCTCTCCTCCAACACCCAGAAACAAGTCCCACCCCGGCAGGAAGGAAGTGCTAGTCACAAGACCCAACTGCCACTCCCAGTTGCCCCTTCCCCATAAACTGTCAGTCTTGTTTCCTTTCCACATACCTTCTGAGTATTTATCATCAATTCTTTCTCCATTATACCCAAGCCAACTCTCTAATACAACATATAACTAAAGAACTAGTAAAAGAACAAATTAAAAAACCTCAGATAGAAACTAAATTGAAAACCATAAAATCAAAGGAGAAAATAATAAAATTGAAAGTAAAAAAACTATTGAACTAATAAATAAGACTAGAAACTGGTACTGAAAAAAACAAGTAAAATAGATAAAATACTGGTTAATCTAAAAAAAATGGAAGAAGAAAATCAAATTATCAGTATCAAAGATGAAAATGGAGACGTCAGCTCTAATGAAGAGGAAATTAAGGTAATTATTAAGAACTATTTTGCTCAATTATATGACAATGAATATGAAAATCTAGCTTAAATGGGTAAATATTTACAAAACTATAAATTGCCTAAATTTAACAAAAGAGAATACTTAAACAATTCCACCTCAGAAAAAGAAATAGAACAAACCATCAAGTAACTCCCTAAGAAAAAATCCCCAGGGCCAGATGGATTCACAAGTGAATTCTATAAAATATTTAAAAAACTAATCCCAATATTATACACACTATTTGAAAAAATAAGCAAAGAAGGAGTTCTACCAAATTCCTTTTATGACACAAATATGGTACTGATTCCAAAGACAGTCAGCCCATAGACTAATATCCTTAATAAACATAGATACAAAAATTTTAAATAGAATATTAGCAAAAAGACTCCAGCAAGTTATCATGAGGGTTATTCACTATGATCAGATGGGATTTATACTAGGAATGCAAGGATGGTTTAATATTGGGAAAACCATCCATATAACTGACCATATCAACAACCAAAAAAAAAAACCACACACAGAAATCATATGATTATCTCAATAGATGCAGATAAATCTTTATCAAAATACAATACTCATTCCTACTGAAAACACTAGAAAGTATAGGAATAGATGGGCCTTTCCTAAAAATTATAAACAGTATATATTTAAAACCATCCGCAAGTATCTGCAATAAGGATAAGTTATGAAAGAATGGAGGGAGATTCTAGGTTGATGATACAAATGAGTGATCAGGTATTTTGAATAACCTGACCTTCCAGTGTATCCCCTACCCCCCCACCCCCCAAGAAAGAGAATAAAATGCTTACTCTCTGCCTTAGGTCAGATCTTTTTGGTGGGTAAGCTATTGCATCCTCTGTGTTGAGATAGAGAACACCTGGGAGAAGGGGATAGTCAGTTGGCTAAGAAGTTTGCTGGACCTAGATTCTCCCACAATGTCCCTTTCTGAACAGAAAAGCTGCCTGAGAGAGAGAACAGTAACAGCTGATCCAGGAGTTTAGCTTAACCTGGATCTGAGAAAGCTCTCCCTCTCAGATATAAAACCTCCATCTATATGTCAGGATGTTTCCCCATATTTTTAATTGCCTGCACCAATGCTAGTCTTGTGCTGGATAACAACCTCAAATTCTGATGGATCTAGGTTCTCCCCATCTTCTGGCCAGGACACAAGGTTTGAGTTATCTCTGGTCTCTTTAATAAATTGATCCTTCTCCCTTTGAGAGAATAATTCAGAAAGAAGTATATCAGTGTCCTCAAAGGTGGAATCAAACAACTGAACTTCATGCTTAAACTTTTTTATGCAGAGCATTGGATCCTCAAAAATTTTTGGCATATGCTTTTTCAAATGTTCTGTCTCCTATGCTAAAAGTTTTGTGTGTTTTAAAATGTAAGATGCTGAGGGAGGAGTCAATATGGCGGCAACAAAAGTTCAGAACTTTGAATACCCTTCCTTACCAATTACATAGTAAATGATCCTAGAGGACTGAAAATCAAACTTAACAACAAGACACAGCCAAGGAACCCTCCTGCTGGACTCAATCCAAAAGGTACATTTCCCAAAAGCCAGAATACAAGAACACTCGGATTTAAGGGGAAGGCAGAAGGAAGGTCCCAGGACCCCTCCCCCCCCCCCACCTAGAGCGCTAAGCCTCCAGCAGCAGCGGGAACTTCTGGGTGGGCAAAAGTGCTGGTTTGAAGGGTGTACCTTGCGGGCAGGGCTGTGCCAGGCTCAGAGAATCTAACACAGGAGGTGGGGAAGGAGCTGGAGAGGGAGTGCAGAGCAGTCAGCCTGGTCACAGTGTTGAAGACCCTCAATAGTGCTCCAGCCTTCCAGGAGGTTTTGGCTTTAGAGCCAAACTTAATCCCATCAAAAGCCTTCAGAGGTCAGGGAAACCCAAGCTCCAACACCCCTCCCTCACAGATTGCACCGAGAGATCTCCTAGCAAAGCTCCAAGAAGGGAGACTGTCAGAAAACCTGAAAACCAAAAAAAAAAAAAAATAGGGCATCTTCCGGTCAAGATGACGGCTTAGAGAAAGCTAAAGTTCAGATCTCCGGAAACCCTTCCCAACCAATCTCAAACTATAGGCTCCTAGGGCGCCGAAATTCAAAACGATCAACAGCATAGACCCTGGGAATCCTCCTCCTGGACCTGGACCTGGATCAAAAGGTAAGGCCACCCTCAAAAGCCAGAACCCGAGAACACTCGGACCTAAGGGGTAGGAGCACAGAGTCCAAGGCTCCGGGAAGCCATGGCCCCTCCCCCCTCAGAGAGCAGGGTCCTCTGAAACAACAGTAACCCTCAGGGCTGGCAAGACAGCCTCATGGGCTGGATCCTTCTATCGTACTCTCAGTGAAAGTCACTGCCCTTGGAGCTCCGGGAAGCTGTGGCCCCTCCCCACTCAGAGAGCAGGGTCGTCTGAAACAACAGTAACCCTCCGGGTGGCAAGACAGCCTCAGGGCCAGCTATTCTGAAGACTACATTCGGAAAGCAACCCAACCCAGTGGAGGAGGCACCCAAACAGCAGGGAAACAGAGAGAGCCAGGGGCGAATGCAACCCCCTGGCAGGATCCTTCTATTCCAGTTCCAGTGAAAGTCACTGCCTTAAGGCATCCTCAGTTCAACTCAGGGAAAGCTCATAGAATGGACAATCTGCCCAGGACTAAAGCCTCTGAACACCAGACAGAGATAAGAAAAGCTAATCCTCCCCATTCAGAGATGGCAAACTCCACAGAAGCACAGAAGCCCCAAAATCCCCCCCCAAAAAAAAATAAGAAGAAAGGGGTTACTTTGGACACATTCTATGGAGCCAAAATACAAAATACAGAGGAGATAGAAGACGATACACAAGAAAATGCTCCGAAACCTTCCAAAGGAAATGGAAACTCTCCACAAACCCATGAAGAATTTGAATCAGAAATGACCAAAAAGATGGAAGCCTTCTGGAGGAAAAGTGGGAAATAATGCAAAAGAAATTCACACATCTACAAAACCGGTATGACCAAACTGAAAAGGAAAACCAGGCTTTAAAGGCCAGAATCAGGCAACTGGAAGACAATGATCGTGTAAAAGAGCAAGAATTAATAAAGCAAAGCCAAAATACCAAGAAATTAGAAGAGAACATAAAATATCTCACCAACAAGGTGACAGATCTGGAAAATAGAGGGAGAAGAGATAATTTAAGAATAATTGGCCTTCCAGAAAAATAAGAAATAAATGATAATCTCAATATTATAATACAAGATATCATCAAAGAAAACTGCCCAGAGATTCTAGAACAAGGAGGTAATACAGCCACTGACAGAGCTCACAGAACACCTTCTACACTAAACCCCCAAAAGACAACTCCCAGGAATGTAATTGCCAAATTCCAAAGCTCTCAAACAAAAGAAAAAATCCTACAGGAAACCAGAAAAAGACAATTTAGATATAAAGGAATGCCAATCAGGGTCACACAAGACCTTGCAAGTTCTACTCTGAATGATCGTAAGGCATGAAACATGATCTTCAGAAAGGCAAGAGAGCTGGGTCTTCAACCAAGAATCAGCTACCCAGCAAAACTGGCTATATACTTCCAAGGGAAAGTATGGGCATTCAACAAAATAGAAGATTTCCAACTTTTTTCAAAGAAAAGACCAGAGCTCTGTGGAAAGTTTGATACCGAAAAACAAAGAGCAAGGAATACCTGAAACAGTAAATATTAAGAAAAGGGGAAAGGAGAAAAATGTTATCTTCTTCTTTTATTCAAACTCTCTTCTATAAGGACTACATTTCTATCAATCTATGTATACTAACATGTGGGGAAAATGTAATGTATAAATAGGGGGTAAAGAAAGACCAAATAGAATAATCTTTCTCACATAAAGATTCACATGGGAAGGGGAGGGGAAGAAAACTCCTATAAGAAGGAGAGGAAGAGAAGGTTTTATACTTAAACCTTAATCTCAGGGAAATCAACTCTGAGAGGGAAAAACATCCAGATCCATTGGGAACTTGAATTCTATCTTACCCAACAAGGGTAGGGAGAAGGGAAAACCAAGGGGGGAGAGGGAGAGGAAAAACAAAAAGGGAGGGAAAGAGAGGGGGGAGGGGGAGGGAACAAAAAGGGAGGGACTAAAAAGGGAAACATCAAGGGAGGGGACAAGGGGGACTGATTCAAAGTAAATCACTGGACTAAAAGGTAGAGCCGAAGAAGAAAAGGTTAGAATTAGGGAAGGCAATCAAAATGCCAGGGAGTCCAAATATGACAATCATAACTTTGAACGTGAATAGGATGAACTCACCCATAAAATGTAGACGAATAGCAGAATGGATTAGAATCCAAAACCCTACCATATGTTGTCTTCAAGAAACACACATGAGGCGGGTTGACTCCCACAAGGTCAGAATTAAAGGATGGAGTAAGACCTTCTGGGCCTCAACTGACAGAAAGAAGGCAGGAGTGGTAATCATTATATCTGATAACGCCAAAGCAAAAATAGACCTGATCAAAAGGGACAGGGAAGGTAATTATATTTTGTTAAAATGGACTTTAGACAATGAGGAAATATCATTAATCAACATGTATGCACCAAATAATATAGCACCCAAATTTCTAATGGAGAAACTAGGAGAATTGATGGAAGAAATAGACAGCAAAATCATATTAGTGGGAGACTTAAACCAACCATTATCAAATTTAGATAAATCAAATCAAAAAATAAATAAGAAAGAGGTAAAAGAAGTGAATGAAATCTTAGAAAAATTAGAATTAATAGACATATGGAGAAAAATAAATAGGGATAAAAAGGAATACACCTTCTTCTCAGCACCACATGGCACATTCACAAAAATTGACCATATATTAGGTCACAGAAACATAGCACACAAATGCAGAAAAGCAGAAATAATGAATGCAGCCTTCTCAGATCACAAGGCAATAAAAATAATGATTAGTAATGGTACATGGAAAACCAAATCAAAAACCAATTGGAAATTAAACAATATGATACTCCAAAATCATTTAGTTAAAGAAGAAATAATAGAAACAATTAATAATTTCATTGAGGAAAATGACAATGGTGAGACATCCTTTCAAACCTTTTGGGATGCAGCCAAAGCAGTAATCAGAGGTAAATTCATATCCCTGAATGCTTATATTAACAAACTAAGGAGAGAAGAAATCAATCAATTGGAAATGCAAATGAAAAAACTCGAAAGCAATCAAATTAAAACCCCCCAGCAGAAAACCAAACTAGAAATCCTAAAAATTAAGGGAGAAATTAATAAAATCGAAAGTGATAGAACTATTGATTTAATAAATAAGACAAGAAGCTGGTACTTTGAAAAAACAAACAAAATAGACAAAGTACTGGTCAATCTAATTTAAAAAAGGAAGGAAGAAAAGCAAATTAACAGCATCAAAGATGAAAAAGGAAACATCACCTCCAACAAGGAGGAAATTAAGGCAATCATTAAAAATTATTTTGCCCAATTGTATGGCAATAAATACACCAATTTAAGTGACATGGATGAATATATACAAAAATTCAAACTTCCTAGACTAACAGAAGAAATAGAATTCTTAAATAATCCCATATCAGAAAATGAAATCCAACAAGCCATCAAAGAACTCCCTAAGAAAAAATCACCAGGGCCTGATGGATTCACCAGTGAATTCTATCAAACATTCAGAGAACAGTTAATCCCAATACTATTCAAACTATTTGACATAATAAGCAAAGAGGGAGTTCTACCAAAGTCCTTTTACGACACAAACATGGTACTGATTCCAAAACCAGGCAGGTCAAAAACAGAGAAAGAAAACTATAGACCAATCTCCCTAATGAATATAGATGCAAAAATCTTAAATAGGATACTAGCAAAAAGACTCCAGCAAGTGATCAGAAGGATCATCCACCATGATCAAGTCAGATTTATACCAGGGATGCAGGGCTGGTTCAATATTAGGAAAACCATCCACATAATTGACCACATCAACAAGCAAACCAACAAGAACCACATGATTATCTCAATAGATGCAGAAAAAGCATTTGATAAAAATACAACACCCATTCCTATTAAAAACACTAGAAAGCATAGGAATAGATGTGTCCTTCCTAAAATTAACAAACAGTATATATCTAAAACCATCAGCTAATATCATCTGCAATGGGGATAAACTAGATGCATTCCCAATAAGATCAGGAGTGAAACAAGGAAGCCCAATATCACCTCTACTATTTGACATTGTACTAGAAACACTAGCAGTGGCAATTAGAGAAGAAAAAGAAATTGAAGGCATCAAAATAGGCAAGGAGGAGACCAAGTTATCACTCTTTGCAGATGACATGATGGTCTACTTAAAGTATCCTAGAGACTCAACCAAAAAGCTAATTGAAATAATCAACAACTTTAGCAAAGTTGCAGGATACAAAATAAACCCACATAAATCATCAGCTTTTCTCTATTTCTCCAACACAGCTCAGCAGCAAAAACTAGAAAGAGAAATCCCATTCAAAATCTCCTTAGACAAAATAAAATACCTAGGAATCTACCTCCCATGACAAACACAGGAACTATATGAACACAACTACAAAACACTCGCCACACAACTAAAACTAAACTTGAGCAATTGGAAAAACATTAACTGCTCATGGATAGGACGAGCCAATATAATAAAAATGACCATCCTACCCAAACTTATTTATCTATTTGGTGCCATACGCATTGAACTACCAAAATACTTCTTCACTGATTTAGAAAAAACCATAACAAAATTCATTTGGAACAACAAAAGATCAAGGATATCCAGGGAAATAATGAAAAAAAAACCACATATGATGGGGGCCTTGCAGTCCCTACCTTAAACTATATTACAAAGCAGCAGTCATTAAAACAATTTGGTACTGGCTAAGAAACAGAAAGGAAGATCAGTGGAATAGACTGGGGGAAAGTGACCTCAGCAAGACAGTATAAGATAAACCCAAAGATCCCAGCTTTTGGGACAAAAATCCACTATTCGATAAAAACTGTTGGGAAAATTGGAAGACAGTGTGGGATAGACTAGGAATAGATCAACACCTCACACCCTACACCAAGATAAATTCAAAATGGGTGAGTGACTTAAACATAAAGAAGGAAACCATAAGTAAATTGGGTAAACACAGAATAGTATACATGTCAGACCTTTGGGAGGGGAAAGACTTTAAAACCAAGCAAGACATAGAAAGAATCACAAAATGTTAAATAAATAATTTGGACTACATCAAATTAAAAAGCTTTTGCACAAACAAAACCAATGTAACTAAAATAAGAAGGGAAACAACAAACTGGGAAAAAATCTTCATAGAAACCTCTGACAAAGGTTTAATTACTCAAATTTATAAAGAGCTAAATCAACTGTACAGAAAAATCAAGCCATTCTCCAATTGATAAATGGGCAAGGGACATGGATAGGCAGTTCTCAGATAAAGAAATCAAAACTATTAATAAGCACATGAAGAAGTGTTCTAAATCTCTTTTAATCAGAGAGATGCAAATCAAAACAACTCTGAGGTATCACCTCATACCTAGCAGATTGGCTAACATAACAGCAAAGGAAAGTAATGAATGCTGGAGGGGATGTGGCAAAGTAGGGACATTAATTCATTGCTGGTGGAGTTGTGAACAGATCCAACCATTCTGGAGGGCAATTTGGAACTATGCCCAAAGGGCATTAAAAGAATATCTACCCTTTGATCCAGCCATAGCACTGCTGGGTCTGTACCTGAAAGAGATAATAAGGAAAAAGACTTGTACAAAAATATTCATAGCTGCGCTCTTTGTGGTGGCCAAAAACTGGAAAACGAAGGGGTGCCCATCAATTGGGGAATGGCTGAGCAAATTGTGGTATATGTTGGTGATGGAATACTATTGTGCTAAAAGGAATAATAAAGTGGAGGAGTTCCATGGAGACTGGAACAACCTCCAGGAAGTGATGCAAAGCGAGAGGAGCAGAACCAGGAGAACATTGTATACAGAGACTAATACACTGTGGTATAATCAAACGTAATGGACTTCTCCATTAGTCGCGGTGTAATGTCCCTGAACAATTTGCAGGGATCTAGGAGAAAAAAAAACCACCATTCATAAGCAGAGGATAAACTGTGGGTGTAGAAACACCGAGGAAAAGCAACTGCCTGAATACAGTGGTTGAGGGGACATGACAGAGGAGAGACTCTAAATGAATACTCTAATGCAAATATTATCAACATAGCAATGGGTTCAAATCAAGAGGAAAAGAAAATGATCTATGTCTTTAATGAATAATGCTTGGAAATGATCAAATAAAATATATATATATAAGAAGAGCAAGAGGACAGAGAAATACGGGGATTAAAGAAGGGGTAAATATGAACAAACAACAGAAAAAGGAAAAAAAAGAAATTATAATCAACAGATTCTATACAGGCAATGAAAACAGAGCAAATGGAACAGAGGAGAAGGGATCATCAAACAATAAATTAGAAATCCCAGCAAATTGGATACAGTCTTTGGAAGAACTCAAAATGCAATTTAAAACACAATTAAGAGAGGCTGAAGATAATTGGGAAAAGAACTTAACTGAGATAAGTCATCTGGAAACAGAAAATAGTGTCTTGAAAGCCAAAATCAACCAGCTTGAAAATGAGGCAAAGAAAATGAGAGATGAAGTAAAGAGAATGAAAGATGACCTCCAAAGAGAATCAGACCAGAAGGAGAAGGATGACCAAAAAGCCAGGGATGAAATCCACTCTTTAAGAACCAAAATACTACAACTAGAATTATGTGATCTCACAAGGCAGCAGGACACTATAAAACAAAACCAAAAGAATGAAAAACTTGAAGAAAATATGAAGCATCTGATTCACAAAACAGAAGATTTAGAAAATGATTCAAGGAGAGACAATTTACGAATCATTGGTCTACAAGAAGACCACAACAAAAGAAAAATCCTGGACATAATACTATAGGAAATTATCCAAGAAAACTGCCCCAATATTCTAAGACAAGAGGGAAAAGTGGAGATTGAAAGAATCCACAGATCACCTATTGTACTTAATCCCCAACTGACAACACCCAGAAATGTTATAGCCAAATTCAAGAACTATCAGACCAAAGAAAAGATATTGCAAGCTGCGAAGAAGTCGTCATTCAGATACCATGGAACCACAGTGAGGATAACACAGGATCTGGCTTCATCTACACTGAAGAACCGAAAGGTATGGAATATGATATTCCAGAAAGCAAGGTAACTAGGTTTACAACCAAGAATTGATAAATGAGCAAGGGACATGAATAGGCAATTTTCAGTTAAAGAAATCAAAACTATTAATAAGCACATAAAAGTGTTCTAAATCTCTTATTATCAGAGAGATGCAAATCAAAACAACACTGAGGTATCACCCCATGCCTAGCAGATTGTTCAACATGACAGTAAAGGAAAGTAATGAAAGCTGGAGGGAGTGTGGCAAAGTAGGGACATTAATGCATTGCTGGTGGAGTTGTGAATTGATCCAACTATTCTGGAGTGCAATTTGGAACTATGCCCAAAGGGCGATAAAAGACTGTCTACCCTTTGATCCAGCCATAGCCCTGCTGGTTTTGTACCCCAAAGAGATAACAAGGAAAAAGACATGTACAAAAATATTCATAGATGTGCTCTTTGTGGTGGTAAAAAAATTGGAAAATGAGGGGATGCCCTACAATTGGGGAATGGCTGAACAAATTGTGGTATCTGTTGGTGATGGAATACTATTGTGCTCAAAGGAATAATGAAGTGGAGGAATGTCATGGGGACAGGAACAACCTCCAGGAATTGATGCAGAGTGAAAGGAGCAGAACCAGGAGAACATTGTACACAGAGACTGATACATTGTGGTACAATCAAATGTAATGTACTTCTCCATTAGTGGCAATGCAGTGATCCTGAACAACTTGGAGGAATCTATGCCAACAAAACAAAACAAAACAAAAACATTATCCACATTCAGAGGAAAAGCTGTGAGAGCAGAAACACAGAAGAAAAACAATTACTTGAATACATGGGTAGAGGGAATATGGCTGCGGATGTAGACTCTAAATGAACATCCAAATGCAAACACCAACAACATGGAAATAGGTTCTGATCAAGGATACATGTAATACCCAATGAAATTGTGTGACAGCTATGGGAAGGATGGTTGGAGGGAAGGGAGGAAAATGATGTGATTCTTGTAACCAAGGAATAATCTAAATTGACTAAATAAATTAATTAAAACAACAAAAACAAAAGAAAGAAATTCACTGCCTTCAGAAAAAAAAAAGAATGGAATATTCTGATTGGCAGGCTAGCTGCTGGGAAGAATTCAGTACTGCCTCAGTGAACTGGCCTACAAATATGGCTGACTGCTATCACCAAATTGGTTTTGCCCTAGTGATTAGGCCTTGATCTTCTTGATGGTATAACTGACTTCTCTGACCTCCCAGCATTCCAAAACTAGGTAGGTTTTGTATCTAGCTGTCTCAGTCAACTGAAAGAAAGGGAGGGAGACCCTGGGTTGATGATTCAGATGGGTTATCTGGTATTTTGGGCAACCTGACCTGTCAGGGAATATCCCGCAGAGACAGAGATCAAAATAGCTACTCTCCCTCTTAGACCAGAGCACTTTGGTGGGTAAGCTACTGTAGCCTCTGTGTCAAGATAGAGAACACCGTGGGAGAAGGGGATAGTCAGTTCCTAGGAAGTTTGCTGGACCTAGCCTCTCCCAAAATGTCCCTTTCTGCACACACACACACACACAAAAAAAAAAAACCCACAACAACAACAAGCTGATTGAGAGAAAGCTATAACAGTTGATCTAGGAGTTTGGCTTAACCTGGATCTGAGAAAGCTCTCCCTCCCAGACATAAAACCTCCAACAATCTTCCTTCTTCTTTCTTATATTGATCTGATTGCTTCTTATATAACAACAGATAGTTATTTCAAGATAAAACAACAAGGGTTAGGTTAGGGAAGAGGATCAAACAGGGGTTCCCTAGGCTAAAAGCACAGACTGATGGCAGGTCCTTTCAGCCCTAGGCTGACCATGGCAACTGGCCTGGAAGTCCTCTCTGTCTTCTTGATTCTCCTATGCTAGTTAACCTAAGCTAAACTAAAGAAGCAGCAAATGTGTTGTACTAGAAACAGTGATAGCAATTAGAGAAGAATAAGAAAAAAAAGGATTAAAGGAGGCAATGAGGAGACTGTGCAGATGACATGATGGTCTACTTAATGAATCCTAGAGAATCAACTAAAAAAAGCTAATGGAAATAATCAACAACTTTAGCAAAGTTGCAGGATACGAAATAAATCCACATAAACCATCAGTATTTCTATATATTTCCAACACAACTCTGCAGCAAGAGTTAGAAAAAGAAATTCCATTTAAAATCACCTTAGACAATATAAAATATTTAGGAATCTATTTGCCAAGACAAACACAGGAATTATATGAACACAACTATGAAACACTCTCCACAGAGTTAAAACTGTATCTAAATAATTAGAAAAACATTAATTGCTCATGGATAGGATGAGCTAACATAATAAAAATGACAATCCTACCCAAACTAATTTATGTATTTAGTGCCATACCTATCAAACTAACAAGCAACTTTTTTATTGATTTAGAAAACATTACAACATAATTCATTTGGACAAACAAAAGATCAAGAATATCAAAGGACCTAATTTAAAAAATGTGAAGAATGAGGGCCTAGCAGTACCAGATCCTAAACTGTACTATAAAGAAGTGATCATTAAAACAATATGGTACTGGCTCAGAGACAGAAGGAGGGATCTTTGGAATAGACTTAGCAAGATAGTGTATGATAAACCTGAAGATTCCACCTTTTGGGACAAGAATCCACTATTTGACAAAAACTGCTGGGAAAATTGGAAAACAGTATGGGAGAGATTAGGCTTAGATCAGCATCTCACACCCTACACCAAGATAAACTCAGAATGGGTGAATGACCTGAATATAAAGAAGGAAATTATAAGTAATTTAGGTGAACATAGAATAGTCTACCTGTCCGATCTGTGGGAAAGGAAAGAATTTAAGACCAAGAAAGAGATAGAGAATATTACAAAGTGTAAAATGAATAATTTTGATTTGATTAAATTAAAATTTTTTTGTTCAAACCAAAACTCAACTAATTTTAGTCACACCACGGGTGTTGGCAGTATTAGAAAAGATAAAGTGCTTTGAAAACTTTAGAATCCCTATTATTACCACCCTGGGCTAGCAAGTACCTACAATCCTCTACAATTCCTTTTACTATTATAGTATGAAATGGACATTGTTTTGTCCCTGGTATCCTTGTTGAATTGGTTAAGATGTAGAAAATCTGTCCCTAAGAAGCTAGTGCTTTTCAGCATTCTAGATGCATGTAGAGTCAGAAGAAAAAGGGTGCCGGAAGAGAGAGCTGTGATGTGTGAGTCAAGTGGAGCTATGGCACAGAGCCAATCACTAGAAAGACAACACTAGCCTCTAATGGGACAGATCTGTTTGAGAATCCTTTACACATACAGTTGTTTATGAATTAAAAAAAAAAGTAATAATGACACTTTACTTTCAATTCCAAAAGAAAGGCTAATCAACAACTGAACCTGTAATTGATTTTTTTTTCTGGCCTAGTTCAATACTTAATGCCACATGTTAAGCAATAGGATTTTACAATTCACTAGCACTTCAGATACAGAGAATTAAGCAATAAAGATCCATTCTGAGCACAAAGAGTAAGGGGAGCACCAGGCACACTAATAAATGAGTGAGCCAATCAAGAGACTCAGCCAGAGCATTGATTTCTTGTTTTCCCAAATATCTATTTCTTAGAGATATGCAGAGACTGCTTAATAGAGGCAGGATTTCTTCTATCTGGTCAGCCTCCATCTTCCTCTACCTTCCTCTCTGCTCTTCCCTCTCCCCATTTCCCCATCTTTTTCCTTCCTATCTCCCTCTTCATGCTTTTTAAACTCTCTATTTCATTCATAAAATATTAGAACAGGAATGAACTTTAGAAAATATAATGGAGAAAATGAAAGTTAGAAGAGGACTTAGAAAACAGAGCATTTGTGGTGGATGGGAATTTAGAACCCAGAAATGTATCCTTGGAAAGAAAGACTTCCTTAAAAATTCTTCCCAATCTTACCTTCTGTAGGAAGTCTTTCCTGAACTTCCAACTCTCCCCATAATTCTTCTCCCTCACCTCATGGATAATCTTTTCTTTTGGAAATTATCTTCCATCTATTCTGTATGTTTGATTCCATATATATACATAATTATTTGCATGTTATTGCCCCCCCCATTAGAATATGAGTTCCTGAAGAGCAATAACCATATATTTGCCTTTCTGCCCATCCCCAAGACTTATCAGTGTCACATAATAAGTGCTTAATAATTCTGGTGACTGACTAGTTAAGGAGAGATCCTTGTGGTATAGTGCTAAACTAAAAGAGTTACAAAGTTGAAAACCTGCTTCAAACACTTATCTACCTATGTGTGACTTGGAGCAATATATTTGACCTTCCCCGACCTGCATTTCCTTATCTATAGATATATATATGTATATATATCTATAGAACATTTCCTTATCTGAAGAATGAATTAATGAATAAAAACCTTTAGTGAGAACTTGATGTGTGCAAAGTAATGGGGCTAAGTGTTAGAGATACAAATAGAAAAGACAATCCCTGCTCTGAAGGAACTCATGTTCTAATGGGGAGAACAACACATATGGAAGGTTTCAGCTGCAAGTCAGATGGAAAGGTCCCAAAGCAGATGGTAATGCCTCTTCTTTAATTCACTGATAAAATCATATCAGTTTCTAATCTCGACACTGTGCTAAAAGCTTTGCTATTCCAAAGCCTCTTAGTTTCAGGGACCTAAGTTGTTTATATCAGGAGACATGAGGGGAAATGATGATCAGGATAAGAGTGATTTTACCTGTTTAGTACATGATGAGTCCTATCTGTCTCCCTCTGAAGCTGTTCTGCTGCTTCAGTGAAGCTGGAATGCCTGCCTGCCTTATGAGTGGCAGTTGGAGATGGTTGGCTCCTCATACCTGGGCAATAATGGTTGTGAGAGTTGGGCTAAAATGAGGACCAGGAGTCTGGGGTGTTTTGCCACCCATAGAACTTCTGTCCTTTGCTTCCTGTTGGTGGCAATGGTTGAGTCCAACCAGCAATTCCTGTAGATGATGATTAAGAAGATGAGCCCTTTCAATCCGATTGAATTAACTGACCTCTAAGGTCCTCAAAACCATATCTAGTCAAACTCTCATTTGTAGATAAAGAAAATAAGGTCCAGAGATAGGAAGTAATCCACCTAACAACATAATTAAATTGATGACTGATCCAGGATGAAAACCCAGAACTAATTCAGCATTCTTAACTATAACAAGTTTCCCAAGTTCATGGACTGGTGCATGTCTATGGTGATTGTGTATGTAGTAAGTGAATGTGCCCCACAAGTGAAGGGACACCCTCCTATGGCAAGTGCATTGTCTTTGTGTGCGGCTGAAAGGGAAGCAGAATTGACATCTCTAGCCTCTTCTCCCTACATGCTTCTCTAAGGGAGACTTTAATTCCTGCCAGGAGAGGAAACAGGAAATAGGGGACAGAGGTGCTCTGTAACCCTTACAAAAAATTATAATCTAGAATTATATATGTAGAATTATAACTAGCTTCTCTTTTAAAAATTATTAGTCTAGTGTACTTGAAAGGATTGAGTCTAACTTCTGGTACTTTTGTCATTATTCTGGGAAGAAGGATCCCTGCTGTGGAGTGATTCAGCCTCCCACAGGGGATGGAATCTTAGAGGTGGGAAGGTGTCAATGAAATGATGGATGGGACATAGCTTTATATTCAACCCACAGAACAGATTTCACAGGATAAACTGCTCCCCTTTTTGACTGAGACTTGGCTTTATTTTATACCCTCATGATAATAAATCTACTTGGCACACAATTTCAATCTCATTATACATGTTTCCATAGAACCTAACAACAAACATGAAACCTAAGGAGATAATCAACAAAACATTATTGCTAAGTACAGGGTCAGAGGGTAGAATCAATATGACACAGATTTGCCAGAAGTTTTTATGTCTAGAAAAGAGGGTCCTATCTAAGTGGGTATATAAGAATCCTTAGGTTTAATTTTGTAAGTGGGACCTCCTGGAAATATTCTGGGGGGACAGAGTAAGACATCTGTATTAACCCTGCAAAAATGTTGTTCTCATCTATTTTTCCCAGGGCTAAGTAAGTATAATAATCATAGCAATTCCAATAATAAGAGGATGTTACTAAGGAAAGTCACTTAGGAGAGTTTCAGTTGATGTTTCCATCCTTCCTGGGGGCTGCTTTTCAGTCCCCGGTTTCCATGTGTGACTGTGTCAAACAGTGTCATTTTTGATGGCTCCTGGCAGATCCCAAGCTCTCTATGTCCGAGGTTTGACCATTTCCCTATGTAAAACTGCTTCTATGATGAATACACACAGGAAATAGCAAAACAAAACAAAACAAAAAATTATTTACCCAAATCATAGTAAAAGAGAAATCAGAGATATAGAAGAGAATATATACATTGTGAAAGAGATCTCCTATTGTTAGTGAGATAACTCAGCTCTATTGAGAGAATGTTGGTTCTCTTATAAAAGGAGAAACTCCCTGCAGTTTCTGGAAAATGAGGACAGAGATATGATAGAAATTGCCAACTCTTTTCATGCCTTTGCAAAGTCTTTTCCTTCAGAACTTGGAGTAGGTTTGCCCTTTTCTATCTTCCCTCTGGAAGCTGGAATGAATAAGTTATTGATGCTTGAAAAGTTTGGAAAGGACTCAAGAAGTTTGACGTTCTCGTGATTTTTTCTAATTTACTCCAACTCCTCATACTAGGCAGGAAATTCTTTCCTACTGCTGAGGAGAAAGTGCTATACTTTGCAACAAGAGTTACATTTATATCTCTACAAACTTTGTATAGCCTCTTCCCCATGTGCTGATCTGGGGGTTTTAGTAGATTGCAAGCAAAATATGAGTCAGCACTATATTACAACAACAAACAGAAGATAATATTTTATTGAGCTATATTGAGATACACAGCTTCCAGGAATGGAGAAATAGTTATCTCTCCTTACTCCTCCCTCAACAGGAGTATTCTCTTCAAGTGTAGTTTCTGTGATTTTAGAAAGATACTGATAAGTTGGATATTTGCCCAAAGGAGAGCAATGAGGATGATGCAAAGCTTTGAAGCTATATCATGACTGATAAATTGAAGGAACCAGTCATGATCTGATAGCTGTTTCCAAGTATCTGAAAGACAGTCATATAGAAGAAGTACTAGACTTGTTCTACATATTAACAGAGGGCAGAACCAGAAGAAATTAACAAAAGTCAAAGTTTAAGATTGATGTCATTAAAAACAATGTCCAAACAATTAGAATGCCCCAAAATTTAATGGGAAGTCTTGGGAGGTCACAAATTTCACCTTCTTGAAGGTCTTTAATCAATCAGAGAATGGATGATCACTCATCAGGTTTGTATTAGGTTGATTAGATGGTTGGTCAATGTCCCTTTCAAATATTAAATATTATTTCTGGGGGCCATCAGTCCACGACGCCTTGACAGAGTCATGCATGGTAGCCGGGGAGACTACAGAATGGTCCTAGGCGAGATGTGACTGCCCACTCTAACCCCCTTGCATGACATCTTTCATCAACGCCCCTTACCTATGCATTGACATGATTATTATTCCCCTTAGTTTCAAAAGAAATAATGCAAGAGCAAAAACACATGTACCCTAATTCTCCAAAACATCACCAAAAGACCAGACCCTTAAACCCAATCCCCAAAAGACTATCATGGGTTAACTTTTATTTAGATGCATAATTCCCAGTGAAACCGCAGCTACAGGCCAAGCCCAAAACTTTCTCATGAAGCCAGCACACAAATCAATCATAGAGGCCCATACAATACATACAGGTACCGTACAGGTACACTAATCTTCAGTATGCCTCAGTGACTCAATTACATAAATCAGTAACTCAAACTCCCTAGTAAGCCACCTGTGATGAAATCATTTATCTTGTGTGCAACCTTTATTCTGTCTGTAATCACAATACAAAAATATAGAATGTTAATCAAGTGATTTGTTAAAAGTTGATGTATCACTTTTCCAATTATCTCTCTTTGATTTTGTGTATATGCATGTCAAGAGAATGGGTATAAAAATAAAGATCAGACATCGGGAAAGTGGAGCAGCTCAGAGATGCAAAGCAGTCCCATGGCCATAATGATTAAGCTGTCTTCTGGTTTGTTATTTATTTTATGTTATTTATTTTGACTGATTGTTTGCCACCTGCCGGGAACCCTGGAGTCACGAGTGGGGCTGGACCCTAACCATGGCATATTATGACTGTGCTTGGAATGTAAATTAACTTTATAAAGAGTTAAAGGAGGAAAAAGACCTTTTGTATAACTAAGATTAGAAGGAAAATAGTTAACTAAGGAAAAATTCAGCAAGTTTCCCTGATAAAGGTCTCATTTCTAAGATAAATAAGAAACTGATTCAAGTTTATAAGAATGAAGGTAATTCTCCAATTCATAGATGGTTAAAGGATATGAATAAGTAGTTTTTGAATAACCATATAAAATGCTTTAATCACTAATAATTAAAGATATTCAAATGAGACCAACTCTAATATATTACATCATGTCTATCAGGTTGGCAAAGATGACAAAAAAATAAAAAATAAAAATGTGAGAGGGACTGTGGGAAACAGGCAAGCTAATGGGGTGGTGAGTTGATCTAAATGTTCTGGAAAGCAATTTGGAGCTGAGCCTAAAATAATTATTTAACAGTGGATACTCTGACTCAGAGGTACTCTTACTAGGCCTATAATCCCAAAGAGAGGAAACAAAGATGTAAAGGACTTCTTTGTACAAAAATATTTATAGGAGTTCTTTGTCATGGAAAAGAATTGGAAATTAAGGGAGTTCCACAGATTCTGTAATGACTGAACAAAACATGATATATGAATATAAAGGAATACTACTATAGTATAAGAAATGTTGAACAAGATGGTTTCAGAGAAACCTAGAAAGACATATATAGACTGCTATAGAGATAAAAAGGTAGAATCTATAAAATGATTTATACAATAACTTTAAAAAGACAAACTACTTTGTAAGACCTGAGAACTCTGATCAAAGCAATGATGATATGTGGTACACAATTTCTCACATAGTTGATGGATTCAAGAGTTGGAATGAGACATACATTTTTGAATTTGGCCGATGTAGGAATTTGTTTTGCTTGTGTAAAGATTAAAATTAATATTCAATAACTAAATATTACATTTTATGAAGTTTTATTAATAATAACTAAAGGAAAAGAACTGCCTGAACTAAGCCCAGTCACAGGTCAATGAGAGTGAGAGAGAGAGGAGTTACGGCCATTTAAATACAATCATGCAAAACATGAGGATGTGGAAAAAAGGGAATTTTGGGAAATATTAAGGACTTCTAGGGGATGAAAACCAAAGATATAAAAATCTTCATTTATACATGCCCCGCTGTGATCCTGAAGGGAGATCAGTCTCTGCAAAAGGATTATGGAAAAAAAAAAACCTAACTTATGGATTGCAATAATTTGTGGATAAAAGGAAAATAAAAGAACAAAACTAATGATTACTAGGTTGACAAAAAGCCAATTTGGGGAGAGTCCTCTTTGGCATAAGAGTATACATTCAAAACAAAGGCATTTCAACCCACCATAGTCCAATTCACATCCCAAAGTTCACTCTGGATCTGTTGATGCAACATGTGATCTCTGCAGGCATCTGCATCTTGCCTTCTCAAAAAAAATTTGCCTTCTGGGTTCTGGGAGGTAGTCTCTTGTTCTAAATTAGGCTCAAATTCAAGTCAAAGTTGACAACAATAACATAGTCCCCCCCCCCCGAGGAAAATAATAATACATTTCCCTCTGAGGAGGATACAGGGATACATGAATTAGTTATGAGGTATATGAATCAATTTGCAAAAGAAAATCCAAACAAAAAAGACAAAAAAATAACTTGTGGATAAAATATAAAATATCAAAGTCTTATGTCTAGAAAATCTAAGTAAAGGAAAAACAAATCTATAACAGGTCCTTGAATCAGGGCCCAATTAAAATGATTTAAGCAATTATGCATTTACCCAATCAGTAGCCTGGACTACAGAAAGTTTGCCACACCATGAGAGACAGAAAAGGGACTATACTTTAGCAGCAAATGGGAGCCAGAATGGCAGCGAAAATGAGGTGCTTGACAGAGTGTGGGACAAGGAAGGGCCTCAGGGCTGACTATTCTAAAGGACTCACCTTGAAATCAACCTGAGCCAGTCTCTGGGGTGCCCAACACTGACGGCAGGGAAACATAGAGAGAAAGGGGAAGCCTGTAGCCCCCTGGCTGTGTCCTTCCATCTGAGTCTCAAGGGAGGTTCCAGCTTTAGGGCACCAGCTGAACCCAATTCCATCAGGAGCCCTCAGAGCTTCTGAAAAGACAGAAACCTCAGGGCCGGCAAAGGGGTTGGCAAACAGTACAGAAGTTCAAAAACCTCCAAACACCAAGAAAGAAAGAAGAAGGGGGTGACTTTGGACACATTTTATGGAGCAAAAATACAAAATACAGAGGAGATAGAAGAGAAAACACAAGCAAATGCTCCGATACCCTCCAAAGGAAATGGAAACTCTCCACAAACTCTTGAAGAATTTGAATCAGAAATGATGAAAAAGATGGAAGCCTTCTGGCAGGAAAAGTGAGAAATAATGCAAAAGGAATTCATGCAATGACAAAACCGGTTTGACCAAATTGAAAAGGAAAGCCAGGCTTTAAAGGTCAGAATCAGGCAACTGGAAGACAGTGATCTTGAAAAAGAGCAAGAATTAATAAAGCAAAGCCAAAAGACCAAGAAATTAGAAGAGAACATAAAATATCTCACTGACAAGGTGATAGACTTGGAAAATAGAGGAAGGAGAGACATTCTGAGAATAATTGGCCTTCCAGAAAAAAATCAGAAATAAATAATCTCGATATTATAATACAAGATATCATCAAAGAAAACTTCCCAGAGATTCTAGAATAAGGTGGCAATACAGGCATTGAAAGAGTTCACGGAACACCCTCTACACTAAATCCCCAAAAGACAACTTCCAGGAATGTAATTGCCAAATTCCAAAGCTTTCAAGCAAAAGAAAAAATGTTAAAAGAAGTCAGAAAAAGACAATTTAGGTATAAAGGAATGCCAATTAGGGTCACACAAGACCTTGCAATTTCCACTCTGAATGACCGTAAGGCATGGAACATGATTTTCAGAAAGGCAAGAGAGCTGGGTCTTCAACCAAGAATCAATTATCCATCAAAACTGACTATATGCTTCCAGGGAAACGTTTGGGCATTCGACAAAATAGAAGATTTCCAAGTTTTTGCAAAGAAAAGACCAGAGTTCTGTGGAAAGTTTAATATTGAAAAACAAAGAGAGCATGGAATACCTGAAAAGGTAAATATGATGGAAATGGAAAAGGAGAAAAATGTCATCTTTTTTTTTTCAAACTCTCTTCTATAAGAACTACATTTATATCAATTTATATATATATGTTAACATGTTGAAAATGTAATGTGTAACTCTCAAAAATTACATGCATAATCAGAGTAGTAAGAAGAATCATGCATAGGGAACGTTTGGGGCATCAAGTTGACATGGAGAAAGGGGGGATAGAAAGGAAAAGGGAGAGGGGAATCGTTGATGGTACTAAGATATACTCCAAGAAATGGGGGGGGAGAGAAAAAACAAAACAAAAATAAAACTAAATAGAATAATCTTTCTCACACAAAGATACACATGGGAAGGGGAGGGGAAGAAAACTCCTATAAGAAGGAAAGGAAGAGAGTTTTTACTTATACCTTACTCTCAGTGAAATCAACTCTGAGAGGGAAGAACATCCAGATCCTTTGGGACCTTGAATTCTATCTTATCCAACAGGGGTAGGGAGAAGGGAAAACCAAGGGGAGGAGGGGGGGAGGGAACACAAAAAGGGAGGGGTTAGAAAGGGAAACATATCAAGGGAGGGGTCTAGGGGGACTGATTTAAAGTAAATCACTCGCTTAAAAGGTTATAGCTAAATCCCTTGATGTTTCCCTTTTTTTTCTTTACTGATTTAGAAAAAAAACCATAACAAAGTTTATTTGGAAGAACAAAGGATCAAGGATATTCAGGGAAATAATGAAAAAAAATACAAAGGAAGGGGACCTTGTAGTTGCATATCTCAAACTATATTACAAAGCAGCAGTCATCAAAACAATTTGGTACTGGCTAAGAGAAAGAAAGGAAGATCAGTGGAATAGACTTGGGGCAAGTGACCTCAGCAAGACAGTATATGATAAACCCGAAGATCCCAGCATTTGGGACAAAAACCCACTATTCAATAAAAGCTGCTGGGAAAATTGGAAGATAGCGTGTGAGAGATTAGGTTTGGATCAACACCTCACACCCTACACCAAGATAAATTCAAAATGGGTGAATGACTTGAATATAAAGAAGGAAACTATAAGTAAATTAGGCAAACACAGAATAGTATACATGTCAGACCTTTGGGAAGGGAAAGACTTTAAAACCAAGCAAGACATAGAAAGAGTCACAAAATGTAAAATAAATAATTTTGATTACATCAAATTAAAAAGTTTTTGTACAAACAAAACCAATGTAACTAAAATCAGAAGGGAAGCAACCAATTGGGAAACAATCTTCATAAAAAACCCTGACAAAGGTTTAATTACTCAAATTTACAAAGAGCTAAATCAATTGTACAAAAAATCAAGCCATTCTCCAATTGATAAATGGGCAAGTGACATGAATAGGCAGTTCTCAGATAAAGAAATCAAAACTATTAATAAGCACATGAAGAAGTGTTCTAACTCTCTTATAATCAGAGAGATGCAAATCAAAACAACTCTGAGGTATCACCTCACACCTAGCAGATTGGCTAACATGATAGCAAAGGAAAGTAATGAGTGTTGGAGGGGATGTGGTAAAGTAAGGACATTAATTCATTGTTGGTAGAGTTGTGAATTGATCCAACCCTTCTGGAGGGCAATTTAGAACTATGCCCAAAGGGAGAGAAAAGACTGCCTGCCCTTTGATCCAGCCATAGCACTGCTGGGTTTGTACCTCAAAGAGATAATAAGGAAAAAGGCTTGTACAACAATATTCATAGCTGTGCTCTTTGTGGTGGCCAAAAATTGGAAAATGAGGGGATGCCCTTCAATTGGGGAATGGCTGAACAAATTGTGGTATATATTGGTGATGGAATACTATCATGCTAAAAGGAATAATAAAGTGGAGGAATTCCATGGAGACTGGAACAACCTCCAGGAAGTGATACAGAGCAAGAGGAGCAGAACCAGGAAAACATTGTACACAGAGACTGATATACTGTGGTACAATCAAACGTAATGGACTTCTCCATTAGTGGCAATGCAATGTCCCTGAACAATCTGCAGGGATCTAGGAGAAAAACACTATCCACAAGCAGAGGACAAACTGTGGGAGTAAAAACACTGAGGAAAAGCAACTGCTTGACTACAGGTGTTGAGGGGACATGTCTGAGGAGAGACTCTAAATGAACACTCTAATGCACATACCAACAATATGGAAATGGGTTCGAATCAAGAACACATTTGATACCCAGTGGAATCTCGGGTCAGCTATGGGAGAGGTGGGTGGGGGAGGAGGATAAGACAATGATCTTTGTCTCCAATGAATAATGTTTGGAAATGCTCAAATAAAAAAAGAAATAAATAAAAAAGAAATATAATTTTTAAGACTGAGAAAGATAGTGCAAAAAAAAAGATAAAATGAAATTCAGATCTAATAAAAATGAATAGTTAGAGATCACTTAACTTTACTAAATGAGCTCGTTACCAGGTGTAGAAAAATTATAACCCAAAACAGTGTAAGAACATATAATTAAAAATGATCTTTAAGGAAATATAAAGATGCTGAAAAATAAGGAAAAGGGAAATGTCCACTAATAGGGGGAAGAAGGGATTTCAAATAATAATGAGCTGATAAGATTTAAAAATATATTGTGAAACCAGTTTTATGAATCTTTAAAATGGGAAAAGATGATCAGGAAGAATAAGAGTAGTTTCATTAAAAATAAATCAAACAAAAAAACCCCCCAGTAATTCAATACATAATGCATATTCAAAGAGGCACCAACATCCCCAAAATTCACAATATCCCAGTTAATTATAATAGCAAACAAACTTACTATCATATTCCATATAAGTTGCTGTATGAAAAAAAAAAACCCTATGAACTGATAGATATTTCTCACAATTTTTACAGATGTAACAAATCTTCCAACGTTGGCAGATATATTTTTAAAGAAAGTAATACTTATTTGGGACTAGAACATTACCAAGAAATCTTGATTGTTCTGGTGGAAGCAATTAAACTGAAGAGTTTAAATTATTATGCATGCACAGAAGCTTATTTTGATTTCCTGCTTTATATATAACATTCTTTTAATATATATATACATATATAAATATAAAAAATATCCATTTAGAAACCACTAGTTACCTAAAATTATTTCTGAAGACCCCTTAGAATTACCATTTAAATTCTTAGCTCATTAAATTCTCCAATGGTTGTACACAATTGCAATCAGTTTTGTTGAAATACATCATCATCTATGTGACAGTTAACAAAAGCAACATGTGATCTTTGATGGATCTAGTGGCAAGGGTTTTGGGCAAGATGTTCATGAGCTTATACAATAATATTTTATTCTTCAGCAAAGGTAAAGGTACAAATTAAAGATCAGTATAGGCAAAACATAGTAACTTAAAATGATTCAGTATTACAGAAAGGTATCGACTAGATTAACACAGATAAACTTAAAAAATGTTTAAACCTTAAAGCAATTGTAGTAGTAGTAGTAGTAGTAGTAGTAGGAGTAGGAGTAGGAGTAGGAGTAGTAGTAGTAGTAGTAGTAGTGATAGTCTCTCTGTAACCAAGGATGATGCTTGTCTTTGTGTGTTTTTGTGCACAGACACTTGTGCATGAAGATTTAAGTGGAAAAGTCGATGCACAGACAGTCCCACTCTCTCGGCATTGGAAGCCTGGGTCTGGTGGCACGAAAAGTCGTTACATCTGGAGACTTCCTCAGCTGCATTGGATGGCCGTGTTGTCTTTTGTGCTCCAACACGCCCTAAGCACTCCACAGTGCCTTGCTGCGTCGCCATCTCAGCTGTTGAACCTTATTAGTTTCTTCCGCCTGTTCCGCCGAAGCAGTCTTCACATGCTGGGTGAGCAAAGCCCTGGTTCACCAGGGGTTGATGATGACCCGATGGCTACCCTCACAAGGTTTGGCCGGCCTGTCAAAGCTGTTGCCCGGGGTGTGGCCGCTGCCACATGCTAGCAGCTACTAGGAGCCACAAGTGAGAGCTGGGTGTCAGATGAGGGTCAGAGGCTAGAGAGCTGCCCTAAGAGGGCACGACAAGCCCTCCATACCAGAGATACTACCCCTAAAGCAATCAGTAAATACCATAATATAAGCAAATAAGAAGGTATAGGCAGGCAATGAAGTAAAAATCCTTTTCATCAATCTAATAGACTTGTTCTATATTATAGGAGAATATACTCAAAGTAGTTAGCAATAAACTTCTAGATCTCTTTTAAATTTTCCTTCCCCTTCCCCAGTATTTATTATCCATTCTCATATCTTTTGCTAGAACTCTGAAGTTTCTGATAAAAGCACTGGACAGAATGTAAAGAAATCCCATTTAGGATGTGGTGCAGAAACTGGGATATAGGAAGATGCATCTCCCCCTCGAATCTTAAGATTAGTTAACACTCAACTGAAAGGTATCCAATCAGCACAAAAACCTCTAGGACCAGAAGTAAGAAAACATACTCTAAAGCTGTAAGCTTCATGAGCTCTATAAGGCTCTATTGAAATGGAAGCTTTTTGAGGTGGGCAAGAAACTAAGCTATGCTTTTTAATGACATTATTCTTCAAAACAACAACACTGAATTTGGTCTGTTTACAGAGTAAACAAGTTAGGAGGCAAAACTTTGAGGGAAACAATAACAGATTTGCTTATGATAGAAAAAAGTACTGCTCCTTGGTGTTTTGGGTCAAGAGAAAGAAGGAAAAAAGCAGGCTTATTTCCCTAAACCGACTTTAAATCCAATGATTTGGAACTAACTGCCCTTCCTGTGGAGGAAAAAAAATTAGTAATAGCCTTCTAAACTAGAAGTCCAGGGTCAGTTTAAAATAATCTGCTTGAAAACTAGAAGGGGTGGGGTTTCTTTTCTCCAAGCTGAAAAATGGCTATAGCAGGCTAGAAAACCCCACGTGGAGTGTGGAAAGGGATTGGGATGGAGAGATTTTCATATGTCACCTTCTGAGAAAAAACAACACATGGTTCAGAATGGCAGACAGGCCTGATCAAGGTCTGTCAGAGGGCTGAAGACTGGGGGGGTACAGCTCAGGCTGAATCAGCAGCAGGTGGAGTATAGTGGTCACAATGGTGTGAAAATAGGTGGGGGTGGGGCAGGAGGACAGGCTTGAAATATATATTTATTCTATCTTTAAAATATTTGAGAATTCTATCTCTTTGTGGTGAGCCAAAAATGTAAAGATAAAATTAATATATAATAACTATTATATTTAATAAAGTTTTATTAATAACTAAAGCAAAAGAACTGCCTGAACTCAGTCTCCTCACAGGTCAGAGAGAGAGAGAGAGAAGAGTTACAGCCACTTTAGTACAATCATGCAAAATGTAAGGATGCAGGAAAAAGGGAATTTTGGGAAATGCTAAGTACTTCTGGGGGATGAAGTCCAAAGGTATAAATTCTTCATTTATATACTTGCCTATATGTATATTTGTTATAAGGGTTTTGTTTTTCTTTTTCAGTGAGGAAAAGGGGGCAGAAATAATTGTTGACTGAAAAAAGGATGAAATAAAAAAAATCCATACATACAGTTGTATAAAGAAACATAATTCATGGCTTTGCTTATTGTTCCTTCCTACCATAGTATTTAGTGGAATTCAGTCTTCAGTTCAGCTGCTTATATGCAATTCTTTGCCATGCTTTGCACTTGTCCTTAATCAATCAACAAGTGTTTATCAAGTACCTCCTAGTTCATTTGCATGGCATTGGACTTCTACTGCCTCTTGCCTCTGCTAATATAGCTCCTAGTAATGCCAACCATTTTTTTCAGAGCTTGACATAATATCCACTGAATTGAAAAATGGTAAATGATAGCACTCACTAGTCTTGTAGACCACAGTTTATAAGCTGCTGGAGCTTTATGGGTCTCTAAAAATATGGCGCTTATTTTTCCTCCAGGACCAATGTGGAAAGGACTTGCTTTGGTCTGAGGTGCAGGTGAATTTGGCACAGGAGACTCCAATGTAATGCAGAGATACTCTACATTGAAAGTGCACAGTGGAAGCTTCAGTTTCTCAGGATCAGAGTTGTAGAATAGTTCTCATGATCTCCTGTCCAAGTTCTGCCTTATTACCTTGGCCACTCCCACTCAGACTACTATGCAGTCCCTTTATTTTACAGTGGAGGCAAATGATGACCATTAAGGTTAAATAACTTGCCCATAGTCACACAGGGTGGCATATGATGAAACTGGCAATCTATCTCAGGTCCTTTAACTGTAAACCTAATACATTTTGCACTGTCCCACTCAGGGTTACTAAGCACTAGGGTCTCTTCCAGTTCTGACCTTCTAGGTCTTGTAGTTCTTTCAATTGTAAGATCATTTGTTCTAAGTCCCCTTCTAGTTCTTGAAATAATATGTACTTAGATCCCTTCCAGGACATTCATTCAAATAGAATGTACCTTAAGGGTAGGGGATACTTTCATTTTTGTTTTTTTATCTCTATGTCTTGGTACAATGCTTGGTGCATAGTAGATGCTTAACAAAAGTTTATTGGATTTACTCCAATTCTGTGTCTTATGTTTGCAAATTTCTTCTAGCTCTAAGATTCTCTATTTCCTATAAGAAGGCAGAAGAAGAAGGAAAAGGGTTAAGAGAACTTTAGTGGGAACAGTGAATGGCATAAGTACTGAATGGCAGTCTTGAGCTAACAATGACTTTTTCATTAGCATACATGATTATCAACAATCATGTCTCATCACAATGAATAGTGAGTGATTAGTTCTTTGCCAAAGTCAAATACTTTGCTCACCTGTCAGGGAACTACCTCTGCCACAGAGACCTATATTCATGCTCACTTGCACTCTGTCCATCTAGTCATCTGTCTTTAGTGATCACCCCTTGCATGTACAGATTCTGTGGCAATGGGCACTCAAAAGGATGAGAGAGGAATAAAGTCAGGTAAAGCTGGCTTACTGTCAAGGTCTTTTCATTACTGATTATTTCTTGCTATTTCCTTCCCTTCCTTCTCTAATTTCTGTAGGTTTCCTCCCACATCATATCACAAATATGGTCCTTTTCCTTCATTTATGGGGCCATCAACCTACTTATGGCCTTTACTGCTCCCACCTATGTTATTGTATGACTCCTGTAGGTGTGCAATCAATCAATAAGACAATAGGAATATCGACTGAATTCTTACCTTCCTTGCAACAGCCAGACTTGACTCTCTCTCAAAATTAGTTCAGTCTTCACTCATTATCTCTCAGTTTTCTTACTGCCTCTTCCTTCCCTGCCTCTCCTTTTCTTTACCAGCTTTTGGTTCTTCAGGGTAATTATAGCCCAACTTGTATCTCAGAGTGGATAACAACAGCTAAAAGGTGTCAATGGGAAAACCATCAAGAGCCTACCTTCACCATACCTATCCCTTGGTCCCCAGATCACTTGTTTCTTCAACAGGCATTTCTTGGCAGTGATTAGCAAGTAAAACACCTCCTTTCGCTCCTCTCATTTTGATTTTGGGTGAGGCATAGTCACACAGTAATATATTCTTACAATTTATAAGTGAATATATATTTGTATACATATATTATCATGTTTTGTTCAAAATGTCTTTTTATTGATGAGGTATACAATCAAAAAGTTTGTAGACTACTGCCTGGATGATTTCAAAAGCCTCTTCATTGGTCTTCTTGCCTCAGGTCTCTACCCTATCCAAATCATCTTCTACAGGACTGCTAAAGTGTATTCCTATTGTATACTATTCCAGACAAATCACTCCTCAAAAACTTCCTCTGGCTCTCTTTTGATTCTAGGTCAATGTAAAAGAAGTAGTATCTTAACTACCCTTTCTACAAAAGTTGTCTTTATTTTTTTCTTAAAAAGCATTGAGGTAAGGGATAACTAGGTAGCATAGTGGATAGGGTGCCAGACCTGGAGATTGGAGGTCCTGAATTAAAATCTGTCCTCAGAAACTTCCTAGCTGCATGATCATGGCCAAATCAGTTAACTTCAATTGCCTATTCTTCCCTGCTCTTCTGCATTAGAATTGATACTAAGATAGAAGGTAAGGGTTTAAAAAATGGTATTGAAATAGACCTCTAAGTTTGGTTGACATTAGACTGTTGGCATCAGTTCTATATCACCTGGGGACAAAGCAGCCATGAGAATATGGGAAAGTTTTTAGAGATATGGATGGTTAATCATGTTGGGTATGACAGGTGAGGGCGTATTGCTAGATTGAATCATTTCAAGGTATCTTCAATGTATCCTTGTGGAATATTTTCTCTTGGTATGGCTAAGTAAATTTCCATTTGTTAACTGTTGTAATGACCTTTGACTGTCTAATTTTGTTTGAATTTCAAATCCAAACCACCAAGGGCCTGATTTGAGTCAAGCTCATCCCAGAAGGGAGGTGGAAAAGGCAGAAAGCCAATAGCAACCCCATATGCCTCTGTTTGAAATTTCATGACCTTCACAAAATCTGCCTCCAGATTAACCATGCCGTCCCACTCCAATCCCATCACTTCCTTCCCTCTGCTTCTTAAATCCCTGCTCCCTGAAAAGCTTACCTCAAATTCACCTCCTATAGAGGCCTTTCTTGATTCCTCTCTAGTAATCCATCCTCATCTCCTCTCTCTCTCTCTCTCTCTCTCTCTCTCTCTCTCTCTCTTTCTCCCCCCCCATACATAGTACCCATCTATTTACTTATGATTTCCCCTTTCACATGCCAGTTTCTTGTGAGTTCAAGGGCTGTGCTAGTTTTGCTTCAGGATCCCTAGTACCTAGAACCAAGTAGGCATTTAATAAGTCTTTGTTTATTGGCTGCTGTCAATTCACCCTGTTCTGTATATTCAACTCTTGTTCATCTCCTGGCCTTGATTTCCATCACATGTACTTTGGCCTTTCTGTCATACAGAATTTTGATGATGCTTGTGTCAGTTTGCTTTTTTATCCTGTCCTGTGCCAGTACTTCAAGTACTGATGGTGTGAAGGCCATGCCATTTGGTATGTACTAGAACTGCCTGGTCCCTCTTGCTAAACAAGCTCTTCTGATCAGCTGGTCTCCATGGGAACAGAGCCTGCCCATGTGGCTGTAGCAGATAGTGATGAGTGCCCTGGAGGTGGGTGGTTGATAGAAATCTTATCTAGTAACAAAGCTCAGGGACAGTATGCTTGTCATCAACCTCAGGTTGGGAGTTGTCCTAATACTCTAAATAGAGACTATACCCTTAAAAATAAATACCTCCCCATAATGTCACATTCTTATACACTAAAAATATTTTGATAAATATATGGCATCAATGTGGATATTCCTTTCACTGGCATAGATAGTTGCCCATTCTGTATAATTCTTTCCCTTTATCTTTTCATTAGGGAAATTTGGATACACAAAAGATCATCAGGAAAGAAATGATCTCAGCATGGATCCATTCTCATCTGTACTCATTCCTGTCTTAGTCTGTTGAAAGCTAACGGTCAGGAGAGGTAATATTGCATAGTATAAGAAATACCTAGGTTTAAGTCTTGACTCTGACAATACTGACTGTATAACACTGGGCAAGTCACTTAACTGATGTTCCTGGCAACTCTCTAAGGCTATAAGTAGAATAAAAGATGTTGACTGACATTAGTAGAGTTTCCTTCTAGAAAATTTCCTTATGCTGATTAAAGCAGAACTTCTCTCCTATTCCCCCGAAAAGATAAGAAATCTTCTGTTAATCTTATGGAGAGGATATCGCTATGGTCCAAAGGTCTTCCTCTGAAGTTTTTAATATGATTTTAGATTTCAAGGATGGGACCTAGAATTTCACTGGAATAGAAAACTTAATAGTGAGGGGAACTGCCTCTACCCATACAACATCAGTGCTGCTTGCGCAACTTATTCTATTAGAGAGTTGCCTGGGGCATTGAGAAATTAAGGAACTTGCTTTAAGAACAGTAGATTTTATACTATCCCTTGAAAATCTCTAACCCTCTTTAAAAAAAAGACAAATTAAGATTTTTATCAACAATAGCATTGAAAAATATATAGAAGGAACACTAAAAGCAAAATAATGAGTAAAAACAAAATGAGCAACCAAAAAAGGAAAATTAAAAATAATTATGCAAAACAAATTTTAAAATGTTGCTTCTTTTTATAATTCAAGTCACCTAGCTCTGGCGTCTCTCAGACTTCGTTTGAAGTTATATAAGATTCCTTAGAAGTTTCCTTTTTTCCTTAACCAGTTAGAAAATTAAGAACTCATGAGGTTATCTTGTGCCCCATTGTTTAGATGTCCAGAGTGCTAAAAGATAAAGGCAAAGAACAATACTGAAATTATAAAATTATTTATTAGAATAGAAATTGACAGTCAAACAACAGAAAAACTTAGTCACATGACTGAATTAGTTGTTTCATTCTTTTTTTCTAGCTCCCTCAACTTCTCCTCATACACATACATCCCCCAGTATTTCCCAGTAAAAATGATGGCTTTGACAAGGAAAGTGTGAGCCTATATACTCCTAGAGGAAAACTGAGACTCAGGACCTCAGTGAAAGACCCAATCTATATCTAGCCAATCACTAGATTCTTGTGGTCACTGTTGCCTGCCGAAGTTTCTATCTTGGCTTACCTCAGGTAATAATTAGACTTCTTGGCATATCATAGTCAACATCAAAACTTTTCCACAGCCAAGAGTATCTTATCTCTTTGCTATGTTTAAGGGGAAATTTTCCATGTAAAGCTCAACAAGAAAAACCTAATGATATACTCAAGGAACTTGGGGAAATATTATGGAGAAATTCCTGCTAGAAGAGTCATCTTCATTTGTTTTAATATTCTTTGGGAAGAAATTCCTTTGGAAAGAAAAATCCCTTCCACCGTTCCATTTTTGTCTTTAACCTGATAGTGAACTCCATTCTTCTCTTTTTTCCCCACAAGCATCTTTGTCTGAAACCACAGTAGTACAGTGGGATGCATCTAGCCTAATGGGACTTTGGTTCTTGCTTTTCTCCAAAAATTGTTCATGAGCCTACATATCCTAAGAAATGTGGTCCTTTCTAGCCTATGGGCCTTGCATGTCACATGCTATATGCCAGTAGTTCAAAGAATGAAAACATTTTAATAAAGGCAATACCAATGTCATCTGAGATATTTACTCTGAGTTTTATTGTACTTTGTTGTTGCCTTCATTTACATAATTTTACTTTCTATATATTAATCTTATGAATTTTGCATCCTTTTGTATTATTCAACATTTCCCTACATTTCCTTTTTTTTTAATTTGGTCAATTTCAAACACTATTACTTGGTTAGAAAAATCATATTTTATTCCTCCCTTCCCCTCCCCCCACCCTTCTGGTAGATGACACACAATTCCACTGGGTATTACATATGTCCTTGATCAGAACATATTTCCATGCTGTTGATGTTTGCACTAGGTTGTTCATTTAGGGTCAGTATCCCTAATCATATCCCCCTCGACCCAGGTAATCAAGCAGTTGTTTTTTCTTTGGGGTTTTTACTCCCACAGTTTTTCTTCTGAATGAGGAAAGTGTTCTTTCTCATGGATCCCTCCCAGTTGTTTATGATCATTGCATTGCCACTAATGGAGAAGTCTATTGCATCCGATTGTACCACAGTGTATCAGTCTCTGTGGACAATGTTCTCCTGGTTCTGCTCCTTTCATTCTGCATCACTTCCTGGAGGCTGTTCCAGTTCCCATGGAGTTCCTCCTCTTTATTATTCCTTTAAACACAATAGCATTCCATCACCAACATATACCATAATTTGTTCAGCCATTCCCCAATTGAAGAGCATCCACTCATTTTCCAATTTTTTTTGCCACCACAAAGAGCATGGCTATGAATATTCTTGTACATGTATTTTTCCTTATTATCTTGTTGTGGTACAAACCCAGCAATGCTATGGCTGGATCAAAGGGCAGGCAGCCTTTTAGCACCCTTTGGGCATAGTTCCAAATTGCTCTCCAGAATGTTTGGATCAATTTACAACTCTACAAGCAATGCATTAATATCCCGACTTTGCCACATCCCCTCCAACATTTATTACTTTCCTTTGCTGTCATGTTAGCCAATCTGCTAGGTGTGAGGTGATTCCTCAGAGTTGTTTTGATTTGCATCTCTCTGATTATAAGAGATTTAGAGCAATTTTTCATGTGCTTATTAATGGTTTTGATTTTTTTTTATTGAAAATTGCCTATTCATGTCCCTTGCCCATTTATCAATTGGAGAATAGCTTGATTTACAATTGACTTATCTCTTTGTAAATTTGAGTAATTAGACCATTGTCAGAGGTTTTTATTATGAAGATTATTTCCCAATTTGTTGCTTCACTTCTAATTGTTGTTACATTGGTTTTGTTTGTACAAAAACATTCTAATTTGATGTATTAAAATAATTTATTTTGCATTTTGGGACTTTTTCTAAGTCTCACTTGGTTTTAAAAATCTTTCCTTTCCCAAAGGTCTCATGTGTATACTATTCTGTGTTCACATAATTTACTTATAGTTTTCTTCTTTATGTTCAAGTCATTCACCCATTCTGAGTTTATCTTAGTGTAGGGTGTGAGATGTTGATCCAAGCCTAATCTCTCCCACACTGTCCTCCAATTTTCCCAGTAGTTTTTATCAAATAGTGGATTTTGATCCCCCAAACTAGGATCTTTAGGCTTATCATAGAATGTCTTGCTGAGGTCACTTACCCCAAGTTTATTCCAGTGATCCCCCTTTCTGTCTCTTAGCCAGTACCAAATTGTGTTCGATGGCCACTGCTTTATAGTATAGTTTGAGATCTGATACTGCAATGCCACCTTACTTCACATTTTTTTTTCATTATTTCCCTGGATATCCTTAATCTTTTGTTCTTCAAATGGACTTTGTTATTTTTTTTCTAATTCAGTAAATTTTTTTTTGTCAAAGGCTTTTTCTGCATCTATTGAGATAATCAGGTGATTTTTGTTGGTTTGCTTGTTGATATGGTCAATTATGTGGATGGTTTTCCTAATATTGAACCATCCTTGCATTCCTGGTATAAATCCCACCTGATCATAGTGAATAACTCTCATGAGGGCTTGCTGGAGTCTTTTTGCTAGTATCCTATTTAAGATTTTTGCATCTATGTTCATTAAGGATATTGGTCTATAGTTTTCTTTCTCCATTTTTGACCTGCCTGGCTTTGGAATCAGTACCATATTTGTGCCATAAATGGAATTTGGTAGAAATCCCTCTTTGCTTATTATGTCAAATAGTTTGTATTGTATTGGGATTAGCTGTTCTTTGAATGTTTGATAGAATTCACTTGTGAATCCATCATGTCCTGTGGATTTTTTCTTATGGAGTTCTTTGATGGCCTCTTGGATTTCATTTTCTGATATGGGATTATTTAAGAATTGTATTTCTTCTTCTGTTAATCTAGGCAATTTATATTTTGGTAAATATTTATCCATATCACCTAGATTGGCATATTTATTGCTATGTAATTGGCCAAAATAATTTTTAATGATTGCCTTAATTTCCTCTTCATTAGAGGTGAGGTCTCACTTTTCATCTATGATACTGTTAATTTGGTTTTCTTCTTTCTTTTGTTTTATTAGATTGATCAGTGCTTTGTTTATTTTTTTTGTTTTTTTTTCAAAATACCAGCTTCTATTCTTATTTATTAGTTCAATAGTTCTTTCACTTTTTATTTTATTAATTTCTCCCTTAGTTTTTGGGATCTTTAATTTAGTTTTCTTCTGGGGATTTTAAATTTTTTTGTATTCATGTTTTTTGATTTGCATGTCTAATTCATTGACCTCTGACCTCTCTTGTTTGTTAATATATGAACTTAAGGATATAAATTTTCCCCTAAGTAGTACTTTGGCTGAATCCCATAGATTTTGAAAGGATGTCTCCTCATTGTCCTTTTCTTCAATGAAATTATTGTTTCTATGATTTGTTCTTTAACCAGTTTTGAAGAATCATATTATTTAATTTCCAATCAATTTTTGATTTGGTTCTCCGTGATTTTTATTGTGTTATGATCTGAAAAGTTTGCATTTATTATTTCTGCTTTTCAGCATTTGTTTGCCATGTTTTAATGACCTAGTACATGGTCAATCTTTGTGAATATGCCATGTGCTGCTAAAAAGAAGGTGTATTCCTTTTTTCCCCTATTTATTTTTCTCCATATATCTATGAATTCTAAATTTTCTGAGATTTCATTCACATCTTTTACCTCTTTCTTATTTATTTCCTCATTTGATTTATCTAAATTTGATAGTGGTAGGTTCAGATCTCCCACTAGTATAGTTTTACTATTTATTTCCTCCTTCAATTCCACTAGTTTCTCCTTTAGAAATTTGGATGTTATCCCAATTGGTACATACATGTTGATTACTGATATTTCCTCATTGTCTATACCCCCTTTCATCAGGATGTATTTACCTTACCTATCCCTTTTTAATCAGATCTATTTTTACTTTGGCTTTGTCAGATATCATGATTGCAACTCCTACCTTCTTTCTATCAGTTGAGGCCCAATAGGTTTTGCTCCAACCTTTAATTCTAACCTTGTGAGTATATACCCATCTCATGTGTGTTTCCTGTAGACAACATATGTTACAATTTTGGATTCTAATCCACTCTCCTTTGTGTTTTCATTTTATGGGTGAGTTCATCCCATTCATGTTCAAAGTTATAATTGTCAGTTATGTATTCCCCAGCATTTTTATATCTTCTCCTAGTTTTGTCCTTTCTTCTTTTGCTATATCCTTTTAAACCAGTGGTTTACTTTTAATTAATCCCCCTAATCCACTCCCTTAATATGCTTCCCTTTCTGGCCCCTCCCTTTTTGTTCCCTTTTTATTTTTTTAGGGTCCATTAAGTCCCCTCCTCCCTCTCCTTACCTCCCTTTTTGTACTCCCTACTCCCAGCCCCTTAGTTTTCCCTTCTCACTTTCCCTGTAGGATAAGGTAGAATTCAAGACCCCAATGGATCTAGATTTTCTTCCCTCTCAGAATGATTTCTCTGAGAGTAAGGTTTAAATATTATCTATTAGCACTTTCTTCCTCTTCTTTTTATAAGAGTATTCTTCCCCTCCCCTTCCCATGCATATCATTGTGTGATAAAGATTATCCTACTTATTTTATTTCTTCAAGTATCTCTTGGTGCCATCTTCAATTCCCCCTTCCCTTTTTATTTTTATTTTTTGTATATCATCTTATAGCACATATTACCCCAATCTCTTCCTGTGAATGATTTTTTCTAATTACTATAATAGTGAATATAATTTTTGAGAGTTACAAATAACATTTTCCCATATATTAATATATAAATAATTTGATCTTATTGTAGCCCTTAAAGAATAAAGTTTGAATTAAAAAACCATTTTTCCTCTTTTCCCTCTCTTTCTTATTTACCTTTTCATTTTTCTCTTGATCATTATGTTGGATATCAAACTTTCCAATTAGTTCTGGTCTTTTCTTTACAAATACTTGGAAATCTCTTTTGTTAAATGCCCATACTTTACCCTGGAAGTTTATAGTCACTTTTTATGGAGAGGTGATTCTTGGTTGAAGACCCAATTCTCTTGCCTTTCTGAATATCATGTTCTAAGCCTTATGGTCCTTTAGTGTGGAATCTGCTAGGTCTTGTGTGATCCTGATTGGTGCTCCTTGGTATCTGAATTGTCTCTTTTTGGCTTCTTGTAGAATTTTCTCCTCAGCTTGAAAGCTCTTAAATTTGGCAATTACATTCCTGGGAGTTGTCTTTTGAGGATTTAGTGTAGAATGTATTCTATGAACTCTTTCAATGTCTATTTTGTCCCCTTGTTCAAGAATATCAGGGTAGTTTCTTGGATGATTTCTTGAAATATGATGTCAAGATTTCTGTTTATTTCTGGGTTTTCAGGCAGACTAATGATTTTCAAATTGTCTCTCCTTGCTTTATTTTTCTGGTCTGTCATCTTCTTAGTGATATATTTTATGTTTTCTATTTTGTCAGTCATTTGACTTTGCTTTATTAATTCTTGCTGTTTTGAAAGATCATTGTCTTCCAGTTGCCTAATTTTTGTCTTTAAAGACTGGTTTTCCTTTTTGGTTTGGTCTCTTCTGCTTTTTGTGGATTCCAGCTATTTCTCCAATTGGGTGTTCTTGTCCCTTAAACTATTATTTTCTCTTTGAACTATTTTCTACTTTTCTTGCCAGAAGGCTCCCATCTTTTTGATAAGCTCCAATTTAAATTCTTCAAGAGCTTTTTTCAATTTCCATTTTTTGGAAGGTTTTGGTGCATTTATTTGAATTTCCTCTTCTCTTTCCGCTGTAGCCTGGGTTTTTCCTCCATAAAATTTTTCCAGGATCACCCCCCTCTCCTTGTTTTTTTTTGGTGGAGGGAGGTTGTTGTTCCTGGGCACAATTTGTCATCACTGTAAAGGCTTCCTTCCATTTTTAGTCAGAAATCTGAGTGAGATGGGCAGGCTCTCTGTAAATGGAGTTAAGGAGCAAAGATTTTGTCTGAAGCAAACTCTCAAATCTCTGCAGCTTCTGCTGTTTGCTGCCCTTCTCTGTGCTATCTTCCCACGTTTGCCCAAGGTCTGCGCTCTTCAGTCTGCTGGGGTTTTAGGTGTAGCTGCTCTCAGTCAGCTCCCAAGGACCTAGAGGTGCCCCTTACTCACTCTAGAGGTACACCTTGCTCACTTGCTGATTCTGGTGCACTCTCACTCTGACTCTGGCTCCTTAGGTGGGGTTGGGGAGGGTAGATCAGCTCGCATTTTGTGGGAGCTTTTTCACCCCCTTATAGTGTGGAAATGCCCAAATCCCCTGTACCTTCAATACTGCACCCTATTGTAGAGTCCTTTCATTCTCATGAATTTGTTTTTTTTTTTTTTTGGTCTTTTGAGGTAGTCTATATTGGTGGGTGCTGAGGAGAGGACGAGTCTTGTGTCTAGACTGCTGCCATGTTTACCCGGAAGTCCTTCCCCTACATTTCTTTAAATATTTCATACTCATTCTTAAAAATACAATAATATTTTATTAAATTAACATAATACATTTGAACAATTACCCACTTATTTACTGCATTATTTCCAATTTTTTGCTCTTTATGAATAGCACTGAAATATGAATTTTGTTACAGATTCCTTTCCCTCTCAATAATATTTCTTAGAGTATGTACCTAGTATTGGGATTAGTGAATTAAATAGCATCACTATTTTAAATATTTTTATTGTAAAATTACAAATAGCTTTCCCCAAGACCCCTAACTCAATTCCTTAGACCATTAGCAGTGAATTGATGTGCCTATTCTCCCACAGCTTTACCAATGTCTAATTTTTCATTTACTATTTTGCCTATTTAATGAGTTTAAGTTTATACCTCATTGTTTTATTAATTTGGATTCTGTGATTATTGCTGACACTTTTTTTCAATGAATGCTAGTGGTTTTCAATTCCTCTTTACAAAAGTTGCTTACTTTGAGTTTTCCAGCATTTAGCAAACATTTATGATGTACCAGGCACTGTGTTATGTGCTGAAAATAAAAAGAAAAGGGGAAAAAACCAGAATTCCTGACATTAAGGAGTCTCACATCCTAATGAAGGAGAAAGCATTCCAATGACTATACATATAATATCTTTAAAGTATAATTGGGAAGCTCTAATCTCAGGTTACTGTGAAGATAGTGTTATCCTTGAAAAGAGAAGTGTTAGGGAGAAAGGATATTGAGTTCTATTCTGGACATTTTGAGTTTGAGAAACCTGTCAGACATGCAGTTTCAAGTGCCCAATAAGCAGTTGGTGATGTGGGACCAGAGCTCCCAAAAGAGGATAGGGCTACATTTGTAGATCCAGTAATTATCTGCTGAGAGAGAGATGATAATTGAATCCATGAAAGCTGATGAGATCTTCAAGAAAGATAGCATGAAGTTAGAGTGATTAAAATCCAGGAGATAAACTTGAGAGAGAACCCTGGTGAGTAGACATTAGCTAGGTGTGGGGCAGCTGGGTGGTGCAGTGAATAGAGAACAAGTTCTGGAGTCAGAAGGGCTTGTTTATATGAGTTCAAATCAGGATTCAGATACTTCCTAGCTCTTTGACTGTGGACAATTCACTTTAACCCTGTTTGCCTCAGTTTCCTCATTTATAAAATTGACTGGAGAAGGGAATGGTAAATCACTTTAGTATCTTTTTAAAGAAAATCTTAAATGGAGTTAAGAAGTGTCAGACATGATTGAAAAAGACCTCAACAACAAGGAGTTAGGTGATGATCCTGCAAAGAAGACTGAGATTGAGTAACAGCTTTTAATTTTACAAATTTGATTCATTTCTTCTAGAATTTGGGTGACAATCATGAAATCTGGATACTGATCATATCATGCAATTTACAAAGTCACCATCAATATGTTTATCACTGTCCAATGTGCTTTTTATAAATTTAAGTTTGTTACATTAAAATGCCCATGTTACTCCCTCTCATTTGACAAAAATATATATGTATATATAAAGGTGTCTTATTTTTTCTATTTAACAATTCTTTCTCTGCAGGTGGACATACACAGGTTATTCTTCAAACAATTCATGTTACTGTAGTTAATATTCTCTTGATTCTGCTAATTTTACTCTTCAAAATTCTATGTAGGTATTTCCACTTTAAAAAAAAAACTTAACCTACTCATCATTTCTTACAGAGTAACAGTATTTCATCACAATCATCTGTCACAACTAATTAAGACATTCCCCAAATGATGGGCAACCCTTCATTTTCCATTTCTTTGCCTTCACAAAAAGAGCTGCTATAAATATTTTAGAAAGAATAGGGTTTTTTCCCTTTTTTCTCTGATCACCTAGGAAATAAATCTAATAGTGGTATTGCTTGGTCAAAAGGTATGCAGCTTTATAATTTTTTGGTATAATTCTAGATAGCCCTCCAAAATGGTTGCATCGGTTCACAGTTCCATTGGCAGCATATTAGTATCCTCATTTTTTACACATCTTCACTTAACATTTGTCGTTTGGCCCTTTAATCATTTTAGCCAATATGATAGGTTTAAAACAATATCTCATGGTTGTTTTGATTTGCATTTCTCTAATCAATAATGATTTTGAGTTCTTTTCACAGTTATATGTAGCTTTTATTTATTCAGCCAAAAACCATTTGTTAATATATTTTGACCATTTCTCAATTGGGGAATGGTTCATATTCCTATAAATCTGTCAATGTTCTCTTATATTTTAGATATGAGATCTCTCTCTGAGAAACTGTCTATAATTTTTTCTCCAAATTACTGCTTTCCTTCTAATCTTGGCTACATTATTAAGATGTGATTTTGTTATTGTTGATTAAGCCTTCCTCCTTCTTGACACCTTTGTAGCTTTTGACACTGTTAACTACTACCTTCTTTCCTCCTTTAGTTATGGGGGCTCCCCCTTACCTTTAGGTTAAAATTTGTTGTTGTTGTTCAGTTGTGTCTGACTTTTTATGAGCCAATTTAGCATTTTCTTGGGAAAGATAATTGGGTCATGTGCTATTCCCTTCTCCAACTCATTTCATAGATGAGGAAACTGAGACTAAGAAGGTTAAGGTGTTTGGTCCAGCATCATATGGCTAGTAAGTGTCTGAGGCTAGATTTGAACTTAGGAAGATGGGGCTTCCTGACTGCAGTCCTAGCAGTCTACAGTGCCACCTAACTTCCTTCAAATTTTATTATTACCACTATGATTTGTTATTTCTGTCGATAAACTCTTACTCTGCCAATATAAATCTACTTTGAATACAATCAATATACTTTGAATCTAATGTTATAATAAATATCCCAATATTTTTATTCAATTATTGCATTAACATTTAAAAACCTTACTTGCCTATACTTCCCATTTTCTAGTTTATCTTTTCCTAGTTTGGATAGCAATTTGTTTCATGGAAGAAATCTGACAGAGTGCTATATTTCTCCAATTTATAATTTTATATTCATAAAACATGGTAATTATTTGTTTATTAAATATTCAATAGGATTTATTACTTAATCTCCTTCAGTAAAGGTGAAGAAAGGATATTCACTATTGTTATTTTACATTATTCTAGAAATTATTGCTGTCCTTTTGATAGTTTTTTTAGTGAATTCTTCAATTTCATTTTTCAAATTAGAGTTACTTGAACTTTCTATTTCCTGTTTTTATAAGTTTTGCTTATTTTATAAGCTAATCCATCTTACTGAAATTCCAATCTTTGACAAACTGTTATTTAATTATTATATTTATTTTTTTCCTTTTTTCCCCCTTCTCATATCTTATGTTTGTAAATTTGTTTTCTTTTTAACCAAAATGAAATTATTTGTCAAAATGAAATAGATTTGTCAACTTTATTTCTTTCTTTAGAAAACAACACTCCATTTTTAAAAACTTTTCCCAAGTCCTCTTCATTTTCCCTTCAATTTTTTTTCTTTTGTTCTTATTTGGGACTTATTAAAATGCTAGTACCATAATTGTTTTTAACTATAGATGCAATTCATTAGCTTGTTTCTCTTTTGTTAGCATAAATATTCAGGGATATAAATTTGCCACTAATAAATGCTTTAGCTGTACCTAACAAATGTGGTATTCTGTATTATTATTCCTCTATGAAAACTCCTAATGCAATGTATAATCCTAGCATGGAGGTGACCCTGGGTTCTTGGAGGCTATGCCAGCAGAACACAAGCTTTGGCAGGTTCTGTTCATGCTGGAAAGGCTTCAAGTATGTTTCTGGCATCAGGCTAAATTTGTATTCTGAGAATCTGTCCAGCTAAGTACAAAGATCCTCACCACCAAGAGACTGGTCACTAATTGATTAATTCATTGGGCATGGCAACCCATGAAACAAAGAAAAATACAAAATGGTCCACAGCTCTATTTGGCCATTTTCCATTTTCATGATGAAGGTTGCTGAAGAAAGGGAACAGTAGATGCTCAGAATAAAGGGGTTTTTCTTTTTTAAAAAAATCTCTAACATTCACTTAAAAGCTGATATTTAATTTTTTTAATTTAAATTTAATATCTAATTTCAACAAACATGTATTAGGCACTTATCATTTGTCAGTCATTCACTCTCCTAGATACTAGACATAAAAAGACAAGAAATGAAGCCAATGAGAAACCAATATATGTACCTTCTCTAGAAACTGAATCATATGGTTTTTCACCTCCTCACTATAAACAAACATCCAAAACATAGAAGATAAATTCAATTAAGTGGAAGGTCAATAAATTCTGAGAAAAACAGAATTTCAGAATTGGAAGGTCCTTTAGTGAGCATCTAGTCCAGGGGTCACCAAATTATAGTCAATGTGTCAGATGCAGCTGTTCCCCCTGCCCCATTACATAGCCAGTGGACTTAGGACTTAAAATGATTTTTACATCTTTAAATATTGTTTCCCAACTTTTGACCTTATCTAATCTGCACCTTAAAAAATTCCTTCTGTATTATGCATGACAAGCACTCATCCAAACTCAGTTAATTTCATATATCAGTGCTGAACTAGTACCATGATTATGATGTAAAGTTTACCTTATTAGATCAGAATGCCTATGAAACATGCCAGCTGCAGCATTGAGGGACCCATACTTTTCACTTTGGTAGGAGATTCATATGCACTATGTAGTCTCAAGGGCTTTAGTCAGTACAAGGGCATTATTTGTTCACTGTATGATTTGTAGACTGTGTGCCTATCTAAGAAGCTTCCCAGGCTTTATTTTTTCATGGTAGCGAGTGGAAACAGGATTAGGGGAAATGTCCCCGAGAATGAATAGTTTGGAGAGGAATAGGGATTTTAACCAATCATAATCTGGCTTTTCGCTCTTTTACAAATTGGGCCTTCATGTTTCTTTGATAACTTTGACTTTTGTGGCCCTGGCTCTGTGCCCAGTCCCCTCCATTTATTGCTGTCTCTGACCCATTTAATGGGAAACCCATTACCTCCAGAGGTAGCTTACTCATCCTTGGGACAATTCTAATTGTTAGGATGCTTTTTCTTGACATCAACTTCAATTTGCTTCTTTGTACCCATTACTCCTACTTTTTTTTATTTCTGGTGAAAAAATAGCAGTCATCTTCTTTTATATGGCAGCACTTTGAATAACTTGAAGACATTCATTCTTTGAAATTTCTCTTCTTCATGCTTAACACCCCAAGTTCTTTCAAATAATCTTTGTATATGGTCAATGTTCTTTATCATCCTGGCTATCTTTTTTTTGGAGGTTCTCTATTTTACCAATGACTTCCTTAAAGTATGGTGCTCAGAGGAATAATCATTTCCTTATTCTTTGAATCTATCCTTCTCTTAAAGAATTCCAAGATCACATTAACATGATTACAAGATCATATCATATTCATGTCTCAGATTGAATTTACATTTCATAAGATCTTTTTTAAAAGAATGTTTTTTAAGATATCCCTCCTTATATTCATCAAGTTTAGATTTGAAACCAAGCATAAGACTTTTTACACTTGTATTTTTAAATTTTCATCTTATTAGGTACAGCCCAATGATCTATAAAACTTTTTTGTGGATCCTGATTATCATCTAGTCTGTTAGCTATCCCTTCAAGGTTTGGGTAATATTTAAATTTTAGGCACATCATCAATATCTTTATCCAAGCTTTTGATAAAAATGTTAAATAGCACAGGTCAAACACAAATCTCTAAAACACTCCAGTGGAGACTTCTTTTCAAGTTGACATTGAAAATTTGACATGAAAACATTCATGTCCACTCCTTTAACTTAAACTATTTAACTAGTTTTGAATCTAAATATAATATCTCTATATTTTGGATCTGAATAATATGAGATACTTCTGAAATTCTTTAATGAAATCTAGGTAAACTATACCTACACTATTCCCCTGATCTACCAATTTAGTAACTGTGTCAAAAAATGAAATGAAGTTAATCTGACATGATATTTTTAAGAAAGCTCTTTGAAAACACTGTTTTCATTGTTTGGATCCTTCTCTTTCCCCCAATAATGCTTACCAAAAAAGCCAATCCTTTTTTTGGTATTCTTAGCTTTCCTTATAGCTTTAGTTTTTTCTTGTTTTTAGCACTACTAAGCCTTTTATTGAGTAATATGATACTTTTATATCCATCTTCCATTATATGCCCTTGTTTCCATCTTCTACAAATGTTTAAAAGTCTGAATTGGTTGATGAGCTCCCCGTGTATCCATATTAATTTCTTAAAACAAGTCAAAAAGTTTTCTTTTAATTGGAATGACTTACCTTTGTATCTTTAGAATTTCATTTGTTAGTTTTTCATCCTTCTGGCTCTGAATTCCTTGTAAAATTTTAGTCTGTGGCTTCCTACCTGTCATTTCCTCTGAAGCCTTGGAAATCTGTTATCTTAAAATCTAGGGCTCATTTCAGAACATACATGGTTTTTCTCTCCCAAGATATGTCCAGTACTTTTTTATCTACCCTTTATTTAGGGAATAAAACCTTTCTTCCATGAAAGGTAGCATTGGAAAAGTATTCTGCCTGTTTATAGGCACATTTGCCTTCAGCAGGGCTTGAAGAATAGAACAGGATCTGAGACATAGCCCTGGCTATGCCACATTGAATTGACATTTCTGGGTGAGAGAGTGAATGTACCAAAGGGTTATTGATTTCCAACAAATACCATATATCCTTAATAAACATATTAAAGGTACCTTGTGAATTCCCACCAGAATGTGACAATTCAAATCCAAACATGAATTGGCTAGTGTGTTGGGGAATAATACAAAATGGGAATAGAAAAGTAGGGGGAGAGAGATTGTGAAAGGCCTGAAACTTCATGATGAGAAATTTGTATATAGTTGATTTCAAGTATTTTAAAATACATTGAGAGGCTTTAAGAACAAGAGTGTTATAATTTCTAGGACTTTGTCTTTGTCAGACAACATTTAGAGTACAGTGATTTATTCTAGGTACATTTTCAGAAAGATACTGACAACCTGGAAAGGAAGAAGAGAAAAGTGACCTGGATAGTGAAGTTCCCAGAGAGTATGCCCTTTGAGGATCAGCTGAATAAACTGGAAACGTTTAACATGAAACAGAGAAAACATGGAGGAATGTGAATGTTGATTTCAAGTATTTTAAAGGCTGACATGTGGAAGACAACTAAGATTTATTCTTCTTGGATTCAGAAAATAGAATGGAGAATAATGGGAACAAATTGGAGGAAGAACTTTAATTCAGTGTAAAGAATAACTTTCTAGTATTTTTGGACCTATCCAAAAATGGAAAGGGGTGACCCAGAAGTCAGTCCTTTCTTCTGAAAATTTTCTTCTTCTTCTGAATTTTTCAAGTGAAAGTTGGATGTTCATTTGTTTGGGACATCATAGAGGGGTATCTTTGTCAGGTAGAAGTTGTACTAAATGAAATCAGAGGTTTATCAGGCTCTGACATTCTGGGGATTAGAATTCTGTCAATACCATAGAGAGCAACTAGTTGATGGAGTAGATAGAGTGACAGGTCTGGCATCATGAAAGTTTATATTTGTGAGTTCAAATCTAGCCTAGGTGTACAACCCTGAGCAAGTCACTTAAAACTTTGCCAAGAAGTATCCAAATATCTTGCCAAGTATCTTTGCCAAGAAAAATCTAAATAGGATCATGAGGAATCAGATACAACTGAAATGACTGAACAACAAAAAATGCCAAGTAAATTGTGTATCCCAACATTAGCTGATGTGATAGACCATTTGGTAAAGGTAGTGATTAAAAATTCCACTTGTGTTGTGGGTAGAGGGAAATATAACCTGGTATAGACATGAAGTGTGTGTGTGTGTGTGTGTGTGTGTGTGTGTGTGTGTAAATAGAAGAATGTCTTTTGTATCTGCACTTGTCTGAATGAAAAAGTTGATGCCCTTTGGACCATTCAGTATCCCTAATTTTTCCCAGAGGTTTGTGGAATTTATGTTTTTAGACTTGATGTTGGTGATTTGTTTTGATGATATCCTCATCTTTCACTATAATAGCCAAAACCATGAATTGGAATGTTCTCTAGTACTTATTTCAGTGTCAAGTTTCCATTAAAAAGAGAGCACACTGGATGCAATTAGATCCCGTTATAGGTTAGGATGGAAGCTATGGATCCATACAATATGGAAGCAATTTCAATAGGATATCTCTGTTTGTTTTCCTTAAGGGAATAGGCAAGGAGATCATGGTAGGAGAGGTATGTAAATTAAGGCTCAGGGAACTGACATTAAAGGATTGATGGGGACTCTGTGAGAACATGAGGACTAGAAGGTCTTTTGGCAACCAGACTTTGAGAAGGGAGCACATCTTGCTTGATTTGTACCTTTGCATAATTATGGGCATTTTATATTTTCTTTCAGTCTCAGTTTCCTCATCTGTAAAAGGGAGTTAAGACTTTCCATATTTTTTCCTTCACTAGACTGTTATTGGAAACATGCTTTATAAAGTATAAAATGTTAAAGAAGTATTATTATTATTATAATCTCTGATTTGTAGCAAGAAGAAATAGTAGTGACAGTAGTGTTTTTAGGAAGAATTTGTCAAGATTAAGACACTTTTAGAAAATTGCACCTCTGAGTGCTTGGGGCTGAACTTAAAAGCTGTTCTATCCTGGCAGCAGCTGTTCTAGAGAGAGGAAGATGGGAATTTTCTCCATGGACTTTTGATAATTATGTCTCTTCCCAGGCCAGGGAAGTTCTCTGGGATTTGGTATTCTCTTTAGCAAAATAGTAGTAACAGCAAACATTTTTATATTGCCTTGAGGTTTATAAAGCACTATCCTCACAACAAACCCATTTTGGAGATGGGTATATTGAGATTCAGAGAGGGCAGTACCTTGCCCTTTATTATGCAACTAGTATGTGTTATGACCTGAATTTGAGGAATCCTAAGTTCTACTTTCTGTCCTCAGTCCAGTGTTCTCACTATGCTATTCTGCAGCTCTCAAAGAAGGCTCTGGGGCTCAGAGGCAGGAGATCATAAGAAAATAATAGACTCATGGCACCTATGGACCACTTCTCATCATTATCCAAATTTAATCCTTACAAGCCTCCTGTGAACAAGGAAGTGTGGTATAAAACTGCCTGTCTGTTGCACAGACATCTCTCCCCTGTCATCTTCCCATCCATTTCCTGAGACTTGAAACTTGAAGCCAGCTGGTCTGAGCAGTAGATAATGCCTCAATTGAGGAAATGTAGAGAATAGAGTAGCAGCCATATTTGCATCCCATTTGGGATGCATTTTAGCCTTGCTTTAGAGTTTGGGGTCCATTATATTCTGAATTTTATTAAATACTAATAAAAAGCCTTATGATTGGTAGAGATCTGATAGGGAATCTAGTCCAAATAATCCCTGAGTAGGTTTTCATCTCTTCTATAACTATCATAACAAAGTGGTCATTTATTTGAAAACTTTTGAAGATGGAAAAATCACTACATAGATTAATAATAATAATAATAATAATAACACAGAATTGTTATTCTTCCTTTTATACCCCAGGGTGATATATTGAATTTGAGGCAGAGTTGTACAAAGTAATCAGCTTTACCCAGTCTTCCAGATTCACCAAAGTCCAGTACAAAAGGCAAGTTGACTGGCAATGACCCTGGGAGGCGGTGGACAAGTTTGGTATCTGATGTCTGACCAAACTCTAAGAGCTCCACTATGCCTGCTTCAGCCTTCTTAATGGCTCTTGAAACAAACTGTTCTCATGTGTCTGTTCCATCAGGATAAGTCTTCATGTGCTTGGGGTAGACATTCCTCTAACAGGCCTCCAACATGTTGGTTATCCTCAATGTTGTTTAATCTATCCATACAGCTTCTTGAAGTCATAGGTGAGAGTTCGGTGAAAGGTAGACATCAAAGGTAAATGAACAGCCCTGGAAAGGGTTTAGCAATCCTTCACATCAGAAGTCCTAGTCCTGGGGGCAGCTGGGTAGCTCAGTGGATTGAGAGTCAGGCCTAGAGCAGACACTTCCCAGCTGTGTGACCTTGGGCAAGTCACTTAACCCCCATTGCCTAGCCCTTACCACTCTTCTGCCTTGAAGCCAATACACAGTATTGACTCCAAGATGGAAGGTAAGGGTTTTTTAAAAAAAAGTAGTCCTAGTCCTCTATGCACACTCCATACTCTACAAAGAGTATTCCAGTTTTGGACTACTCAAAATTTGATAATAAACCCCTTATATGGAAGAAAAATTTCCTCTGCAGTTTTCTGCTTTTTGCTCTCCCTTTGGAGAGGGGAAATGTCAAATTCAATGAGTTTAATCACCTTTTTGTTTGATCTCTTAAAATATTTTCAGACACTTTTTTCCTGTTCTCAAAGGTTTCTTCTTGGGTTGATGTTTTCTAGTGTTCTTTATAAATTTGGAATTTCATTCACTGTGTTCTAAATTCCCTCTCAGCTCTGGGATTCTGGATTTGATGTCTTATGGCCCTTTCCTAAAATGCAGGTCTTACCACTTGACTCTCCTTCTCTCCACTCTAGAAATTTCAGCAGCTTCCTTTTTCTTCTTTGTTCAAATGTAAAGCTCTTCATTTTACCTTTTTACTTTTGTCATATATTACCTTTCCATTTACTCTAGGTTCCAGCTGCAATAGCCTTTTTCACATGCTGTTTGCCTAGCCTGCCTGGAATACATTCCCTCCCCTCATTTTCCTTTTGGAACCCTTGGTTTCTTTCAAGACTCAGCTCAAGCACAATCTCTACACAAAACCTTTCCTGCTTGTTCCTCACCTTATATTTGTTTTGTAGATGCCTCTATCTGTACATACTATCTCTCTGTGTGTTTTATTCTTGGATACCTAGCCTAACACAGTGACAGTCACATAGAAATTCCTTAACAAATACTTGTCAGGAGATTGATTCCATTTTTTCCCCAAGTCTTTTCTCCTGGCTAAACTTCCCCAGTTCCTTCTCCTAGTCCTTAGATGGAATGGTTTTAATCAGTCAATCAAAAAGCATTTATTAAACAGTAATTCTAGGGCAATTAGGTGGCTCAATGAATAGAGTGCCAAGTCTGGAGAGAGAAGATCCTGGATTCAAACTGACCTTAGACACTTCCTAGCTATGTGACTCTGGACAAGTCACTTAACCTCAATTACTTAGCCCTTACTGCTCTCTGTACTAACATTTAGTAGCAATTCTAAGATTTTAGAAGGTAAGGGTGATTAAAAAGAAAGAAACAAACAACCTTAATTATATGTGAGGCACTATTCTAAGTACTGGGGATTCTCCATGGATTCATGGTACACCTTCCAGTTCTTCAGAACCCATCTTCCTAACAATATTTCTATGTGTCAGAATTTTGCCAGATCACTATGACTCCATTATGATTGCCTGCATCATAACTCAACCTCTCCCAACAAGGGGAAAAAATTCTCAGTGGCTTACTAATTACAAGTGAATTATATCAATAGCTAAGAGTAATTCATTAATAAACTTCAAATATCATTGATTTCTAGTAGGAAAATCTAGGAGTTGTTTTAGTTTTCTTTTGGTATTCCTAAAACTTTCACATGGCATGTGCACTGTACTGAATAGGGTAGTGGACACAGAATTGGAGAGAACTGGGTTCATATTCTGTCTCAAAGTTATTATAGCTGGATGACTATGGGAAAGTTATTTCATCTCCCCTGAAATTCATTTTCCTCATCTATACATGGCATGGGCTAGTTGGCATGTAAGGGTCTGTCTAGCAGATGATCAAAATGCTTGTTGAAGAAAGTCGGATTATAGAGTATTCCTTAGTAGGTCTCTGTGTGTTGCTCTGCCTTCCCTCCCCAAATGGTACCATCTAGAGGCTAACATTCTACAGATGAATTTCTCTGAACATCCTGTTGAAATCTGGTTGTCAAAACTTGCAATGGCACAGATGGCAAAAGCACAGAAATGAGATCCATTCCACAATACTGTCTTGGTGGTGTACCCCATTATAATAACAACAGATATAATAACAATAATAATAACTCAGTAAGAGCCTTCCCTATAATGTGCATTGAGATTGTATGTGCACATGCAGGAGCATAGCAGTGGGGATGGATAATGGCAAAGAAGACTGTCGGTCAAGGTAGAGCTTAATATTGGAGACTCTGTGTACTTGAGGATGGCTATGGCAGCTGGGAACACCTGGATATTTGCTGATTGAATTAGTATCCCCTTGATAGTATGATGAAACTGCCCCCTCTGAGTCTATGAAATAAATGGGACAGCAAAGGATTGTAAGTCAACTTTACAATGAACTGTCATGCTGATCAGATTGTTAGAAGACATGAAGCAAGTGGTGTTTGTATGCACTCGCTCCCAAAGAAGACAGGCTATATGCTAGCAGCCCACCTTATGAAAATGTTTCCTTGCAGAAGGCACTGGTCACAAAAGCAGGAAAACCACAAGGGCATGAAATGGGCTGAAGATATAAAGGCTTTTACTGTCAGACAGAACGCATATAAGAGAACTAAATACAATCTTACCAGTTATAGGGAGGGACTTTGTATTACTTTTAGTCAAAGATATCTTCAGCTCCAATTTACTCCACACTGTACAGAGAATACAGGACAATAATAAGGAATAACTTCATTCCAATGCCCAGATCATATGAAATAGAAGTTGAAATCAAGGAATTACTTGAATCTGAAGAATATGAAGGCATTGAGAAAAAGTATACCAATCACACATTCCAATGGGGCTCTTAATGAAAAGCATGAAATGGTTAGCAAAAATTATGCTAATGCCTTAAACAATATTTCTTTGTTTTCATCTAATTTTAGTCTTAAATGATTTTGAAAGATAAACAGGAATACATCTAATAGAATTTATTTTTAGTTTTTTCAAAATTACAAGTTGGAACAATTTTCAATAATCATCTCCTGACATTTTGTGATCCATGTTCTCTTCCTCCTTCCAATCTCTCCCCCTTCCTCAAGGTAGCAGGTAATGTGAGGCACATTATACATGTGTTATTATACAAAGTATATTTCTAATTTTATTATGTGAAAGAAGAGACATGTTGCTTATGCTAGAGAAAAATTTGTGGAGAAAATAAAATGAAGAACTGCATGCTTCCATCTGCATTGAGATTTTGTCAGTTCCTTCTGTATCATTTTTCATCATGAGTCTCTTGGTGTTGTTCTGGAATCTTGCTTTCCTTATAATAGTTGTCATTCAAAACTGATTATCATACATTATTGTTATTATTATGTACAACAGTCTCCTGGTTCTGCTCACTTCACTTTGCATCATTTCATATAAATCTTTCCAGGTTTTTATGCAATTGTCTCATTCAACATTTCTGATGGCTGAATAGCATTCCATTATAATCATACAATCCATCATAATCTATTACAGTCATTAATAATCCATACAAACTTGTTCAGCCCTTCTCCAATTGATGGGCATATCTTTTGTTTCCAGTTTTTTTCTACTCCAAAAAACTGCTAGAAATACTTTTTTTTTACATTTAGGTCCTTCATAGAATGGAATTTCAAAAAAGCCCCATTTGAGTTTGATTATACTAATTCTATTTATAGGCCAAGTACACTACAACAGAGAAATCTCAAAAAGCTAATATCTGCCTTAACAATTATGAATGAATGTATTCTCCCACAATATTTGGAAGAGAATGGACATATTTCAGGAACTGCATATAATGGTATATGTTGTGGTTATTTGTCAGCAAGGACTATAGAAAGAAATATAGAGCTATCTGGGAGTAAGCTTAAGAGAAAAAATCAAATATCACCATGGAAGAAGTGACTTCAGAAAACTATTAAAGACTTGTAGAAGGACATTTGAAGGTTGTATCAATATAGAGCTGGATCTAATAGTAGAAAATGTGGCCTGCATATCATAAAAGCAAGAATAAGTAAGCATACAAGATGACATTCAGAAAATAAAACTTTATTAGAAATTCTTGATACTCTTAATCAATAGTTAAAAGTAAAACCAGAAAAAGTCAAAAGTTGCAGAAAGGAAAAAAACACACAGTAAAAACTTTAGTCAAAACCTATATTGGAGAGACTTAGAAAGCAACGTTGTACCTACTTTTGTTTTTGACAACTGCATTTCAATATCATTATTATTTTTAAAATCCTACATACTTTAGTTTATGAATTTAAAAACACTATTCAGAATAAGGATTCATAAGCTTCACCATGCTGCCAAGTCCCGCACTCATAAAAAAGGTTAAATCTCCATAGCAGGTCCTTTGCATGTGTTCCCCCCCGCCCCCCCATGGAAGTACCATATAATCAGATAGGCCTATCAAGATGTGGCTTGAAGGAGGGGCATAAATAAAACTCATTTATCCAAGCAAATTGAAATCAGAGAACAACACAGATGAAAATATGCCAGATAATATACAGAGAGAATGAACTCTCCTTTTGGGAGTTAGATAGTTCAATCACAAAAGAGAATGTCTTAGTTTTCACCCAAAGGAAACTCTCCAAAGTTTCTAGCATACCAAAATGGGGAAAGGGATATGACTGAGTCACTGGCTCTTCAACATGTCAGCCTCTTATTAAAGCATTTTCTCTAGCTTTAGGGATCTGGGGAGAATCTGGAATCATGTGTCTTATCTCTCTAAGTTGAGAGGTAGAAGACCAGAATCTCCTTTCTCAGACTTCCACTAACTCCAGTTCCCTTGAAGTACAGAATGTTGAATCACCAAAACATTCTGTTTTATACAGATGGACTTTGAGTCATGGATTAAACTCTGACTTAGAAGAAAGAAAAATCCTTCTAGGAAGGAGAATGTGGTAAATTTCTGGTAATATCTGTGACTGAAAGAAGTCCAACACTACAACTAACTATTTGAGGTATTGACTACTTAAGACTCTGCCCAGGGAAAATTGAAAAGATGAAAACTTGGTGAAATTGTCACTATATCTTGGAATTGGCTAAGAGTAAATGGTTTCCCTCGAAGTACTTTAGATATTTGAAGTCTTGTACTGTCTACTCCAATCTAGTCTTTTCTTCTGTGTATCAAAGAGTGGTGTTCATGTACTGTTTACTCCCACTTATTGACTTTCAATGAAAATTTCTTCTACCCAGCCATGGCATTTCTTTGACATTCTGTGAATATGGAGTAATGCAAAGAGGTTGAATTTAGAATGAAGAAGTCTTGAGTTCATGATGTTGAATGAAAAAAGCAGAAACTAGGAGAGCATTGTACACAGTAACAGCAATATTGTATAATGATAAACTGATAGACTTAGCTACTCTTAGCAATACAATTATCCAGGACAATTTTCAAGGACTTCTGACAAAGAATGCCATCCACCTCCACAGGAAGAACTGCTGAAGTCAGATGCAGATCAAAGCATAGTATCTTTCACATTTGTTAATTTACGGTTTTATTTTGAGGTTTTGGTTTTATAGGAGTATTCTCTTACAACAATGACCAATATGGCAGGATGTTTTTCATGATAATACATATATTACTTAGATCAAATTGCTGCCCATCATCAAGAGTGGGGAGGGAGATAATTTGGATGTTATACTTTTGGAAAACATAAATTGAAAATTGTTATTATGTGTAATTGGGAAAATAAAATATTTTTGAATAAAAATAAGTTTTATGTTCAGACTGAGCCTATTATCTATGCAACCTAGAGCAAGTCCCTTCAGTTCTCAAAACCTCAGTTTCCTTTTCTGTAAAATGAAGGTGATTATACTTTTACCCTCTAAAGTGAATAACTTGGTCATCTTACTCAAGTTATGTAAAATATTTTGTGGCTCTCAAGTCCCATTGAAATGTTAACTTTGATTCCTTTCACTACTTTCTTTGCTTAAAATATATATACAGTTTTGTACTTATGACTACTATATAATTTCATTGGTAATTTCATTTTGGCTCTGACACCAAAACTGCTTTGTCTCTTTTTCCAGTTGCTTTCACTTATTGTTGGTAAACCCCATGGGTGCTATTTTCACTTGCTTGCCATTTGAGTAATGAAATCTACAGGTGCTCACAAAGGCCCCCTGTGGGTACTGTGTGATTGGGTATCAGATGGAGTAATAGATGACTGATTGTTTGTTTGTGAGCTCAGAAAACGCCTGAGTTCTTAGATCGTCAATAAGAGCAGGTGCAGGCATAAACAGAGCTGAGAGATGACTTGATTAAAGCACATTGGACTCAGTGTCATGTATCATAGAATGTAAGAAAAGAAGGTACCTTAAAGGTCACCCAGTTTGACCCCTTTATTTGGCAGAGGAGGAAACTGAATTCTAGAGAGGTTGTGACTTGTTCAAGGTCACGTAGGAAATAGATGGCAGTATTCTAATTTGAACCCAGACCATACTTAGGAAATTTTATCACTATAGGAGGCCACAGTGTCCACACCAAGTTTAAGCCAAACCAGAAAAAAATAATTCACTTTAGATTTTGATTGAAGACTCCCAATGAGGTAAAATTTATGTTTTCCTGGGGTGGACTATTCTACATTAAGAAAGCTATAATTGTGCCTAAATTGCCTTTTTGAAACTACTCTCTATTGTCTTGAGCCCTAGGAATTTTTTTTTTACTTGACTATTCATATTTGTCACAAGGGTTTTTTTTTCTTTTTTTTATGTTCAGGAAGGATATGTGCAGTAGAGAAAAAATAATGCTCATTAATAAAGAAATTAGACTCTGTTTTCTCCCCTTAAAAAAATAAATCCTCTCAACAACCTGTGGGATAGGTGCTATTATTAGCAGTTCAGTTTTACAAATGAGAAATTGAGGTTCATTGAGGTTAAGTAGTAATTCTATGGTCATACAACTAGCAAGTATCTGAGTCTTAGAAATCCAACTCTGGTTTTCCTGATTCCAATGCCAGTGCATTTAAAAAATAGTTCAGCAAACACAATCACAAAAAAGCCTGAAATGATAGGTTATGTTTCATATTCATAGGCCCCCAACTCTGCTAATTAGCAGAGATTATACTTTTTCATATTGTTTCTTTTTGGTCAAGATTCATCATTATAATTTCACTTTCAATTTTTTTAACTCTTACCTTCTCTCTTAAAATCAGTACCAATACTTATTGGATCCAAGGCAGACGAGGGAAGGACGAGGCAACTGGAGTTGACTTGCTCAGGGTCATACAGCTAGGCATTATCTGAGACTAGAGTTGAACTCAGGATCTCTTATCTCAAGGCCTGATTCTATTCACTGAGACACCTAGCTGCCCCTCAGTTTTATAAAAAATATTTGAAAAATTATTATTTATTTTCAACCATTAAAAAATTGAGTTCTGAATTTTCCCCATCCCAAACTTACCTCAAAAATTGAGAAGGCAAGATATGTGATCTCAATTACATGTGTGAAATCATACAAAACATTTCAATATTAGCCATGTTGGAAAAAGAAGGCAAGAAAAATTAGAAAGTTTTAAAAAGTGCTTCCATATACATTCAGACTCTGTCAGTTATTTCTCTGGATGGCTAGCATTTTTCATCATAAGTCCTTCAGATTTTTCCTGGATAACTTTGCTAATCAGAATAGTCAAGTCATTCATAGTTGATCATCATATGATATTGTTACTGTATGTAATGCTCTTCTAGTTCTGCTCACTGCACTTTGCGTCAGTTCACACAAGTCTCAATTTTTTCTGAAACTATCTTGCTTGTTATTTCTCATAGCACAATAGTATTCTATCACAATTGTAAGCTACAACTTATTTAGCTATTTTTCAATTGATGGCCATCCCTTTGATTTTCAATTCTTTGCCATAAAAATGAGCTAATATATTTTTTGTACATACAAGTGCTTTTCATTTTTCTTTGATCCCTTTGGGGGACAGACCTCATAGTGGTATTGATGGGTCACATGGTCACAGTTTTGTAGCCCTTTTGGCATAGTTCTAAATTGTTCTCCAGGAAGGTTGGATCCATGAATAACTCCACCAACAATCCATTACTATTCCAATTTTCCACAACTCTTCCAAAATTTCTCATTTTTCTTTTCTGTCATTTTAGCCAATCTGATAGGTTTAAGGTGGTGCCTCAGAGTTGTTTTAATTTTCATTTCTCTAATAAATAGTAATTTAGAGCATTTTTGCATCACTGTAGACAACTTTGATTACTTTATCTAAAAACAAATCCTTTGACCATTTATCAAATGAATAATGACTCAGATTTCTCTAAATTTCATTTAGTTCTCTACATATTTGAGAAATGAGGGCATAATCAGAGAAACTTGCTTTAAATTTTTCTTACTTTGTTGCTTTCCTTCTAATTTTGTCAACATTAGTTCTATTTGGGCAAAACCTTTTTTAATTTAATTTTTTTTAATTTAATGTATTTGAAAATATTCATTTTACTTGCCCATTATCCTAACTGTCTTTCATTTGGTCACCAATTCTAACTTTATCGAAAGATATGATAGATATATTTTCCATGTTCCCCTAATTTGCTTATGATATCACCTTTTATGTTTAAATGGTATACTCATTGTTAATATCTTGGTAGTATATCTTGGTATAAAGTATGAGATGATGGTCTATGCCTTTTTTCCCAGAAATTTTTATAAAATAGTGAGATCTTGCCCCTAAGTTAAATCTTTGGGTTTATCAAATACAAAATTACTATGATTATTTATTACTTCATATTTTGTACTTAATCACTTCAACTTATCTAACACTCTATTTCTTCATCAGTGCTATATTGTTTTCATAACTACTGCTTCAAAGTTTGAGATCTGGTTTTGCTAGGCCACTTTCCTTCACATTTTTTTTTCAAATTGATTCTTGATATTCTTGGTCTTTTGTTCTTCCAAATGAATTTTGTTGTTGTTGGGTTTTTCTAGCTCTATAAAATGTTTTTGGCAGTTTGGTATGATGCTAAATAAGTACATTAATTTAGGTAGAGTTATCATTGTTATATTGACTCACCCTACCCATGAGCAATTAATATTTCTAAAATTACTTAGGTCTCTATTTGTGTGAGAAGTGTTTTATAACTGTCTTCATATAATTACCAGGTTTGTCTTAAGAGGTAGACTACCAAGTGTTTTCTATTGTGTGCCATTATTTTAAGTAAAATTTCTCTTCCTACTGAACTTTGTTGCTAAAAATAGAAATGCTGATGACTTATGAGTTTACTTCATATCCTGAAACTGCTGAAGTTGCTGTTTCAACTAATTTTTTATAGATTTTTAGTATTCTCGGTATACTATTATATTGTCTGCAAAGGGTAATAGTTTTGTTCCTTCATTGCCTATTCTAATTTCTTCTATTTCTTGTCTTATTCCTATAGCTAGCATTTCTAAGCCAATATTAAATAGAAATGGTGATAATGGGCATCCTTATTTAACCCCTGATTTTATTGGCAAGGATTCTAGTTTATTCCCATTTCAGATAATGCTTGTTCATGGTTTTAGATAGATATTACTTATAATTTTGAGGAAAGCTTCATATATTCCTATGTTTTTTAGAGTTTTTAAGAATAGGGATAAGTATATTTTGCCAAAAAAACATTTTCCACATCTATTGAGATAATAATAATTTTGTGTTTTATTACAGATCTGGTTAATTATTCTGATAACTATCCTTATATAGAACCAGCCCCATATTCCTGGTATAAATCCTACTGAATAAGAGTTTATAATCTTGTAATTTATTAATATGATCACCTTGCTACAATTTTATTTCAATTTTTGTATCAATATTCATTTAAGAAATTGGTCTGTAGTTTTCTTTTTCTGATTTTGCTTTTCTTGGCTTAGGTATCAGTACCATATTTGTATTATAGAAGGAATTTTATAGGATTCCTTCTTTGTTTTTTATAAATAGCTTACAAAGTTTTGGAATTAATTGTTCCTTAAATATCTGGTAATATTCACTTGTGAATACAACTGGTCCTGGTGATTTTTTCTTAGGGATCTCATTGATGGAATGTTCAATTTATTTTTCTGAGAAAGAGTTTTTTGAATGTTCCATTTCCCCTTCTTATAATTTGAGTTATTTATATTTTTGTAAATATTTATCCATTTCACTTAGACTTTTAGATTTGTTGGCATATAGTTGACCAAAGTAGCTCCTAATAAGGGCTTTAATTTCCTCTTCATTGGTGATGAATTCATCCTTTTCATTTTTTATACTGGTAATTTAGTTTTCTTCTTCCCTTTTTAAAAAATTATGTTAACTAGTGGCTTGCCTATTTTAATAGTTTTTAAATGCATTTTTACTAGTTTATTATTTGTTACTAATTGTTTTATTAGTTCAATAGTTTTATTTCAATTTTCAGGATTTCCAATTTGTTGTTTTAATTGGGGATTTTAAATTTTTCTATATTTTAACAATTGCATGTCTAATTCACTGCTCTGTTCTTTTCAATTTTCTTGATTTAAGTATTTAAAAATATAAGTACTGCTTTGGCTGCATTCCATGAATTTTGGTATGTTGTCTCATTTTTCTCATTCTCTTTAATGAAATTATTTATTGTTTCTATGATTTGTCCTGTTGCCCACTAATTATTTAGGATCAGGTTATATAGTTTCCAATTAATTTTTCATCTATATTCCCATAGTTTTAAATCTTTTTTACATTTTATTTTCATTGTCATAAAAAAACACACTTCCATATTGATTGTCATTGTAAGAGCACACACACATATATAAAATCAAGCTCTAAAATAAAACCATAAACACACTGATGTGAAAGATGATGCCAACAGTTCTTCCTCTGGAGGGAAATAGCATTTCCCCTCACGAGCTTTTCAGGATCATCCAAGATCATTGCATTGCTGAGAGAAGCCAAGTTTTCACAGATAATCATGTCCCATATTGCTATTATTATATACAATGCTCTCTGAGTTCATTTTATTTTACTCAGCATCAGTTCCTATAGAGATTTCCAGCTTTTTCTAAAATCATCTTGCTTATCATTTCTTATAGCACAATAGTATTCTATCACCAACATTACCATAGTTTGTTCAGCCATTCCCCAGTTGATGGACATCCCCTCAATCTCCAATTCTTTGCCACTACTAAAAGAACTACTATAAATATTTTTTTGCAAGTAGGTCCTTTCCCCTTTATAATCATCTATTTGGGATACAGACCTGGAACTCATATTTTTTAAATTTAATTTTTATTTCATTACAGTCTAAAAACCTCATTTAATATTCCTGCTTTTTAACATTTGGTTATGATGTTTTTATGACAACACAATGACAATATTTGTGAAGATGCTGTGAAGAGCAAAAAATGTACTTCTTTTTACCCCCATTCCATTTTCTCCAGTGGTTTTATATTATATTTCATATATGTTATATTTTTCTAAAATTCTATTCTTCTCAACTTTCTCATTTTATCATTTAAATTTGTCTAGATCTGAAATGGGAAATTTGAGGTCCCCCAGTAGTATCAAACTATATTGGAAGAAAAAGAAACTAAAAAGTAGAGTTGTAACTACTAATTTTACCTGATTCCTAATCCAGTGATTCCTATACTATATTGGGTTTTTTTCTGTTTAATTTTAAAGCTCAGTTAATATAATAAGAGCAATAACAACAATAGTAACATGTTACAAATATCACTTTATTTTCTCAACAAAATTGTGAACTAGATGCTATTATTATTCCATCTTATGTGAAAACCCAAAGGCAAGAAATTTAATGGTTTGCATAGGATTACAAAGGTAAAAAGTGTCTGAAGTAAGATTTAAACTTAGATACTTCAGTCTGGAGGTCAAGCACTCTACTCACTATATCACCTAGCTATTGAGTCAAAGTAAGAATTGAGATGAATACACAAATAGAACCTCAAGCAAGAATCATCTCTACAACAATTTTCAGTTGAAAATCTCCAGTGACAGGATCTTATTGTCAGTGAAGTGGAAAGAACATTATATTTAGAACATTATATTTATAATATAATATATTAAGTATTATTATTTGTGTGGCACTTTAAATCTCCTCATTTATACACTGAGAAGATTTGACTAGATGATTTCTAAGGTTCATAATCACTAAAGCTTTTATGATTCTGTCATCTTATGAGTCATTCCATTCCATTGTTAGTAATAATTATTAGGAACTTATTCCTTAAATTAATCATAGTTCTATTATTGTATATAATTTATATTACATTGTGATTTGTAAAGTATGTTTGACTTTCTGAAAATGTCTTTTGGAAATCTTTTTATTTTTCCAAACTAGTTTATTTATTCTTCGTACCTTAACATATGGTCAATTTTTAGAAAGGTTTTATACAATGTTAAATATAGATATCTTCAGGATTTACATTTGCTCTAGTTTATCTAATTTTTATAATATTCTGTAGATATCTTTAACTGATTTCTTGTGTATTATTCTGCTAGATTTGTTTGTCTGCCTGAACCTGAAGAGTGACAATCTCATTTATATATACAACTTCAGGGAAGGTTATTTAAGCCTTTAACAATTATTGATGTACTTTCCATGTCTTCCTAAACTTCATTGATGTTTTCTTTCATTTATTTACATGCTATGCTAATAATTTCTCAGTGTGTGTAGGTGCAATGTAACATTTCTCTCTAGTGGTGACCTCTGAATCCTATTAATCATCTTGTTCTCTGATTCTAATTCTTCTAGACAATTTTATTTTGTGATTTTTTTTTGTACTATGGCATTCAGGCATTTTGTTCATTAATTTTTAACATTCTTTTCTGGGAACCTAAAGTTTCTGAAATTATCTCTTCATTTCTAATTTTCCAGGGCAGTAGTTTTTGATAGTAATTCACATATTTTTCAAATTTTGCAGTCTTTTGATTTTAACATTTCTTGTTGTACTATTGATTTTTTGTTCTCTTTCTTCCATTATTTTTATACAATTTCTGTCATTTTCTGTAAGTTACTGTAATGATTGAATTTCCTTGCTTCTATTCTAGGCAGTTTATACCACTCTTTATTTCTTGACTTATTTTAATAGGTGATAAGATCAGAATTCTATATGGTTAGAGCTATAAAGAAACTTTTAGACTCTGTTCCAGTACCCCCTCTCCCCCAATCTTATCTATAAGGAAACTGGGACCTGAAAAGGATAAATGGTTTGCTCAAAGTCACACAGATTCAATGTCAGAGCTGGGATTTAGACTTAGGTCTTTTGACGTCAAATCTAGCACTTTTACTATACTTCCATTTTGAATGCTCTATCAATCACTCTTAGAGTTTTTGAAATCATTCTATATTTTTTTTCTGAATTTAGGATATATGGATTTTTCTAATTAGATTATAGGTTGATTTCCTCCTCCCTCAATTCCAGGCAAGCTCTGTCCCTCTTCTTAGCTCTGGGACCTGCATATAAAATTATGCTATAATTATTAAAAAGAATTATTTACAACTGTTATAAAAAGGAACAATACTGAATATATTAAATAGTTGGTATGTGCTATGTTCTTACACTTCTAGAAAGCCTAGCTATCCCTTTGTTTACAGGCAAACACCAAACTCAGAAGTTGATTGCTCAGATTAGAATTCTCCCTCCCTTTATCTGAAGGTAAATCAAAACTTTATGTTCATTTTCCTCCCTAACTCTTACACTTAACCAGTCCCATAAGGATTCCTACATTCTTCCACCCCTCTTCAAATCTCTTGGAAGATTAATGTTCTATCAATGAAAATGACTCACAAATCCATAACCTCTCACCTGGTCTCAGTTTCTTCCTCAAGGACAACTCAGTCCATTAACTCCACTGATCATCTGGATTGGATATTGAATCCCCCTCTAGGAGACCCTGTCCCCATGCATTGTTATCTACTGTTCAGTCTACTCTGTTCAATTGACATCTAAAATGCCTTCTGCTACCTATATCTGCCACTTATTCTTTATCCCACTCATGGCCAGAGAGTTTTAGGGTTAGTGTTATTCTATTAATGTAATAAAAATAGGGATAAAACCTGTACTTATTATTTGACAGACTGGGGAGGAAACTTCTTTTTCCCAGCATAGACCTTAAATTTTCTTTGCATCCTATAGACTTAGAGAGTTGCCTAGAGTATGTGAACCACAACACATGGATCATGGTCTAAGTAAGATTAAAACATAATTATGGAATACCTAATATAATAAATGACAAAATGATAAAATATACATAGTATTCAGCATGAAAATTAAGTCAGTTTGTGGCCTTCAGTTATCCTTATGTCACTTTAGTGGTCCTTATTTTTATTTGAGTTTGAGACCAGTGGTCTATAGCACTGTTGAGAGGTTATAAACGAATCAGTGACAAGCTAATATGATGTACCTGAAGTTTTCTTGAATCCAGGTGTTCTTCCAAGGCAGATTTTATCCACTACTCAGTCCTTACTGTCTTTAACATCTTTTCCTTGGATAATAGCTGCCTGGCCTAAAATTAAATGAATTTCTGTGATATGCCCTTTTTTTTTTTACCTCTTTCCTTTCTCTTTTATAAGCTCTGCATACTGTCTATATCCTATCTCATATGAGAAAGACTCCTGGCCCTGGAGTCAAGAGGCCTTGATTCTAATACTGTCTGATTTTGAACAAGTCACTTAAACTCCCTTGGCCTCAGTTTCCTTAACTGTAACATGAAGGACTTAGACAAGAAAATCTCTGAAGTCCCTTCCAATACTATATCTATGATCCTGAATGTGACTCACATGTAGCAAGGTTCTTATCAATTTCATCCCTCTTACTCCTTGTCTTCCTAGTTTCCTATTCTTTTTACCTATAAGGTTAAAGGAGGCAGATGAGGAAGAGTATTAAGTAAGTGTTCAGTGCTGGAGATTCTGATACTGAGATGGGGAGGAGACAGGGGGAGGATGGAATATTTGTCATTTAGAAGAATTTATATGGGCAGGGGAGGCTAAGTAGCATAGTGGGTAGAGCATCAGGAGTAGGGATTGGGAGGACGTGGGTTCAATTCTGATCTCAGATATTTCCTAGTTGTGTGATCTTGGGCAAGTTACTTAACTCCAAATACCTAGCTCTTGATGATCTTTTCTCTTAGAACTGATACTGACAGGATCTAGATTGTAAAAAAAATGTTCATGGGGTAATATTTTAGAAGAGATAAAACATGGCATAGGGGATAGAGAGCTGATCTTGAAGCCAATATGATCTAGAGTCAAGTCTGACCTTTGATGTAGGCTTTTCTGACCTTGGACAAATCACTGAACCTCTCAGATTACTGGTTCGGCCTCATGTGGCCCAAACCTCTGCCCAAACCAGGTTGAACTATAATGGGGAAATATTTAACAAAAAAAATAAAAAGGAAAAAATAGGTATTACATTTTAATACTATGACAATATGCAGGTTACAGAGATCTTTATGCATAGATCAGTAGTCCCTGTTTCGATTTAAGTTGGACACCATGGCTCTAGGCAACTCTTTGAGAATAGAAATTAATTTCTTTTCTTTTAAGCCTTTCTTGAACTTAAAAATAAACAAATTTATAGTGATTGTTTTCCCTTCAAATTCAGGAGACTGATATATTATTATTAAACAAAGTTGAATGAAGGCAATGTTTAACAAGCTGAAAATATTTACTTATTAGGACTATATTGGGGGGGCAGCTAGGTAGTTCAATGGATTGAAAGTCAGAAACTGAGATGGGAGGTCCTGGGTTCAAATCTGGCCTCAGACACTTCCTAGCTGTGTGACCCTGAGCAAGTCACTTAACCCCCATTGCCTAGCCCTTACTACTCTTCTGCCTTAGAACCAATACAAGAGGGAAGGTAAGGGTTAAGAAAAAAAGAACTGTATTAGGAATCTTGTAAACTATAAAATAAGGTCTAGTGAGCATGTGTATACATGGGAGAGAAAGAGCTGAACTGTACTGGTTGAGGAAGATTAAAAAATTCATAAAATTACAGATCTAGTACCTATCCTACGTTTAGGAATTTGTTACCTCTAGTTTTGTTCTTTGACTCACCTTTCCAAGTACTGCTATTTTTGAGGCATAGATGGTCTGAGGCAAATTTGACCAGAACTTTTACTCAGTCATCTTTCCAGAAATGTCGTCTTTTTTCCTTCATCTTGGTCTAGATCTGTGATTTAATGATGCAAAGAACTTTAAGTGTACAAATTCCCTACAGAGACAGAGGTCTGCAGCTCATGTGCAACTTAGAGTCTTGGGCAGTTGCCTGAGATGCTAATAAGTTAATGGACCATATACATGCTCACATAGCTAGAATGTGTCAAAGGCAAAACTTGGTCCTAGCTCTTTCTGATTCCAATGCCATGTAACTTTTGCCTTTATATTGAACTGTCTCTGTTCCCCTGTGGTACCCAAGCTGTAGTTCTATTTATTGTCTCATGCCAAGCCAAATAAGATAAATGCTTCTTTCATAGGAGTTGCCTGATTTTACTGAAGTCCCTGATGTGCAAACTACTCTCCATTGACATGGATACCTCTTTAGTGGGCCAGCAATGAACCTTAGACATTTTCTTAGTCACATGCAGCTCCATTTCTATATGAGAATATTAAAATCCACTTCATCTCACTGAATTTTTGGGAGTAATTAGGGGAGAGAGAGAGCTATATAATGCATCCCAACTTCCTCTCCTTAATAAACAATATAGAAAATCACCTCTCTTTATTGGTATTAATTTTATGGTTCCCTCCTTCTGGAAATTACAAGATTAGAAAGAAAGGATGTAGGGAGTCAATGGACTTATGGACCTTACTTTTCCCAGAACTTTTTTATTTGGATTTCGATCACTGCATTCTTAAAGTATTTCCTAACCCTGGGTCCTAGAGACAAACATCTTGGAGGGTTAGGGAGGAGAGAGAAAATTTATCCTTTGAGAGCCTGGGAGATGTGAGGGAGGAAACATTGAGCCCCAGAAAAACAAGGGATTCAGACATAAGAAGAAATGGTAGCAGAGTGATACACTGTCTTCTTTCCCATGAGACATTATCAGTAACTTTGTAGTGTGGAAAGGAAGATGAGAGCAAGTTCTGGACTTTCTGCCACTGAGTTGGAACAAACAGCACTTGTAGTGTTGGAGAAAAGATATTGACAAGACTGACAGTTTGTGGGGGAAGGGGCAACTGAGAGTAGCAGTTGGTATTGTGAGGAGCATTTCCTTCCTGGCCCTGGAACTGGAAGGAGCTTTTTTCTCTCGCTCTGGATAGAAGCGCCTCTATTCTTGAATTTCCCAACTGCTCTACCTGGATCCCTGTGATCATGTTCATCAGACAAAAGGACTTAAGGGAAGAAGTTTGGAGTGTAAGGCCAGTCTTTAGGGTTGTCAGCCTGAAGAGAAAGGCCCACCTGCTCTGAAGGTCAGAACTTTTTTCCTCTTGCTGTCTGCTGCTAAAGACTTTGAACTTAAGAAAGCTAGATTAGCATAGACAGGAACAACAGAAATCCTCTACGAGCCTGTGAGGCCTGGCCTCAGCTCAAAAGCTGAGAGAGACTCTAACCTCATCTAGGGAAATCCCTCTTCTCTCTTCCCTGATACCTCCCCAATCGAAACTTTTTATTAAAATTTATGTTTATTTGAATTTCACAGTCAGATAAGAGATCAATCATTTCAGGGGACATAGAGGAGCCGAACCCCAGGACAATCTGTCAACTATAAACTGTCCTGCTGGGCAACCAAGTCTGGGGGGAGGCTTGTCCCTCAGGAGAGACCGTGCTTACCTGCTCTGGGGTATCTGTAACATCATTCTATAGAGAAGGTGTCCCATCAGGCTATCATAAGTGGGCCATTTCTTGGGAACCCTATTTAAAAAAAAAATAGTCTCTTGGCAGGGGGCATCTCTCTCCTTTTACCACACTGGCAGTTATATCCCCTCTCTCCCTTCAAATCCTCTCTTCCCTGTTACAAAACCTTCAACCAACTCATTTTCCCCTATAAATATTACATTAGGCATCTTGAAGGGTTCATGTAGGCATCTTGAAGGAAGGCATCTGTGATCCTTCTTGATAGTTCCTTAGAGGTAGTGGAAGAAGGCTGGAGAGGGTCTTACCTCTTACAGGAACTATGAAGTCTTAATCCTCCACTTATAATGGATATATCTGTTTGCTGATAAAAAATATCCTGTAAGAATTAAGCCTTCTGACTTTAATGTCACCAGTGTGGAAAAAGCCTGCCTGAACAAGTTAAAAAGGATTATGGTTGATATCAGAAAGAATAATAATGATAACTACCTATTTCTATAGCACTTTTAGGGTTACAAAGCATTTTCCTAACAAAAGTCTTAGAAATGAGGTTCACAATAATTCTTAACTCCATTTGGCCAATGAGGACAACTGAGGCTCTGAGAACCTTGATCAGAAGCTGAAAACTAGAAAGCATCAGATCTAGGCCTTGAATATATAAATCAACCAACGAGCAAATAAAACAATCCCACCCATCAAGGGGTTTTTGTTAAAATAGGGAAGACAACAAGTCCTTATGTGTTTATAGAAAAACAAACAAATACAAAGTGAAGAAGGAGATAGAGAATAGAAAATAGATCTGTGATTTATTGGTGTAGGGAACTCCCCAGTGAGGAAATTTCCTCCCCTTGTTTGCTACCTTTTCTTTAACTTCAAGCCTTAGTGGCCTAGAATTTGAAGAACAGACAGAAGACCAGTTTGGTTGCATCCTAAAGTGCAGAAGGTAAGGCAATATCCATTGAAAATTGAAGATAGATTGGGGGATAGATTGCAAAGGATCTTAGAAGTTAAACAGATTGTAAGTTTTATTCTAGAGGGAAAGATGGACATTCTAGAGTTGATTGACTAGGGAGTGACATGGTCAGAGAAGTGCTTAAAGAAAATTAATTTGACAGGAATGTGGCAGATGGGCAAGAGTGATAAAAAGATTCGAGGCAGGGAGGCTTATTCAGAGGCTGTTGTAATAGTCTAGTTGAGAGGTGATGAAGACATGAACTAAAGTGGCAGTTATGTGAGTCAAGAGAAAGGTCTGATTAGAGTTATGTCTTGGTAGTAGAATCATCTTTTTCCCCCACCAAATGATTACCCTTTTGGGAGATTGGAGATTTAGGAATTGAAGGTAATCCTGGGATTATGAACTTTAATGGCTGGAAGGATGGTGGGACCTCTGACAGAAAGAAGGAATGAGAGAGATAGAGAAGAAGAGAAAGAGACAGACTGATAGATACTAGGGGGATGAGGAGAGAGTTTAGGTAAATTGGTGGGAAGAATCTCTGGGACATTGAAAAATTCAATAGACTTTGATGATGTGAGACTAAACTCCTGGGAAAGACTGTGACTGCATATATAGATTTGTTAGTCATCTATGTAGAGATGACAGCTAAACCCATGAGAAATGATGTAGTTACAGAGAAGAATGAGTATAATAGAGGAGGAGTGACAGATAAACAAAGACAGAAAGACACTGGGACAGAGACACATACACATAGAATGGGGGGGGGGGGGGAAGAGCCTGTACATATAGTTAGGGGAGACAATATGAATAATAAGCCAAAAAGCAAAACAAAACCTGAGAATGAATAGTCAGAGAGGTAGGAAGATGACCAGGAGAGAATGCTATCATGAAAAAAATAGAGGAAAAAGAATTAAGGAAGAAAGGGTTGTCAACAGTGTCAAATGTAGCAGATGGGTTGAGACAGTAAAGGACTGAGGAAAATCATTGGGTGTGGCAATTAAGAAATCATTGGTAACTTTAGAAAAAGCAGTCTTTTAAATTTTTTCTTTTTTCTCAGATCATAAGTTGATATTGTTTCTAATATTCATTTTCTGATATTTTACAAACTATATTTTCTCTCCTCAAGAAAGCAGGTAATATGACATAGATTGTACATATATAATCACATAATATACATTTCCATGTTAATCATGTGAAACAATACACATATAGCTTAAACTAGAGAAAAAATCATAGAAGAAATAAAACGAAGAATGGCATGTTTCAATCTACATTTGGGCTTCTGTGGAAATGGATATCCTTTTTCAATATGAGTTCTTTGGAATTGTCCTGGGTCCTTGCCTTATTTGCTGATGGTTTGTTAGATGTTATTTATCATTTTGAGGAATGTTCCATTTATTCCTATGCTCTGTAGTGCTTTTAATAGGAATGGGTGCTGTGTTTTATCAAAAGCTTTTTCTGTATTTATTGAAAGGATCATATTATTTCTGTTGGTATTGTTATTGATATGGTCAATTATGCTGATAGTTTCCCTAATATTGAACCATCCCTGCATTCCTAGTATAAAACTCACCTTGTCATAGGGTATGATTCTTGTGATATATTGTTATGATCTGCTTGCTAGTATTTCATTTAAGGTTTTGGCATCAATATTCATAAAGGAAATTGGTCTATAGTTTTCTTTTTGTTCTTCTTGGTTTAGGTATCAACATGATATTTGTGCCATAAAAGGAATTTGCTAGGGTTACTTCCTGAGCTATTTTTCCAAATAGTTTATTGGAATTAATTAAATGTTTGATAGAATCTACTTGTGAAACCATCTGGCCCTGAGGCCAGATGAGATTATTTAAATATTCAATTTCATTTTCCATTAATATAGGCAATTAATATTTCTTTAAATACTCATCAATTTCACTTAGATTATTAGATTTATTGGCACATAATTAGGCAAAATAACTTTTATTAATTGCTTTTATATTTTCCTTATTTGGTTGTAATTTCATCCATTTTATTTTTAATAATAGTAATTTATTTTATTTTTTTTCATAAAACCAGCTTCATGTCTTATTTATAAGTTCAATGGTTTTCTTTTAATTTTATTAATGTCTCCTTTGGTTTTCAGGATTTTTAATTTGGTATTTAATTAGTGGTTTTTAAATGGTTCTTTTTCTAGTTTCCTAGTTTTATACTCAATTCATTGGTCTCCTCTTTCTCTAATTTATTGATTTAAGCATTTAGAGATATAAATTTCCCCTTAAGTACTGCTTTGGCTGTATACTTAACATTTTGGCATGTTGTCTCCCTGTTTTCATTCTTTTTAATGACATTTTTATTGTTTCTATGAGTTGTTCTTTGAGCACACATTCTTTAAGACAAGGTTATTCCATTTCAAATTAATTTTTGTTTTTTCTTTTCTCTAACCCTTTGTTCAGTATAATTTTTGTAGCATTATGGTCTGAAAAGGATGCATTTAATATTTCTGCCTTTTTGAATTTAATTGTGAGGATTTTATGTCCTATTATATGACAAATTTTTGAAGGTGCCATGTACTGCTGAGAAAACGGGTATATTCCTTTCTGTTGCCATTCAATATTCTCCACACATCTATCAAGTCTGTTTTCTTGTGTTTTTTTTCTTTTATTTTTGTTCTCATGTGAAACATACTTCCACATTGCTCCTGGTTGTAAGAGCAAACTCATACATAACCAAAACCAAGAAATAAAACCATAAATACACTGATGTGAAAGACAACAGTTCTTTTTTCTGGAGGTAGATAACATTTTTCATCATAAGTACTTCAGGATTGTCCCAAATAAGTGCATTGCAGAAAGTAGCCAAGTTTTCACAGATAATTATCATGCAATATTGCTATTATTGTGTACAATATTCTCTCAGTTTTGCTTATTTCATTATGCATCAGTTCCTGCAGCTCTTTCAAGCACTTATTTCGAGTTTTTTTTTAAATCATCTTGCTTATCATTTTTCTATAGCACAATAGTATTCTATCAACAACATGTACCACAGTTTGTTCAGCAATTTCCAATTAATGGACATCCCCTCAATTTCCAACTCTTTGACACAACAAAAAGAGCTGCTATAAATATTTTTGTACAAGAAGGTCCTTTCCCCTTTTTTATAATCTCTTTGGGATAGACTCAGCAGTGGTCTCACTGGATCAAAGGTATGCAGTTTTATAGCCCTTTGGACATAGTTCCAAATTTCCTTCCGCAATGTTTGGGTCAGTTCACAACTCCATCATATCCTAATTTTGCCACATTCCCTCCAACATTTACCACTTTCCTTTACTGCCATATTGACCATTATGATAGCTGTGAATGTTGTTCTAATTTGCATTTCTCTAATCAAGAGCGATTGAAAACATTTTTTAATATGATTATTGATAGCTTTGATTTCTTTATATGAAAATTGCTTGGTCATATCCTTTTACCCTTCATCAATTGGGGAATGGTTTGTATTCATGAATATTTGACTTAGTTCTCCATAAATTTGAGAAATTAGACCTTTATCAGGGACATTGTGTATAAAAATTTTTTCCCAGTTTGTTGTTTCCTTTATAATCTTGTTTACATTGGTTTTGTTTGTACAAAGTCTTTTAAATTTAATTTAATCAAAATTGTTAATTTAACATCTTAAAATAGTCTCTATCTCATGTTTGGTCATAAATTCTTCCCTTCTCCAAAGATCTGACAGGTATACTATTCTGTGTTCCTCTAATTTTGCTATGGCGTCACTCTTTATATCTAAATCATATATCCATTTTGATCTTAATTTGGTATAGAGTATGAAATATTGGTCTATACCTATGTTCTGCCATACTCTTTTCCAATTTTAACAGTAGTTTTTGTTAGATAGTGAGTTCATATTCTAAAAATTGGGATCTTTGGGATCATCAAACACTAGATTGTTAAGGTCATTAGCTCCTGTATATTGTATATGTAATCTACCCCCATTGAGCTATCATTCTATTTCTTAGCCAGTATCAGATTTTTTTTTGATAGTTGCTGCTGTATAAATGAAAATCTGTTATCCTAAAAAAAGTACTACATTTCCCAGGAGTCCAGTGACTTCCTGACATTACATACTTCCTGTAGATAGGGGATATTAGGCGGGGACAAGGAAGATTCCAGCTCTTTATTTCCTATCCCTTTGTTGTCGCCAGAAATGTAAAAGTTAAAATTAAATCTCAATAAAAATATTCTATTTCAAGAGATTTATTAATGATCATTAGAAATCAAGGAATAAAGAAGATAAAAAATAAAGATCACATGCCCATGGATTATCAGCCAGTTCAAATATGCACCTTTTCACCACCAAGCTACAGCCCAAGCCTCAGTGGCTTTTGTTGTTAAAGTGCATTTAAAAGAGATTATTTCTCGCTTTGGCCTGCCAGCACATATTGATTCAGATAGGGGAAGAAATTTTACTGATTCTGTTCTAAATGAGATATATTCTTGCTTGGGGATAACCCCCAAATTTCATGTGTCAAATATCATCCCCAGAGCTCAGGCCAAGTTGAAAGAATGAACAGAGAACTAAAAACTATGATTGGCAAATTACACACTGAGACATTTTAAAAGGCCTGAAATTCTCCCTCTAGCCCTATTTTATCTTAGAAGTAGGCCCAGAGGAGACCTACACATTTCACCATTTGAGATGCTTTTTGGACATCCACCTATACAGGCTAAACCTTTCTATCCTGCATATGCATCACTATTAGGGGAAGATAATACTATTGCTTCCTATATACAGGAATTGTAGCATAAACTGAGTGAACTCCATGATTCTGGAGTTTCAGAACAAGCTGGACCACTAGACTTTTCACTTCATGATCTGATCCCAGGAGAAAAGGTATATATAAAGACTTTCCAGTGCACTGGAGCAACTCAGCCTTCCAAATATTGTTAACTACTCCAACATCTATAAAGATTAGAGAGAAGGACTCTTGGATTCATTGCTCACATGTAAAGAAAACAACATTTTTTGAGACTGACAGACTGTATCCTATCACATATTTTGGAGATAATAACCCATAGACAAGTGGATACTGTTTTGGGGGACACATTGAATTCCTAAATCTTTTTTCCTTACTTTTATTATTGCTTTTCTTTCATTTGATTAGGATATTTGATTTTTTTTCATTTCTTGTACTTAAGGTACATGCAATCATTTTTTTTTATTTTGCAGTAATATGAGTTTAAAATACATTTGCTATAATGTAAATGCTTACCCAAAAAGCTTTAGACATAAAAATAATGCAATTGATTGTTTAAAAATTTATGGGAACTTCCGGGTAATCATGGCTGCAATCTAGACGTCACTCTCTTCCTGTCCCCGGCACTGAACAAAATAGACTACATCAAAGGAGCATAAAAATCACCTTTGGAGGAACAGAAGGACTCCCCAGTACCCCACATAGGCGAAGGTACGTGGGGTTTGAACATTTCCACAATATAATAAGAAGGAGGACAAGCTTGCACAGAAACGTGAACTGAGCCTCCCTTCCCCCACACACACCTCCCCCACCAAACCAGAGTGAGCTACCGGAGCGCTCACTGGGATAGCAAGTGAGTGGGGAACGTCTCTGTCTGGGGGGGTGGGGCACTCCAGGGTCCTTGGGATCTGGGGACTGCCAGGAAAAAACATCTCAGGGTAGTTTCACGGGAGAATCCTGCACTGAGCAGAGAGGGCCCAGGGAGCCTTACTCGGGGCGGTTGTGCTGAGCTTCTGGGTGGAGCTAAACACCAGGGGCGGACCACGCGCTGATTATCTGGGTGGAGCTGAACACCTGGGCAGCTTGGCTGTGATCAGGGGCCCAGCTCTCTAAGAAACCTCAGAGGCTGGGAAGAACTAGTCTGAGGCAACCTAAATTCACAGAAAACCCGCCCATATCACCCAGACCCCAGACCAAAAAGGAAAGGGGAATAAAACCACCAAAGGGATGGCTCACATGGCCCAAAATCAAGCCTCCAGGAAGAAAGGGAAAAAGGTGACTATTGAAAACTTTTATGGTGGAAGAACCCAAGGAAAAGAAGAGAATGAGGATGAAATCCAAAAAAAATCAGAACATGCCTCCAAAAATGGAAACTATCACAAGCTCTGGAAGATCTCAAACTGGAACTTACCCAAAAGATAGAAACCTGGAAAGAAAAATGGGAGAAAGAGGTCAGCAGTCTGACAGATAAGACTGGTCAATTGGAAAAAGAGCTGGGAACATCCAATAGAAGGGCAGACAAAGCTGAAAAGCAAAACCAGTCCCTAACGACCAGAATTAAGCAACTCGAAGAAAGTGAGATCATAAAACAGCAAGAATCAATAAAGCAAAGCCAAATAATTAATGAATTAGAAGAAAACATAAAATATCTCACTGAAAAGGTCACAGACTTGGAAAACAGAGGAAGAAGAGATAACCTCTGAATTATCAGTCTCTCAGGAAAAAAACAGAGATAAACAATAAATTCAATGTTATTCTACAGGAGATTATAAAAGAAAATTGCCCACATGTTCTGGAGCAAGGGGGCAAAATAGAAATAGAAAGGGTTCATAGATCACCCTCTATACTAAATCCCCAAAAGACAACACCTAGGAATGTAATTGCCAAATTCAAGAACTTCCAAGAAAAGAAGAAAATCCTACAAGAAGCCAAGAAGAGGAGCTTCAGATATAAGGGGGCTCCCATAAGGATCACACAGGACTTACAGGCTAACACACTAAGAGACAGCAAAGCATGGAACACGATATTTAGAAAGGCAAGAGAGCTGGGTCTCCAACCAAGAATCAACTACCCAGCAAAACTGACTATATACTTCCAGGGGAAAGTATGGGCATTCAACAAAATAGAAGATTTCCAAGCATTTGCTAAGAAAAGACCAGAATTTAGTGGAAAATTTGATATCCAAGCACAGAAAGCAAGAGAAACATGAAAAGGAAAATATGAAAGAAAGGGAAAAGGAGATAAATCTTATCTTTTTCTTTAAGTCAAACTCTCTTCTATAGGGACTACATTTACATCAAATTATATATATATATTAATATGTGGGGAAAATGTTTTGTGTAACTCTCAAAAATTGTATGCATCATAAGAGTAGTTAAAAGAAATATGCATAGGGAAAGATTGGGGCATTAAGAAGATTTGGGGAAAGTGGGGGCAAAGAAAGGAAAAGGGAGGGGGGGACCATCGATAACACTAAGATTTATTTCAAGAAATAGGGGGGGGAATTAATAGAATAATCTTTCCCATATAAAGATACATATGGAAAAGGGAGGGGAAGAACTCTCATATGAGAAGGACAGGAAGAGAGCGTGAAGTAGAATTACTTAAAACTTACTCTCAGTGAAATCAAATCTGAGAGGGAAGAACATCTAGATCCAGTGGGATCCTGAATTCTATCTTATCCAACAGGGCAAGAAAGAAAGGAAAATTAAGGAGGGGGAGGGAAGAGGGAGTATAAAAAGGGAGGGAAGGAGAGGGGGGAGGGGAAGGGAGCATAAAAAGGGAGGGGCTAGAAAGGGAAGCATCTCAAGGGGGGGGACTAGGGGGACTGACATAAAGTAAATCACTGGTTCAAAAGGAGATAGCTAAAGAAGAAAGGTCAAAACTAGGGGAAGATATCAAAATGTCAGCGAATCCACAAATGACAATCATAACTTTGAATGTGAATGGGATGAACTCACCCATAAAACATAGACAAATAGCAGATTGGATTAGAACCCAAAACCCTACCATTTGTTGTCTTCAAGAAACACATATTAGGCGAATTGACACTCACAAGGTTAGAATTTAAGGTTGGAGTAAGACCTTTTGGGCCTCAACAGATAGAAAGGCAGGAGTTGCAATCATGATATCTGAAAAAGCCAAAGCAAAAATAGACCTGATCAAAAGGGATAGGGAAGGTAAATATATTCTATCAAAAGGGAGTATAGACAATGAGGAAATATCACTAATCAACATGTATGCACCAAATGGTATAGCATCCAAATTTTAATAGAGAAACTAGGAGAATTGAAGGAGGAAATAGATAGTAAAACCATATTAGTGGGAGACTTGAACCAACCACTATCAAATTTAGATAAATCAAACCAAAAAATAAACAAGAAAGAGGTAAAAGAGGTAAATGAAATCTTAGAAAAATTAGAATTAATAGACATATGGAGAAAAATAAATAGGCATGAAAAGGAATACACCTTCTTTTCAGCACCACATGGCACATTCACAAAAATAGATCATACAGTAGGTCACAGAAACATGGCACTCAAATGCAGAAAAGCAGAAATAATAAATACAGCCTTTTCAGATCACAAGGCAATAAAAATATTGATCGGTAAGGGTACATTGAGAGCCAAAATTGGAAATAAAATAATATGATACTCCAAAATTGGTTAGTTAGAGAAGAAATCATAGAAACAATTAATAATTTCGTTGAGGAAAATGACAACAGCGAGACATCCTTTCAAACCTTATGGGATACAGCCAAGGCAGTACTTAGAGGAAAATTCATATCCCTGAGTGTATATATTAACAAATTAGGGAGGACAGAGATCAAGGAACTGGAAATGCAAATCAAAAAACTTGAGAATGAACAAATTTAAAACCCCCAGAATAAAACCAAACTAGAGATCCTAAAAATTAAGGGAGAAATTAATAAAATCAAAAGTGACAGAACTATTGATTTAATAAACAAGACTAGAAGCTGGTACTTTGAAAAAACAGACAAAATAGACAAAGTACTGGTTAATCTAATTAAAAAAAGGAAAGAAGGAAGGCAAATTAACAGCATCAATAATGAAAAGGGGGATCTCACCTCCAATGAAGAGGAAATTAAGGCAATCATTAAAAACTACTTTGCCCACCTATATGGCAATAAATATACCAACCTAGGTGACATGGATGAATATTGACAAAAATTTAAATTGCCTAGATTAACAGAAGAAGAAATACATTTCTTAAATAATCCCATATCAGAAAAAGAAATCCAACAGGCCATCAAGAACTTCCTAAGAAAAAATCCCCAGGGCCTGACGGATTCACCAGTGAATTCTATCAAACATTCAAAGAACAGCTAACTATATATATATATATATATATATTTCACATAATAAGCAAAGAGGTAGTTCTACCAAACTCCTTTTATGACACAAACATGGTACTAATTACAAAACCAGGCAGGCCAAAAACAGAGGAAGAAAATTATAGACCAATCTCCCTAATGAATATAGATGCAAAAATCTTAAATAGGATACTAGCAAAAAGACTCCAGCAAGTGATCAGAGGGGTCACCCACCATGATCAAGTAGGATTTATACCATGGATGCAGGGCTGGTTCAATATTAGGAAAACTATCCACATAATTGACCACATCAACAAGCAAACCAACAAGAACCACATGATTAACTCAATAGATGCAGAAAAAGCCTTTGAATAAAATATAACACCCATTCCCACTAAAAACACTGGAAAGCATAGGAATAGAAGGGTCTTTCCTAAAAATAATAAACAGTATATATCTAAAACCATCAACTAATATAATCTGCAATGGGATAAACTAAATTCATTCCCATTAAGATCAGGAGTGAAACAAGGATGCCCATTATCACCTCTATTATTGACATTGTATTAGAAACACTAGCAGTAGCAATTAGAGAAGAAAAAGAAATTGAAGGCATTAAATTAGGCAAGCAGGAGACCAAATTATCGCTCTTTGCAGATGACATGATGGTCTACTTAAAGAATCCTAGAGATTCAACCAAAAAGCTAATTGAAATAATCAACAACTTTAGCAAAGTGGCAGGATACAAAATAAACCCACATGAGTCATCAGCATTTCTATATAATTCCAACACAGCTCAGCAGCAAGAACAAGAAAGAGAAATCCCATTCAAAATTACCTTAGACAAAAGAAAATACTTAAGAATCTATCTCCCGAGACAAACACAGGAGCTATATGAACACAACTACAAAACACTCTCCACACAACTAAAACTAGACTTGAACAATTGGAAGAACATTAACTGCTCATGGGTAGGATGAGCCAATATAATAAAAATGACCATCCTACCCAAACTCGTCTATTTAGTGCCATACCCATGGAACTTCCCAAAAATTTTTTTACTGATTTAGAAAAAACCATAACAAAGTTCATTCTGAAGAACAAAAGATCAAGGATATCCAGGGAAATAATGAAAAAAAAATACAAAGGAAGGGGGCCTTGCAGTCCCAGATCTCAGATTATATTATAAAGCAGCGGTCACCAAAACAATCTGGTACTAGCTAAGAAACAGAAAGGAGGATCAGTGGAATATACTGGGGGCAAGTGACCTCAGCAAGACAGTATATGAGAAACCCAAAGATCCCAGCTTTTGGGACAAAAATCCACTATTTCATAAAAACTGCTGGGAAAATTGGAGGACAGTGTGGGAAAGATTAGGTTTAGATCAACACCTCACACCCTATACCAAGATAAATTCAAAATGGGTGAATGACTTGAACATAAAGAAGCAAACTATAAGAAAATTAGGCGAACAAAGAATAGCATACATGTCAGACCTTTGGGAAGGGAAAGACTTCAAAACCAAGCAAGACTTAGAAAGAGTTACAAAATGCCAAATAAATAATCTGGAATACATCAAATTAAAAAGTTTTAGTACAAACAAAACCAATGTAACCAAAATCAGAAGGGTAGCAACAAATTGGGAAACAATCTTCATAAAAACCTCTGACAAAGGTTTAATTACTCAAATTTACAAAGAACTAAATTAATTGTACAAAAAATCAAGCCATTCTACAATTGATAAATGGTCAAGGGACGTGAACAGGTAGTTCTCAGCCAAAGAAATCAAAACTAATAATAAGCACATGAAAAAGTGCTCTACATCTCTTATAATCAGAGATGCAAATCAAAACAACTCTGAGGTATCACCTCACACCTAGCATATTGGCTAACATGACAGCTATAGAAAGTAATGAATGCTGGAGGGGATGTGGCAAAGTGGGGACACTAATTCATTGCTGGTGGAGTTGTGAATTGATCCAAACATTCTGGAGGGCAATTTGGAACTATGCCCAAAGGGTGATAAAAGACTGCCCTTTGATCCAGCTATAGCACTGCTGGGTTTGTACCCCAAAGAGATAATAAGGAAAAAGACTTGTACAAGAATATTCATAGCTGCACTCTTTGTGGTGGCCAAAAATTGGAAAACGAGGGGATGCCCATCAATTGGGGAATGGCTGAACAAATTGTGGTATATGTTGGTGATGGAATACTATTGTGCAAAAAGGAATAATAAAGTAGAGGAATTCCATGGGGACTGGAACAACCTCCAGAAAGTGATGCAGAGCAAAAGGAGCAGAACCAGGAAAACATTGTACACAGAGACTGATACATTGTGATACAATAGAAGGTTAGGGACTTCTCCATTAGTGGCAATGCAATATCCCTGAACAATCTGCAGGGATCTAAAAAATACTATCCACAAGCAGAGGATAAACTGTGGGATTAAAAACACCGATGAAAAGCAACTACTTGACTACAGGGGTTGAGGGGATATGACTGAGGAGAGACTCTAAATGAACACTCTAATGCAAATACCAACAACAGGGAAATGGGTTCAAGTCAAGAACACATGTGATAACCAGTGGAATCATGCGTCGGGTATGGGAGAGGGAAAGGTGGTGGGAGTTGGGGGCGGGGAGGAAAAAAATATATCTTTATTTCAAGTGAAAAATGTTTGAAAATGACCAAATAAAATAATGTTTAAAATTAAAAAAAATTTTTAAAAATTATTGGAAAAGATTGAGGCATTAAGGGCTATAAGATGTTATGCATAAAAAAGAAAAAGGTTGGGGGAGAATCAAAGAGGGTACCAAGAGATACTTGAAGAAATAAAATAAATAGAATAATATTTTTCACAGAAAGATATACATGGGAAGGGGAGGGAAAGAATACTCCTATAAGAAAGAGAGGAAGATGGTACTAATAGATAATTCTTAAAACTTACTCTCAGTGAAATCAACTCTGAGAGGAAAGAGAATCTAGATTCATTGGGATCTTGAATTCTATCTTATCCTACATGGTAAGGGAGAAGGTAAAATTAAGGGGGGTAAGGGATAGGGAATACAAAAAGGAAGGGAAGGAGAAGGGGGAGGGAACTTAACAGATCCTAAAAGTAAACAAGAAGGGAACAAAAAGGGAGGGACCAGAAAGGGAAGCATATCAAGGGAGGGGAATAGGGGGATTGATTAAAGGTAAATCCCTGGTTTAAAAGGATAGAGCAAAAGAAGAAAGAATTAGAGAGGATATCAAAATACTAAGAAATTCACAAGTGACAATCATAACTTTAAATGTGAATGGGATGAAATCATCCATGAAATGTAGAGGAATAGGAGAGTGGATTAGAATCCAGAATCCTACCATATGTTGTCTTCAAGAAACACATGTGAGGCAGGTTGATACTCACAAGGTCAGAATTAATGGTTGTAGCAAGACCTATTGGGCCTCAACTTATAGAAAGAAGGCAGGAGTTGCAATCATGATATCTGACAAAGCCAAAATAAAAATAGACCTGATTAAAAGGGATAGGGAAGGTAAATACATCCTGATAAAAGGGAGTATAGACAATGAGGAAATATAACTAATCAACATATATGCACGAAATGGTATAGTACCCAAATTTCTATGGAAAAACTAGTAGAATTGAAGGAGGACATTGACAGTAAAACTATACTAATGGGAGACCTGAACAATCCACTATCAAATTTTGATAAATCATATCAAAAAATAAAAAAGAAAGAGGAAAAAGAGGTGAATAAAATCTTAGAAAAATTAGAGTTAATAGATATATGGAGAAAAATAAATAGGGACAAAAAGGAATACACCTTCTTTTCAGCAGCACAAGGTACATTCATAAAGATTAACCATATACTAGGTCATGAAAATATGGCATACAAATGCAGAAAAGCAGAAATAACAAATGCAACCTTTTCAGATAATAAGGCAATAAAAATAATGATCAGTAAGGTTACATGGAGAGCCAAATCAATAATTAATTGGAAATTAAACAATATGATTCTCCAAAATCGGTTAGTTAGAGAACAAAACATAGAAACTATTAATAATTTCATTGAAGAAAATTACAATAATGAGACATCCTTTCAAAATCTATGGGATGCAGCCAAAGAAGTACTCAGGGGAAAATTTATATCCTTGAGTTAACATATTAACAAATTAGGGAGGGCAGAGATCAATGAATTGGACATGCAAATCAAAAAACTTGAAAGTGAACAAATTAAAAATCCCCAGAAGAAAACCAAATTAGAGATCCTAAAAATTAAGGGAGAAATTAATAAAATCAAGAGTGATAGAACTATTAATTTAGAAAATAAGAGTAGAAGCTGGAATTTTAAAAAAACAAAATAGACAAAGTACTGGTCAATCTAATTAAAAAAAGGAAAGAAGAAAATCAAATTAACAGTATCATATACAAAAAAGGAGAACTCACCTCCAATGAAGAGGAAATTAAAGCAATCATTAAAAAAATATTTTGGCTAATTATATGGCAATAAACATGCCAATCTAGGTGATATGGATGAATATTTACAAAAATATAAATTGCCTAGATTAACAGAAGAAGAAATAGAATTCTTAAATAATCCCATATCAAAAAAAGAAATTGAACAATCCATCAAAGAACTCCATAAGAACAAATCCCCAGGGCCTGATGGAATCACAAGTGAATTCTATCAAACATTCAAAGAATAGATAATCCCAATACTATACAAACCAATCGATATAATAAGAAAAGAGGGAGTTTTAACAAATTCCTTTTATGACACAAATATGGTACTGATTCCAAAGCCAGGCAGGTCAAAAATTGAGACAGGAAACTATAGACCAATTTCCTTAATGAACATAGATGCAAAAGTCTTCAATGGGAAACTAGCAAAAAGACTCCAGCAAGTGATCAGTAGGGCTATTCCCTATTATCAGGTGGGATTTATACCAGGAATGCAAGAATGGTTCAATATCAGGAAAACAATCCACATAATTAACTATATCAACAAGCAAACCAACAAAAATCACATGATTATCTCAATAGATACAGAAAAAGCCTTTGACAAAATACAACACTCATTCCTATTAAAAACACTAGAAAGTATAGGAATAGAAGGGTCTTTCCTAAAAATAATAAAGAGTATCTATCTAAAACCATCAGCCAACATCATCTGCAATGGGGACAAACTAGATGCATTCCCAATAAGATCAGGAGTGAAACAAGGATGACCATTATCACCTCTATTAAACATTATACTAGAAACACTAGCAGTAGCAATTAGAGAAGAAAAAGAAATTGAAGGTATTAAAATTGGCAATGAGGACACCAAGCTACTAATTCTTTAAGTGGACCCTCATATCATCCTAGAGAATCAATTAAAAACCTAGCGGAAATAATCAACAACTTTAGGAAAGTGGCAGGATACAAAATAAACTCACATAACTCATCAGCATTTCTATTTATCTCCAACACATCTCAGCAGCAGGAATTAGAAAGAGAAATTCCATTCAAAATCTCCCTAGACAATATAAAATACTTAGGAATCTATCTGCCAAGACAAACACAGGAACTATATGAACACAAATAGAAAACACTTTCCACACAACTAAAACTAGATCTGAGCAACTGGAAAACATTAACTGCTCATGTGTAGGACAAACTAACATAATAAAAATGACCATCATACCCAAACTTATCTATTTATTTAGTGCCATACCCATTAAACTTCCCCAAAAAAACTTTTTATTTAATTAGAAAAAAAACATAACATAGTTCATTTGGAAGAACAAAAGACCAAGAATGTCCAGGGCAATAATGAAAAGAAAAAAAAAGGAAGGAGGACTTGTAGTCCCAGATCTGAAACTATACTATAAAGCAATGGTCATCAAAACAATTTGGTACTGGCTATAATCAGAGAGATGCAAATCAAAACAACTCTGAGGTATCACATCACACCTAGCAGATTGGCTAACATGACAGCAGAAGAAAGTAATGAATTCTGGAAGGGATGTGGCAAAGTGGGAACATTAATGCATTGCTGGTGGAGTTGTGAATTGATCCAAACATTCTGGAGGGCAATTTGGAACTATGCCCAAAGGGCACTAAAAGACTGTCTGCCCTTTAATCCATCCATAGCATTGCTGGGTTTGTACTCCAAAGACATAATAAGGAAAAAAATGTACAAGAATATTCATAGCTGGCTCTTTGTGGTGACAAAAAATTGGAAAATGAGAAGATGGCTGAACAAATTGTGGTATATATTGGTGATGGAATGCTATTGTGCTCAAAGGAACAATAAAGTGGAGGAATTCCATGGGAACTGGAACAACATCCAGGAAGTGATGCAGAGCAAAAGGAGCAGAACCAGGAGAACATTGTACACAGAGACTGATACACTGTGGTACAGTCAAATATAATTAACTTCTCCATCAGTGGCAATGCAGTGGTCCTCAACAACCCAGAGGGATCTATGAGAAAGAGCACTATCCACATTCAGAGGAAAAACTGTGGGAGTAAAAACACCAAAGAAAAAACAACTGCTTGATTACATGGGTCAAGGGGGATACAATTGGGGTTGTAGACTGAATGAACATCCTAGTGCAAATACCAACAATATGGAAATGGAATCTGGTCAAGGACACATGTGGAATTGTGTGTTGTCTATGGAAGGGGAGGGGAGAAAGGAGGAGAGGGAGGATTAGAAAATCATTTTTGTAACCAGGGAATAATGTTTGAAATTGAACAAATTAAAAAAATAAAAAAATGGGACTTTTATTAATGATTCTGTCTGATTCCAGGACAAGAGAATACAGAAAGAGCCATTGCACAGTGCCAAAGAAGCACAAAGCTAAATTGCATAGTGCCAATCAAGCTCAAGCTCAAAGAGACCAACCAATCCTGATGGGATTGATGAACTTTTGAGCCAAGACAAGAGGACTTGAACTTGTTTGGGGTTCAAGATTGTGGCTATTTAACATGTGTTAAAGGCAGGTCTTCCTTGTCCCACATTCTACCAAGTATCTCAAATTTGACTCCTACCTGGCTACTATAATCTAGATCCCTTTATGACTTTCATGGTGTGGCAAACTTTGTATAGAGAGACACAGAGAGAGAGAGAATAGCCAAGCAGTAGAAAGGCCTAGACCTGAGTCTATGGGAGACTGAGTCTGTCTTTATCACTCACCACAAGATCATCTCCAAGCAAGCTCCAGTCCTCCACTGAATCTCCTGAACTGAGTTCAGAGTCTAACTCCACACTGAATTCAATTGTGATCTCCATTCAAAATCCTCTCACTTCAACTCAGAACTTCAACTCTCCAAATTACCTTTTACCCCTTCCTTTTAAAGAAATTTTCTCTTATGTTACCTCCCCTAAAATTTTACTTCTATCAATCACAGTAGATGCTTTTTTCCCAGGACTGCCCATTCTTAGTTCTCATCTTCTTTGGTTCTCACCTTCACTGGTTAGATTAAATCCTCTGAGCACTTCACACTCTTTTGTTAAGCTTGCCTTTTGTAAGTTGTTTGACCTTTTAGGTACTAATTTAACCTTTATAGGTACTTAGCACCTTTTGTATTAGATCTAAAAATAGACCACCTATCTTAAGGTTCTAACTTTACTATAAGTATGAGTTAGGCACTTTTCATTGTTCAATCAGGAGTTTGCATCTTTATCTTCCCCTAAGGCACTGTCTGAGTAGGGTGGAGTAATTTTAAAAGTTCCCAATACATTCCTGATCAAGTATCTTCATTGTTAAAAATGGGGAATAGCTTAATCAAATCTTCTAAAGTATAGTTTGAGTAGTTTTAAGATTCACAGTCCCCACTGATGATCATTGGGAGATTAGACTCCCCACTGATATTTAACATCTTGTAGTCCTAAATACTTCTAACTACAGATGTATACAATATTCAATTTCTAAGAAGAAATTACAATAGTTAGGGAGGAATAGAAAAGAAAGAAAGCAAAACCAATGTTTTGCTAGGCACATTGACAGAAAGCCAAATTTGGGGCAGTTCCCTTGGCATAAAAGTGTACATTTACAAATAAATGTTCAATCAAACTCCAGTTCAATCAATCACACCCAAAGTTCATTTTTGATCTTCTTGATGTAGTGTGGGTTTTCTGGCTTCTTTCTGCAACAGTTCATTCCCTGGATTTAGGGGTTAGCAAGCTTCTTCCTTGAAGATCTTTTCTCAAAAAAATCAAAAATCTTGGATTTATATTAAAATACAATCCCTCCTGAAGTGGGTGTTAAAAAAACCCAGTTCAGCTCAAGATGCAATGTTGAGTTATGGGGGTGTATGAGTCAGTTACCAAAAGAATAGAAAAACACAACCAAAAACATAAGGAAAAAAATTCAAAATAGGCCCTTGTATAGGTCCAATTTAAAGTAATTTCTATCCTACAAGTCTGTAGGACATAATGCAGTAATATTTCACTTACCCATTTGCAGCCAAGACTATAGGAAGTTTCCATAATATAAGAAGAAAAAAAAACTAGAATTTTATTTTGATAGGGAAGTGTCATTCCCTGGTCTGATTTTTGTCATTCTCAGGGATATAGGGAGCCAGCATGATTGTCAAACTTTCTACTTGTAGAGTACTTCACAAAACGTGTAGATAAAAGGAAGTCCTATGACTTAACATATGTCAAGCTTTGCAACCTTGAGTCTCACAATAGTTTTTCCTTTAGGTTAAGTCTGTGCTCCTTGTTTTTATCCCATTTTCTAGAATCAGATGCAAACATTAAACACAGTCCCATAACATTTTATCAATTAATGGCAGGTTCCCACAGTTTAAAGCTGTCTGGGTATGCATTGATATTATAGCAAGTATATATATATATATAAAAATATATATACATATATATATATTTATACATATGTATAAATATATATACACATATTAAACTTATTTTACTGCAGAAAAAATACTAATTGTATGTACCTTTAGTACTAGAAATGAAAAAAAATCAAATAAAATATTCTAATCAAAAGAAAAGAAAAGCAATAATAAAAGTAAGGAGAAAAATCAGTAATTCAATATGTTCTCGAAAATCAGCATCCACTTTCCAATGGATTATTATCTCCAATGCATGCAATAGGATACAGTCAATCAGTCTCAGCAGAAGATGCTTTCTTCACATGTGAGCAATGAATCCAAGAGTCCTTCTCTCCAACCTTTATAGATGTTGGAGTAGTTAACAATATTTGGAATGGTCCTTCCCAAAAAGGCTGAGTTGCTCCAATACACTTGAAATTCTTAATATACACTTTGTCTCCTGGGTTCAGGTCATGAAGAGAAAAGTTCTCTTTGAAGTTCATGCAGTTTGTGTTGTAATTCCTGTATATAGGAAGCAATAGTATTATCTCCCCCTAATAGTGATGTATATGCAGGGGAAAAAGGTTTAGCCTGTATAGATGGATGTCCAAAAAGCATCTCAAATGGTGAGATGTGTAGGTCTCCTTTAGGCCTGCTTCTAAGATAAAATAGGTCCAACAGGGAGAATTTCAGGCCATTTTAAATATGTCTTGGGGCATAATTTTCCAATTTTAGTTTTAAGTTCTTTGTTCATTCTTTCCTACTACTTGAAGGGGAGACAAAACTGAAAAAGGTTAATTAATATCAACAAAATCAATAGAGTCTAAGAAGAACCACCTTCATTGTGTTTGGGAAGTTCCTTGGGCACCCCTCTGAAAGGCACCCCCCGAGTGGTATTAGCACCTTGAGTATTTTTTGGACAAGCACCATTTTTCATATATTGTTGTTGGGCATTGTGTTGGGTATAATCATCTTCTTCATTTGGAGCATTGTCATTATTTTCCCAATTCCTATCTCTATAATTTTGATTTCTAAAGTTTTTATTTCTATAGTCATTATAGTTATTTCTATAATTTTTAAAATTCTGGTTTTTATGATCTACTATGACTAGACAAAATTTATAACATCCAGCATTTGGCATTGTTATGAAATCTATCTGTAGATGCTCAAAAGGTGTGTAAGCCAGAGGACGCCCACCAAAACTTTTCCACGAAATGCATGTTGGTTATATGCTTGGCAGGTAGAGTAGGCTAAACACACTTTAGAGGCTATAGTAGTTATACCAGGGGCTATTCATACTCTCTTGACAGAGTCCATGATGCCCTGGGTACCAAAGTGACCATTTTTATGAACAGATTGGCAAATTTGGTGATAGAAACTTCTAGGGAGCAGGGTTTTCCTTCAGATGACACCCATACTCCATTAATCTGTTTTGCTTTGAATTTTTGCTTCCATTTTCCCACTTCCTTTTCATTATAGGAAAGTGACAAATTTAAGTCATCAGTGGTTGTTAATGTTAAAATTAATTCAGGCCCTTCTATGGCTGCTAGCTTTGCAGCAGCATCTGCTCAATCATTTCCTCTAGAGACAGGGTCAGTGCCATCTGTATGGGCAGAGCAATGAACCACAGATAGGGCTTCAAGCAGCTAGAGAGTAGAAAGAACTTCATTAATAATTTCTGCATTAGCCAAAGATTTTCCAGCTGAGGATAAAAATCCTCTCTGGGGCCATAGCATTCTGACTGAGTGACAAATGCCAAAAGCATATGTAGAATCTTTATAAATTGTTGCCTTTTTATCCTTGACAATTATACAAGTGTGCTTGAGAGCTATGAGTTCTGCTCCTTGAAAGCTAATATTAATGGGCAGTGAAGCTGACCACTCAGTGGCAAATTCTGAGGCTACAGCAGCTCCAGTGTAGCATATGCCATCCCTCATAAAAGAGGAACCATCAGTAAATAAGACCAGATCTGGATTGTCTAAGGGAGTGTCCAAGAGATTATCTCAAGACTTTTCTGCCATGTTTCACTAATATTTCACAATTGTGGTTCTCCTGAAGTTGGTAAATCTGGAAGCAAGGTGGCAGGGTTAAGGGTTAAAAGGTGTATGGTGTCTTACAGATACCAAGTTTCCATTTTTATTAAAAGTGTGTACTTCCCTTAACGGAAATAACCAGTATGAATTATGTTATTTAGAGTGATTTTAAATCGAATTTCTCTTTCTTAATCTTGCTGCTGGACTTGTGTAGTATAATATAGAAAGCTGATGATTTATGTGGATTTATTTTGTATCCTGCAAGTTTATTAAATGATTAATTATTTCAGCTAGTTATTAGCTGATTTTCTAGGATCTTCTAAGTTTACCATCATATCATCTGCAAAGAGTGATAGTTTAGTTTTCTTATTACCTACTTTAATTCCTTCAATTTCATTTTCTTTTCTTATTGGTAAAGCTAGCATTTTTAATAGAATATTAAATAATAGTGATGATAATGAGCACCCTTGCTTCACTCCTGATCTTCTTTGGAGGGCTTCTAACTTATCCCCATTGCAGATGATGCTTGCTGAAGATTTTTGGTAGATACTTCTAATCATTTTTAGGAATGCCCTATTTATTCCTATGCTTTCTAGTGATTTTAAGAGGAATGAGTGTTTTCTTTTGTCAATGGCTTTTTCTGCATCTATTGAAATAATCATGTGATTTCTATTAGTTTGATTATTGATATGGTCAATCATGCTGATAGTTTTCCTAATATTAAACCAACCCTACATATATGGTGTAAATCCCACCTGGTCATAGTTAATTATCTTTTTTGATATATTGCTATAGTCTCCTTGCTAGTATCTTATTTACATTTTTTGCATCTATAGTCATTAATGAAATTTGCCAATAATTTTCTTTGTTTTTGTTCTTCCTGGCTTAGTTACCAGTACCATATTTGTTTCATAAAAAGAATTTGATAGGATTCTGCCTCTGCCTTTTTTCCAAAATAGCTTATGTGGTATTGGGATTAATTTTTATTTAGATGTTTGATAGATTTCACCCATGAATCCATCTGACTCTGGGGATTTTTTCTTAGGGAATTCATTTTCTGAGTTGAAATTATTTAAGGATACTATTTCCTTTTTTGTTAGTCTGGAAAATTTGTATTTTTGCAAATATTCACCCATTCTACTTAGATTGTCAGATTTATTGGCTTATAATTAGGCAAAATAACTCCTCACAATTGCTTTAATTTCCTCTTTTTTGTGGTGAGTTCACCCTTTTCTTTTTTGATAATGATTGATTTTCTTCCTTCCTTTCCTAAATCAAGTTAACCAATGATATTTTATTTGTTCCCCCCCAAACCAACTCCTAGACTCTTATTTCTTATTTCAATTTTATTGATTTATTTTAATTTTTAAGATTTCTAATTCAGTCTTTAAATGAGGATTTTTAATTTGTTCTTTTTCTAGTTTTATTAGTTGCATGCCCAATTCATTGACCTGCATTTTCTTTATTTTATTTATGTAAGAGTTTAGAAATATAGATTTTTCCCTTAAAGTACTGCTTTGCCCATCTCAGGATCTGAATATTGACTTGGGCCCAGGTTCAGAACATAGAACAGTAGATGTGGGGTGGCATGACTTGCTGTTGGTTTGCTTTTTACTTGTTGCTGTAGCCTCCTGCTGGCTGTGCACCCTTCTCACTCCAGAGCCCCAGACACATTCTGCCTACCTTTCAAGTTGTTCTCTGTATATAAGCCCCTTCATTCTGTCTTCTTGTCTGTATTTTCACTCCTGTATTCATTTTGTGGTGTTATTTTAAGATTGGTTGGAGAGGATTCACATGGTGGTTTTGAGCTTCCTTGCTTCTACTCCACCAACTTGGCTCCTCCAGCATGTGTAACTTTTCTAACTATTCACCTCCTTAATTTTTTTTCTTATTTATTTTTTGGTTTTATTTAATCCTTAGAGGGGAAAGTTAATGTTCTCTATTGATATAGTTTTATTGATTATTTCCTCTTGTATTTTATATAATTTCTTCTTTAGGAATCTGGATCCTAGCCATTTGTTGCATCTATGTTTAATATTGATATTACTTCATCATCTATGGTTCTTTTTATCAATGTGTCATTTCTTTCCCTATCTCTTTTAATTAGGAGTTTTCACTTTTGCTCTATCTGAAATCATAATTGCTACCACTGCTTTTGTAACTTTAGCTAAAGCATAGTAGATTTTGCTTCCACCTATTACCTTTATTCTGTATGTGTCTCCCTACTTGAAATGAATTTCTTAAAGACAGTATATTGTGGGAGCCTGGCCTTTAATCTACTGTCCTATCCTCTTCCATTTTATGGGTGAATTCATCCCATTCATATTCACAGTTATGATTACTGTTTTTTTCTACATCTTATTTTCCTCATTTATCCTTCTCTTTCTCTCCTTTCAGTCTTTGTTCATACTTCATTTTGCTTCTGTTTACCTGCTTCTACTCACTTATCCTCCTTCCCCTACTTCATTTTTTATTCCCCTTCCCCTTCTTCATTCTCTATTAGGTAAGATAGGTTTCTATACCTAACTGAAAGTTATTTCTACTTTGTGCTCATTCTGATGAGAGTAAGATTCAAGCATTGTCTGCCACTCCACCCCCATTTCCCCTTACATTCTATTGGTTCTTACATGCCTCCTCATGTAAGATAATTATCCTCAACTTTCCTTTTCTCTTTTCCTAGTAAATTCCTGAAAGAGCAGTTTCAGTTGAGAGATAGATTTGAAAGTCAAAGTTCAATGTTGAGTGAGTGAGGAAAGGTAGTCAAGGCAGCAAGTATAAGCAACTTTTTTACAAGAAATTTGAAACTGAGAAAGGTGGCAGAGATAAAGGATGATAGCTTGAGCTGATGGTAGCATCCAGTGAAAGCTTTTCTTTCAGGATAAGGGCCATAATAATCTTTGAAAGCAACAGGAAAGAAAGCAATAGATAGGGAAGGGTTAAAGGTTAAAAATACAGAGGATGACTGAGGTTGAAATCTACTAGAGAAGAAAGGAAGAAATACATTTAAATACTCTTATGGAAGTTGCTATCTCAAAGAGAAAGCCTCCTCTTTTCAGAGACTAGGAGAAAGGAAGTGAGAATGGAAAATGGTGTCAAGAAGTTTTGAAATGAAGGGAATGAGAAAAGAGAAAGGTCACATTGAATCACTATTTTTCTCTGAATATGTCTCTAGATGCCAAGTTCAGGGTTCTTGCCATCTCACCATGCTGCCTCTTACTCACATGGAATGGGTCTAGTGGTGGACTGAAATTAGCTTTATTGGCTTGTGAGAAACAATTGTTAAATTTTCAGTGTAAGGATTTTTACATTGGAAATCAGAAAATGTTCTGCTCTGGTAATGTTAGGGGTGCTCATTTACCTCCACAAAACTGAGATTCAGAGCCCATTTTTTTAGACTCAATGAGATAGTCTACAGAAATAGGTCTAGACAATAATAATAACAGATAATCAGTAGCCAGTGCCTATTTATAATAATTGCAATTTAAGATGTAGAAATGATCCTAGAGATCACCTCACCCTGATATGTCAATCTTAATTTTACCATGTAAATCACTAAAAAGCACATTAAATTGGATTGGACATCAAGAGAACATGGTTCTGGTTTTGTTTCCACTACTGGACCAATCATTTCCCTCTTCTGGGCTAGAGCTTTCTTGTAGGTAAATTGGACAGCTGGAAGAGAGAACCTCTAAGATCCTATTCAGCTCTGAAATTTTCATTTACCAGATAATTTTATCCAGAAACCTACTGAAGAACACAGTGAATAAGTAGGAACTTGAGAGATATGGTGTATGCCAGTGATGGAGAACCATTTAGAGTGGGTGTTATGAGAAATGTCTTCTGGTGTGCAAGGAGAGGAAGAGGGTAGCAACCTAGCCCCACGTCCCTTTAGCTTTCTAGAAATGAACCCTGGTGAATTCTGTGTTAAAGCAATAGTACACATGCCAACAAAGAGGGCTCTGAGTGACTCCCTCTGGCATATATGCCATAGGTTCACCACCACAGATATATGCCCTCAGTTCAATTGCTTTCTCAACTCCTTCTTTAACTATCAGAGGGATAACATAGAGTGCTAAAGCACTATAGCTAGCTAACCTCAATTATCCCATCTACCAAATGATGATGCTACTAGAGTAATAAGGGACCATAGATATCATTATCTAACCCACTCTTTTCATTTTACATCTGAGCAAACTAAGATTCACAGAAGGGAAATGACTTTTCTAATGTCAACAATAATGCAAAGGTAGACATAATTTGCTTAGCACCTGAGTATTAAATTCAAAGTCAGACCTCTTTTCACTTTCTTATATTTAATCCTTATCAGTTCTAACAGAATACCATACCTTTATCTACATCGGTGGACAACCTAATGGTTAAATCTGGTCTACTAATTTTTACAGTGGTCTATCATCAAATGGTGGTCAATTAGGAAATCACTAATTTCCTCACATAATGACAAAAATAATTTGATGAGGCCTATGGCAAAATGTTGGTATTCTATAAGTAATAGCATCATTAGATTTGAAATTCAAAGTGATCTAAGAAGTAATTTAGTCTACTGTGCCATTATATAGATAGAAAAACTGAGGTCTAGAGTAGAGAAGTAGTTTGCCCAGATCACATAAAATAATAAGCCTAAATCTGAACCAAGGTTTTCTGACATTTCTCACACATTCCTCCATTATACCAACTGAATCTAATTGTGGGCACATTGATTGTGGACATTGGATGTGGTCATTCTAGCTGAGATCTGTGTGAATCTTTATTATGAGCCTTTGACTCCAAGAATAACATGGTATAAAAAAGTAAAATACTTTAGTCTCCTTTGTCCAACAAAGTTCAAATTTTCCTTACAGCAACAAGCACCTTATCTGAGAAGTATGCACTATGGGCATACTTCTTCAACCATGAAATTATATGACTCTACCTTGACCTCAAGTTTTCTCCTGTGAATCTCACTCATAGAATACAAACACAGCTCAAGGCTGTTTCTCTTGAATTTAGTATATCTTGAAAAATATAGACTCCCATACAAAGTCAGACAGTTAGCATGTACATCTTTATCCTCTCTTCCTAACCCAGTTCACTGCAGAATGGTTCTGTGGGTAGAAATTTAAGGCTAAAGGTTAGAGATTGAGTTCATAAATCTACGTACTAGTATTCGTCTCTGTATGGGTCTGGCCTGCACTGGTGTAGCTCAAAGCCTATCCATAGTCCTTCATTATGGAGAAGTTGTTAATTAAATTTATTTTAATTCAATTGAACAAGCATCAGGTCACTACCATGTGCAAAGTATTATACTAAGTGCTAAGGGTACAGAGAATATTAGTCGTATCTTGTGGATTATATGTTTAGAGTTGGAAGGGGCCTCAAGAGCCATTTTAACCCATACCCTTCATTTTGGAGATTCCTAGGGACACATGTCTAGACCTAATCATGTGAACTGAAGATAATTAAAGATTTGCTCAGCGTCATACAAGCATTTGGACCTAAGTCCTCTAAACTTAAGCTAGAGTTTTGACTTCTATAGGTGTCACTTTCCCTCTCTTTAAGAAACTTGAATTATTTGTTGATGGAGAGGGAAAATATTGTGTAATATGTACATAGGTAAGTAAATATGCCATGACACCAATGAACTATACCATAATATCAGGGGTGGCAGAGAGACTATTAGATACCAGGTGGAATTCAGAAATAGTAACTAGGAATTCCAGGCAGTAGAATCAAATAAGGAACTCCTTCCAGGCATGGAAAAAAGACTTTGTAAGGATACTTAGACAGGCAGGAGATGGAATGTCATGGGCAAAGATTACCCAAAAAGGTAGTTTGACTTGACTATAGAAAGAACCAATGTGAAATCAATCTGGAAAGATAGTTTGTAGGGCAATTGTAAAAAGCATTAAATGTCAGACTCAGAAGTTTGCAGCTTATTCATAAGAAAATAAGGATCTGTGGTAGCTTTTTAAGAAAGAGAATGATGTGTTCATAATCTTTTTCTCAGCTATGTGGAGGATGATTGGAGATTGGAAGGGATGAAAGCAAGAAGATATATTAGGAGGTAATTACACTAGTCTAGATGAGAAGGAATGGAGATCTGAAGAGTAAGTAATGAAGAATGATAGAGATATAAGCAGAGAATAGGGAAAGGGTGCAAGATAGATGGTGTAGGTAGAGCTGACAAGACTTGGCAACTAATTGGATATTGGAAGTGAGAGAGAGTAAAATGTTGTGAATGATTCTGGGGTTATGGACCTAGGTGACTAAAAGAATGGCAGCATATTGAACAGGAAAAAAAAATAGAAAGAGCGATACATTTTTAGGGAAAGAGAATGAGTTCTATGATTTGCAAAGAGACAAAGTATGTCACCCATTGTCACACCAATCATGCTAGGGATGGAACTTGGTTCTAGATGTGATGAAGAATTATATTTGAGAGCTTATAGGTCACATTTTAATATCTTGGGAGAAGCACTGGTTTCTTGATCCTTCAACTGCGATACTTCAACTGCTAGTGATTTCTCAAATGACTTCATGCTTTACTCGTTATAAGTCAAGGTTCTGTTCCTGAAATGCATGCAGTTAGGACTGGCCACCAGTGTTCAGTAAGACCATCTACTTACCCACATTTCCTTTGAGTTTCCTGGATGGATTTACATCATGTCTGAGATCCAGTAAAATCCTGCCAATAAAGCAATGGTAATTTCCCTTGGAACCAGGGACAGGGGGAGAGGCAGTCAGTTGGCTTGATATAAGGACCTTCTTGTTAGGTTTCCTAGGCAGCATGAGGCTAGAAGACAGGAAATAAAAAAATGATACATGCCTTGCATGTGTTATTCCTTTCTAATGGAAAACTGGGGCCAGGCTGTGATTCATGTTGGTAGAATTCTTGTTGCAGGGGCCCTGCCTTAGGGTGTAGGGAGGAAAGGTTTCTTTATTATGGATCAACACATTTCAAAGGGATCTTGCCCTCAAGCAAAGCCAGAAGGTTCTAGACATTCATAAAGGCAATCTTGATCTTTTTACTTGAATTTGTTTGAATCTTTAAAAGGTTTTCCCTAAAGCCATAAGATCTTTGGCCTTTTATATGAAGGGTCAGTGATCCCTAAGGACAATGTCTCTCAGTCACACATACATAATGAAACACAGCAAAGAAGACTCTACAAACTAGGAAAATGAGAGTAAAGACCTAGTGACCTAGAGAGAAATTCTCAAGATAGCAGGAGAGAAGTAATGTGATGTGATGATAGAATACTGAATTGGGAGCCAAGAAGACATGGCTCAAAATCTGACTCTGACACTTACTTGGTGACTGGGGAAATTATTTAACCTCTCAACTTCATCTGTGAAATGGGGCTAATAATAATAGCATCTGCGTCATAGGGTTTCTTTGAGGATCAAATGAGATGATGTCTCTAAAGTATTCTAAGAATGTTGTGAGACAGAGATAATCACAGGTACCTGAGAGAGAAAGAGATGAAGAAAACTGACAGTGAGAGAGAGAGAAAATATATGAAAAGTGGAGATAGCCAAAGAAACAGAAAACAAAGACCCTCAGAGATAGAGAGACAGACACACTGAGAAGCAAAAAGACACAGACAGAAGGAAAGGCAGTGAGCGACACAGAGAGACAGATATTGTGAGAAATGAAATCCAAAAGACATTGAGAAAGAAACCCTGAGCCTGAGGGGTTTTGGGCAGGAGGGAAAGAGAGAGGCAAAGATGGAGACAGAGATAGAGAGAGAGACAGAGACAAAGATAGAGAGACAACAAAAGGGAGGGAGAGAGACTGAGAGAGAGAGAAAGTAAGGGAGGGAAGGGAAGAGGGAGAGAAGGGGATAGGGGCTACTTAAGAAAAATAGAAAGGATTTTATCTCCTAAATAAGACCATCTAAGAGGTTCTCTGATTTCCATTTGAAGGCTTGGGGATCCTTGTTATGAAAGGGATATGATATCATATCCTCGTCTTAGTTGGCAGTTGAATCGTCCAGACTAGGGAGGATCTTTTTTTATTCCCCTGGAAAAGAGCCATTATCTTGGGAGCCATGCAGGACAAGTAATCCAGAAGCATGCTAGCAGTGAAAAATGGGAGAACATTTGGACAGGTTGGAGTTTGGCAGCAGGTAGTCAGAATCAGGGAGATAGGATGGTACAGAAGTGAGAAGTGACTCTGGGGTCGGAGGACCTGATACTTGTAGGACCTGTGTGACCTGAGGTGAGACACTTCATCTCCCAGGATCTTAGATCTCAGTTTCTTGAGCTTTAAAATGAAAGTATTATATTACTTGCCCTCTGACATATGGCAGTCAGGAAAATTTCCTACGAGGTTATCAGACTTAGGTATTAGAGAATTCTGGTGGCAAGTTATAAGTGTGTGAGTAGGGGAAGGGGGGGGATGTCTAGGATGGCCGAGTATCAGTTGTGACATGGGAAAGGTTTTGGAAGCAGATAATGAGGACTCAGCCCTTGGGAGTAGGATTCAGGGTGAGGTTTCTGGGTCCTAAAAAAAACTGCTGAAAGCAAAATGTAACACTGGTCATCTCCCAGCCTAGAATGCCAGTGGCTTAAAACTGCATCTTGGATACTTTCAGTGACACTTGTCTTCTGGCTGAAGTATTTCTCAGGGACTGCTGAACCTGTGTCCTGCCTATTTCTAGCAAGATATATGCTTTGACTTATTGATAAAGGATATGTGCAAGTAGACCTTTCTGATTTATTCTCTATGTCACCTACTCCAATGCCCTTCCCTCTGACCCTCCCACATGGCAGTCATTAAGTAGAGAATGCTGCCTAACTAGCACTTTTAAGGGACAGACAATTTCTCCTCTTCTGAACATGAGACTGGGTAGTCTAACAAGTTCCTTTTGGGGATGGATATTTCTTCTTCCTCTCTCCTCCCCTCAAAAATCTATGATGGTTACTTTCATATGGCATCAAGAATAGGTGCTTATGTAGATGAGTCTGAAAAATGATTGTTAATCCCATAGAAGATTGTGCTGCTTGGTGTGTCTTTCCTTGAACATAGGTGACTTAGTAGTGATCCAAAAACAGTTTTCAAAGTCCATATTCTGTTGTGACTAGCACATAGAAACATGACTTCCCTCAAGTAAGAAAGAGAATATTGCCCTATCATAGGAATTTTCCTATTTCCCTGATTTTGTTGCTTATTATTAACCTCTATCTTCTACATATTCCTTTTTCTCTATTTTCCATGAAATATCCTTTGGTCCATGTCCTCCCATTCTCTTGAATTTTAGTTGCCCCATGTAGTTCTGATTCTCTTTCTCCTAAGCAGAATCAGTATTTTCTCTAAATGAAAAACCCTTAAAGATTAAACCCCTTGGAATACCCATTAGAAAATATTCCATTTATAGACTCTCTTTCCCCATGGCAGCATTCATTAGTGGTTCCCCCTCTCACAAGTGAAATAAGGTTTCTCCCATTCTTTTTTTTTCATGTTTTAATCTCTCTTTTTCTTAGCTCATTTTCATGTAGGCTCTCTTCTTGAGAGTGCACCAAAGTTGTTTTTTTTTTCCTTTCAATGGGAATCTTTTTTTTTAAACCCTTACCTTCCGTCTTGGAGCCAATAGGCTCCAAGGCAGAAGAGTGGTAAGGGCTAGGCAATGAGGGTTAAGTGACTTGCCCAGGGTCACACAGCTGGGAAGTGTCTAAGGCTAGATTTGAACCTAGGACCTCCCGTCTCTAGAGCTAGCTCTCAATCCACTGAGCTACCCAGCTGCCCCCTCAATGTGAATCTTGTGTGCACATCGCATATTCTCATTTATCTTCTTCCTTCCCTCTCCACTTTTATGTGCCCTCACATTCTGTAACTAAGTCCCACAACAGCATTGCTTCACCTGTAGGCAAGGTTTCATGAGTTTCAGTCCAGGATTTTTCAATCTTGTTCTTCCATCATCATTTCTTTTGGGGTTTTCCTTTCGTCCTTTTCTTCTTGTGTACTTTTAGGAAGAAATCTCATAACATTTTTTTCTGTTGTTTTATTGTCATTGGCTGCAAGATTTGTTTACCTTTTATTTCTGTTGTCTGGAGTTTTTGAAAAGCAAATAATATATTCAAGTCTTTTTCTTTTTCTTTTTTTTTTGGAATCCTTTGAAGATCTCTTTTTATTGAATGTCCTTTTTTTTCCCCACCAATACTCAGGCACAAATTTGAAGAGCATATTACTTTGGATTGCATCTTAAACTCCTTTTCTCTCCAGAAAATATTATGCATTTTTCTCCTGTGTTTCTTGGTAGGGGAAAAATTATTCTATTTAAATTTCCTTTCCTTTATATTTGAAGGTCCTTCTCCTGGTAGCTTTCAGAATTCCTTGCCATTGGAATTATTAAATTTAACCCTGATTTGTCAAACTTCTCTCTTTTGGAGGAAATAATCTATGGATTCTATTGATTGGTACCTTTTCTTCTGTGTTCTGGACAGTTTTGTGTATTTTTCCCTGCATCATGACATTGAATATTTTTTTTATCTTGGGTTCTTTTGGGATGAGACCTATCAACCTTAAGTTGTCTCTATGAATTCTGTCATCTAAATCACTATGTTTTACTCATATAGAGATTACATTTTCTTTTAACTTTAATGTTTTTTGCTTCTCTTCCAAATTGTCATTTATTTCTATGTCTTTGTATTCACAATATGTTATTTTATCTTTTGTTTCATTTGTGAGATTTGCCACTGTGAATTCAAGTTTTCTTACTTTTCTTTCGCCAATTATTTATGCAATGCAGCCCATGCATTCTCTTTTCACAATTTGTATTTCTCTTTTAAGCCATTCTGGAAAATCCCACTTTAGTTCTATGCTCTCTTTGGAATTCACAAAATACTCTGCAACATTAGGTACTGATTCATTTTCCTCCTCTGGAGAACATATTCCCTTCAATTGTTAACATCTTCCCCTATGGTTTCTTTGTTTATACACAGTATTTAAATGAATTTTCTTCTTCCTTATAATCTCTTGGCAATTTCAGTAGTTTCCCTGTATACTTCCCTATTGGTCACTTTCTGACTCCTTCCTCATTGATGACATTTTCCTCTCAGGGAATGAACCTCAAAGTCCTCTCAGCCTACTCCCACATCCATCATTTAATTAGCTTTGGTCTCTGTCACAAGTTACCTTGTATGTGTGTGACATAGCTCTGGACCCAGATGGATGCTATACTCTTCCTCAGGCTTAGTGGAGAGCTACACAGCAGACACACATGAGTTATAACCTAGGTCCCTCTGTTCTTCAGTTCTCTGGCTGACCTCTGCTATGATTCTCTCCCACCTAGGGCATGATTCTACCATTTGCTTTTCTTTGTCACTTTTAGGGGATGGGGAGAAGTAGAGGTAAATTATTTTTCAATTTCATAAGTAGGTATGTGCAAATTTGGTGGAACATGATGGGTGGTGTGAGAGGGAATACTCAATGATTACATTGGGGGCTATTTTAGCCTTCTCTGCTATTAATATCTCATTAGTTTCTAGGTTTCCTGAACAATTGAAGCATCTAAAAGTGTTTTATTTCTGTGCATAATTCCTGTTTGGAGAGGTTTGAAAGGTAGTGAAGATTAGAGAAAAATATTTAGTCTTCCATTTTGCTGGTCAGGTGATTCCATCTCTATGTATTTTTACAGCTTGTCCTCCATATCTGGAATTCTCTTTCCTCATCTCTGTCTCCTGGTTTCTCTGGCTTTCCTTAAATCCCAGCTAAATTTCACCATCTAAAAGAAGCCTTTTATGATCCTCCTTAATGCTAGTACCTTCCCTCTCTTGATTTCCTCCAACTTATCACCTATATATCTTTTTCATATTTAGTTGTTTGTCTGTGAGAACCCTGAGAGCAAGGGATATTTTTTAAAATTCTTTTCCTTATATCTATAGCACTTAAAACAATGTCTAGTCCATAGTACGCACGTAATAAATACTTGCTCACTCATGTTTTAAGCATTTCTTTTGTGGCAGAATAAAGAAGTAGCTTCCTTTTTAATCAGATTCACTTTGTACATTAAGTACCTTTTTATAAGGGACCCTGTCCATCCCTTTTGGGGAGACTATGTTTGAGCTAAACCTAAACTTTGATTATTCCCAGAATTCTAATATGGGCAAGGAGCATAATGAATCCACGATTACAAGAAAAATCTCAACTTATATCTTTAAAAGTATAATTGAGAGATTTGTTGCTGGTAAAGAGAAAACAGGATCCCGGAGAGACAGCTAATGGTTTGAGGTTGGCTCAGAGAGAGAAGAAGGAGTTTTGATTTGTTTCCCCCTTCAGCCTTCCCTCCTCAGCTATGGTTGCTCTCACAGATGGGCTTTTGTCCTCCTGCTGTCCTCCTCCACTACTAGAGCCTAAAAGATTTCTTCTCAGGAAGATTACTGCCCCCCACCCCCAAGCTATCTCACACTTGAGTCACTTGGGAAAGGATAACATCTTTAATATAAATTAAGTCAAATAGGGTAACACAAAGAAAATGGCTGTCAGGAAAAGAATGGGAAAGGAAAATGTGGAAGGGGGTCCCTTCTCTAACTACATCTTTCCCTCCCTCCTTGAGTTTGGGGAAATTCAGGTTTTAGTAGCCTGAGATCCCTGAGAGATGGTCAGGTTGACTGACCATGGGTTTGGCCCCCTGGCCACATTTAAGACCCAGGGAACCAGGAACTGTGAGGTAAAATTTTGACAAAGGTTCAAATGTCTTCTTCAGATGTTCTTTAAATTGGGAATGGGGGGGGGGAGGGAGAAGGTCCAGTCACAAGGAGAAGAAAAAGATGGATATATCCCAAGAGAAAGGCTTGGCCAGACCTCTCCTCCTAGGCTTCTTAAAGTTGAGAAAGCTATCCAACTGAAATATGAGCCTGTTTTCTCAACATTCCAGACATCCTGGGCCCCTGCCCCCATCAAGGTGAGCAAATCCACAAATGTCTTCAGCCTGGCACTTTTCCTATGTGCAAACCCTTTGTCACAAAGGCCATCATCTCCCAGAATTTTACCTGGGTTTTGGTGAGTACAGAGCTAGATCCCTTAGTGGAAGAAGGCACCCTCCTTCCTGGGCCCAGCAGATCATTCACAAAGGGTCATATGCAGACTTTAGATTTAGGAAGAACTTTAGAGAGCATAGAATTCATCATTTTCATTTTCTAGAGGAGGAAACTGAGGTCCACAGGATTGAAACAATTTTCTTAAGTAGCTTGTAGTTGAGTAGCAAAATAAGAATTTGAACTAGAGTTTATTTGGCTCTAAATCCCAAACTTTGTTGATTATACTATAATCCTTTTCATACTTTATATTCTAGTGCTATCTAGGGAACAACATACTCCTTCTTATGTGCAAATACAACCAGTTAGAATACCAGTGTTTAGTAACAGTATCCAGCTGTAAAGTCTTACAAAGATTCTAAAGGACTTTCACTCCAAATAAGATATCTTAGGCAAGCTAACAAGAGTGAGGATACAGATTTCCAGGGCAGAGGCAGAGTCAAGATGGTGGCATAGAGTCAGCTAAAGTTCAGAACTATGAAAACCCTTCCTTATCAATTACAAACAAAATGCTCCTAGGGGACTGAAAATCAAAGCTAGCAACAAGACAGAACCTCCTGCTGGACTCAATTTAAAAGGTATGCCCCCAAAAGCCAGAATTCAAGAACACTTGGGTTTAACGGGAAGGGAGAAGGAAGGTCCCAGGACCCCCCGCCACCCCCACACACACAAACAGAGTGTGAAGCCTCCAGCGGCAGCTGGAACCTCTGGGTGGGCAAAGGCACTGGCTTGGAGGGAGTACCTTGTCGGTAAAGCTATTCCAGGCTCAGAGCACAGAACACAGGTGGTAGGGAAGGAATTAGAGAAGGAGCTCAGAGTGGGAAGCCAAGTTGCAGCAGCAGGAACCCTCTATATTGCTCCAGCATTACAGGAGGTTTTGGCCTAAGGGCACATCCAACCCAACCCAGCTGGACTTAATTGCATCAAAAGTCTTCAGAGGGCAGGGAAGCTCAAGCACCAATGCCCCTCCCCCACAGACTGCACTGAGAGACTTGTTTACAAAACTCCAAGAGGAAAGTCTTACAGAAAAGCCCAAAACAAAAAACAAATGAGAGGAGCAAGAGTGCAGACAATTGTAGGGAGTAAAGAAGGGGTAAATATGAGCAAACAACAGAAAAAGAAAAAAGAAATTACAATCAACAGTTTCTATATGGGCAATGAACAAGGAGAAAATGGAACAGAGGAGGAGGGAATACCAAGCAATAAAAGAGAAAACCCAGTGAACTGGAAACAGGCTTTGGAAGAACTCAAAATACAATTCAAAACACAATAAGGAGAGGCTGAAGACAATAGAGAAAAGAACTTAAGAACTAAGATAAGTCATCTGAAAACAGAGGCACCTGAACTAAAATAAGAAAATAGTGTCTTGAAAGCCAAAATCATCCACCTTGAAAATGAGGCAAAGGAGGTGAAAGATGAGACAAAGAAGATGAAAGATGAGGCAAAGGAGATGAAAGATGAAGCAAAGGAGATGAAAGATGAAGTAAAGAGAATGAAAGATGACCTCAGAAAATCAGACCAGAAGGAGAAGGATGACCACAAATCCAGGGATGAAATCCAGCCTTTAACAACAATGATACAACAAATATAATCAAGTGACTTCACAAGGCAGCAGAACACAATAAAACAAAATCTGAAGAATGAAAAAAAATTAAAAAAATGAAGCATCTCATTGACAAATCAGAAGATTTAGAAAATCATTCTTGGAGAGACAATTTAAGAATCATAGGTCTACCAGAAGACCATGAAAAAAGGAAAAACCTGGACATCATACAACAGAAATTATCCAAGAAAACAGCCCTAATATTCTAGAATAAGAGGGAAAAGTGGAGATTGAAAGAATCTACAGATCACCTCCTGTACTTGTGATATCTAAATCACTTTAAAAGACTGATATATATTAACATAAGGTCGCCAAGGAATTCAGCTATGTAATTCCTAAATGAAAACTCAAGTCAGCAGTCAACCTTTTATGGAGTTTTTAATTACAAACAGGAGGAAGAAAGGTTATTAGAGAGAGAGAAAGAGAGAGAGAGAGAGAAGGGGAGAGAAGGGAATAGGGCTTAAATACCCCCTCTGTTTAGGCTTGGCCAAAGGCCCAAGCCCTTAGATAGCTGAGGCAAAGAAAAGAGATCAGTCCCTATCACTCACGTGACCAAAATGGAGAAACAGTCTCAGGGGCCTCCTCCTCCAGCCTCCTTCAGAGCAAGCCCTCCTCTCAGACCTCTCCAGGAGCTCTCCCTCCAGGACCTCTCTCCTCTCAGACTCCTTCAGAGCAAAACCTCTCAGAGTAAAACCTCTCGAACTCTTCCTCTCAGAGCAAAAAACTCTCCTCCTCTGTCCTCAGACCCCGCTATCTTTAAGGAAACCTTCTAAGTTCCCTCCCCTCAGTTCTCACATCTACCAATCACTGTCGATGTCTCCCCTGTGCCAATGGTGGCTCTAGCTTAACCCAGGACCACCCAGAGGTCTCTCCCCTTTGCACATGTCTGTTGAAGGTCATATTCTCAAATAATTAAATCTTGATCTTTGCTGCAGCCCTTCCTAAATCCTGTTACTCTAAGTAGGGTGGAGATTGTAGTTTCCAAGACCTGGTTCTGTCATTCCAAGTATCTCTATTGTATCAATTCTAAAATCAATCATGACTCAAAGAACTTCCTGTTCTATGCTTAAGCATAGGTCAAAGCCCTTTCCATTGTTTAGCAAAAGGTTTCTGTCCTAAAGCAGTCTTAAGTAGGGAGGAGAAAGATCCTCCCATGCCAAGGGGTTTCACATTCCAATAGAGTTCTTACTATCAGTACGAAATTTTTTCCAGTATGAAATTTCCCAATGGGGAAATTTCCAACATTAATAAGCCTAAGAAATTTTAAGGTTTACATACTTAATCCCCAACTGACAACACCCACAAATGTTACAACCAAATTCAAGAATTATAAGAACAAGGAAAAAATATTACAAGCCGCTAAGAAGTCATTCAGATACCATGGAATCACAGGGAGGATAACACAGGATTTGGCTGCATCTATAGTGAAGGACTGAAAGGCATGGAATATGATATTCTGCAAAGCAAGGGAACTAGATCTACAACTAAGAATCAACTACCCAGAAAAACTGACTATATTCTTACAGGGGAAAGTATGGCCATTTAACAAAATACAAGAATTACAAGCATTTGAAAAAAAAAAAAGACCAGACCTGAACAGAAAATGTAATGCCCAAGCACAGAATTCAAGAGAATCATCAAAAGGTAATTTAAAAAGAGGGAAAAAATAAAAACAAACATATCAAAAATAACTTTTTAAAGAGACCAAATAAGTTAAAATGATATATATCCCTATAAGAAAAGAGGTCATTGGTAATTCTTAAAAATTGTTATTATTGATATGTGGAGAAAAATAAATAGGGATAAAAAGTAATACACCTTCTTTTCAGCAACACATGGGACATTCACAAAAATTGGCCATGTATTAGGGCATAAAAACATTGCAAACAAGTGAAAAAGAATAGAAATAATAAATGCAAACTTCTCAGATCACAATGCAATGAAAATAATAATTAGTAAGGGTACATGGAGAGGTAAACCAAAAATTAATTGGGAATTAAAAAATACAATTCTCCCAAATTGATTAATTAAAGAACAAATCAGAGAAACAATAACTTCATTGTGGAAAATGACAATGATGAGACATTCGTTCAAAACCTATGGGACGCAGGCAAAGCATTACTCAGGGGGAAATTTATGTCCTTGATTTCATATATTAACAAACTAGAGAAGTCAGATATCAATGAATTGGGCATGCAAATTAAAAAAAAAAGTAGAAAGTGAACAAATTAAAAATCCTCAGATGAAGACTAAATTAGAGATTCTAAAAATCAAAGGAGAAATTAATAAAATTGAAGGTAAAAGAACTACTGATTTAATAATTAAGTCTAGAAGCTGGTACTTTGAAAAAACAAATAAAATAGACAAAGTACTGGTCAATCTAATTTAAAAAAGGAAAGAAGAAAACCAAATTGAAAGTATCCAAGATGAAAAGGGAGACCTCACCTCTAATGAAGAGGAAATTAAGGCAATCATTATAGTCTATTATGCACAATTATATGACAACAAATATGGAAACCTAGTTGATATGGATGAATACTTACAAAAATATGAACTGCTTAGACTAAGAGAGGAAGAAATAATTACCTAAACAACCCCATATCAGAAAAAGAAATTGAACAAGCCATCAAAGAACTTCCTAAGAAAAAATCCCCAAGTCCAGATGTATTCACAAATGCATTCTATCAAACATTCAAAAAACAACTAATCCCAATATTATACAAACTATTTGATAGAATAAGCAAAGTAGGAATTCTACCAAATTCCTTTTACAACACAAAATATGGTACTGATCCCAAAACCAGGCAGGTCAAAAACAGAGAAAGAAAACTATAGACCAATCTCCTTAATTTATATAGATGGAAAAATCTTAAATAGGATAATAGCAAAAAGACTCCATCAAGTCATCACAAGGATTATTCACTATAACCAGATAGGATTCATACCAGGAATGCAAGGATGGTTTAATATTAGGAAAAACATCCACATAATTGACCATATTAACAAGCAAACCAACAAAAATTACATGATTATCTCAATAGATGCAGAAAAAGCCTTTGATAAAATACAACACCCATTCCTATTGAAAACACTAAAAAGTATAGGAATAGAAAGGTCTTTCCTAAAAATAATAAACAGTACATAACAAAAACCATCAGCAAACAACATCTGCAATGGGGATAAACTAGAAGCCTTCCTAATAAAATCAGGAGTGAAAGAAGGATGTCCATTATGTATTTAACATTGTACTAGAAACACTAGCAGTAGCAATTAGAGAAGAAAAAGAAATTGAAGGTATTAAAATTGACAATGAGGAGACCAAGTTATTACTCTTTGCAGATGATATGATGTTCTACTTAAAGAGTCCTAGAGAATTAACCAAAAGGCTAGTCAAAATAATCAACAACTATAGCAAATTTGCAGGATACAAAATAAATGCGCATAAGTCATCAGAATTTCCGTATATCTCCAACCCATCTCAGCAGCAAGAATTTGAAAGAGAAATTCCAGTTAAAATCACCCTAGACAATATAAAATACTTAGGAATCTATCTGCTGAGACAAACACAGGAACTATATGAACACAACTACAAAACATTCTCCACACAATTAAAACTAGATCTAAACAATTGAAAAAACATTCACTGCTCATGGGTGAGATGAGCTAACATAATGAATAACGACAATCCTACCCATATTAACTTACTTATTTAATGCCATACCCATTGAATTACAAAAAAACCTTTTTTACTGAATTAGAAAAAGCATAAAAAAGTTCATTTGGAAGAACAAAAGATCAAAGATATCCAGGGAAATCATGAAAAAAAAAATGCAAAGGAAGGAGGCCTTGCAGTCCCAGATCTCAAACTATACTATAAAGCAGTGGTCATCAAAACAATTTGGTACTGGCTAAGAGACACCAAGCAGGATCAGTGGAATAGACTTGGGGTAAATGACCTCAGCAAGACAGTCTATGATAAGCCCAAAGATCCCAGTTTTGGGGACCAAAACCCACTATTTGATAACAACTGCTGGGAAAATCTGAAGACTATGGGAGAGATTAAGTTTTGATCAACATCTCACTCCCTACATCAAGATAAACTCAGAATGGGTGAATGACCTGAATATAAAGAAGGAAACTATAAGCAAATTAAGCAAACACAGAATAGTATACTTGTCAGATGTTTGGGAAAGGAAAGACTTTAAAAACAAGCAAGAGCTCGAAAAAATCACAAAATGTAAAATCAATAATTTTGATTACATCAAATTAAAAGGTTTTTGTACAAACAAAACTAATGCATCCAAAATTAGAAGGGAAGAAACAATTTGGGAAACAATCTTCATTACAAAATCCTCTGACAAAGGTCTAATTGCTTAAATTTATAAAGAGCTAAAGCAATTATACAAAAAAAATCAAACCATTCTCCAATTGATAAATTGGCAAGGGACATAAATAGGCAATTTTCAGTTAAAGAAATAAAAACTTTTAATAAGCACATGAAAAAGTGCTCTAACTCTCCTATAATCAGAGAGATGCAAATCAAAACAACTCTGAGGTTTCACTTCACACCTAGTAGATTGGCTAACATGACAACAATGGAAAGTCATGAATGCTGGAGGGGATGCAGCAAGGTGGGTACATTAAGGCATTGCTGGTGGAGTTGTGAATTGATCCAACCATTCTGGAGGGCAATTTGGAACTATGCCCAAAGGGCGCTAAAAGACTGTCTGTCATTTGATCCAGCCATAGCACTGCTGGGTTTGTACCCCAAAGAGATAATAAGAAAAAATACACGTACAAAAATATTCATAGCTGTGCCCTTTGTGGTGACAAAAATTGGAAAATGAGGGGATGCCCTTCAATTGGGGAATGGCTGAACAAATTGTGGTATATGTTGGTGATGGAAAACTATTGTGCTCAAAGGAATAATAAAGTGGAGGAATTCCATGGGAACTGGAACAACCCCCAGGACGTGATGCAAAGCGACAGGAGCAGAACCAGGAGAACATTGTACACAGAGACTGATAAGCTGTGGTACAATCGAATGTAATGGACTTCTCCATTAGTGGGAATGCAATGATCCTGAACAACTTGGAGGAATCTATGAGAAAAACCACTATCCACATTCAGAGGGAACACTGTGGGAGTAAAAACACAGAAGGAAAACAACTGCTTGAATACATGGATTGAAAGGATATGTTTGGGGATGTAGACTCTAAATGAACATCCTAGTGCAAACATCAACAACATGGAAATAGATTCTGATCAAGGACACAAGTAATACCCAATGAAATTGCACATTTCCTGTGGGAAGAGTGGGTGGAGGGTAGGGAGGGAAATAATGTGATTATTGTAACCAAGGAATTATGTTCTAAATTGACTAAACAAACTAATTCAAATGGGAAAAAAATTGTTATTATCCCCTGGGTAGCTATAAGAAGTGCACTTAGAAGTAACAGTGAAAAACTGTATAGGATGAAATGACAAGACATAAATATGTATATAGATATATGTATGAATAAGTACATCTATGTATATATATGTATACATATATATACAACTAGTGCTAAAAAAGAGGTTAATACTAAAACAATGGGAAAAGAAACTGAAGGGGGTAAATTTATATGTCACAAAGCAGCACATGATGGAGGGGGAGAACATCAATACACTGGAAGGGTAAAATGGTTAGAGATAGCAAATACTCAACTCCTACGTGCATTGAAATTGACCCAAAGAGGGAAGAACAATCAAATCCATTAGGGCAGAGAATTGATTTGAGCCCTATAGGGAAGTAGAAGAGTAACAAATAGATTGGTGGGAAGGGAAGTAGTAAAAGGGAGGGAGAGCGTGGGGGTAGTTTATAAAGACTAAAGAAAATAAGGGGTGATAAGAAGGGAGGGGTCAGAAAGGGAAGTAAAATAAGGGTGGGAATAAGGGGGACTGTTTAAAAACAAAACATTGGTGTATAAGGAAATGGTGAAAGAAGAAAAGGCAGGACTAGGAGTAGAAATCAAAATTCTGGGAAATACAGAACTGTTAATCATAACTCTGAATGTGACTGGAATGAACTCACCCATAAAATGCAAGTGAATAGCAGAGTGGATTAGAATCCAAAACCCTACCATATGTTGTCTACAAGAAACACACATGAGGAAGGTAGACACGCATAAAGTCAAAGTAAGAGGATAGAGCCAAAACTTTTGGGCATCAACTGATAAAAAGAAGGCAGGAGTCTCAATCATGATATCTGACAAAGCCAAAGTAAAAATAAATCTAGTTAAAAGAGATAGGGAAGGTAATTACATGCTGATAAAAGGCAGTATAGTGTTAGATTTAAAATAGTTTTGAGCATTAAATAGTTGTAGATAAGAGAGTGGGAGCCATAAACTGTGATAATTAAAATGTTTGGGAGCAAGGGAAATATATATATCAATTATGACCACTGAAATATATTTTCTACTGTGTCTTGGGTTTATATAAATATAAGATGGTCGCTAGGGAATATGTTCCCAATTTATGAATATGCCCAAGCCAACTGGGTTTTATAGAGAAATTTAATTTATAATACACTGATTAATCAATAGAAAAAGAGAGAAAGTAAGAAAGGAATAAGAATGAAGGGCCTCAAGCCAATAAGGCCTAGACCTCAGTCCTAAGAGATAAATCAGTCAGTTGGTTTTATCACTCACCCAAGATCTCTCTAGGTAAGGCTTCTCATGCCAACCTCAGGCTCCACCTACAAGAGAGCCTCCTTTCAAGAAATGTTTCCACAGAATTCTCCTCCTGACTCCTCCTGAGTTCTCCTTCCATTGCCTCCTTCAAGACCTCTCCAGGAGCTCTCCCTCCAGGACCTCTCTCCTCTCAGACCTCCTTCAGAGCAAAAACTCTCCAGGCTCTCTCTCCAGGACCTCTCCTCTCAGACCTCCTTCAGAGCAAAACCCCTTCTCTCCGTCCTCAGACTCCGCTATCTTTCAGCCAACAATCTAAGTTCCCTCCCCTCAGTTCTCACATCTACCAATCACTGTTGATGTCTCCCCTGTGCCAATGGTGGTTCTAGCTTAACCCAGGACCACCCAGAGGTCTCTCCCCTTTGCACATGTCTGTTGAAGGTCATATTCTCAAATAATTAAATATTGATCTTTAATGCAGCCCCTCCTAAATCCTGTTACTCTGAGTAGGGTGGAGATTGTAGTTTCCAAGACCTGGTTCTGTCATTCCAAGTATCTCTATTGTATCAATTCTAAAATCAATCATGACTCAAAGAACTTCCTGTTCTATGCTTAAGCATAGGTCAAAGCCCTTTCCATTGTTTAGCAAAAGGTTTCTGTCCTAAAGTAGTCTTAAGTAGGGAGGAGAAGGATCCTCCCATGCCAAAGAGTTTCATATTCCAATAGAGTTCTTACTATCAGTAGGAAATTTTTTTCAAGTATGAAATTTCCCAATGGGGAAATTTCCAACATTAATAAGTCTAAGAAATTTTAAGGTTTACAATAGTCAGTAAGGAAATATCAGTACTCAACATGTCTGCACCAAATGGCATAGCATCCAAATTTCTAAAGGAGAAACTAATGGAATTCAAGGATTAAATAGATAGAAAAACTATACTAGTGGGAGACCTGAATCTTCCTCTATCGGAAGTAGATAAATCAAACCAGAAATAAATAAGAAAGAGGTAAGAGAAGTGAATGAAATCTTAGAAAAATTAGAGTTACTAGATATGTGGAGAAAAATAAAAAGGAATACACCTTTTCAGCAGCACATGGTACATTCACTAAAATTGACCAAGTATTAGGGCATAAAAACATTGCAAAGAAGTGCAAAAGAGAAGAAATAATAAATGCAAACTTCTCAGATCACAATGCAATGAAAATAATAATTACTAAGGGTAAATGGAGAGACAAATAAAGAATTAATTGGAAATTAAACAATATCATTCTCCAAGATCAGTTAAAGAACAAATCATAGAAACAATAATTCCATTGAAGAAAATGACAATGATGAGACATCCTTTCAAAACCTATGGGATGCAGCCAAAGCATTACTCAGGGGGAAAATTTATATCCTTGATTTCATATATTAACAAACTAGAGAGGGCAGAGGTCAATGAAATGGGAATACAAATTAAAAAAATAAACTATAAAGTGACCAAATTAAAAATCCTCAGATGAAGACTAAATTAGAGATCCTAAAAATCAAAGGAGATATTAATAAAATTGAAAGTCAAAGAACTTTTGATTTAATAAATAAGACTAGAAGCCGGTACTTTGAAAAAACAAATAAAATAATCAAAGTACTGGTCAATTTAATTTAAAAAAGGAAAGAAGAAAACCAAATTGACAGTATCCAAGATGAAAAGGGAGACCTCACCACTAATGAAGGGGAAATTAAGGCAATCATTAAAAACTATTATGCTATATGGCAACAAATAAGGCAATCTATGTGATATGGATGAATATTTACAAAAATATAAATTACCTAGACTAACAGAAGAAGAAATAGATTACCTAAACAACCCCATATCAGAAAAAAATTGAAAAAGCCATCAAAGAACTCCCTAAGAAAAAATCTCCAGGTCCAGATGGATTAACAAATGAATTCTATCAAACATTCAAAGAACAACTAATCCCAACATTATACAAACTATTTGACAAAATAAGCAAAGAAGGAGTTCTACCAAATTCCTTTCATGACACAAACATGGTACTGATCCCAAAGCCTGGCAGGTCAAAATCAGAGAAAGAAAACTATAGACCAATCTCTTTAATGAATATAGATGGAAAAATCTAAAATAGGATACTAGCAAAAAGACTCCATCAAGTCATCACAAGGGTTGTTCACTATGACCAGGTAGGATTCATACCAGGAATGCAAGGATGGTTTGATATTAGGAAAAACATCTACATAATTGTCCATATTAACAAGGAAACCAACAAAAACCACATTATTATCTTAATGGATGCAGAAAAAGCCTTTGGCAAAATGCAACAACCATTCCTATTGAAAACACTAGAAAGCATAGGAAATAAAGAGCCTTTCCTAAAAATAATGAACAGTATATATCTAAAACCATCATCAAACATCGTCTGCAATGGGGATGAACTTGATATGTTCCTAATAAGATCAGGAGTGAAACAAGGATGTCCTTTATCACCTCTATTGTTTAACATTATACTAGAAACACTAGCAGTAGCAATTAGAGAAGAAAAAGAAATTGAAGGTATTAAAATTGGCAATAAGGAGACCAAGTTATCACTCTTTGTGGATGATATGATGATCTACTCAACGAGTCCTAGAGAATCAACCAAAAAGCTAGTCGAAATAATAAACAACTTTAGCAAAGTTGCAGTATACAAAAAAGCCCCACTTAAATCATCAGCATTTCTATGTTTTTCCAACACATCTCAGCAGCAAGAATTAGAGAGAGAAATTCTATTTAAAATCACCCTAGACAATATAAAATACTTAAGAATCTATATGTTGAGAGAAATATAGGAACTATATGAACACAACTACAAAACATGCTCCACACAATTAAATCTAAAAAATCTAAAAATCTAAATTATATATAAATAATCAGAAAAACATTGATTGCTCATGAGTAGGATGAGCTAGCATAATAAAATTGACTATCATACCAAAATTAATTTACTTATTCAGTGTCATACCCATTGAACTACTATAAAACTTTTTTACTGAATTAGAAAAAACCATAACAAAGTTAATTTGGAAGAAGAAAAGATCAAGAATATCCAGGGAAATCATGAAAAAATGCAAAGGAAGGAGGACTTATAGTCCCACATCTCAAACTATACTATAAATCAGTGGTCATCAAAACAATTTGGTACTGGCTAAGAGACAGAGAAGAGGAACAGTCAAATACACTTGGGGTAAATTACCTTGGCAAGACTATGATAAGCCCAAAGATCCCATCTTTTGGGACCATAATCCAGTATTTGATAAAAACTCCTGGTAAATTTGGAAGACACTATGGGAAAGATTAAGTTTTGATCATCATCTCACACCCTACATCAAGATAAACTCAGAATGAGTGAATGACCTGAATATAAAGAAGGAAACTATAAGCAAATTAGGTGAACACAGAATAGTATACATGTCAGATATTTGGGAACAGAAAGACTTTAAATCAAACAAGAGATAGAAAAAGTCATAAAATGTAAAATAAATAATTTTGATTACATCAAATTAAAAAGTTTTTGTACAAACAAAACCAATGCAAGCAAAATTGGAAGCGAGACAACCAGTTGGGAAACAATCTTCATGGAAGACGACTCTGACAAAGGTCTAATTACTCAAATTTGTAAAGAGCTAAACCAATTGTACAAGAAATCAAGCCACTCTCCAATTGATAAATGGGCAAGGATATGAATAGGCAGTTTTCAGTTGGAGAAATCAAAACTATTGATAGGCTCATGCAAAAGTGTTTGGAATCTCTTGTAATCAGAGAAATGCAAGTCAAGACAGCTCTGAAGTATCACCTCACACCTAGCAGATTGGCTAACATGACAGCAAAGGAAAGTAATGAATGCTTGAGGTGATGTGGCAAAGTTGGGACATTAATGCATTGCTGGTGGAGTTGTGAATTGATCCAACCATTCTGGAGGGCAATTTGGAACTATGCCCAAAGGGTGATAAAAGAATGTCTACCCTTTGATCCAGCCATAGCACTGCTGGGTTTGTACCCCAAAGAGATAATAAGGAAAAAGACTTGTACAAGAATATTCACAGCTGTGCTCTTTGTAGTGGCAAAGGGTTGGAAAATGAGGGGATGCCCTTTAATTGGGGAATGGCTGAACAAATTGTGGTATAAATTGGTGATGGAATACTATTGTGCTCAAAGTAATAATTATTCCTTTATTAATTAATATAATATGCCTTTCTCGATTTGTTGTTCTGTTATTCAATGTCCAGCTCAGATTTCTCCTTCAGACAAAATTTCCAATAAGCTCTACTCTCAAGGAGTTTTTAGTCTACTTGGAGGATACAATAAAATAGGAGCACAGATAAGGAAATATAAGATAATTTGAGGAGGAAGATTGTGCTAATAACTGGGGGATGGTTAAAGACACTGAAGATCTGTGATGGGCAGCATGAGTGTGGTATAGTGGTAAACACTTGGAGTTTGTAATTAGATGATTTAGGTTAGATTTTGACTCTTCTCATTATCACTTGTTTGACTATGGGCAAATCATTTAACATCTCTTTTTCTCAAGTGTTCATCTACAAAAGGAGAAGTTGAGAAAGATTAGTTCTAAGATTCTTTTCAGCTCTCAATAAAGGCTTCTGGCTAGTGTGGGGTGGGACCTGCTGTGGGAGACACAAACATGAAAATATATAAAACAATTAAAGTATCCCCATGCTTCATAGGAGTGTCATGAGAACAAAGTGAAACATTATATGTAAAGCACATTAAAACCTTTCTTGAAGGCAAAATAATGGAAGGCTCTATGATATCATCAATTTGGGGACATCCTGGTATGGGAGTTCCCTTCAACCATGTAGGGTAACTTAGAAAATAAATGTGTCAGAATCAGAACTTGAATCTAGATATTCCTGAGTCCATGCTCATCATTTTATTCACTGTCCTATCTCTACTACAAAACTTAAGTATAACTGTTACATATTATTATTGTTGTTATAATCTAGTAAGGAGGCTGTAAGACACTAATTTAAATATGTGGTAAAACATAGCACATTGAGTGCCCATAAGAGGCAAGACAGATGTGAGATGTCTAAGAAAAAAATAAAACTTTCTTGGTAAGAGGAATCAGGAGTATCTTCTTGGAGGAGATAGTAAGAGAACTGAATAATTGTTGAAGGCAATATCCGGGGGAAACTGTCTCTTAAATGCTTTCCTTTCTTTCTCCATTTCACAAACTTGCAGAATGAACACAGGTTTCCTAAATTAAATAACTACAACAATGTTGTATAGTAGAAAGAGCTCTGGATTTGAAGTTAGAAGCAAAAGTTAGAACTAAGGTAGGGCAAGCTGAGCTTTGTTCTGTGTGCCAACATTTATTGCTTGCTCAACATTCTTATACTCCATTCTACAGTATAGAAACAAATAAACTTAATGCTTAGTTGGCAAGAATATTTAATTATAGGAGGAATCTACCTCTCTGTAGATGTAACCAAGAGCCTATTCCTTTTCCTCTTCCCTACCCTAGGTGATCTCTTTTCTACTCCCCTTCCATATTCTTAATGTACCCCAAAATCATTTCCAACAGAAGCCAGTGTCTCAGGACTTCAATTTTCTAATATTCAATCAAATGAATTTTTGTTTAAAAATTCATTCAAAGTAGCTTAATAAATTGAGAGCCAGGTCAAGAGATGGGAGGTCCCAGGTTCAAATCTTAGATACTTTCTAAGTCTCACAAGTAGATTGAGAGATGAACTTTGACTCAGTACCTATTGGGTGTTAAAATTTGCACACAAAAAGGGCAGCTAGGTGGCTCAGTGGGTTGAGAGCAAGTAAAATCTAGTCTCAGACACTTTCTAGTTATGTGACCCTCGGCAAGTAATTTAACTCCATTTCCTATTCCTTAATTCTTTTCTAGCTTGGAACCAATACATAGTATTGATTCTAAGATGGAAAGTAAGAATTTAAAAAAAATTGAAGTGTGCTTGTATGGCTTGCCCCAGTTGAATTTTGAAGAGTTTGTCTCAGGTATGAGATGTGGCATTAGTAATAGTTCTGTTAAGGAGCTGAAGATTCCAGGCCTTACTCCCATTTACTAACTAGATTTTTCTGCAAGTCACTTGCTGTTATGGACCTAAATTTTCTCCTCTTTAAAAGGAGAGTGTTGGCCAAGTCAACCTATAAGATCCCTTCTCACCCTGACATTCTATGTTTGGGTTATGAGACTACCTTGTTATAGCTCCATTTGCAAAAAGGCATCTTATCTTTCTAGGAAAAGCTCAGATCCATAATTCAGGCATCATTATCAAACTAATTAGAAAATGTAAATTGAACCTTTAAAGTGGAATATAATTCATTTTGTCTTTTTGGGGAGCAGGAAAAGATGTTTTTTTTTCATTTTTCTCCCCTCTGATCATTCTTGTGAGTTCTTGGCATTAGTAGGACAGGAAAAGCACAAACGTAGTTGCTTGCTGGTTTTTTAAAGACTGCTTCTCAGGCAAGATTTATTAAATATTGTAATTAGTTCAATGTTGGCTGTTTAAACATTTTCTTTAATGGTCTTGTTAAATTTAGATTATGTTTTAAAAACAAAAGAGGAATTGAGAGAGACTATCTGTGAACTCTTGAGCTGAAGCACCATTATAGGATATGTAAAAAATTTAAAATGCATTTCACTGTGGTAATTACCCCTATTGTTGGAAGAGAGAGAATGGCTTTTCTAAATGATTCTGATGGAAATTTTGGCTATAAATCTGTATCCTTGGCTTTGAATTTTGGAGGAGTGACATGAATCCTGCTTTCTCTCCTTCCCTAATCTACTTTTCCATTTATGTAGATATGTCACAATGGAAAACCCATGTGGTATGGTAGAGAACTCACAAGATGACTGGTACTCAGGAGGTATGATTCTGGTTCCAACTCTGCTTGACAAGTCATTTAAGCCTCAGTTTCCTCATTTAGAAGCAGTAGCCTTGTGCCAAAAATGACTCATTTCTATTCCTCCGAATGACTCCTTGGGGAAATCAAAGGAGCGAGAAGAAGCACATGTCAGTGGTTAATGTCTTTCCTTCCATATACTCTGAATACAGTTGTTGAGTCATTTAAGTCATATCTGACTCTTGGGGATCTCATTTGGGTAATCCTGGCAAAAATAATGGAACATTCTGCCAATTCCTTCTCTGACTCATTTTATAGAGGAAGAAAATGAGGCAAACAGGGCTAAGTGACTTACCCAGGGTCACACACCTAGCCTGATTCTGGGGCGTACACTACTGTGCCTATATCAAACATAGGACCATTTCTGCACATTTTGTTTCTCCCGCTAGGATGTTAGCTATGGCAAGGGCTTCTTTTTGTTTTTTCTTTGTAACCTCAGTGTTTAATGTGCTACCTTATCCTTTTAATATCTTACTTGTGCTTCATAAACTCCCCATCCTCAGCCCGGAATCAGTACCACCAGCTATCTTCTCTAGACTTATCCCAATGCTCCTTAACTTTATTGGAGAAAGTAATACAAGTACGCCAAAAGTGATATATGTTCTCAGCTGGTCTTTCAATATTACATGATAAACTTTTTATTCATCCTGATTGACTGTCTTTCACACTTCTTGAAATAGTTATTCTAAACTTTCATCTCTCTTAAAGTCTCTTATACCTCACTGTAGATGACCTTTTCTCCTTCTTTACTGAGAAAATCAAGGCCATATATTGTGAGCACCCTCATCTCCTCTACTAATACTTCTAAGTCCCTTTAATTCTTAGAGTATCCTCTTTTTTTGTGGCAGTCATTGAAGAAGAGGTGCCCTTCTCCTTGTTGAGGTAAACTTTCTTGATCTGATCCTTTCTCATTTCCACCAGGCACTTGCCCAAGCATCATTTCCTTCCTCTCTATCATTGTCAATCTCCACTTTCTGCTGGCTACTACCTGATCCTTACAACCATGCTCAGGTATTTCCGTCCTGAAAAAACAAAACAAATCTCTTCTATATGACTTTGTCATCCCTTAAGTTGTCATCTACCCTGAAAGATAGGTTGGGATTATAAATATCAAGTTGGAAGGGATCTTAGAAATCCAACCCGCCTCATTTTATAGGTGAGGAAACTGAAAGAAACTAAAACCAAAAGAAATTAAATGACTTGTCTATCCTCAGTAAAATATGAGAGTGATAGTAAATATCAGAGAAAGGATTTGAACCCCGATTCTCTGAGACAAGAGTCAGTGCTTTCCCCACTCTACCAGTCTCTCTTTCTCCTCTATTTTGCTGTTGAGTTTATAGAAAAAATTGCTTAATCAAGGTGGCTCAGTAGATAGAAAGCAAGCAGCCCTTGGTTCAAATTTGACCTCAAAAATTTCCTAGGTATGTGATCCTGGGCAAATCACTTAAGTACATTTTCTTGCCTTTATCATTCTTTTACCTTGGAACTGATTCCTAGTATCAATTCTAAGACAGAAGGTAAGGCTTTAAAAAAATAATTGTCTAATCCTTTTTCCTTCCATATCTTCACTATTGCTTCCATTCTTTTTTTCTCTTGCTATTAGAATCACATCCCTTGAGTAAAGGTTTGCATTATTCTACTGATCAAAAATCTTGAGATAAAATCTAAATTATTCAGTTTGACTTTAAAGCACCCCTAACCCCCAACAATGTTCCTCCAATGCACTTTTAAGTCAAATTTCTTATTACTCTCTCCTTCATGCTATCTGACTGTCAGACAGATTTGACTATAAACTGATCCCCTAAGTTATTAGTTTATCTCCCACCTCTAATTAATGGCAATAATACACAAATAAGAAAAATATTATTAAGTCCTCCTAGTATAAGATGTGTGCTAAATTCTTAGAATACAAATAAAAACCAAGATAATCCTTGCCCTAAAGAAGCTAAAATTCTAATGGAAAAAACCAGCATACATAGGAGGAGGAGAGTTTTTTTAGACATGGAAGTGATAGGAATGGTGAGTGGAAATATAGGGTAATTGATTGACATATCCTTTTCTGGAATTGTGGTGTTAATTTTATTATAGCTCCCAGGAACAGAGATGGAGAGCATTTTGGGGATGGTGGTGGTTTGTGAGTGTTGCTAAGACATAGGGATGGCCGGGACACAGTAGTCAAGTGAACCAGGGTTAGATATAGTAAATTCTCACCAATCAGAAGCTCAGACTAGGTGCTCTAGTTCCACTTTGGAAGTGGAAGAAACAGGAAGCACATGGCATGAATATGAAGACCTTCTGCCAAGCTGGAACACACATCCTTCCCTTCTCTGAGCCCTCAGAATCCTTATCTCTCTGAGAGTGCTGCAGCACTTCATACCTTTCCCTCAAGATGTTAATGCTATATTCCTCCTCAAATTATCACACACACACACACACACACACACACACACACACACACACATACATATATATATATATATATTTTTTTTTTGTATAAATGTTTGTACCTCAAGAGAATGCAGATTCTTTAAGACCAGGGATGCTATTTGTTTTTGTATCCCTAGCATCTATGCTAGCATTTATAGATAATAGATGCTGGATAAATGTTCGTTTAATTCTTGAATCTTTTAAATGAGGATATTACAAGTCCAGTTCTCTTTTTATCTGGATGTTTATCATAAGGTCAATGAGTTCAATGATTATTTCAATAGATTTATGTTAGATATACTTCTAACAGGTAGGGGCAGCCAACTAGCTTGGTTAGAAGAAAGAAAAAGAATTCTAGAAATGTGGTTAGTCAAGTCATTGGAACCTAATTGTAAAGTTGTTACAGAATAGATCACAGGATAGAAGATCACTTAGAGATGGAAGGAGTTAGAAAGAATTTTTCATCTTCTTTCATTTTATAGATGAAGAAATTGAGGCCTAGAGTAACTAAAAGACTTACCCATGATCATACATATAGAAAGTGGAAGAGTTGGGATTTGAACCCAAGGCCTTCCAAATCCAAGTCCAGTATTTTTTTAATTGCAACATCAAGAACATTCTCTTTTCATTGAAGGGTGGTCTGTTTTGACCAAAAATGGATCACTTGGAAGAGACAGGATTTAGAGTAGTAGTTGCTTTGTGAGACAAGATCCATATACATACATACATATATATGTGTGTGTATATATATATATATGTATGTATATATATACGTATATATATATATATACACATATATATGTGTATGTATATGGATATGTGTATGTGTGTGTGTGTGTGTGTGTGGAGAAGGCTTATTTTTGACAGATAAAATAGGTAAATCATTTGATGGTTTCTCATAAAAGTGTAATGCCTATTTATGGACTAAAATCTGCAAGTGCTTTTAAATTTCTCCAAATTCTGGAGATGAGTGAAAGTCAAAATTCGACATAGATTGTCATGTTCTAGAGGTCACATATTGGGAAGTGTAAGGGGGAAAAGGGGTTATTTTATAAAAAAAAAGATTGGACTGGATTATATTTAAAATAGGGTCACCAGGAATTTAATTTATTCCAAAGAGATTTATTTACAATTTATTTACAAAATATAGAAAGAATAAAGTAAGAAGTCAGAGAGAGCATAGGGTAAGATATCTAGCCTAAAAAATAAGTAATTTACTCCCCATCTCTGGCTCAACCCCAGCAGAGAGAGTTAGTTCTTAGCTGGCCTCAGCAAAGCCCAGGACCTGGGGAAGTCTCTCTCAAGAGGTAGATCTCTCCTGAGGCTAGTTTTTTCAGAAAAATCCAAGATAGAAGTCAGCCTTTTCACTCACCACATGTCAGTCCAAAGGAGGAGATTTAAGAACAGCCTCACCAAGAACAGGGTCTCAAGTCCAGTCAGGAGATTCTTCTCCAGTCTCAACTCCAAAGAATGAAGAACTGTCTCTCACAGGAAGTTGTAATTCCTTTTAAAGAAACTTTCTTTTGCATCACTTCCTGTGCCTTCCTCCACTTTTTACATGGACAAATCATAGATTAAAGCCTTGTTTTGGACTACCCAGGAGGCAATCAGTTGATTCTGATTCATTACCCACTATTGCACATGTGGGTCACAGACCTTCCCACTAAATGATTAAGTGGGATATTTACACTTTTGTGATTAGATATAAAAATAATAGGCAGATCTCACCTCTCAACTTTAAGTAGAGTGTTTGTACTTTTGGTGATTAAATTTAAAAGAGGGCAGGGAAGTTAATTTCATTATCACAATCAGGGGAGAGTTAAATTTAATCTTCACAGAAGGATACTGATGATCTTAGCCATGTCCAGAGGAAGATGATTATGACAGAGAGCATGATAGGTAGAAATCATGCTGCCTGGGGATCAGCTGAAATAACTGGAAAATTTTAGCTTAGAAAAACAGAAATTTAGTAGGTTCAAGTAGGCTATCTTCAACTATTTTAAGAGATTTCATGTGAAAGAGAGATCAGGCTTATTCTATTTGATCACAGAAATCAAATTTGCAGAGGAATGGATTTTGGTTCAAAATAAGGCAGGGAGGAGACCTAACAATTAGAGCACAAGTGAAATGTGTTGCTTTAGGAACTAGTAAATTGCCATCTTTTGATTTCTTTATATAGAGGGTAGATAGATTCTTCTAAAGGATATTGTATAGGTGATTCCTACTCAGGTTTGGATATGGGATAATGACATGTGTGGTGATTACCAAAACTGAGATTCAGTTATTTTAATTCAGCAGCTGATAATATGAAGTTAAATAGAAAGTAATAGCAAAATGTAATGTAAAGAGCATTTTGAATCTGAGCATTTGAGTTAGAAGCCATGTACCACTTCTAAATGAGTGCTACTACTATCTGTGGGATTTGGAACACATTACTTCGCTTCCCAGTGCCTCAATTTCCTTATTTATCACTTAAGAATTTTGGATGAGGTGACCTTTAATGTCCTTTTTCCGTAAATTACATGATATTTATTGTTAATTTGAGAAACATTAATTAAGTGCTTTATGTGTGCTTCAATTCAAATGTTACATTTAAAAATATCTTGTTCCAAATTATAGTTCCTCCTACTTTTATATACTTTTATATTAGTTAATTTAAGGAATTGACATTCAATTAATTTATATTGGAATTTTAATGGTTTTTGTAATGGAAAAGTATATTCAAATGTGGAAACATATCTAGGATATAAGTTCACTGTATATGGAATAAGTTTCTTCACTTGATTTAAATCATAGTGCCTAAATTCACAGACCTAAAACACAATTCCGGATCAGAAAGTAAGATCTTCTTCCATTTAAATTAAAACCTTTACCTTCTGTTTTAGAACCATACTATGGGTTTCATGGCAGAAGAGTGGTAAGTACTAGGAAATTAGAGTTAAATGACTTGCCCAGGGTCACATAGCGAGGAAAATATCTGAGTCCAGATTTGAACCTAAGACTTCCTACCTCTAATGCCTGACTCCCTATCTACTGAGTCACCTACATACATCTATATCTCCTTCTTTTTTTTTTTTTAAATAAAAAACCCTTACCTTCCATCTTGGAGTCAATACCGTGTATTGGCTCCAAGGCAGAAGAGTGGTAAGGGCTAGGCAATGGGGGTCAAGTGACTTGGCCAAGGTCACACAGCTGGGAAGAGTCTGAGGCCAGATTTGAACCTAGGACCTCCTGTCTCTAGGTCTAGCTCTCAATCCACTGAGCTACCCAGCTGCCCCCATCTATATCTCCTTCTTAAAGGCTATGAGAACTTGTGTTTCAAATTAAGGAATTGGGGCAGCTATGTGGCAGAGTGGATAGAGTGCCAGGTCTGGAATTGGGAGAATCTGGGTTCAAATCTGGCCTCAGACACTTCTAGCTGGGTGAGTCATTTAACTCTGTTTGCCTAGTCCTTGTCCTTCTGTTGTTTCTAAGACAGAAAGTAAGGATTTAATAATAATTAAAAAAAAGAAATGAAGGGATTAAAATCTATCCTATCTACCTTACAATGTCAACATTTTGTAACCTGTAAATTATTCCATAAATGTAAGTTATTGATGACCAACACCACTGCCCATCTGATGGAAACTATCAGAATTGCACACATAAATGATAGGAAGAAAATAACTTGCTTGGGTGTGCCTTGTAAACCCAATCTATCTCAGTGTCAGCCAACATCACATAGGGTAGTAAAGGTAGAAAATAATAGTTTCCTTCAATGCACTGGCCCATGAGTCACACATCTTTAATGTGCCTCTTCTTATGCCATATTTTATTACACTAATTGTTATAAGTGCTCCAGTGAATTATTTCTGTCAGAAGACCCTGGACTGTATTCTAAGTTTTTCCACTTTTTAACTAAATGATCATGAACATATTATCTCCCTTTCCTGGGCTTCAGAGTCCTTATCTGTAGAATAAAGGGGCTGAACTAGATAGTGTCTTGTGTACCTCCTAGTTCTCACTCTCTATGATCCTGTAATGCCTATAAGCTGTGCATCCCCCTCATGACTGAGAGAAGGGATTAACATCCCTGTATTCTCATGAGCTCTACATAAGTGACTTTCTAGAAGCTAACCCTGTTCCTGAAACAATAGCAACTAAGAATATAAAATCCAAGGATCCCAAAAGAGAGATTCACTGTATTTGGAACCCAAAAGACAAAGAAAAATCAACATTAAAAAGTTTTCTGTGTCTGAGTATATGTGACACCTGGTGCCTCCTCTATATTCTACTAGCCACAACTATTTAATAGTAAATATTAATTCTAATTTATCTAAACAAACATTAATTAACTGCTTAATGTGTTTAAGGCTTTGTGTTAAGCACTGAAGGATATACAAAGATAAATAATACTAGGTCCTTGCTCTTAAAAAAACCTACAATCTAGTACTGATCATGTGATGCATGTAGAGAAACTCATAATAATTTGCAAAGGTGCAATGGGAGGAACACTAGATTTTAATTGGAAGACATAGATTTTAATCTTGAGTCTGATCTGGCTTATACTACCTATGACAATTTATATCCCATCTCTGGATCTAGTTCCTTACATATAAAATAAAAAAGAAAGATCGCTAAGTTCTTTTCTAGTTTTAAATCCTATGATCTTTTAATTAAAAAAAATTAATCCATGAAAAGAATTAGAAATTGTTGGAATTCATGTTAGAGCTCATTTCCAGCTTTTGAGGTTAAAGAAATCTTTATGGAGGAGAGGACATTTAATCACACCTTGAACATTGGGCAGGATATCATACACTTGATGAGGGAGGATAAAGGTATGTAAGAATCCAAGGCAGAAATATTATCTATTGTCCTTCAGTCTTGACTTGGAGATTGCTAAAAGGATTGATTATTATCAATCTACTTTTTTCAAGTTCCTTTTCTTTAGCCTAATGGGTTCAGATTAGGAGAGAAGTATGGTTATCCCTTTACATCTCTGGGGATAAGGGTGTAGTGCTCCCAAGACTGGGAAAATCCACAAAATTCTTTAGCCTTCCTTTCATACTAGAGAAGAAGTCAGGATTTTTCTTTTTTTCATGAGGTGTTTATGGTATCTTATAGTAAATTTTGGGACAAGTATCCATTTCTGAGTTTCTAAACTCTTTCTGTGTCATTTACTGGCCTTCACATTTCATCTGCAGATTCTGAAACATTTCCTTAAAATTCCCATTTTATTTCTTCTGATATGTTGAAATTGCAATGTAGAAAGTTGAGATGTGCAAGAGATAACTATATTTCATTAATCCTAAGGATCCATATTGTCCTACAGGGTAAAATACAAACTTTCTCCCCCCAACTTTTAAGACATTCTAAAGTAAAACCTCAACCAGCTTTATTTGGGACTCTTCCCTTCATATTACATAGTTTCCATTCCAGATAAACTGGATTATTTTCTATCTCTCACTCTCATTCTACTCTCTCTCATTTTTTTGCCTTTGTACAGGCTTATTCCATATGCTATAAAAAGTTATTTACCTTTGGTGCCTGCAGAAACTGGTTTGTATGGCATTTTCTTTTTGAAGCTTTTCCTTGATGCTCCAAGATGAAAATATTCTTTATGTCCTCAAGATTTCCTGTCTCCTTTTCCTCTATTATATTTTACCTTGTGTCAGATTTATATAGAGTATAAGCAGAGTTGGGAAGGGCCTTAGAAATAATGGAATCCATCACTCATTTATTTAAAAAAAAACCACCAAAGAAACAGAGTATAAATAGCATTCACAGGGTCACATAGACAGTAAGGTGGTATTTGAGGTGGGATTCAAACCCAGGTCATCTTGACTCTGAATCTATCACTCTATCTACTATATAACACTGTCTCTCCAAGATACAATCACATTAAAATAGATTGTAGGTACCTGAAAAGTCATGTTATGTTTCATTTTCCTGGAATCGAGATCTAAGAGAAATGTTTGAGAACATCTAACCAGAGGTTTTAAACCTGGGGTCTGTGAACTTACTTTAAAAAAAATAAATGATAGCTTTATCCATATAATTGGTTTCATTTATAATCCTTTGTATTTTATCCTATATATTTAAAAATATTATCCTGAAATGGTCTCCTTAGGCTTTACAAGACTACCAAAGAGGTCCAGGACACAAAAAGTTAGCAACCCCTCTATTGACTCAACTCTCTCATTTTACAGCTCTTGAACCTGAACTTCATAAAAGGAAAAAAAAAAACTTTCCCAAGGTCACGTAGGTAATAAGTAATAGTTATGATTCAAGTCCATATCTTGATGTTCCAAATCACTATGTTATATACTTAGCACTGAGTAAAAAGTTTTGTTAATTGTGAACATTTAGTAAATAGATTAAATTGAATTGAATTAAATGAGTAAAAGAAAGGAAAGACCTTTAGTTACTCAACTCAACAAGCAATTATTAAGCACAAAGTAGGCAGCTAGTTGGCATAATCGATAGCATGCTAGGCTTGGAGTTAGGAAGAATCATCTGGCCTGAAATATTTACTCTCTGTGTGACCCTGGGCAAGTCATTTAACCTTGTTTGCCTCAGTTCTCTCATCTGTGAAATAAGTTGAAGAAGAAAATGACAAACCACTCCAGTATCTTTGCCAAGAAAACCCTTAATGGGGTTATGGAAAGCCAGACACAATTGAAATGACCAAACAATAAAAATATTCCAAGTGTTGTATTCAGGCTACAAAGAAAGAGAAAAGTATTTCCTGCATTTAAGGAGTGTGCCAATGGGGAAGAAAATGTGTAAGTTAGAGATGTTCAACAGGCAGCCCTCAACACTCTTAAGTGTAGTCTTAGCCAGTTATATTAAAATATAATTGAGAAATAATTAACAAAATAAGTAAAAATATAAGAGAACATAGGTAATGTTAACATATCGTTTTCTAAGACAATGTGAAATCCACAGAGTTCCTTATATAGAATAATGGTCCTTATTACTATTTGAGTTTGACACAATTGACCTAAACAATTTTAAACTGTCATCACATAAAGGTTCCCACAAGCTATATATAAAATTAAATAAACGATAATCTGAGAGAGAAAAGTATTAGCTACTGGGTGGGCAGAGGAAAGGTTTTCTGAAAAAAATGGGATTTGAGCTGAGCCCTTAAAACAGATAAACTAGGAGAAGAAAAGAAGAGGACAAAACAGTTGAAATATTCACTATTGCACATGACTTCTTTCTTGGTTTTCATCCCAATGTCAGGGATTTCTAGGAAGCTGGACTGCCCAACAATGAGCTCTCTCCAAGGTCCTGCCCTGCATCACACTTTCACCAGCTTGTCTTTGGAAAAAAGCATCCAAAGTTAGTTTCTTTTTCATAAATTCTGTAGCAGTCTGAGCATCAGCTTTGCCTCCAGTGGGGAAAACCAGCCATTCTTTTATGCAAGGGAGAATTCTCGGTTGCTGGTTTACAGAGTACTGTCCTTTCCTCCATTCTCTCTATTTCCTCATTAGGCACAGACAACTATAAGGAAAACTCCAGCAGTCCTAATAAGCCTGGAAGCTCTTTGCTTTCAAGAAGGATTGTCAATAGGCATGTTTGAGATGTCTGCATTTCTGACCTAATCAGCTGCCAGCAGTCTCTCCACCAAGTTCCCTCGGGGCATCAGAGCAAACTGTATTTTACAATCCAACAGCTTAAATCAGGGCAAACCTCAAGGAGCATAAACCTCTGGCAAAGAAAAAGAAAGGGGAAATAAGGTGGCCTAGCAAGGAAAATGTCCTGCCAACTGAGATGAAGGTATTTATACAAAGTCCTCTCAGCTATGTTCCAGCTATGTCCAGGAAAGAAATGGTCAAGACCAGTGCAGGTATTGATGTGATATAATTCCAGGAAAAATCCTTGGGTCACATAGCCCTTAGGTCTCATGCTGGAGACCCCCCACTGGAGAGAGCTTTGACAGGTGACACTGCATCAGATAGAGGGGGTCCTGACTTTAAGGCTAGTGAATATAAGTTCTCCTTTCCAGATTGGCTGAAAAACAGTGGCCCAACATGAATGAGCCTAGTATAATCAGAATAGGAAACAAAAAGAGGATTTCTGGATAGTTCTTTAGCTCAATTTCCTTTGAGCTTCTTAATTGAGACTTTTTTTCCTTCTTCTTTTGATAATAGACCATCAAAGAGAACAGGCATAATTAAAAACATACAGGGGTTCAGCTGCAGTTCAGGAAGGTGGCTCAGAAGATATTCGAGGGATTGCAAAGAAAATCTCCTGCCAGTAAGATATTTGACTTGTATTTTTGTTTTGTCTTTGGACTGGTTTTTGATTTGGGAGCAGAATTACATTTGAAAAAAGTTGTTGGAGCTACAACTAGAGTGGGACAACCAGGATTTTGCCCTAGGGTGCTGAAACATAAAGTGCATAGGCAGCAGTTTCTCTCCTTCCTTAGAAAGAAGTAAGCTAAAAAATGTATTTTTCAAAAGTATTATAGCTAAAATATGAAGTTACGAGACAGCTATACTTCCTTCTCTGTGGCCACACTCCAAATATATCTTACCAGTCTGCTTCTCTCTCTGTTTCCCATATGGAAGCATCCCTGCATTTGGTCTTGTAGTGTCCCCTGGATTTCTCTCCTACTCCCTACCCCTACTGAATTTGCCTAGGTGCCAAAAATTGCTAATTAACAGTTCTGGGTTTTGTGACTGCTCATTATAATCTTTCCTTCACTTGGAATTTCAGCAGTGCTTAAAGTATCTTGTTTGCTAAGGTATATTATGGGTATGTCAATTAGACTGTATGCTCCTTAAGTATTAAAACTTATAGACTATTAAAATAAATTGCCTAGTCTCGTTAATTCCATTTCTAATACATCTTTCTTCTCCATCCCTTTTTCCTTTTTACTAGCTTCCATCCCAGTTCATGCACTCATCATTACTTGCCTTATCTATTACAGTAACTTTCTAATTGTTCCACTTCATTCAAATCGCTCCTATTTCCAAGCCATTCTCCAGCTACCAGAATGATATATTGGCTAAGCACAGGCACATCCATGCCACCCTTGATAATTAAACTCTAGTGGCTTCTTATGACCTATAGGTCTAAATACAAACTCTTTTTAACATAGAAAGTTGCTTTATTCTAGAGAAAATAGAAACCACTCTATATTTTTCTCCCAGGAAGTTGTATAAAGTTTGAAATGACAAGGAGATTAGTTAGGACTAAAGAGACCAATTAGCAGGCCAGTATACAAGTAGTATAAAGGCAGCTAGATGATCTAATCTTCCCCAGTTCAAATCTGGCCTTAGACACTTACTAGTTATGTGACTCTAAGCAAGTCACTTAACCCTATTTGCTTCAGTTCCTCATTTGTAAAATGAGCTGGAGAAAGAAATGGAAAACCACTCCAGTATCTTTGCCAATAAAACTTCAAATGGGATTATGAAGAGTCAGAAGTCACTAAAATGACTGAACAACAACAGCACAATAGTATTGGGGAGAAGGGACAAAAGCTTTAACTTGTTTGTGGCTATATGAGTGGAGAGAGGATAGATAAGATGGATGCAGGGGTCTAATAGACAAGATTTCTTAACTGTTTGGGTATAGTGTATGGGAGAAAGGGTAGAAAGAGTCAAGGATGACTGAAGTTATAAAACTAAGAAATTAGAAGGATGGGGCATTCTTCAGAAATGGTCATTCAGGCATTCCTTTAGTATTTCTTATACCTAAAATCATATTACCTCCTTAAATAGCCCAATCCACTATTAGACAGTTCTAGGAAGCTCCTCCTTTTATAAAGTATATGAGTTTTGCAAAGTTTAAAACCTCACTAAGACTTTCAGGAGAGGGGCAACTGGGTGGCTCAGTGGATTGAGAGCCAGGCCTAGAGATGGGAGGTCCTAAGTTTAGATAATTTCCAGCTGTGTGACCTTGGGTAAATCACTTAATCCCCATTGCTTAGCCCTTACCACTCTTCTGTCCTAGAATCAATACTAAGATGGAAGGTAAGGGTTTAAAAAAAAGACTTTTGGGCAACTCTATGGGGAGTCAAAATCATACTTCCATTCACTTTCTAGGGCAGGGATCTTAATATTTTGGGTATGTGTATCATAGATCCTATGGATCACTTCTGAGAATAATAACTTAAATGCATTAAATAAACCACATACCTATGTTCTAGAGTATAAACCCATAATAATCCTTTTCATATATTAAGACAAGTTGCTTTTCTCCATTTTTCTTGCCTAAAGAGTTTGCCTTCTTCAAGTATTAAATCCTTCAAGCGATACCTCTATGACAAAGTCCCCTGGCTTTTCACTTACTTGATCTACTTCCCCAGGAGCCATTTTAACTTGTCCTAAAATGCATCCTAAAATGCAGTGGCCCAAACCAAACACAGTGCTCTAGATAGTGTTTTACTGTAAGCATGTATATACTGTTTTTTATCTCTCATCATCCATCTTGGAATCAGTGCTATGTATTGGATCCAAGGCAGAAGAATGATAAGGACTAGGTAATGGGAATTAAGTGACTTGCCCAGAATCACACAGCGAGGAAGTGTTTGAGGTCAGATATGAAACCAGGACCTCCCAACTCTAGGTCTGGCTCTCAATCTACTGAACCCTCTAGCCCCCACATTTATGCACTTTAAAAATAACTCTCACTCACTACTCCCTGGGGCCTAGAACAGAGCTAAAAATAGAGAGAACAATTAGGAAATTATTACGTGAACACCTCTCTTCTTGTAGTCCTCACCACCACCACCTGTGAATCTTAAAATTTCTCAGACTTGTGAATGTTAAAAATTCTCAGACTCTACCTTAGAATTCTTGGTCAAGACCATTCCCCATTTTAAACAATGAAGGTACTTGATCAGGAATGTGAGAATTCTAACTCTACTCCACCCAAACTTAAGCATATTTTAAGGGAAGATAAAGTTGTAAACTCCTTACTGAACAATGAAAAAGTACTTAACCCATACTTATAGTGAGGTAAAAACCCTTAAGCTAGGTCTATTTTTAGATCTAATACAAAAGGGTGCTAAATACCTATGAAGGTCAAATTAATCACCTAAAGGTCAGGCAACTTGCAAACTTGCAAGGGGCAAAGAGGTGTGAAATTACTCAGAAGTTTTAGTCTACCCAGAGAAGTTGAGAACTAAAGAAGGTGTGAATTAAGAATGGTCAGTCCTGTGAACATGTCTACTGTGATTGGTAGATGTGAGAACTTAGGGGAGGTGACATAGGAGAAAATTCTCTTTAAAAGGAGAATCAGAAGACCTCTGAAAAGGAATTCAGCTTTGGAAGCTGAAGTGGAGCTCAGGAGCTGAACTGGTGGGTCTCTCTGAACACTAGAATCTTGCTTGGGACAAATCTTGTGGTGAGTGGATTAAAGACTGACTGATGTCTCTCTTAGGGCTTGGGCCTAGGCTGGCCTGGGCTGGCCTGGGCTGGCCTAGCCCTTTTCTCATTGTTTCCTCTTAATCTCTCTCTTTCATTAAATCCTTATTTGTATTAATTAAAATCTCCATAAAAAAACCCAGCTGACTTGGGTATATTTCATATTTGGGAATTTTTCCCTGGTGACCATTTTATATTTGATTTAACTCAAGACAATGTCTTGAAACCATATTTCCACTGTCACAGTTTAAGGCAACCACTCTTTTAACTGTTACAGTTTATGGCGACCACTCTTATCTGTAACAGTTTATGCCAACCACTCTTTTAAATGTTACACACCACTTGTGAAATTGCAGCCATCTCTTGGTAGTTCCTGTCTTGAGATTTCATTTTCTTCTTTTATAATCACTCTCTTTTCAATGAGACTTAATAACCACAACATACTTACAGGTAATTATTTTAGAGCAAAATAACTTCTACTAAGAAAAAATTTAACAAGGACAAATGTGCTCAGGTTTAAAAAAAATCAATTCTACTCCAAAATCATAGAGGATGAGGGAGGGATGCTTATATCACAATTCGTATTTATTAAATAGCCTTAAGTTCTATTGTAAAATATATATGAGATAGGCAAAGATGTGATGTTGGCAGTCAAGAACTAACTCCAATTAAGTTCAATAATTAGGAGACTAAGTGGCTCAGTGCATAGAATGCTGGGTCCAGAATCAGAAAAACTTGAGTTCAAATTTAGCTTCAGATACTTACTAGATATGTGGCTATGGACAAGTCACAACATTTTATTTGCTAGAGAAGGAATGACAAACTACTGCAACATTTTTGTCAGGACAATTCTCAAATAGTGTCACAAAGACTAAAAGTAACTGAACAACAACAATTAATTCATTAATATGTTAACCAGAACGGGGAAAAGGCTGGGAACAATTCAACTATATTTTCCTCTGGTGTAATTGTATTTGCAGTATTGTGTTTACTTCTAGGCATCATACTTTAGAATTCTCAAGCTGGTGTATATCCACAGGAGAGTCATCAGGATGGTGAAGAGATATCAAACTATTCCTGAGAAGAATTATATAAAGGACAGAGATATTTATCCTGCAGAATACATAAGGATATAGGATAGCTCTCTTCAAATCTGTAATAGATTGTTATATAAAGGAGATGAAATTTGCTTTATTTGGCTCCATAGAATAGAATTAAGTGCAACAGGTGGAAATTATAGGGAACCTAATTCCAACTCAGTTTAAGGAGTAACTTCACTAACTGTTATAATTGTCCAATAACATTCTCTATTACTGAAGGTTTTTGGGTAAAGAATAAACAATTACTTTATAGGTGATTTTGCAAACATATAGTGGGAACTTTATATCATTATGTCCTAGTATTCCATGAATCCACACAACTCCAAATTTGTTCAAATGTGTCTAAATGAAGTTTGTTCAGAGAACAGAATATGGATGGATCAATTAACAAAATCATGTAATAGGAACTGGTCCTTAATATAGGTCCTCAAATAGGGTCCTTAAATCATCCAGTCCAATGCCACCATATTCCAGATGAAAAAACACACTGTTGAAAAGGACATGATACCCTAAGGTATACATAGTAAGCTATCACTAGAAAATATGATCTGACTCTTGGTCCAGCTAATGAGGTTCATCTTACTGGTTCATACTAGAACTATTGACTAAAGATTTAATCAACTTAAGAAACTTAATTAAAATTGCTTGCTCTGAGTAAAAGGCATTTTTGAATAGTGAATAGAGTGCTAATCATGGAGTCAGGAAGACCCGAGTTAAAATCCTTTCTCAGGTAGGTACCTGAGTTATTTGATGTTGACATATAGCTTAACTTAACTTTATTGTGCTTTTGGGTATCCTTCTGAGGCATCATTAATTAACATAAGTAGAGCCAAGATTCAAACACAAGTCCTCTGATCTATCTCATACTCTTCCCACTATACCACACAATCCCTTAAATAGCTTAAATTCACCCCTCCTTCATGATGTTCTTCTAAATTTATCAGAGAAAAGTCTAATACTTTTCCTTGCCTTTTCCAGTCCAGATGTGGTATTTCTGTTACTAATTTTTCCAGTTTATTCCATTATTTTAAAACCACAGTTAAATATAGGAGGTTTCTTTCCAAAAATAAAATATGTAAAAGCCTTTATATTCATTTCTATCTTGAGTAAGATCTCAGTGTTCTTATGTCTTAGGCAGGAAACCAGTGTGGAAGAGTTAACTGAACTCAGGACTTGTGAATTTTTCTCTTGGCACTTCTACTCCTACATATAATCTTGGAAGAGAGAGCACTTGCCTGAAAGTCATAGAACCATAGGATATTAATCCTTGAAGGAACCCAAGAATGTAATACCTACCATACTCTAAAGTTGTTATAACCAGAAGGTGATAAACAGGATGATTTCAGAGAAAGCTAGAAAGACCTACATGAACTGATACAGAGTGAAATAAGCAGAACCAGGATAACATTGTACACAGTAACAGCAACATGATGATCAGCTGTTAAAGACAGCTATTCTCAGCAAAACAATGATCCAGGACAATTCTGGGGAATTTTGACCAAAAAAAATGTATTTACCTGTAGAAAAAGAACTTTTGGAGTTGGAATGCAGATTAAAGCATGCTATTTTTCATTTTAATTTATTTGTGCTTTTATTTGGGGGTTTTGGTTTTATATGAGTATTCAATATCTAGCTCCCTGTACCAATATAAAGTCAAAATGGGTATATAATTTAAATATAAAGAGTGATATTTAAATAAATTAGGGGGACATTGGATAGTTTACCTGTCATATCTATGGAAAGGGGGAACACTTCTGACCAAAAAAGAGAGAGAGAGAATATTACAAGGTATAAAATGAATAATTTTGATTATATTAAATTAAAAAAAAGATTTTTTACAAACAAAACCAATGCAATCAAGATTAGAAGGGAAATAACAAACTGGGGGAGAAATTTATAACAAATTTCTCTGATAAAGATCTCATTTCTCTAATATGTAAAGAACTAAATCAAATTTATAAGAATCCAAGTTATTCCCCAACTGATAAATAGTTAAAAGATATGAATAGGCAGTTTTCAGATGAAGAAATCAAAGCTATCAATAATCATATTAAAAAATGTTCTAAGTTCCTCTTGATTAAAGAAATGCAAATTAAAACAACTCTGAGGTACCATCTCTTACCTATCAGATTGACCAATATGACAGTAAAGGAAAATAATAAATGTTGGAGAGAATGTGGCAAAATTGGGACACTAATGCTTTTCTGGTGGAATTATGAATTGATCCAAGCCTTCTGGAAAGAAATGTGAAATTATGCCCAAAGAACTATCAAAGAAAACACTTTCAAAACTATTAAAAAACTATCAAAGTTTTTTATTTGATAGCTCTTTGGGGCATAATTTCAAATTTTAATCCACTAATATACCACTATTAGGCATGTATCCCAAAGAGATAAAAAATGGGAAAGGACCTGTTTGTCCAAAAATATTTATAGCTGTGCTTTTTGTGGTAGCAAAGGATAGGGTTAGAAACTAAAGGAATGTCCCTCAATTAGGGAATGACTGACAAATTGTAGTATATGACTGTGATATAATATATAATATTATTGTGCTATAAGGAATGATGGACAGGATGATTTAAAAAAAGAACTGGGAAGATCTACAAAAACTGATATAGAGTGAAATAAGCAGAACCAGAAGAACATTATACATAGTAACTGCAATGTTGTGGAAAAATCAAATGTGATAAACTGCTACTCACAGAAACACAATGATCCAGGACAATTCTGAGGGATTTGTGGATAAGAATGGTATCTACCTCCAAAGAAAGAACTATTAGAGTATAAATGCATTTGAAAGAATATGAATTATCACTTGTTTATTTGGGTATATGATTTGGTGTTTGGTTTTATGAGTTTATTCACTTACAAAAATGAATAGTATGGAAATGTCTTGTGTGATAATACATGTATAACCCAGATTGAATTGCATTTCAGTTCCAGAAAGGGGTTCAAAAAAAGGAAAGGAGACAATCTGAATCATATAACTTCAGAAAACTTGTGTGGAAATTTATTAAAATAAAATGGATAAATTTGAGAAAAAAACAATGGACAATGTAGAAATGTATGTTGCATGATTATACATGTATGACCCAGGTCAAATTGCTTACCATCTCCAAGAGGGGGAAAGAAAGGAGAGAGATAATTCAGTTCTTATAACATCAGAAAACATATGTGGAAAGTTGTTATTACATGTTATTGGGAAAATAAAATGTTTTTAAGAAAAGAATTGTAAGAGATTTTAGAATATATAATAACAAAACTCTAAGGGACCTGGGAACAGTGAATGTTAGGAGACCCTACAGTCTGGAACTCATATAAAATCATAGGTTCACTGGTTTGGTGTTAAAAGGAATTTCACAAACTTTGTTGTTCAATACTCTCATTTTAAAGGATATGATCAAACTAAAGGGCAGCTATTGCTAACCTAAGGACAAAGAATTGTTGTTGCCCAAACTCTGGTAGATTGTTTGCCAAAAACCTTGGACAGCTCACAAGAGAACTCAGAAGTTTGATTTGGTTTCTTGGACTCAAATGTACTATGATGCTCAAGTCTATAAAACAAAAACAAGCCTAGATTTTAAGATCTCTCATTTTTATATGCTGCTTATGGGAAAGCTCAGAGCAGAAAGGAAGCTGGTGCCCTCATTAAGTTTCATCACAGCAGCTGCTCCCTCCCTGCTCTTACAGGTCAATTGTCCTATCTTTCTGATTATGCTAACACTGTCCAATGAACAAATATCCCTGTTATACTCTTTCCCATCTTTATGACCCAATGCTTTGCTTCTCATTATCCTGTTTTTGGCTTGCTTCTCTGATCTGGGATTAATAATTGTAGATTGTGGATTTGGAAAGTCCTGTGGTCTAATAGGAGTACTGAGTTTAGAACCAGCAACTTGGATTTGAATACTAGTTTTAACACTGTGATTTTGAGCAGGTCACAACCTCACTGGATGTTAGGTCTTCATTATTGGTCCAGATAATATTTTTTTTTAATATATTTTATTTGATCATTTCCAAGCATTATTCGTTAAAGACATAGATCATTTTCTTTTCCTCCCCCCCACCCCCCATAGCCGACGCGTAAGTCCACTGGGCATTAGATGTTTTCTTGATTTGAACCCATTGCTTTGTTGATAGTATTTGCATTAGAGTGTTCATTTAAAGTCTATCCTCTGTCATGTCCCCTCAACCTCTGTATTCAGGCAGTTGCTTTTTCTCGGTGTTTCCACTCCCATAGTTTATCCTTTGCTTATGAATGGTGTTTTTTTTCTCCTGGATCCCTGAAAGTTGTTCAGGGACATTACACCGCCCCTAATGGAGAAGTCCATTACGTTCGATTATACCACAGTGTATTAGTCTCTGTGTACAATGTTCTCCTGGTTCTGCTCCTCTCACTCTGCATCACTTCCTGGAGGTTGTTCCAGTCTCCATGGAACTTCTCCACTTTATTATTCCTTTGAGCACAATAGTATTACATCACCAACATATACCACAGTTTGTTCAGCCATTCCCCAATTGATGGGCATCCCCTCGTTTTCCAGTTTTGGGCCACCACAAAGAGCGCAGCTATGAATATTTTTGTACAAGTCTTTGTGTCCATTATCTCTTTGGGGTACAGACCCAGCAGTGCTATGGCTGGGTCAAAGGGTAGATATTCTATTGTCGCCCTTTGGGCATAGTTCCAAATTGCCCTCCAAAATGGTTGGATCAGTTCACAACTCCACCAGCAATGAATTAATGTCCCTACTTTGCCACATCCCCTCCAGCATTCATTACTTTCCTTTGCTGTTATGTTAGCCAATCTGCTAGGTGTGAGGTGATACCTCAGAGTTGTTTTGATTTGCATCTCTCTGATTATAAGAGATGTAGAACACTTCTTCATGTGCTTGTTAAGAGTTTTGATTTCTTTATCTGAGAACTGCCTATCCATTTCCCTTGCCCATTTATCAATTGGAGAATGGCTTGATTTTTTGTACAATTGATTTAGCTCATTATAAATATGAGTAATTAAACCTTTGTCAGAGGTTTCTATGAAGATTTTTTCCCAATTTGTTGTTTCCCTTCTGATTTTAGTTATATTGGTTTTGTTTGTACAAAAGCTTTTTAGTTTGATGTAGTCAAAATTATTTATTTTACATTTTGTGATTCTTTCTATATCTTGCTTGGTTTTAAAGCCTTTCCCCTCCCAAAGGTCTGACATGTATACTATTCTGTGTTTACCCAATTTACTTATGGTTTCCTTCTTTATGTTTAAGTCACTCACCCATTTTGAATTTATCTTGGTGTAGGGTGTGAGGTGTTGATCTATTCCTAGTCTCTCCCACACTCTCTTCCAATTTTCCCAGCAGTTTTTATCGAATAGTGGATTTTTGTCCCAAAAGCTGGGATCTTTGGGTTTATCGTATACTGTCTTGCTGAGGTCGTTTTCCCCCAGTCTATTCCACTGATCTTCCTTTCTGTTTCTTAGCCAGTACCAAATTGTTTTGATGACTGCTGCTTTGTAATATAGTTTGAGGTCTGGGACTGCAAGGCCCCCATCATATGTGTTTTTTTTCATTATTTCCCTGGATATCCTTGATCTTTTGTTCTTCCAAATGAACTTTGTTATGGTTTTTTCTAAATCAGTGAAGAAGTATTTTGGTAGTTCAATGGGTATGGCACTAAATAGATAAATAAGTTTGGGTAGGATGGTCATTTTTATTATATTGGCTCGTCCTATCCATGAGCAGTTAATGTTTTTCCAATTGTTCAAGTCTAGTTTTAGTTGTGTGGCGAGTGTTTTGTAGTTGTGTTCATATAGTTCCTGTGTTTGTCTTGGGAGATAGATTCCTAGGTATTTTATTTTGTCTAAGGTGATTTTGAATGGGATTTCTCTTTCTAGTTCTTGCTGCTGAGCTGTGTTGGAGATATATAGAAAAGCTGATGATTTATGTGGGTTTATTTTGTATCCTGCAACTTTGCTAAAGTTGTTGATTATTTCAATTAGCTTTTTGGTTGAATCTCTAGGATTCTTTAAGTAGACCATCATGTCATCCGCAAAGAGTGATAACTTGCTCTCCTCCTTGCCTATTCTGATACCTTCAATTTCTTTATCTTCTCTAATTGCTACTGCTAGTGTTTCTAGTACAATGTCAAATAGTAGAGGTGATAATGGGCATCCTTGTTTCACTCCTGATCTTATTGGGAATGCATCTAGTTTATCCCCATTGCAGATGATATTAGCTGTTGGTTTTAGATATATACTGTTTATTATTTTTAGGAATGACCCTTCTATTCCTATGCTTTCTAGTGTTTTTAATAGGAATGGGTGTTGTATTTTATCAAATGCTTTTTCTGCATCTATTGAGATAATCATGTGGTTCTTGCTAGTTTGCTTGTTGATGTGGTCAATTATGTGGATGGTTTTCCTAATGTTGAACCAGCCCTGCATCCCTGGTATGAATCCTACTTGATCATGGTGAATGATCCTTCTGATCACTTGCTGGAGTCTTTTTGCTAGTATCCTATTTAAAATTTTTGCATCTATATTCATTAGGGAGATTGGTCTATAGTTTTCTTTCTCTGTTTTTGACCTGCCTGGTTTTGGAATCAGTACCATGTTTGTGTCGTAAAAGGAGTTTGGTAGAACTCCCTCTTTGCTTATTATGTCAAATAGTTTGTATAGTATTGGGGTTAACTGTTCTCTGAATGTTTGATAGAATTCACAGGTGAATCCATCAGGCCCTGGGGATTTTTTCTTAGGAAGTTCTTTGATGGCTTGATGGATTTCAATTTCTGATATGGGATTATTTAAGAATTCTATTTCCTCTTCTGTTAGTCTAGGCAGTTTGTATTTTTGTATATATTCATCCATTTCTCCTAAATTGGTGTATTTATTGCCATATAATTGGGCAAAGTAATTTCTAATGATTGCCTTAATTTCCTCCTCATTGGAGGTGCTGTCCCCCTTTTCATCTTTAATGCTGTGAATTTGCTTTTCTTCCTTCCTTTTTTTAATTAGATTGACCAGTACTTTGTCTATTTTGTTTGTTTTTTCAAAGTACCAGCTTCTTGTCTTATTTATTAAATCAATAGTTCTATCACTTTTGATTTTATTAATTTCTCCCTTAATTTTTAGGATTTCTAATTTGGTTTTCTGCTGGGGGTTTTTAATTTGATCGCTTTCGAGTTTTTTCAATTGCATTTCCAATTGATTGATCTCTGCTCTCCCTTGTTTGTTAATATGAGCTTTCAGGGATATGAATTTGCCTCTGATTACCGCTTTGGCTGCATCCCAAAAGGTTTGAAAGGATGTTTCGCCATTGTCATTTTCCTTGATGAAATTATTAATTGTTTCTATGATTTCTTCTTTAGCTAAACGGTTTTGGAGTATCATATTGTGTAATTTCCAATTGGTTTTAGATTTGGTTTTCCATGTACCATTACTAATCATTATTTTTATTGCCTTGTGATCTGAGAAGGCTGCATTCATTATTTCTGCTTTTTTGCATTTGTGTGCTATGTTTCTGTGACCTAATGTATGGTCAATTTTTGTGAATGTGCCATGTGGTGCTGAGAAGAAGGTGTATTCCTTTTTATCCCTATTTATTTTTCTCCATATGTCTATTAATTCTAATTTTTCTAAGATTTCATTCACTTCTTTTACCTCTTTCTTATTTATTTTTTGATTTGATTTATCTAAATTTGATAATGGTTGGTTTAAGTCTCCCACTAGTATGGTTTTATTGTCTATTTCTTCCTTCAATTCTCCTAGTTTCTCCATTAGAAATTTGGGTGCTATATTATTTGGTGCATACATGTTGATTAATGATATTTCCTCATTGTCTAGAGTCCCTTTTAACAAAATATAATTACCTTCCCTATCCCTTTTGATCAGGTCTATTTTTGCATTGGCTTTATCAGATATCATGATTACCACTCCTGCCTTCTTTCTATCAGTTGAGGCCCAGAAGGTCTTACTCCATCCTTTAATTCTGACCTTGTGGGTGTCAACCCGCCTCATGTGTGTTTCTTGAAGACAACATATGGTAGGGTTTTGGATTCTAATCCATTCTGCTATTCGTCTACGTTTTATGGGTGAGTTCATCCCATTCACGTTCAAAGTTATGATTGTCATTTGTGGACTCCCTGGCATTTTGATTGCCTTCCCTAATTCTAACCTTTTCTTCTTCGGCTCTACCTTTTAGTCCAGTCATTTACTTTGAATCAGTCCCCCTTGTCCCCTCCCTTGATGTTTCCCTTTTTAGTCCCTCCCTTTTTGTTCCCTCCCCCTCCCCCCTCTCTTTCCCTCCCTTTTTGTTCTCCCTCTCCCCCTCCCCCCCTTGGTTTTCCCTTCTCCTTACCCTTGTTGGGTAAGATAGAATTCAAGATCCCAATGGATCTGGATGTTTTTCCCTCTCAGAGTTGATTTCCCTGAGATTGAGGTTTAAGTAAACCCCCCCCCCCCTCTCTTCCTCTCCTTCTTATAGGAGTTTTCTTCCCCTCCCCTTCCCCTGTGAATCTTTGTGTGAGAACCATTATTCTATTTGGTCTTTCTTTACCCCCTATTTATACATTACATTTTCCCCACATATTAGTATACATAGGTTGATATAAATGTAGTCCTTATAGAAGAGAGTTTGAGTAAAAGAAGATAACATTTTTCCCCTTTCCTTAATATTTACCTTTTCAGGTATTCTTTGCTCTTTGATTTTCGGTATCAAACTTTCCACAGAGCTCTGGTCTTTTCTTTGCAAAAAGTTGGAAGTCTTCTATTTTGTTGAATGCCCATACTTTCCCTTGGAAGTATATAGTCAGTTTTGCTGGGTAGCTGATTCTTGGTTGGAGACCCAGCTCTCTGGCCTTTCTGAAGATCATGTTCCATGCCTTACGATCATTCAGAGTAGAACTTGCAAGGTCTTGTGTGACCCTGATTGGCATTCCTTTATATCTAAATTGTCTTTTTCTGGCTTCCTGTAGGATTTTTTCTTTTGTTTGATAGCTTTGGAATTTGGCAATTACATTCCTGGGAGTTGTCTTTTGGGGGTTTAGTGTAGAAGGTGTTCTGTGAGCTCTGTCAGTGGATGTATTGCCCCCTTGTTCTAGAATCTCTGGGCAATTTTCTTTGATTATATCTTGTATCACCATGTCCAGTTTGGTGTTTATTTCTGGCTTTTCTGGGAGTCCAATTATTCTTAAATTTTCTCTTCTCCCCCTGTTTTCCAGATCTATCACCTTGTCGGTGAGATATTTTATGTTCTCTTCTAATTTCTTGGTGTTTTGGCTTTGCTTTATTAGTTCTTGCTTTAAAGCCTGGTTTTCTTTTACAGTTTGGTCAAACTGGTTTTGTAGATGCGTGAATTTCTTTTGCATCATTTCCCACTTTTCCTCCCAGAGGGCTTCCATCTTTTTGGTCCTTTCTGATTCAAATTCTTCATGGGTTTGTGGAGAGTTTCTATTTCCTTTGGAGGATTTTGGAGAATTTTCTTGTATATCTTCTTCTATCTGCTCTGTATTTTGTATTTTGGCTCCATAGAATGTGTCCAGAGTCGCCCCTTTCTTCTTATTTTTCTTGGTATTTTGGGGCTTCGGTGCTTCTGTGGAGTTTGTCATCTCTGAACGTGGAGGATTGGCTTTTCTTGTCTTTGTCTGGTGATCAGAGGCTTTAGTCCTGGGCAGATGTTGGTTCTATGAGCGTTCCCTGGGTTAAACTGAATATGCCTCACTGGAACTGGAATGGAAGGGTCGGACCACGAGGCCACACTCTCCCCCTGGCTCGATTTCCGGAAGTTGCCTTCAGAATCGCTGGCCGTGAGGCTGTTTCGTGGGCCTGCGGGGGGATGGGCTGCCGCTTCCCCAAGCTCCGAGAGCACAGACTTTCACTGAGACTTGGATAGCAGGATCCAGCCCGTGAGGCTGTCTTGCCTGCCCTGAGGGTTGCTGTTGTTTTGACCAGCTCTCTGCAGCGGAGGCCCCAGGCAGTAACTTTCCCCCGGACCGACCAGCTCTTTGCAGCGGAGGCCCCAGGCAGTAACTTTCACCCGGACTGGGACTTGGGTAGAAGACCCTGAGGGTTGTTGTTCCTCAGACCCTGCTCTCTGAGCCCGGCACCGCTGCCGCTTCCGGGAGCCTTGGACTCTGCGCTCCTACCCCTGAGGTCCGAGGGATCTCGGGTTCTGGCTTTTAAGGGGAGCCGTACCTTTTGAACCGGGTCCAGGTCCAGGAGGAGGGTTCCCAGGGTCTGTGCTGTTGATCGTTTTGAATTTCGGCGCCTTAGGAGCTTCTAGTTTGAGATCGGTCGGGAAGGGTTTTCCGGAGATCTGAGCTTCAGCTTTCTCTAAGCCGCCATCTTTGGTCCAGATAATATTAAGGCTCCTTCCAGTTCTAAATCTATGATTGTTTTCTCCACTCCTTGTACCCCATCTTGGAGGGATTTACTTCTTTGGGACACACCAAGGATCACCTGCCTCCTGCTGGTTCTGGTAGACCCTGTATAATCCAAATGACTCAATCATATTATCTCTTTCAGAGTCTGGCCACAGGTCACCAAAACTGAGTTTCATATTGAAAGAGAAACAGGATTCTATAAGCAATAGTTCTTATATTATAATAAGAAATAATGGTGATAATAGCAATTATAATCTTCATAGTAACTGATGTTTTATGCAGCTCTAATGTTTTACAAATCATTCTTCTTGTAACAACTCTGTGAAAGAAGAAGCACAAATGATATTATTGACATTTAATAGTTGTAGAAAATCAAAGTTAGAGACAGTAAAGGACTTACCCAAGGTCACAAAGCTAGCCAGTTTCTTAAGCATAATTTCTCTAGCCCGAAAGCCTTGGGGCAGTATCTCTTCATCTCTTCTCATTATTAGTTTCCCCAGGCTTTCCAACTTAATCCTGACAGGTTCATTTACCATTAATGCTGCCTATGATATTGCAATTCAACACAGCAGCTGGCTTGGAATTGAGAAATCAACATATGAATCAGTCATAATGGAAGAAGGAGGAGAAAGACACCAACTCAGCCTGTGACAAGAAACAGGAGAGAGAATTACAGGCAAATTTTATAGATATGGAGAGTCTTATTTTTTGTCTTATATTCTTGTAGTCAGGATAGGTTCAAATACTTCTTTCTCTGTGCTTGGCTTACTTAGGCCAATGGCCTAAGAAGAGAAGAAAGGAACTGATGGTTTGAAATCTGCAATAGAGTATGGAGAGCCTACAGATTTAAACTTCTCATTTTTAGCATCTCCAGGACTAAGAAAGGATTCAGCACTCACTTCTATCTCTTCTATCTCACTATCAAAGACTACTCTCTCAGAGCCCTCTGGAAATGGCAGAATTTGGTTAAATGATTTTCTTCCTGTTATGAAATCTGTCACTTCTTAGTTGCAAGTCTATGGACAAGTTGGGTCCTCTCTCTGAGTCTCACTTTCCTGATCTGAAAAATGGGGACAATAACCCCTACATTACTCCTCTCACAGTGATATGAGGAAAGGTCTTTGTATATTCTTCAGCTCTATTGAAATGAGAGCTGTTGAGAGACTGTGAGTATAGAAGAAGAGAAAATCAATCAAGATATATGAGTTTCATGCAGACTTTATGACTGATTTTCTGGGACTCCTTGGTTAAATCAGAAGACCGACCTGATTTCAAATCCCAGTATGATGCAAACTTATGCTAAAGCTTAATCTCACCACATCTTAATTTCTCATTTCATAAAATTAGGGGTTTGAAATTGATGGTCTCAGGGGCAGCTAGGTGCCTCAGTCAAGCGCCAGTCCTCAAGTTGGATGGGCCTGGGTTCAAATCTGACCTCAGACACTTACTAGCTGTGTGACTTTTGGCAAGTCACTTCAACCCATTTGTCTGGCCCTTGCCGTTTTATCTTAGGGTTGTTTCTAACAGAAAGCAAGAATTCACAGTTAAAGAAATAGATGGTCTCTACATTTTCTATCAGCTCTTAAATTTCTAAGAAACTCTAAATCACTTCCTCTTGCTAAGCTTTAGTTTCCCTATTTGTAAAATGAAGTAAATGGACAAAGAGACAAATAGTATAACAAATACAAGACCTGCTGCTTGGGATTTATTTACTTTTCTGTGCTACTTGCTGAAAGTAAGGAGTACCTAGGGGTGTTCAGAAAGGACAAGCACTTCTGGTGTGAGGGCTTGCTGAACCCTTTTCAGGCTTGTTCATCTACCTTTAACATCTACCTGTCACTCAAATCTCACCCTCATGTACAAGAATCTACAGCATGTGTAGCAGCTACACTCTGGTAAAACTGCCTCAGCAGACTGGCTAAACTAGGTTGAGAGTAATCAATGGGCTTCAAGCCCCTTTGATGAGTCAGGGGGATGTCTATACCAAGCATGTGAAAACTTTCCCCACTTGAATGGGAGGATGAGAATAATTTGTTCCAAGGCCATGAAGGCAGCTGAAGCAGGTACTATGGAGCATTTAGAGCATGGGCAAACATCAAAGATGCCAAAGTCAGCTACTTCTTAGGCCATCTTGAGTCATACTGACTTTTGTCTTGCTGTTGAACTTTGGTGACCGATGACTTTGTGCAACTCTGCCTCACTTAAATCCAATTTACATGTAAATCACCACTACCCTGTAAAGTCATTGGTCCTCTAAAAATGAAGGACAAACCATAACTATAACTGGCAACACATTTCAGTTCTAAATTAAATCATCCTAGAAGTCATAGCTCCTCTTTGGGACTCAGGTTCCTACTCTGAAAAAATAAAGGGATTAGCACGCTAGTATAAGGGTTTCTATTTTTTTGTGACCTAGACCCTTTTGGCTATCTGTTAGAGGGTAAAAACCCTTTCTCAATACTTAAGATTACAAAGAAAACAAATTACAATGAAATGGAGTTACCAGTCTTTTTTTTTTTTTAAGTTTCATAAACTCCAAGTTAAAAACTTGTTTACTAGACGGTTTGTAAGATCCCCATACCCTTGGAAATTCAGTGGTGCTATCACTCAAAGATATTTAAAGTCCCTTCTGGGTCCTTGATGCTGTGATGCCCCCTAGGTTTGAGAATATTAGAAGGATTTCTATTTGCAGTAGTTTCCTGAATAAACTCCATAATCCTTGGTGACTTGGAGTTCAATGAGAGGAGATTAGGGCAATGAGATTTAACTAATTGAAATATAACCTTTTCTTCCCCTCATCCCGCTAACCTGCTAATATGCTGGATGTCTCCTTCATGTCTAATTAGCTGTAAGTTTCTCCACAAGGATCTCTGGTACATAAACTCAAGATGTGGTGTCATTACTGTGTTTATCCGGAAGAAACGCTTTGAGGGCCATTACCTTGGTTCTTTTCCAGGACAATAAATATTTCCACCCAGGGAGATCTTTTGAAAACCATCAAGGCAGCCTTTTCTTTCAAAGGCCAAGACAAAGGGGGACTTCACTACATTATGAATTGCATTTGAATCTTTACACCTTCTCTGATGGCCTTAGCTCTATGCTGGGTATTCCATAACGCCTAAATAGTGACATTTCTGACTTTGGGTCTTATTCCTTTTTTATTCATTGGTTTGGATATTTTAAAATATATCTATCATTTATCTGTATATATCTACCTACATATATATTTATGTATATATGTATGTATATATGTATCTATATATCTATCTTCTACCTATCTACATCTACCAACTTACCTAAGTGACACTTTCTCTAGTGGAAAAATGAGTTGGAATTCCAAAAGCCAAGTCAGGTGCTAATAAAAGAGAGAATCATTCAATCCATAGAGGAGCTAGCTGGTTTCATTATTTTCTTTCAGCCTAAACCAGGGACAAGTTCAATGGGAAAAGGCTAGATGGTACAACAGAAAAAATACCAAACTCAGAGGCAAGTAATATGGCTTCAGGAAGCAATTTTTGTTTTGATTATATTACTTTAGTGAAGTTATCTCACTTCTTTGAGTCTCAGTTTACTGACCTGTAAAATCTAATTATGCCATTTGTCTGGCAGAGCTAGCAAAAGGATCAAATTATTTAAGGTCTGTGAAAGTACTTTGTAAAATGCAAACTTTTATACAGATTTAAAGGGTTGATATTATTGAAAGGCAACCATATGAATGCATGAATCAATAAATCAACAAACATTTTAGTATACTCTTGCTTTGTGCCTTGTTCTGTGCTAAGGAAACAGAAAAGATATTGTTTTGGGATAGCAGAAGACTTGGGTCTATGTCTCAGCTCTTCTACTAGCTCATTGTGTGTTGTAGGGCAAGTCATTTCAACTCTCTAGAGCTCAGTTTCCTTATCTATAAAATAAAGAGAATAGAAGAGATATTATAAATAGATTGATAGATAGGTATATAGATAGATAACTAGATAGATAGATAGATAGATTGTAAAGATTAAATTTTTTTTTAATTTTTACTAGATAGATAGATAGATAGATAGATGGATGATAGGATCACAGAGTATCAATGTGCCAGGCATTGTGTTAAGCATAAGATAGAAAAATAAAAAAAGAAGAAACCAAGAGAGTCCCTACTTGGAAGGAATTTATATTTTAATAGAGAAGGACAACATAAAGAAGAGCTGGGAAAGGTGGGAGGATTCACTTGGAATGAAAGTGAAAGAACAGAGGAGCATGAGCAGGAAGTGAAGTGAATAGCATAACTAGGATGCCTTGAGATAATGCCGTTCCAGGCAGGAGCTTACTAATCAGTGAGGACCACACATCATGGAGTCATTTTTAGGGAATAGCAAGACATCTGGTGTAAAAGTAAAGGAATCTGAAGAGTGAAGGATATTCCCAGAATAATAGAAAGAACCCTAGATGGGAGTAAAGAGAATTGGGATTTAGTCGATTAACTTTTTCTGAGAACTTGATTTAATCATATTTGCTTTTTGGATCTTAGTTTTCTTATTTCTAAAATGATGATGCCAACATTCTTCAGAGTTGGAAAGGATATTAGCATCATTGTCAATGACCTTGTGATCTCTCAGGCCCATGAGTCTGTGTTGCATTTTGACTTTTCATGTTGGTGGGGAAAGTCTATTTGCAATGGTTCCCTGGATAAAAGTCACAATTGGCATTATTGTTGTTCAAATACAGACTTCCTTAGTTTGGTGAAATGAATTGCCCAAGATCTTACACTATATTAGTGGCAGAGACAGAACTGGAACTCATATCTCCTGATCCCAGTTCAAATCATAAGGCTCTTTAAGCTACCTCATTTCCCTGTTTTTTCTCTTAATATATTAGTCTATCAACATTACTTCTTTGCCAACAAATCTTTAGTATATCTAAAATAAAACATTAACTCTTCAGCATGGTATTTCATGACCTCCTCAATCTTATTTCTACCTACTTCTCTAAAGAAAAGTTTGGATTGAGTAAAATATAGTTCAATGAACTTGGCTTTGACTCATAAATACATCCTAAGAATAGCTTATTAAAGGGATGTTGATAGTTTTTAAAAAGGACGCAATAGCAACTACAAAAACAGGACAGGCAAGACAAGCCAAACTAAACCCATTTGCTTTTCTGATAAGATTACTCAGATAAAGTAAAGCATTTGATTGAATTTCTTATGCAAAAAAAAAAAGTAGAAATGTGGGCTAAATGATACTTAAGAAGATTTGGAAATTGTTTGAAATGTTAGAACCCCAAATACTCATTAATAGTTAGATTTCCCATTGATGGAAAGTCTCTAATGGAGTGCCCAAAGATTTCAAACAGCCTGAGGCTAGTTGAAAATTTTCTCAATAGCTTGGATAAAGGCATAGATGGCTTACTTTTCAAATTTGTAAATGACATAAACCTAGGAGGAATAGCTATTACAATGGAAGATATAGTGAAGATTCAAAAACATCTTAGCAGGCTAAAACATTAGTCTGAACCTAATAAGCTGAAATTCAGTAGAGTTAAATGCAAACTTTTACAATTAAGTTAAAAAAATCATCTTCACAAGTACAATATGGGGGAGGAAGGACTAGACAGTCAGAAAAAACTATAGATATTTTTAATGGACTACTCAAGCTTAATATGAGTCAACAGTGTGATGCAGATGCCAAAAAAAACAAATTAACATGCATCTCAGACTGCATCATGTCCATGAACAGAGGGATGATACTCAATTCAGTTTAATTCAATTCAGAAAAGCATTTAGTAAGCGCTGTGCTATGGCTGGGAGTCCAAAGACAGAAACAAAATAACTTCTGGTCTCAAGGGGTTTTCATTCTATTAGGGGGAGGGATATATCACAGACAAAAATCAGTAAAAATGAACTATGTTAAGAGTAATACCAGGGAGGGGCAACTAGCTGTCTCAGTCAATTGAGAGCCAGACCTGGAATCAAAAGGTCCTGTGTTCAAATTTTGTCACAGATACTTCTGAGCTGTGGGACCTTGGGTAAGTGATTGATCTCCCATTGCCTAGTCCTTACCAGTCTTCTATCTCAGAATCAATACACTCTATTGATGGTACTGATTCTAAGATAGAAGGTAAGGGTGTTTTTTTAAAGTAATATCAGGTAAATTCAATAGGAAAAGAACAAGTCATGGAGGGGAGGGTGTATTGGGACAAGCTTCACATAAGAAAAGAAGAGGCAAGCATTAAGTTCTTACTGTCTTCTAGATATTGTACTCTGATAATTTAGAAATAGTAATATATTATAATCATTTGATCCTCATAATAATCTTAGAGGTAGATATTATTGGTGCTATTATTATATCCATTTTATAATTTTTAAAAATGGAGGCAAATGGTAGTTAAATAACTTTGTGACTCATACAGTTAATGAGTAACAGAGACTGGATATGAATGGGAGTCATCCTGACTCCAGGCTAAGCACTCTATCTACTGTACCACCTGGGATTCTAGGAGATGTCTATGAAGAGAGAAGGCCTTCACCAGATGGGAGGTCACACTGAAGTAAAGTTAAAAAAAAAACAGAAAAAAATGAAAGAATGAATTAAAAAGTATTTGTTAAGCACTTAGATATGACAGGCATTATGTTAAATGCCAAGTATATAAATCCAAAAGTAAAACAGTCCCTTCTCTCAAAAAACTTCTAATTGAAGGAGGCAATGCAGATAGGGAGGTTTTAGTAAAGGAAGTGGCTTTTTGGCCTAAAAAATGACATGTATCAAAAAGGAAACAATATAGAGGCAACCCTACTGTTGACTTGATTAGTCCTTAAATCAAAAGGTAAAAAGCCTGAGCTAGGAATTTGTAGGGCAGAGAGAACAAAGGATGCAAGTGTCATTGTTAAATGGTTGGGCTCAAGATGAGACTACATGGGCCCAAAGAGTTCCAAGCTGAGATGGAATATATTATAAAGGCAACTATCATGAAGCCAATTCTGCTGGACTAGAGAGTGTGGGAAGACGGCAATACAAAATATTGTGGCCATTGTGTTCAATTTTCAGCACTACATTTTTGGAATGTCATTGACAAAATGGGGATCATTTAGTAGAAGGAGAGCAGTATGGCAAATGGTCTCTAAGTCAGGCCATATGAAGATTTAAAAAAAAAAAGGAGCCTGGAAGGGGATAAAAAATTAAGAGTTGACTTGGATTTGAAAGATTGCTGAATGGAAGGAGTACTCTCTATCCATTTGGCCCAAGATGGTACCTCTAGAAGTAGAGAGTAGAAACTACAAAGGGATAGATTTAGGCTTGATGTCAGGAACTTCTCAACAATTAGGGGCTACCCCAATGTGGTGTAGTAGGTACCCGTGATTAATATCGGCTTCCTCCTTCTTGGAAGCCTTTCAGGAAAGGTCAGAAAGCCACTTGTTGAGCAAGTTATAGAGGGGATTCTTATTTCATTAAAGGTTGGACTAGATATCTTTTAGAATCCTTTCTAACTCTGAGATTTGGTGACACTAAGCATCTGTTTTTTCCTCTTCATTGGAGGTGAGGTCTCCCTTTTCATCTATGATACTGTTAATATGGTTTTCTTTTTTGCTTTTTTTTATTAGATTGACTAATACTTTGTCTATTTTGTTTGTTCAAAATACCAGCTTCTAGTCTTATTTATTAGTTCAATAGTTCTTTCACTTTCACTTTTATTAATTTCTCCCTTAATTTTTAGGATCTTTAATTCAGTTTATTTTTCTGGGGATTTTTAATTTATTTGCTTTCAAGTTTTTTGATTTGCATGCCCAATTCATTGACCTCTGCCCTCCCTAATTTGTTAATATATGAACTCAAGGATATAAATTTTCCCTTGAGTACTGCTTTGGCTGCATCCCATAGATTTAGAAAGGATGTCTCATCATTGTCATTTTCTTCAATGAAATTATTAATTGATTCTATGATTTGTTCTCTAACTTATTTTGAAGAATCATATTATTTAATTTCCAGTTAATTTTTGATTTGGCTCTCCATGTATCCTTGGTGATAATTTTTTTAAATTGGTTTATGATCAGAAAAGGTTACATTTATTATTTCTGCTTTTCTGCATTTGTTTGCTGTGTTTTTATGACCTAATACATGGTCAATCTTTGTGAATGTACCATGTGCTGCTGAAAAGAAGGTGTATTCCTTTTTGTCCCTATTTGTTTTTCTCCATATATCTATTAGCTCTTAATTTTTCTAAGATTTCATTCACATTTTTACCTCTTATTTATTTTTTGATTTATCTAAATTTGATAGTGGTACGTTCATGTCTCCCACTAGTATAGTTTTACTATCTATTTCCTCCTTCAATTTCACTAGTTTCTCCTTTAGAAATTTGGATGCTATACCATTTGGTGCATACATGTTGATTAGTGATATTCATACATGTTGATTAGTGATATTTCCTCATTGTCTATTCTGCCTTTTATCAGGAAGTATTTACCTTCCCTATCCCTTTTAATCAGATCTATTTTTACTTTGACTTTGTCAGCTATCATGATTGGAACTCCTGCCTTCTTTCCATCAGTTGAGTTCCAATAGGTTTTACTCAACCTTTCATTCTAACCTTGTGAGTGTCTACGTGCCTCAGGTGTATTTCTTGTAGAGAATATATGGTAGGATTTTGGATTCTAATCTACTCTCCTATTTGTTTTTGTTCTTTGGGTGAGTTCATCCCATTCACGTTCAATGTTATGATTGTCACTTGTGTATTCCCCAGAATTTTGATATCCTCTCCTAGTTCTGTCCTTTCTTCTTTTGCTATATCCTTTTAAACCAGTGGTTTACGTTTAATCAATCTCCCTAATCCCCTCCTTTAATATGCTTCCCTTTCTGGTCCCTCCCTTTTTGTTCCCTTCTTGTTTTTTTTTTTTTTGGTTCTGTTAAGTTTTAGGTTCTGTTTAAGTTCCCTCCCCCCTCTCTTTCCCTCCCTTTTTGTACTCCCTGACCCCTACCTATCCCCCTTTGTTTTCCCTTCTCACTTTCCCTATAGGATAAGATAGAATTCAAGACCCCAATGGATTTAGATGCTCTTCCCTCTCAGAATTGATTTCACTGAGAGTAAGGTTTAAATATTACCTATTAGCACTCCAATGCAGCTGAGGAAGTCTCCAGGTGTAATGAATGACCTTTCGTGCCACTGGACCCAGGCTTCCAACGCTGAGAGAGTGGGACTGTCTCTGTGCATCGACTTTTCCACTTAAATCTCCTTCACGCACAAGTGTCTTTGTGCACACTCATCTATCATAGATGAAAACGCACAAAGACAATCGTCATCCTCGGTTACCAAGAGACTACTACCATCAAGCATCTGTATCTTCTTTCACACTGTTTGCCATCACAGACTTTATATTCTAATCAAGCAGGGCTATTAGGTGTTCCCTAAACTTTCCTACCTCAATATCCATATATTCTTCCAAATTGTTCTCCATATCTGGAATACCTTCCAAGGGTTCACCTCAGATGCTCTAAAATTCTCAGGCTCAGCTCAGTGATAGCTTCTCTTTGAACATTTTCCTGATTGCCTAATCATTAGAGCTTTTTCCTTCTTCAAATTTCTGTCTTTGTGGAGTTGTTTCTATCACATCTTATTCTTGGTGATTCCATTTAGGATTTTCTTGACAAAGATACTGGAGAGGTTTGCCGTGTCCTTTTCCAGCTTGTTTTACAGATGAGGAAAGGAAAATGGGGTGAGGTGATATGTCCAAAGTCACACAGCTGCTAAATGTCTGAGATCAGATTTAAACTCATAAAGATGAGTCTTCCTAACTTCAGGCTCTACACTTTATCTACTGTGCCACCTAGCTGCCTCTTTCTTCAGATTACTTTTCTTTTACTTACTTACTTGCTATAGGTTGCCTGTCTCCAGTAACCTGTAAGTTCCACGAAGGTGGAAATGATTCCATTTTTGTCATCATATACTCTGGATCTATTGCACATAGTAGGTGCTTACTTAAATGTTGCAATGAAATAAAATGGATTGATTGAAGCAATTTAATTGGCCTATTTCAAAATGGTCATGATTTGCTATAATGAAAACAATTCCTCAGAGGCAGAAGAGAAGTCTTCCAAGAGAAGATTTAACCTCAGAGTCAGAAAGACCTGCCTCTGACACATAATGGCTGGGAGATCCTGAGAGTGTGAGTTAACATTTCAGTGCCTAAGCCTACTCCCTAGGACTATAAATTGCAGAGAAGGTGTAGACCTGCATCTGTAGAGGTAGTCTCCTCACCAGGGAGTTAACTATATGAAAGAAATCACAGACCTAGCTTCTAATACTACTGCTATTAATAAGAGTAAGGGTTATTACTATTTGTATTGTGTCCCACTGGTTTTTGCCATTGCAATGGATTTTTTGAATAATAAAAATAAGGAAATTAAAAAAAAACAAAGAAAGAAAGAATGGCTCCCCACTGGTCTGTGAGCTCTCTGCTGCAGGGTGTCTGATTAAAATATACCACCCAGAAAGTGTGATGTTTATGAATCACTTAGCATAATACTGTTCTCCACCAGCCCTCGTTAACACATGGGTGGCTTTGGCTGAATTGAATGTTTACAAGCAAAGAGCTTCAGCCCCAGCACTGAAAGATGGAAATGCAGGGGACTCAGTGAACCAGGCGACATCATTTATTTATATTTTCCCCCTCATTGTTAAAGAGTATTTAGCGAGCATATTTTCTGAAGGGCATTCTCCTCACCAGAAGCCCCTGCTGGTGATTTAATTAGACCTGCATAAACGCCGAATGAATGGGATTGGGCAAGAATAGGCCTCCCTGATTTGTACATGTGGAAATAAATGCCTTGTTCTGTTCTAATTGAATAGATTGAACACAGACTGTATTTGTACTTGTCCTGGAGCCACTTTCATGGAAGCAATAAATTGGAAATGTTATCTGGCTGATATGCCAGTTTTTCTGAGACAATCACTCTGCCTCAGGGCTGGAGGGGGGGGGGGGGGGAGAAGGGGCTGGATCTAGAAGCGACTCAGTTTATAGAGGCTCTGGCTCCTGCATTAGATTCAGGTTCATTCCAAAGAAAGACTCTCAGCTCACTAGACCTTGGAAGAACCAAACTGATATTTCTATAGGACTTTCTGTGAATTCTCTCATTGGAACGGGGACCTCAGAGGTAGGCAGAATAAGAGGAGTCATTCCCATTTTACAGATAAAGCAGTTGAAACTCAGGGAGGAAAAAGTGCCTTGTCACCCAGGTGATAAGTCAGGAAGAAATGACTCAAACCTTTGTCTTTTGACTCCGACATCTAGTTCTGGGTAAAAGCAGTGCCTAAATTTAAGCCAACAACTTTATCATCATCATATGTATATACACTAATATTTAGATATATCTATATTCATTTGTCTATATATCACTTTAAAGTTTGCAAAACTCTTTACAAATATTGTGTCATTTGATCTTCACTCAATTCTGGGAGGTAGGTATTACTGTTATCCCCATTTTACAGATGAGGAAATTGGGGCAAATAGAAATTAAGTGGCTTTCCCAGACTTACCCAGCTAATAAATGTGTCTGAGACAGGATCTGAACAAAAGTCTTCCTGACTTCAAGTCCAATTCTACAGTGCCATCTCTCTAGAGATGTGTAACCATTTAAATATTGAACTGAGTTTTTAATTTTTCTTCCAAATGTGTACCATGGTGTAGACGTAGCTATTTAAAATAAAACACATGAAGCATATATTGACCTTTCCAGTTTTGTGAGATGATTTTTGGAGAACAACCTCCCATGACTCTGAACTGCTATCATTACTACACAAGCCATGAATCTTTTGTATGGATAGGAGGGAGGCCATGGGGTCCTGAGAAGGTTCTGAGACATGGTTTCTAGGAATTCTCACAAAATAGGCATTAAATAAAGGGTCTTTGGATTGAGTTGTACCGAAACCTGCTCCCTGCACTTGTCAGGGAGGGCTTACTTTTAAGAGGGTTGGAAAAGCCATTGTACTTGAAGTCTAAAGGCATCCTTTCAGATATTGACTTAGATATTTACTAGTTCTGTAGTGTTGAGGAAATTCCTTTACTTCTCTGAGCCTTCTCTGTTCCCTCCTATGTTCAATGGAGATATCCATATTTATAGCCCCTCCTCTGTGGTAGTGCTGCAAGAAAAATACTTTATGAGTCTGAAAGTGATGCTAGGAATGTGAACTGTGGTTACTGTTGTTAAGTCATCACTAAGTGGCCTCTCTGATGGACAAACAGTACAAGTCCAAGCTTTTTGGGTCTTGCAAAGAATTAAGATCATTAGCCATTTAAATAGATAATCATTTCTTTGCCTTGTCTTAGAGAGGAGACAGTGATGAGTGATAAGCAGGGTAAGCCATGATGGTGTCCAAAAGTTACTCATTGACCCTGCCAGGTTCTTCTCATTTAGGTGGGGAATCAATCATACTTCTCAGCCATGGGATCTAGGCAGGCAGCTAAAATGTCAACATGAGAGAATCCTTCCCATGGAAAACAACATGGGGTTATAGAAGCCTAGGCTAGAAGCTATGTATGAAAGTCTATATTAAAAGACTCAGTGATTATATACTTAATCTGATGCAGGAATTCCTTCTAAAGCATACCTGACTAATGCTAGTCAGCATTACCTTAAATACTTCTAATGGTGGAGAACAGACTATTATATAAAACTAATCATTCCAAATTATATTTGGCGAAATTTCAAGAAAACATGACTCGTCCTCATTTTAATGAGAGTATATAAAGAGGAGAATTTATTCAATTGTTCTCTACCTTCGGATATCTATGCATGAAATGGGAACCATATGATTCCTACCCCTAAATGCTTTCCAAGGTTTCTATTTAGATCAATTAGACCATGCCCCAGAATTTACTCTGAAATTCATTTGGGCAATAGAAAATGTAACATTCTGATAATTGACTACCTTGGTAAAGCTGGGAAAGTTAGAACTCCTCTTCCATATCCCTGGTATTCTTTGGTCAGGCTGCAGTGGAGGCCAACATTGTTTATTGATGATAAAGTAGTGTAATGATGACTTCACTGATATTTCTTTAATGTTTAATGATTTTAAAAGTACTTACTCCATTATAACATTTTGAGTTTGTAAAAGAAGTAGTAATAAATCCATTTTACAGATGATGATGCTCAAGTTGAGAGAAATAAAGGAATGGAACCCTGTCAAAAACAAATCTCTGAAAATACAAATTGCAAAGAGAATGAAAAGGGGGAGGCATATAATAAAACATATGTAGCCAGATGAGGGGCTCCCTGATGAGTTAGATTTATTTAAAGCTAGATATAGATGATGGAAGCAAGATCAGGTAACTTAGGATGAATGTAAAAGAGTAATATAGTCAGGTAAGAGCTTTGTAAGAAACATAAAATGCCCCAAAAGAATTGAAGCTTGTGTTGCATTCTAATTATGACTGAAAGGTCTTTTTAGAAGTCATATTTAGATTTATACCAGCAATGCAAGGATGGTTGACTATTAGGAAAACCATCTACATGATTGACCATATCAACAAGCAAACCAACACAAATCACATGATTATCTCAATAGATACAGAAAAAGCCTTTGACAAAATACAACACTCATTCCTATTGAAAACGCCAGAAAGTATAGGAATAGAAGGGCCTCTCCTAAGAATAATAAACAGTATATATCTAAAACCATCATCAAACATCATCTGCAAAGGGATAAACTAGGAACCTTCCCAATAAGTTCAGAAGTGAAATAAGGATGCCCATTATCACCTCTATTATTTAACATTGTACTAGAAACACTAGCAGTAGCAATTAGAGAAGAAAAAGAAATTGAAGGAATTAAAATAGGCAATGAGGAGACCAAAGATATCCCTCTTTGCAGATGATATGATGGTCTACTTAAAGAATCCTAGAGAATCAACTAAAAAGCTAGTTGAAATAATCAACAAATTTAGCTAAGTTGCAGGATACAAAATAAACCTGCATAAGTCATCAGAATTTCTATATATTTCCAACACCTCTCAGCAGCAAGAAATAGAAAGAGTAATTCCATTTAAAATCATCCTAGACAATATAAAATACTTAGGAATCTATCTGCCAAGACAAACACAGGAACTATTTGAAAACAACTACAAAATACTTTCCACACAATTAAAACTAGATCTAAATAATTAGAAAAACATTAATTGCTCATGGGTAGGATGAGCTAAGATAATAAAAATGACAATCCTCCCCAAACTAATGTACTTATTTAGTGCCATCTAACCCATCAAACTACCAAGAAACTTTTTTACTGAATTAGAAAAAAAAATTTCATTTGGAAGAACAAAGATCAAGAATATGAAAATAATGAAAAAAAAATGTGAAGGAAGGTGGACTAGCAGTACCAATTCTCAAAATGTACTATAAAGCAGTGGTCATCAAAACAATATAGTACTGGCTAAGAGACAGGAGGGAGGATCAGTGGATTAGGTTTGGGATAAGTGACCTCAGCAAGACAGTCTATGATAACCCAAATATCCCAGCTTTGGGGACAAAAATCCACTATTTGACAAAAACTTCTGGGAAAATTGGAAACAATATTGGAGAGATTAGGTTTAGATCAACATCTAGACCAAGATAAACTCAGAAAGGGTGAATGACTTGAATATAAAAAAGGAAACTATAAGTAAATTAGCTGAAAACAGAGTAGTATACTTGTCTGATCTTTGGGAAAGGAAAAATTTTTAAGCCCAAGCCAGAGTTAGAAAAAATTACAAAATATAAAATAAATAATTCTGATTACATTAAATTAAAAAGGTTTTGTACAAACAAAACCAAGGCAACCAAAATTAGAAGGGAAGCAACAAATTCGGGGAAAAAAAACACTATCCTCATTCAGAGGAAAAAACATGGGAGTAGAAAAACAGAAGAAAAACAACTGCTTGATCACATGGGTTAATGGCTATATGTAAACTCTAAATCAGGAGTCCCCAAACTATGGCCTTCTGGCCACATGTGACCCCTTGAGGACATTTATCCGGCCCCCATTGTACTTCCAGAAGGGGCACCTCTTTCATGGGTGGTCAGTACTGTATCTGGAGGGACCACAAAGCACAGCTTCACTCACATGCAGTGCTACTTCTGGTGACATAATCCTTTGGGTGGCACCTTGTTCTGACAAGGCACCATGCACAATGGAAGATATCAGCATGCTGAGCAGTGATCTGGGGGAGGGGATTCCGCTCTGTGTATACTGTTGCCCAATACAGCGGTGGCAGTGATGGGTCTGTGCAAGGTGTGACAGGCCCATCACAGCCAGCACTGCAGCCTTCACTATCTCAGATAGTGGTATATAGTGTCACAGGCCCAGCACCACCTCCAGTACTGTATACAGGCATGGGATAGTGGTGATCTGGCCTGTGACATCAACAGTGGGCCTCTACTGTGAGAAACCCACCATTGCCACTGGGTTTCTGGGTAGTAATGTGGGGAGAAACTTTTGGGCAAAGGGAGGTTATGGGGTCATTATGTTGTGCATCTAGGGGAGTATGGTTGCCATTGTACTATGTGGGGAAAGTGAGGCATGTGCTTTTCATATTGTGGTCTATAATTACAGATCCATAAATACTGATCGCAAGAGGACACACACTAGTGCTGTGCCTTCTTTTTTCCTGCTGTGGAATCTGATCACACCCATGCGATCAGATTCCTGTGTGAGTTCACAGATTGCAGTGTGATTCGCACAGGGTAGTTTGAATTGGAAGTGTTGGAGGAACCGGCTCTGTAATTGTGCCAATTCCTGCACCACACCTGTGTGAGCCTGAAGTAAAAATGGAATTCCACCAATATGACCACTGGTGAGGCTGAAATAATGTGGACTGGGAAGGCTGCATTGATGGACACAGATCAGACTGCACTGATAGTCAGTGCAGTCTGTATGCCTCTGTGTGGGCAAAATTATTTTTGGTATATTGTTTTTGTACGACTGTATATATATGTGTGTGTGTATGTATATATATATATATATATATATATATATATATACATATGTGTGTGTGTGTGTGTGTGTGTATTTTACTAATGGCAATTTGGAATCACTAGGAAACAATGACGTCAAGAAAGAGAAAAATTGAGTCGGAGTTTAGGATATTCAAAGAACAGTGGAATTTTTCATGCAGTACAAGGAAAGGGCTGTGTGTTTGATATGCCAGAATATAGTGTCTGTGTTCAAAGAATACAATTTGCATCAAGACTATCAAATTCAACATAAAGATAAATATGATTGTTTGGTCAGAGATGTGAGAAAAGATAAAATATTAAAACTGAAAAAAACATTGACAACTCAGCAAAGTACTTTTGTGAAGCAGAAGCAGCTAAATATTTCATCACTGTGAGCAAGTTTTCAAGTTGCTAAGCTAATGGCGTGCACTGGCAGACCATTCGTGGAGGGAGAATTTGTTAAAGATTGCCTTCTTTCTGTTGCCAAAGAGATGTGTCCAGAAAAGGCAGACTTATTTAGTACTGTTAGTCTTTCAAGATCTACAATTACACAAAGGATTGAAGAAATGGGAGACAATTTACATCAGCATTTGCAAAATTCTGCAAGAAAACTTTCCTATTTTTCCTTGGCACCTGACAAGAGCAATGATGTTCGTGATTCTGCACAACTTCTAATTTTTATTCCTGGGACAAATGACAATTTCAAAGTCACAGAGAGCTTGCTGAATTTCAAATCATCAAAGGAACAACTATAGGAGAGAATATCTATGAAACAGTTTCCCAAACTGTGAAGGATTTGGAGCTGGCCTGGGTTAAATTAGCCAGTGTACTGATGGTGCTCCTAGCATGGTGGGGTCTAAGAAAGGAGTAATTGCTCGCATTAACCAAGAGATGGACAAATGTAACCATTCTCATCCAATAGCTATACACTGCCTCATCCACCAACAAGCTCTGCTATGTAGTAAATCACTGATGTGGGACTCTATCATGAAAATTTTGGTATCTTGTGTTAACTTCATTAGAGCTAATGCACTAAACCACCAACAATTTCAGGAATTTCTGTCTGAGCTAAATGTTGCCTATGAAGATGTTCTGTACCACACAGAAATCTGTTGACTGAGTCAAGAGAGAGTTTTGAGACATTTCTATGACTTACTTCCACAGATTACAGCTTTTATGCTTTCAAAAAACAAAGAAGTACCAGAGTTCAATGATGCAGAATGGAAATGGTGCCTCACCTTTCTGATAGATGTAATAGAGCTACTCAATAGTTTCAATGTTCATCTTTAATGAAAAGGGAAGCTCATCTGTGATATGCAATCACATGTGAAAGCATTTGAAGTAAAATTAGGCCTCCTTATCAAACAAGTGAAGGAAGAAAATTTCTGCCATCTCCCCTTAACTCAAAGTCTGTTAGCGGAAAAACCCTTGATTGCATTCCCAAAAGAAACATGTGTGGATTCAATAAAAAAGTTGCAAAAGGAGTTCCAATTCAGATTTAAATAGCTTCATCTACATGAACAGGACATATAGCTTCTCCATAACGCATTTTCTATTGACATTGAAAATGTAGATACAATTTACCAAATGGAACAGGCTGAACTGCAGAATTGTGATTCTTTGAAAGATACATTCAAGTCAAGCAGCTTTCTTAATTTCTATGCATCTCTCCCCTCTGAGACATATCCTAATCTCAGGAACGATGCACTCAAAATGGCAACAATCATTGGCAGCACTTATGTCTGTGAACAGACTTTTTCCAGAATGAAACATCTGAAATCTCCAACTAGATCTAGACTAATTGATGCACTCTTGCATCACTTGTTATGGCTATCAATGACAAATATGGAACCAGATATTGACCATCTCATAAGCCAAAAGCAGGTCCATAATTCCCATTGAAATACTGGTCAGTTTATTGATTTAAATTTACTTCTTCTTTATTTTAAATATTGTATTTGTTCCCTTTTTTTTTTACTTTAAAATAAGATATGTGCAGTGTGCATAGGGATTTGTTCATAGGTTTTGTTGTTTTTTTTTATTTTTGTAGTCTGGCCCTCCAGGGGTCTGAGAGACAGTGAATTGGCCCCCTGTGTAAAAAGTTTGGGGACCCTTGCTCTAAATAATCATCTTGGTGCAAACATCAACAACATGGAAATAGGTTTTGATCTAGAACATGTAAAACCCAGTGGAATTGTGCATCAGCTACAGAAGTGGTGGGGGGAGGGGATGGAAACACTATGATTCTTCTATCCAAGGAAAAATGCTCTAAATTGAATAATTAAATAAAATTTAAAAAAAAATAAAAGGCATATTTAGGCCACTAGAAGATCAAAGGATAGGACCACTGCTCAGCCTAGATGGCCAGTAGATAATGAATTACAGGGAAAAGGCATTTTGACTATTTTCTCTACCAAGAAAAACAATTTTCAGCCTGGAAGGGATAAAACAAAATTGTCTAAAAATAATGAAATTTTAATAAACACAAAATTATTATAAGAAAACACATAAAGGCCTCTCAAAGTGTTAATGTCCCAAGGGTCAAGGAAACCATATCCCACGGTACTGAATGACATTAAAACCTTAATGATGTGATTGCCAAATTGTGGTGAAATGAAATAGCATAGCATGATTTCAGAAAGGCTAAATGTTCCCCTAATTTTTAAAGAGAGGGAAAAAACTAGATTCTCTAAGTTTTATGTTGGCACACTTATTTTTGATTCCTTGCAAATATCTAATGTCTAATATTTAAAGGGAGGTTTGTGAGTTCCTTGAAAGGGAAACAATCACTAAGAACTAGCATGGGTTCATTAGGAACAGGCCATGAATACTTATCTCTCTCCCTTTTTTTGTTAGGATAGAAAAACTGGTAGCTCAGGGATTAAATAAATGAAGTAATTGTTCTGTTTTGGTTGTTACACTTTAGGAAGAATATTGACAAGTTGGAGTGTATCCAGAGAAACAAAATTAGAATGTTAAGCCATGTCAAATCAACAAACATTTAGTAAGTATTTACCATGTACCAGGTACTGTATTAAACAATAGGGTACAAAGAAACATGAAAAAGAAAATAAGATGGTAAGATAACTTGGAGCTTTGAGTACTGGTTAAAGGAATTGGGAACATTTCATCTTAATAAAATTAGATTAAATAAGAAGGGATTTTTTATGTGGAAGAAGAATTAGATTTGTCTTGCTTGACCACTAAGAATAGAATTAGAAATAGGTAAAAGTTGCACATTTCTGCTCAGTGGGGTGGGGTGAGAGAGTGCAGAAATCTTCCAAACAATTGGAGTTATTTGAAAGTGAAATAATTTGATTTGTCTGAAAGATTCTCTTCAACCCTTCCATTTCTTTCTCATTCAGTAGGATGCTCACTAATACTTCATAGTCATCCTCTAAATTACAGTTTGTTTAGCATAATCTTGGATTTCTGACAAAATTTGAAAATGTAAAAAATGAAAAGTAAAGTTTTATGAGTTCTTACAAAGTCTTACAAAGGAAATCATGATTCCTATGAGTAGAAATCTTCAACCAAAGGTACAGTGAGCATTTATTGTGATGTTTTAGAGGGGATTCCTATTCACTTTAGGTTAAATTAGGCGACAACTTAAATATCATTCAACTCTTACATTCTGTGGCTTTCCTGAAGTCACATGACTAAGAAATGCCTTTAACTCCAGCTCACAGGATCAAAGTATTTAAAAGATAGTCAAAAATGATTCTTTGGCAACATGGACGGAAGCCTCTAGTGTAGTGCTCCAGGGATTTGTCCTTGGCCTCTTCTACTCAATATTTTTACAAATCACTTGGATGAAAGCATAGAGGGAGTGCTGATTGAATTTACAATTGACAGAAAGCTAGGAGAGATAGCTAATACATTGTATAAGAGTCAGTATCCATAAATCTGTTAACAGGCTCAGACAATGTTCTGAATCTAAGAAATTGAGAGATGAATCTGTGATCTATTCAATGTGAGTACTCTTTTCATAGCATATCCCCACCATCTCATTTGGTGATTCTTGCTCATGTCCTTAAATAAATTCTTCACAGGGGGGTTTGTTTAAAGATTGAAGGACCTTCCTCTTTTCCTCTTGACACTATATGGATTTGAACAAAGAATATGAACTGTCCATTCATTTGTTTTGTGACATGACCAACCTATGATCTTTTGTGGTCATATTTTTTAATAATATTCTCCCATGTCATTCTTTGTTGGCAACATTTTGCAACCTGCTCATTAATAACTTGCAATTTTAATTATTCAGAGTCTTTCATATTCCTTGAATCTTGGTTGTGCAGAATTACTAGAAGAATATTGGCTTTAAAAATACAGACTTTGGTTTCAAGGAGGAACTTAGAGTCAATAAAACTACTGGGCACTTTACCAAATGTAATCCACATAGATCACCTATTTAATTCTGGATCTAACTGTCCATCCATACTGTGTGTCCAAGACACACATAGTGATGACTTAGTACTATGGGCTATTCACCCAACTGCTTATCAAAGTCTGGATAATAGACATTCTTCTTCCATGTGTATCTCCCCTCCTCTATGAGTAGTTAATTTGAACTCTTTTGAGAAATGATATCTAATTGGGAAACTACGGTTTGGGGCCTTAATATAACAGGAATATCATCTGCTAACAAATGTCTTTTTATATCTTTCAAGGAATCTTATGTAATAACATCTATATGAGAGGGCAACTTGTTGGAGCAATGCCTTTAATGTGACCTTTTGTTCTACTAAATCTAATGCTTTTTAATAGTCAATGAACAAAAATTACACAGTAGGATATTTCATTCTGTGCACCATTTATTCAGTTATCTGACTCAAAGGTATGATCTACTTTTGAATATGATTTCTGAAATCTGTCTATTCACCCCTTGTACCTTCATCAAGGATGCCTTTAATATGTGTACACACTATTTTCATATTTGTAAGGGGTAGGAAAGCAGGCATAATTTTTGATATTTTCAAATCACTTTTTTTACAGTAATGATGCCATTTGTGATTTTTTAAATAAGCAATTGGCATCCTACTCACTTTTACATAGTTTTAGAATAAATTCATCCAAAGCCTAAAAATTCTATTGCTACAATGGACTTCCTTTTAACATACTTAGTCTAGTTCAACTGCTCTCATCTGTTTTCTTGAGTAGCATTTTATTTTTTTGCATAGCATATTTAAGAGCATGATGTTAAAGTCTAAGTGTGGTTGTAACTCTGTTTAGTGATGAGAAAAACAAAGCAAAATCCTACACACTTATTATCAGAAGCTTGACAGATTTATTCCCATTTGCAATAGGATAAATATCTATAAGGGTTCTTCCATTCCTGAAGCTCTTCACACACCTCTACTACATGAATTGGGTTTTTTCCCCTTAAAATCAACAAAGTCAGAACTTGAAGGAGTGGAGGGGATTTGAAGGAAGAATAAGGATATAAAATGTGCTTCCATTGACTTAACTTTCTGGCAGATGCTGGTGCTGAGAGTGGCTCCTTGGAAACCTAAAGTATAAAAGGTCCTATAATGTAGGTCAAGTTCCTTCAGAATTGATGGTTATCTGGTGATACTCTGAATTACCACATTGTTTATTTTTGAAGACTGGTTCCCATGTGGAGATGGGAAGAGTGAGGAGGAAAATGTACCAAAGATAAGTGCTAACAGATCCTTTTTTTACTTCCTTTTTACTTCATGGCTAAATAGCTTTTGTTAATGGCTCAATGTCTTGGAGTGCCTCATTTCTTTTCAGTATTGAACCTGAACTAACAGATTGCCAGAGTTAGATTTAATACCATCATTCCTCTATTTTATTCCTTTTAGTTTCCTCATTAAATGCTTTCTGGTTTCTGTGGCTTAATTGGAGAACTGGACAACCATTTTATAAATGTGTTTGCCCTTCTAATATATCTTGTTTTATTAAATGATGCCCTTTATAAACTCCAATCATTTTCCTCCAATTAGATTTTGTAAATCAATTTATATTCTAAATCAGGGTTGTTTTGGAGTATCAAAACCTAGCAAAGCATTCAACTATTTATTCTACAAGGTTATTTCCATCCTTTTTTAATCTCTTCATTATGGAGACTTGTTATACAGTGGTTTGACTTTTAAATAAACTAATAATAGTCTGTATTGATATCTGTCCTTTTATCCATTTCCTGCTTTTTAATATTCAGTGGCTAGTTTAGTTAGCTCATAATTAAGTTGCCTCAATTGCACATGATATCTTCTTATTTTTATTGGATATTTACTCATAGGTCAGTGTTATAACTAAATAGAAAACATATATGGAAATAACTCTCACATCAGTGACTATTGCTCCCTGATTAGAATTAGTTTCATTTTTATGCCATTACTTGGTGCTTACAATATTCCATCTCTTATCCTGATAAAAGTATTTATGATATTTAGGCATAGATTTTTCATATCTTTAATTTCTTCTTTTTGAATCATGTTCATGAATAAATTTTTGTTGTGTTCTACATGGCCACCTTTGCATTAAAATTGGATATTATTAGATATGCTAATTCAATTTAGAGAGTTTTATAAATTTTGTAGTATTTCCTTATGTCCATGTATCCAATATTGGCATATAAGTTATAATATTCTTTGTGGAATTATTTTGGCAAATGTAAACATTTCCATACAAGGTGACCAGCAAAATATGGAGTATTTATTCTTGTTGTTTTGGGATACCTAATAAAAGCAAATCCACCAGTAGCCTTATTTCCTTCTCCAAGAAAATATTATAGCTAGTTATACTATTTCTATTTAACTATAACTTTCCTTTGTCTACTTGGGTTCATGGAAAGTGAAATGTCAATAAAATATTGTTATGATTTATTTTCTTGAGTAGTGTGTCAACTTGTTGGTCACTGGATCAATCTTACATTTAAAGTATCTTCAGGTGTTAATACTGACAGTGAAGAAAGTAAAAGAAGTTTGGCACTCTTTATTCTCTTTTCTGTCTATCTGTTATCCCTGAAAAAGCAGAAGGAGTTTACTTTTGGCTGGAGACCACTATAAAATGTTCATTTTGTGGGTTGTTATGGACAAAGATTCTTAATCAAGTGGTCATGTTTCTGGTGATGAATTGGCCTCACCCTACTTTGGAGAGCTGATCCTCATAAAATACCTTTGTTTCTAAAATATTGCTCAAAATCTTTCTTGCATGGTAGAACCTCCAGAGCTTAAAATATATTGGTTTAGCCTTCAAGGACACAAATAAATGAAATTTAATGGTGATAAAAATAAAATTTGATACATAGGTTAAACATTTTTTAAAAATAAAAAGGGACTTAAAATTGTTGTTTGAGACCTCCCTTGTTTGAGACCTCATTACTCCTTCTTTGAGTTATTATATTAGTTTTATAACTGCTGCTTTCCCTGTCTCCAATTTCTTTTAACAGCATCTAATTCAATTCCTCTCACATCTGCTACCAGGTTAATCCTCCTACAATCACATCTCTGAACAAAACCATTCAGTGGCTTTCCCTTGACTATAGGGTCCCAAACGCAAAGCTTTCTATGCTATGACCCAGTAAAGTGGCACAGTGGACAAAATAGTGGACTTGGAGTCAGGAACACCTAACATCAAATCCAGCCTCAGATATTTCCTAGCTGTTTGACCCTGGGCAAGTCACCTTACTCTGATTTACCTTTGTTTCCTCCATATTAAAATGGGGATAATAATGTATCTATATCCCAGGACTTTTATGATGATCAAGTGAAATAATATTGGTCAAGGGAGAGTGCCTGGCATGTAATCAGCTCTATATAAATCCTTATTTTCTTATCCCTTTCTCTTCTTGACCTAGGATTCAACCATTCCTTTGTATATACCTTGCCCATGGGGATGTCCCAATGGATGGAATGAAAATGACTGGCCTGGGTCCTGTGGTGCTCAGCCTGCTAAAGTCCCCAGAAAGACACATGAATCAAAATACTGGGCTTAACACCTGAAAGCACATGGCCACAGAGTACTCCTCCCTTCTCTAAATATACAGGGAAGCCTGGGCATGATGCCAAGACCTCACCTTAGTATTCTGAGAAACTTGGCATCCCTGGGGTACTGGACCTGGCCCTCCTGTTCCAGTTCTATACCATGAATCCAAACTGAAGTGTAGAACTGTCCTTCAAACTCAACCCCAAGGCCAGAACTCTGGAACAGGGGTTCAAACAGCAGAAAGAGGCTTTGACGGTCTGTGAACACTTCTACTGCTACTTTCTCATCACAACCATCTTAGCCCAGATACATTGGATCTTTGCCCCATTCCTTCAACACACTCCAGGTTTTCTCACCTGACCTAACTGAGCCCCAGGTTGCTAATTTCCAGGATGAGAGCCCGTTGTTATGCCATCCCTGGTGTTTCCTACTCAGGAGACCCTGACAGGCAGAGGGATTTTGCTGCCTACCTGTTTGTTTGCTATATAATTGGCTGCTTTTATTGTGTTCAACATGCTCTGAGCATGTGGCTGTGAGATGGTTTCAGCAAATAAGTAACAGTCCAATCTTAACCTAACCCTACACCAGGCAGCAACTCTCCAATAATATTCACCTAATACCTCCCTCTGGGGACCTCAAAAGCACTTAGATGACATTATCTCTATAAATCCTTATATTCTTCCTGTGCCAAAGAGAGAGGAGAATGATCTACTCAGTCCAATTTTCACCTAGGAAAGAGGAAAATCAGAGCTTGAGAAATATGGACATTGTCATTTGGTTCAGAGTAATTTATTTGGAGTCTTGTCTTTAGCCAAAGGACTGGATCAAATGTCCTAGAGGAGAGGTGTAAAACATGCAGCTGAACCAGATTAAAGTGTAATTGGGAAATAGCTAACATAATAAATAACAATACAATAGAACAAATAATGTTAATATGTGGTTTTCTAAGCCAATATGCAGCTAATAGGGACCCTTATATATGGTTTAATGGACCTGTTTCTATTTTAGTTTGCTCCCCCAGCACTAAAAATATTCTGGACCCTAACCACTCACACAATTTTAATTCAGACTTAGCAGTTCTGTCATCTACTCCATATCTCTTCATTTTGCTTATTAGCACAGCATGAGAAACTTTATTGATTTTTTTAAATCTTTTGGTAGGTTTGGGGATGGAGGAAGGAAATATTTATTAAGTGACTATTATGTGCCAGGCACTGTGCTAAGCACTTTACCAATATTATATTATTGAGACAAAAGTGTGGAGGAAAGGGCCAAGGTTTCCAAGAAATACCCCCATGAATTTCTAACAAGTTTTATAAAAATCATTACCTAAAAAAATGTATTCTGCATCCTTACTTCCTGAACAGAAAAAAAATATTTTTTCAGGCTTGCCTATCTATAAACTGTTTGTGACACATATGCTAAAAGAATCATCCTGTGGCATACATCTGACACTTCCACACAGCATGCATGAATAAAAGAGTGATGAATTTGGAACTGAAAAAGTTGGTCATGGCCCTTGTCACTTGGAAAATTTCTGAGTTATTTTTCCTCTCTGGACCTCAATTCCCTTTCCCTTTTCCATAAAATAAGGGAATTATAGGCAGCTAAGTGGCTCAGTTAATAAGAGAGTCAGGCCTGGAATTATCCTGGGTTCAAATTTGACCTCACATACTTCCTAGCTGCATGAACCTGGGTAAGTCACTTAACCCCAGTTCCCTAACCCTTACCACTCTTCTGCCTTGGAACTGATACTTAGTATTCATTTTAAGACAGAAGATAAGGGTTAAAAAATAAAACAAGAGGGAATCCAACAAGATGCTAGACCTAAATCTGAGACTAAAATAAGCACAGAATCTTAGATCCAAAGAATCTTAGTAATATAGTAGCCCAGGATTATAGAAAGTTAGAATCATAAAATTTTAAAATAATAAAATCTTAGTGTTGAAGAAATCTCAGAGTTCATCTAATCTAATGCCTGTTCAGAGAATTAATCCCTTCTTGGATGGCTCTAACAAGTGGCCAACCAGCCTCTGCTTTAAAATCTTCAGTATAGGGAGCTCACTTCATTCTCCCAGCAGCCCCCAAAGAGGAATTTTACTTCTTCTGGTCCACAGTACCAGTTTCTGGTTTGCTTTGCTGTCTTTCCCTCCCCCCTTTCCCCCCCCCCTGCATTGGCTGCATTTTCTTTAAATCTAATTCTTCATCTTGACTCAAGGGCTGACATTTTTGTGTCTGAGATTCAAATAATTTTCAAAAATTCCGATACGCACGAGGCACAAAGGATTAGACACTCCGGAGTTTTGATATCTGGCTCTCATGCCTGCTTCAGCATCTCCTGCTGACCCCTTGCAAAGGCATTGAAGAGAAGAACATGTTGTTGATTCCTAAATGCCTTCTTGATATGTAAATTGAAAAAGTGGACACAATTTACCATAATCTTACTCTGATTGAAAGTATTTTCTTTACTGGCAAATCATTCTGCCCATCAAGGCAAAATCATCCATCTAGTGTTTGTGTGTGTGTGTGTGTGTGTGTGTGTGTGTGTGTGTGTGTGTCTTCCTTTGAAGTAGCATACTAGGTAATTCAGTCTTAAGTTGGTATTTGGGAACAGGAGAATCTCAAAAAGGAAAACAGCCAAAGAAGCTAAAGAAGACTTTAGCATCAATGCCTGTAAACTTTTGAGGAGAATTAGTATGTGAAGAGAGTTTAGAAAAGTTGAAGGAGAAGAATGCTACTTTAACCCTACACCAAGCCATTATGTATTTTGTTTTTGCTTAATACTCACCCCATTAACAACACACACACACACACACACACACACACACACACACACACACAACCTTAGATCTTGGGTGACTGGTGGGAGAATAAATGGAAGCACTGTCAGATTTTATATTCTTGGGCTCAAAAATCATTGTAGACGGTGACTGCAGCCATGAAATTAAAAGGCACTTGCTGTTCATCAGGAAAGCTATGGTAAATCTGGATAGCATACTAAAACACAGAGACATCACCTTGACAATGAAGATCCATATGAACAAAGCTAGGCTTTTTCTGTTAGCAATGTTTGGCTATGAGAGTTGGAGTATAAGCAAAGTTGAGCACCACAGAATCAATACTTTTGAATGATGGTACCATAGAAGAGTTTTGAGAATCCTTAGGACAACAAGATCAGTCAATACTTAAAGAAATTAACTAAGACTAATTACTAGAAGCTGATTTACTAGAAGCTATTTACTGAAGCTGACACTTAAATACTTTGGCCACATAATGAGAAAAAAGGACTTATTGGAAAAGATCCTGATGTTGGGAAAGATTGACAGCAAAAGGAGAAAAAAGGGCAGAGAATGAGATGGATATCATGGAAACAATGAACATGTTCTTGACCAGATTTTGGGAGATAGTGGAGGATATCCAGGCCTGGCATGGTATATATAGGCCAAGAGGTCATGAAGAGTTGTACATGGCTGGCAGAACAACACCAAAAAAAAAAAAATAAACCACCCACTACATTATAGAACCATTGTGTCATAATCAAAGATTTAAAGATGGAAGGATCTAGGGCCTTTCCTCCCCACCCTCTGCTTATTGTATAGAGAAATGAAACTGTTCCCAAGCTGTTGTGACTCACCCAAGGTCACCCTCTATTAAACAGAAAAGCCTGATTTTGAACCATTATGATTCTAAAAATAATAATAAAATTATTTCTATACTGTTTTAAGGTTTGACAATAAATTAATTTTAAAAACACTTATTAAAGCATTTTATATGTGCCAGTTGCTCAGTTATTTTAGTTGTATCCAACTCTTTCTGGCCGCATTTGGGATTTTCTTGGCAAAGATACCTAAATGGTTTTCCATTTTCTTCTCCAGCTCATTTTCCATATAGGGATACTGAAACAAATAGGGTTAAATGACTTGCCTAGAAGTCACACAGCTAGTGTCTGAGGCTGAATTTGAAATCAGATCTTTCTGATTCTAGGACTGGTGACAAACACTGTACTAAGTACTATTGTGAAAGACGTTGTACTAAATGGATAAAAAGAGAAGTAAAAGCATGGTTCTTGTCCTCAAGAAAATTACAGAGTTATTAGATAGAAAGCATACAAGATAAATAAAATGAAAATGGGAAATCATCTCAGAAAGAAGACATTGGGGTGGTGTTGAGATGCAGAAAAAAAGACTTCCTGAGGAAAGTGAGATTTAAACTCAATCTTAAAGGAAGCTAAGAAGCTCAGATGAAGATGAACATTCCATGATATGAGACAGACACTGGAAAGACACAGGGTCAGAAGATGGAATGTCATGTTGAAGGACCAGCAAGAAGGCCACTGTTACTAGAATATAGGATATGTGGAGGGAATCAAGTATAAGACTAGAAATGTAGAATGGGGCCAATGTGTGAAGGTCTTTAAAAGCCAACCAGTGGATTATATATTTGGTCCTGGAAGTAATAGGGAGCCTCTGGAGTTTATTGTTTATGTGGGCAGAGGGTTGATGGCATAGTCAGATCTGAGCTTTGGGAATATTCTTTGCTGTAGAGCAAGAAGAACTGGAATGGAAAGGGACTTGAAGCAGGAAGAATAATAAGAATAAACCACATTCTACACCTTTACTCAATGAGGAGAGCAGTAAGAGAATTTTTATTCCCATTTTATAGTAAAGAAAACTTATCCTTAGAGTCAGAATTAGAAGAATCTAAGTCTGACAGACTCTGTGCTTAGTTTTCAATTTATTATGTCCTACTTTCCTAGGGAACAAAGAGTTAATTCCCATCCTTTGGTTCCATGGGTCACTGGCCAGCACCAGAATTTGTCTTGTATTGGTTCTGTGCCTCAGGACACCACTGGGGCTTTATATTCTGACTAAAGGAGAACAATCCCAGGCCTGAGCAGCTAATCAGTCAGCATTGAACACTTGTTTTTCACTTGATTTCTCCAGTCAGAGTGAATAGGAAAGAGCTGTCATTGTTGCCTATGGAATCAAAGACCCCAAAGGTCCAAGTTTCATTTGAATTTGCAGCTCTAAGGGAGAGGGAGTTAAAGCATAGGGGCACACTATACAGGCAGACTGACAGCTGGAGTGGGAGCTCAATAAAAAGACTTCAAATAAGTCATGGAAATAACAGGGCCCTCTGAAATACAAAAAAAGACAGACTTGGATCCAAAGTGAGATGGAAAGAGCCATGGAAAGAAAATTAGGAGATCGTCGTTCTATCAAAAACTCTAATGTGGATTAGGTTATGTGGACCTGATCAAGTAAACTCAACCTCTCTGATTCTTTCTGTAAAATGAGGGAGCCAGTATGAGTTCCCTTCTAGCTTTGACATCCTGAGTTTAATGTTCTAATCCCTTTAACCTCAAGATTCTATATGATATGTCTAAGAGCCCCTTTTGTCTCTGACATTCTATATTATAACCTTTAAGCCATCTTTAAGTTCTTGCATGCTGCATTCAGTTTGCCTTCTACACTATGTGGTTCTGTGGTTTCTGTCCTAAAATACTTTCCTGAGATTCTGTGTTGCAAGGTACTTCCCAGATAGGACATTTTAGATCAGATGAGTTTTTATAGGAAACACATTCCAATATATTGCTGGTGGAACTGAGAACTGATACAACCAATTCATGGAGGAAATAAAGTAAAAAATGGTACATTTCAAAAGATTTGCATTTGAACTCCCTTATTCTGTTCCCTCAACAGCAGTGGATATTCTTTTTTTTTTTTTGTCATGAATCTCTTAGAGTTGCCCCAGATTCTTGTTTTTGTTGATAGTATTTGTCATTCAGTTGATCATCATACATTATTGTTGGAACTGTGCATAGTATTGTCCTGGTTCTGTTCACTTTCCTTTGCATCACTTCATATAAGTCTTTCCAAGTTGGTTGTTTTGGAGGGATCTTCTTGTTTGTCATTTCTTATGGCTCAATAGTATTCCTTTACAAGCATGTACCACAATTTATTCAATCGTACCCCAACTGATGGACATACCTTCAGTTTCCAGTTCTTTGCCACAACAAAAAGAGCTCCTATACATATTTTTGAATGGGTAGGTTCTTTTCCCTTGTCTTGGATCTCTTTGGGATAGTGCCTAGTGTTGTTATTGCTCAGTCAAAGGGTGCACATAGCTTTATAACCTTTTGGGCATGGTTCCAGATTTGAACCGAGGTGCAAGACTTTCTAGTTATTGATATTATATTCCATCTTACTGACTTAAGCCCAATGTTCTAGCCTGTCAAGTATTATTTTTTAATTCTGATTTTGTCTTCTATACTGTTTGTATCTCAGTTGACCCTGCTAATTTTGTGTCAACTAGAACTTTACTAAAAAATGCCATTGATTATTATCTCCTTTATCTAAATTGCTCAGACATTGACCAAAAGGCTAATGTTTTTGAGTGTTCTTCCTATCTTCCAATGATATTGCAAGATTCCTGAGGCTGAAAATCAGGCCTTCATTTCCTCCTTTATCTCGAGGTTATAAGGATCTGCATACAAGAATTTATAATAGTAGCTGGCATTTATGTCGTGCTTTAAGGTTTGTTGGTCAGTCATTTTATGCTCTGTCTTGGCAAAGATAATGAAATGGTTTCTCATTTCCTTCTCCAGCTCATTTTATAGATGAGACACCTGAGGCAAGCAGAGTTATGTGACTTGTTTAAGATCATACATGGAGGGGTCTCAGGCCAGATTTGAACTCCAGAAAATAAATCTTTCTGACTCCAGGCCTGACATTCTACCCACTGTGCCACCTAACTATCATATTAAGGTTTGCAAAGCACTTTACATATATTATCTCATTTTAGCTTCACATATCCTTGGGAGATAGATGTTGTAATTACCTCCATTTTATAAATGAAGAAATTGAGAATTTAAGTGACTTGCCCAGGGTCACACGACTAGTGTGTCTGAGGCAAGATTTGAACTCAAATTTTTCTGACTACAGATCCATCACTCATACACACTATGCCTCCAAAGTTTGATTCATTTTATTGATTGAAGCACTAAACAAAGAATCTGGAAAATATGTTTTTATGAAGCACTGTTGAAGGAACTTGAGATGTTCTGTCAGGAAAGGAGATATAATAGTAAACATGAAATTGTCTCCAAATATCTCAAAGACTGCCATAGAGAAGAGAAAATAGTCTTCTTATGCGCAGGGACAAAAGTGTTACCACAGGGTAAAACTGAGGGATGGAATTTACCAAAAGACAGATTCGGTTCAGTTTGAGAACTTTCCAGTTGTCAGAGGTGTTACAGAAATGAAACTGGCTGCTTCCTGAGGTAGTGACATCTGGGTCACTAGAAATGTTTAAACAGTAGCTGGATGACAACATGACAAAAACGGGGGTTTATGAAATGAGACAAAATAATGTCTAAAATCCCTTTTAACTCTCAGACAGTACAATTTTTAAGAATGACAGTGGCTTTGTCCAGGAAGTCATCACAAGATATAATTCTCATCTTGAATTTTGGAACAGGCTCAACTGCTTTTGAATAAAACCCAGGTCCTTGAACTCCAAATCCAATGCTTTCCTCACTACACGAGGCTGGCTCTATCTATACATTTCAGATGGAAAAAAAAAATTAGACTCAGCAAAGTAAAGGAATATCCCCAGAGTGATAAAGCTGTTAAATTGGAATCTTGGATTTGAACCCAGCTTGCCCAACTCTGGGCTCTGTGATCTTTCTATTCTACTATGCTGACTGTTGGGAGACACCTTGGACTAGGATTTGGGGTTCCTGAGTTCTTCCCCACATTCATGGAGTCTTTCATACATTCATGCACATACTGACAGACAGTGGCATTCTTACACACATGTCCATACACACAGACACTCTGCTGTCCTACTCATCCAGTAAGCTGTTTAACTTGGATCTCTCTGACCAAGGTAAAATGGATGTGAGTGGAAATTCACAATGAATGGTTTTTAACAGGTCCATTAATTTATCAGGCACTCACTTAAGAGGGTAACAGCATAGTACAGCAAATGGCTTCTTGGGGCACGGGAAATAATGTATTTGTTTTCAGGGAATTGCTATTAGTGGTGTATGGGAAGGTGCTGATGATACGTCATTAGTAGACATTTGGTCAAGTGCCACGGTTGTAAAACAGTAATATTAATGCCCATCTTATTTATGAACACGTTATCCTTTAGTAAGGTCCTGATTTGGCCCATGGGATGGGAAAATGGGTCAGTAACGGCCATAAATCTTACCCATAGCACTGTATTAGTTCTGCAAGGCCTGTCATATTAACTGGCTAGTGACAGAGAAATGTGTCTAAGCTTCCTGTCCTCTTAGCTCTCCCTGTGGGTAAAGGACTGGATAGTTCCCCCTAAATGGCTCTCCCTACCTTGGGATTGCAAACTTTTGGCAAGCAACAAGAGCCCAGGGAGTCCCTTCAGGGAAATCCTGGGCATTAAGACCTGCACAGTGGTATAAATCACTCTTTAATAGGAGGTGATGTGTTGGTGAGCCTGGCTGATTATTATTACTGTTGCTGTTGCTACTGCTATGGGAGTAGTGAGAGAAACAATGATTGCAACAACTCATATCTATATAGCATTTTACTGAGGAGGGCAACTAGGTGATGCAATGTAGAGTGCCAGACCTGGAATCAGGAACCTGAGTTCCAATTTGATCTGAGATACTTACTGGCTTTGTGACCTTGGGCATGTCATTTAATCCTGTTTACCTCAGTTTCCTCACATGTAAAATGAGGAAATGGAAAACCCCTCCAGTATCTTTGTCAAGGAAACTCTAAATGGGGTCATGAAGAGTCAGACACAACTGAAATGAAAGAACAACAACAAAAATGCTGAGGGACCACAATCAACAAATGGTCAAGGAACATGAATAGGCAATTTTAACATGATGAATTCAAAACTATCAATAATCACACAAAAAGTGTTTTAAATTCCTCCTGATTAGAGAAATGCAAATTAAAACAACTCTGATATACCACCTTGTGCCAAGCAGATTGACCAATATGGCAGCAAAGGAAAAATTGCTGGTGGAGTTGTGAATTGACCCAACCATTCTGGAGGGCATTTTGGAGCTATGCCCAAAGAGCTTTAAAAGAATGCCTACCCTTTGATCCAGCCATACCACTTCTGGGTTTGTACCCCAAAGAGATAATAAGGAAAAAGGCTTGTACAAAAATATTTATAGCTGCTCTCTTTGTGGTGGCAAAAAAATTGGAAAATGAGGGGATGCCCTCTGATTGGGGAATGGCTAAACAAATTGTAGTATCTGTTGGTGATGGAATATTATTGTGCTGAAAGGAATAAAAAAATGGAGGAATTCCATGTGAACTGAAAATGCCTCCAGTAATTGATGCAAAGTGAAAGGAGCAGAGCCAGGAGAACTGTACACAGAGACTGACACACTGTGGCACAATCAAATGTAATAGACTACTAGCAGCAATGTAATGAACCAAGACAATCCAGAGGAACTTATAAGAAAGAAAACTATCTACATCCAGAGAAAGAATTGAGGGAGTAGAAACACAGAAGAAAAACATATGATTGATCACGTGGTTTGATGTAGATAGGTTTTGATGCTAAAAGATCACTCTATTGCAAATATGAATAACATGGAAATAGGTTTTGAACAACGAAACACGTATAACCCAGTGGAATTGCTTATTGGCTCTGGGGGGTGGGAGGAGGAGGGGAATAGAAAAAATCATGAATCATGTAACCATGGGAAAATATTCTAAATTTTAAAAAAAGAGAGAGAGAAAAGTGTCAAGGAATCTGAGGTCCAGGAAAGGAAAAGTCTCAATATTGTAAGGCTCATAATCAAGACTCCCACCAAATATCTTAAATTTGATTTCCTGAAAACTCCCCTCCCTCATTCACATTTGTTCAAGGTAAAAGGGAAGTGTCTGGGAGTAGATTCCCTTGGACCCTAACCCAGCAAGCAAATCTCTTAAGAGGCTGATTTAAAATATTTAAAGAAACTGCTTCATGGAAACCCTTCAGGCTTGGGAGGAATTTCTGAGGTCATCTACTCCAACTTGTTCCTGGACAACAATCCTCTCCCTAAGTCTCTAATAAGTGACCATACAATTTTCTTTCCTTTAAAAAAAATGAAATTCTATTAATGACTTTTGCTGACCATTAAATCTCCTTCACTGCAGCAGTTTCACAAATGTGAGTTCTGTTTTATTCTTTGCCTGATGCTTATTGTCAAAAGATCATTTAACAGAGCTAAGTTTTTATTTTCATATCTTCCAAGGAGTCCTGAAAGATCCTGACATGGGATTAGTAGACCCTTTAATTTACAAGCACAGTGGATCTCCTATTCTCTGTCTTTCAGATAGTTGTGAGATGGTAAAGATGTCTTGTTGAAGACAAGTTGTGAAAGCCTGCTTGTTTCCTACTTTTTCCTTTGTAGAAGATGCCCTCGATTCATGCATAGATGACCTTCAAAAAGATTTTTGTATACATAGAAGAGAAGGCATACAGATTGGTAATTATTGATGTTTGCTTGGCTACCTTTTTTAGTTATTAAGGTTCTTCCCATGCTTTTAGTATCTTTCCCTCCCACAGATGTCTTATATCAGTCTCTCATTTCATTCATAATTAAAAAAACTTGTAGAAAATATCTCCTCTATACATACTTTGATAAATTATATGTCATATATTAAGCAATTACTATGTGCCAGGGACTGTGGTCAGGAAAAAAGCAAACTAGCATGCAAGCAAAATGGTCTCTGTCTTCAATGAACTTACATTCTAATTGAGTTAAAGGATTTTCTTCATCAAAGAAAGTTGCTGAGCTCTATGGGCAAAGCAGAATTGTAGTAGATCAAAAGAAACACAAAATGGGAAAATTTATAGCAATCTCTGCCCTAAACATTGACAGGCTATTTGTGCCCAACTGGTGGCAGAGTCTTCCGAGCTCATATTGGTCTAATTAGCCATGCTGTATGTTGACCCTGACACAGTTATGTCATTTTCATCCTCTTTGAGTATGAAGGACAACAACCATTCTGACAATAAAAGACAAGATATTAAAGGCAGCTATAAATGAGTGGGTTGGTATATGAGAGGTTGTATGAGGCTGAGTTGACCAAGATGTGGGGTAAAACCCTCCTGATGCTTGGGAAAATAAAGCAAAGACTTACCTTTTGGAGTCCAGAGTCTCAGGGGAAGTCTGTGTTTGGAGGAAGAAGAAGTAGGAAATGAAGATGATAGCTGGAATAAAGACAACATACAAGTAGATCCCTGGGACTTAAATTAAAAATTCTACTCTCTGTATACAGGGAGAGTCTGCATACCACCTATTGTGGTATGTAAGAGCGGTCACAGTGCAGACAGAATGGGTGTGGAGAAAAACGGAAAATGGTTCATGGGTTTGGTTCCCATCAAGGTTAGAAAACAAGAGATTAAGAGACTTGTCCAAGGTCACATGGTTAGACTATTCTGCAGGCAGGATTTGAAATCAGATCTGGTTCCAAGGCCAGCTTATTATCAACTACATATTATGATTATGATTTTGATTAGTATAGGAAGGAAATCACAGAGTTGAATATTTGAAAAGTTTGATGGAGAAAGTTTTTCTAGTCCAATGTAACATCTGGCATCTTTGTTTGTACATTCCCATGGATATCCCAATGCTGCTAGTTCTGTTCTCTAGAATCGAGCAGTACAAGTCTAATCACTCTTCCACATGATCAGTGCTATTCTCTTTATCCAATCCATTTCTTTATTCTTTAAACCTAACACCTCAGACCCTATGCCAATTTCTCATTCACCTGACATGGTTTCTTGACCCAACGTCAAGCTGGATATTTTTTTCTAACTCTTCTCCACTAAGTATTTAAAGATAAACTATGGTGCTCAGATGAGTATCCTATAATCCAGTTGTTTGCTCAGGGCAGTGGGCAGTGGTAGTGTCAGCTTCCTTGACCTAGATACTATATTTCCATAGTAATGTTTATTAAACCATCCTATTTTTCAAGTTAAAAGGGAGTTCTACTGTGTTACTTAAAAATATGAAGTATATATAGCATAGGTAGTATATAATGAATTGGATAAGTGAATGGGTACCAGGAAAATGATAGTGTTTCCTAACATGGCTCTGTTGGTGGTCACCCATTTATATTTATAGCCCTTCAAGTACCTGGCTTGCTCCAACTCTGAGTTTCTATAAGACTGGGGTACCAATAAATTTCCTTTGCCTTCCAGAGCTCATTCTCAACTTATCATTTTCTAATAAAGTACTGACACCACCAGAAGCCTTAATTGAAAGAATAACTAGTTACTAAGCAGTCAGTCCTGGTCTGCAGTAGCTAAAAGTATTTGGACTGGAGTTTTCTTTCAAGGACTGATACTGTTCTTAGCATACCTTTACTTTGCCCTGCCTTTATTATAATGGGAGAATTATTGCAAACTGTTTCTTTTAGCAGCTGTCAAAGGCCAAGGGCTCTAGAATGGGTCGGCTTTCAGAAAGAGGAGAAGGCCTCTGGCAGAAGCTTTAAACCTTCAGCACACAGCTGAATCTAAGGGCACTTGGCTTGTTATGGATCTATTTTCCCTAGTGTCTTTGAAGTCCTGGTCTCCATGCTGCTTTCTTCTACAGCTCCAAGCAGATGGCATAAATAACATTTTCATGGCCACTACCCTCAGAATATATACCTACATACAGATGACAGGCAGCCCTTGGTTAGTCTTTCTCCCTGAATGAGAGCCAAAGGGCAGAGAACCAAGAAAAGAAGTAAGACTCATTCTGTTTGACTCTAGGGAGCATAACTAGAGGATAGGAAATGTTCCCTATTTTCAAATTTAATCTTAATGCAAAGAAAACTTTCCATAGAAGTGAAAGCTATCCTACCTCTGAGGCAGCCTCTCAGAATTGATAATTTCCTTTAAAGCTCAGTTCAAATGAAATCTTTCTTAATCACCCAGTGCCCTCCAAGCTTCTAGTGCCTCCCTGCAGCCCCTAATTACCCCAAATTTATTTTGTATTTATTCTATATATACATTTATGCATATATATGTGTATATGTACATATATTTATAGGCTTACATATGATTTCATACCTGATGGTATTAAAGATTGTTGAGGGAAGAAACTGCCTCATTTTTATCATCACATCTCCAGTACCTAGTATGTGGGTTCTAAACATGCATTGATTGATTGATTGGTGGCTGTTACAGGGATTCTTGTTCAGGTACAAGTTGAACAAGATGGCCTCCAACTCTAAAATCATGTGATTCTGGGAAATGGAACCCAAGAAGCCCATAATCATGTCAACTTTTTCAACCAGAGACTGCTTTTACCTCTTATTTATCCTCCCTTCCACTGTAGATTCGCACTGACCAGCTTGGTTAAAACTAGACTTCTCTGACCTGACTAAAGCACTGGAATTCATCTATAAGTAGCCCTCTGGTTAATTACAGCTCCAAAAGGAAATGGATTCTCCAGTGCTGTAGAGGGTGAGATTGAGACCCTAGTCCTTCCCTTGCCCATGATATATCAGGACAAATGAAAATAGTATGGAAAATGGGAAGGATAAATAGCTTCCTTGAGAAAGTTGAGCTTCTAGAAATAGTTTCTATTAAGGTGCTAATGTCATTATTAATTGCAAATAGTTGTGACTTGGAGTTGCTTCTGAAGCCAACAATTCATTTGTTACTTTATTATTTAAACCTTCATATAATATCTTTCCTATATATCCCCCTTTCTCTACTCACACAGTTGTTTCCCTAATCCAGTTCCTTATCAACTCTTACCTGGCCTATTGCAGTAATGTTCTGGCTGGTCTTAAGTCTCTTCCCAATCTACCATTCACTCAGGTACTTTTGAGAGCTGAGCCTGCGGTCTTCCAAAGTTGAAGGTCCTTCTGACTAGGTGGAGTGGTCAGGCAAATAAAAGATGAGAGATAACTCAGTGCTGAGACCTGTGCTTAGGCATCACTCAGTGTTCTGCCATTGAACAGGGTTCACATTTATTTTATAGCTTCAGTGAGTACATGCTTTTCTGGCACACAGTCTTATTCTCAACATACATGTTTACAAAGAACCTAACAACAGAGGAGAAGCCTAAGGAGATAGTCAACAAAACATTGTTGCTAAGTACAGGGTTAGAGGATAGAATTAACATGACCCAGATATAGGTTGGGGAATTCAGAGTACAGATTTGCCAGAAGTTTTTATGCCTAGAAAAGAGGGTCCTATCTAAATGAGTTTGTAAGAATCCTTAGGTTTAATTTTGTAAGTGAGATCTCCTGGTAATATTCTGGGGAGACAAAGTGGGACACCTGTATTAACTTTGTAAGCATGTTGTCCTCATCTATTTTTCCTGAGGCTAAGAATAATAATCATAGCAATTCCAATAATAAGGGGATGAAAATAAGAAAAGTCACTTGGGGGGGTGTTTCAGTGGGTGTTTCCATTCTTCCTGGGGGCTGCTTTGCAGTCCCTGGTTTCCACATGTGACCGTGTGAAACAGTGTGGTCTTCGATGGCTCTCAGCAAGGTACCAAAGTGATTTTATTTTAAAACCCTTACCTTCTGTCTTGGAATCAATACTGTCTATTGATTCCAAGATACAAGAGTGGTAAGGGCTAGGCAATGGAGGTTGTGACTTGTCCAGGGTCACATAGCTGGGAAGTGTCTGAGGCCAGATTTGAACCTAGGACCTCCCATCTCTAGGTCTGGTTTTCAATCCACTGAGCTACCCAGCTGCCACTCAAAGTGATTTTCTAAAAGTAAAGACTGGACCATTTCTTCCTCCTAAATAAATTTCAAGGCTCCCAATTTTTTCCAGGATCAATTATAAAACTCTTTGTTTGGCACTTAAAATTCATCAAAACCTTCCCCTTTCCTACCTTTCCAGTCTTCTTACACCTAACTTTCTTTCCCATACACTCTAATATTGTAAGCTTGCTACTCTGGACTCATGTATTTTCTCAGACATGACACACTCTCTGCCATCTCTGTGTTTTTGCACAGGCTGTACCCCATTCCCAGAAATTATAAGACCTAAAATGTCTCGCTCTCTCTCCCTTCTCTCTCCCATCTCAGAGATGGCAAGCAATTTGATCTGGGTCATACATATGTTGTCATGCAAAACATATTTCTATTTTTGTCATTGTTGTAAGGCAATGTTCATATAAAAACAAAAACCTCATATAAAACCACAAGTAAACTAAAGCAGGAAATAGTATGTTTTGATCTGCCTCTGACTCTATCAGTTTTTTCTCTGGAAGTGGATAACATTCTTTATCATAAGATCTTTAGAATTTTCCTGGATCACTGTATTGCTGAGAATAGCTAAGTCTTTCACAGTTAATCATTGTACAATATTGCTGTTCCTGTGTACAAAGTGCTCCTGGTTCTGGTTATTTTTCTCTGTATCAGTTCATGTAGATCTTTCAAGCTTTTTTTGAACTGCTGCTGCTCATCGTTTCTTACAGCACAATAGTATTCCATCACCAACATAGACCTCAGTGTGTTCAGTCATTCCCAAGTTGATGGACATCCCCATAATTTCCAATTCTTTGCCACCACAAAAAGAGCTGCTAGAAATAAAATCCTATAATGTTAAGCTCAGTCTTTCTATCTCTGGGCTTTGATTTGTGAACCTAGTGAAGCTTGCAACAAGGAAGATTCAGGAGAGGAAGGATAATTTGGGGGGCTGGAGCTAACAGACCAAGTGTAGGGCAGTTAAATAGAGCAGGTTAGAAAGAGTTGCCAAAGTGCTGCAAAGGGCTCCCAGTATTGGCAGAATCCCAGCTGTATTTCACTAGATATCAGTCTATCTTTCTCTCTGTCTCTGAATGACAATTGCCAAACAATTCCAGGCAGAAAAATATTCATCTGTATCCTTGCTAATCTGCCTCCTATAAATACACATAGCCCTATCCTATCCAAAAGCACGTGTTCTTCAGGGTGTAACACAGGGAAACACAGGCTCCTTTACTCTCATCTTTACTGACCTGCTCTCTCTAGGGGGTTAGATCATTCAGAACTTTAGCCTCTCCTGAAGCATCAGGCCTCTGTTATGACCGCAGAGCTCCCCAGGATGAATCTAGTCTTAAGATTTCTCTCCCTTTCAGGGCAGTGAGGCTTAATTAGCTAATCTGTAGGGAATGCCTTTGCTGGAAAACCTGGGAAGAGAAAAAGGCTTGAATTTCTAGGCTTCCTTGATGAGTTCTATGTTAGGAGCTCTCCTCCTTCATTCTTGTCAGTGGGAATAATGATGAAAACTCAGACTTCCACAAGTTTTTTAAAGATTTTTAAAGCACTCTGTTAACAATAGTGCTGAGGGGGAGGTAGAAAAATTGTTCTTATTCCCATTTTGTGGATGAGGAAACTGACACTAAAGGAGAATAAGTGACTTTCTTATGTTCACATAGGTAAGTAGTAGAATAAAATTTGAACCAAGAACATCTGATTCCAAATCCATTTCCCTTTTTACAATACCTTGCTTTCTTCACTAGCTGTTGATAGCTATACTTTTCCTATTATTTTACCATGATTCTCAGAATGGATGGGTTGACTGGTCCCAAAATCAATTAACCACTTAATCTACAAACATTTGTTAAAAACCTACAATATGTCAAGTACTGTTCTAAGTGCTAGGAAAATGAAAACCAAAGGGAACTGTGTCTACCATCAAAGAGTTTCCAATTTAAATACAAGAGGCAACATGAACATATATGTGGGTACATGCAAAATAAAATTTTAAAACTTGATAAAGTAGGCATTATAAACTCTAGCATATCTTTTCCCAACTTATACTCATGTTAACAAATTAGGTCTCTGCTTAGGATTCTACAGAATGGGGTTTCTTTCCAATACTATTGACTTGAGCTCCCAATCTTGTATATTCTCCTCAGTAGCAATCAACTATAGGAAATATCGTATGTCATTGAATAACCCAGTGATTCTCACCCCAATACAATTTAACCAATTAATTATTTTAAATGGACATTTATGGAAAAGATGTAGTGAATAGATATAAAAATATTCTTCAAACACTTTCTCTACAACATATCCATCTTTAGTGATAGTGGACTCAAACTTAAACTACAAGGCATTTACACAACCAAGTTCATTTCCAAATGTAGCATAGTTGATGAATAGTTATTCCCTTGCTTATTGAAACCAACATCAATTCATTGCTAGGTGTCAGTGGTATCAATCTATTGCTAGATTGGGTCTAGCAGGTCATCTGGACTTGTATGTCCACAAACCCTAGTCTTGTCTTTATTTTCTGGAGTCCAGTGCTTTTCTGACTTTTCAAAGCTCACAAAGTTGCAGCCTAGTTTGTTCTGTCTTCAATACTCATTCATAAGTCAGGAAAGAATAGCTACAAAGACAGAATCAATAGCAGGGTTGTGTGCTCAGAGCTTCATATTTATAAAATTTGGGAAACTAGTCACAAGTTCTATCCCCAATCAGAGGATTATGGAAATTAGTCCTTCTTTACTCAAATGCATATTACAAGCAAGAAAGAGATTTGAGTTGTCTGCTTGTGAGTCTTGTATACTACACAAACAATAAAAAGGCACACATTAAGTAGACTGGAAATAGCCATATAATTTCTGCAAATAATTCTCTGGCTCTCATTGATCCATTTCCTAATGTAGATGATTGTGAGGGGATGGCACTAGCAGCTGGAGGAAGAAGAAGATTAGGAAAAGTAGAAGATATGACTTGAACTTGATCTCAAAGAAAATGAATAATTCATTCCAAGAAGCAAACAATAAGGAGAGTTCTTTCCTGGCAGTTATTTTGAACTTCTGGCTTAACATGGCTGCAGTTTAGATTCAGGACTCTTCCTCTCCTCATCACCTATCAATATAAACTACCTCAAAAGGCAACCCCCCCCTCAAATTCAGATGAACAAAGGGTGTCCACAGTAGGGCACAGCACTTAAAGTACATGGGATATGGACATTTCCACACTATAATGGGGTAAAATAGCTCCCACCAAAATGCGAGCTGATCAACCCTCCTGCATACAACTTATAGAGCCAGGGTCAGAGTCAGCTCACTAGATGCAGAGGGTGACCAAGAGGCACCTCTAGATCCTTGGCAACTGACTAAGACACAAAAGACCTATCCATGAGAACAGCTAGACCTGAGACCCCAGCAGGCCAAAGAGCACAGACCTTGGGTTCAGAGATAGCACAAAGAGGAGTGGCACATAGTGGAAGCCATGGAGAGGTAGCCTCAGGCAAAAATCTCTCTCCTTAGCTCCATACACAGAGAGCCTGCCTTTCTCACTCAGACTCCTGACTGGAAAGGGAAGGAAAAAACCAGCTTAGTGATGGCAAATAATGCCCAGAAAATATAACTTCCAACCACCAAGAAGATCAAGAAGAAGGCTTTGGCCCTGGATAAATTTTATGGGGGAAAAAAACAGACTAAAGAGGAAAAGGCAGAGAATAACAAACAATTAAATGCATCCAAATCTTCAAAAAAATGGACCCTGGTCACAAACTCTTAAAGAATTTAAATCTGAGATTCTGAGAAAAATGGAGGAGTTTTGGCAAGAAAAGTTGGAAATAGTTCAAAAAGAAAATAACAGTCTAAAAGACAGGAATTCCCAATTGGAGAAAGAAGCCTAGAAATCAAATGAAATGATAAATAAATTGGAGAACACAATTAAATAACTGGAAGCTATGAATACGAGGATAGACCAAGTCAAAAAAAGGAAAATCAAAAGATTATAGTGAAAAACAGAAATTTATAGCAGAAAACCAGTCTCTAAAGACTGGTAGGGAAGGTAATTACATCCTGATAAAAGGCAGTATAGATAATGAGAAAATATCAGTACTCAACATTTATGCACCAAATGGTATAGCATTCAAATTTCTAAAGGAGAAATTACTGGAGTTGAAAGGGGAAATAAAAAGTAAAACTGTACTAGTAGGAAACCTGAACCTTCCTCTATCAGATCTAGATAAATCAAACCAAAAAATAAGTAAGAAGGAGGTAAGAGATGTGAATGAAATCTTAGAAAAATTAGAGTTAGTAGATATGTGGAGAAAAAGAAAAAGGAACAAAAAGGAATACACCTTCTTTTCAACAGTGCATGGTACATTCACAAAGATTGACAATATACTAAGGCATAAAAACATGGCAAATAAGTACAAAAGAGCAGAACTAATAAATATAACCTTTTTAGATCATAATGCAATAAAATCATAATTATTAAGGGTACATGGAGAGGCAAATAAAAAATTAATTTAAAATTATATAATATGATTCTCCAAAACTGGTTAAAGAACAAATCATAGAAACAATAATTTCATTGAAAAAATTACAATGATGAGACATCTTTTCAAAATCTATGGGATGTAGGCAAAGCAGTACTCATTGGGAAATTTATATTCTTGATAATATTAACAAATTAGGGAGGTCAGAGGTCAATGAATACGACATGTAAATTAAAAAACTTTAAAGTGTAAGGGTTAAAATTGTGGTTGAGACTGAATGTAATAATTATATTTGGTCACCAAGGAATTTATTTTTAAAATCCTAATGAAACACCCAAACTCAGCTGGAAATTTTATGGTGATTTAATTACAACAGGAGGAAGAAAATATTAGAGGGAGAGAGAGAGAGAGAGAGGGAGAGAAGGAAAAGAGTTTAACTCAGCTCAGGCTGAGCCAAAGTGAGAGTTTAAGGTCCTGGAGAGCCAAGGCAGAGAAGGGAGTCAGTCCCTATCACTCATGTGACCGATCAGAGGGAAAGCTGTCTGCAGGACTCCTCCAAGCTCGAGCTCCAGGATCGAACTGAACTCTAGCCCTCTCCACAGGAAGTCACGAGAACTCCTGAGGATGTTCTCTACCTCACTTCCTGCATCTCACATGTGCCAATGGTGGCTCAAGTTTGACTTAGGACAACCCAGAGTTCTGTCCTTTTTCTGCATATGTCTGTTGAAGGCCATTTTCTCAGATAATTAAATCTTGAGTTTGATGCAGACCTTCCTAATCTTGTTAAACTGAGTAGGGTAGAGAATGCAGTGTTTCCAAGACCTGATTCTGTTATTCCAAGTATCTCCATTGTTACTGATGTAGAAAGGAAACAAGACTGACAGTTTGTGGGAGAAGGGGCAACTGGGAGTGGCAGTTGGGTCTTGTGATTAGCACTTCCTTCTGGCGGGATTAGACTTCCTTCCTGGTGTTGAAGGAGTGTGGAGCTTGTTCAGTCCAGTCTGGTGTCATGTGCCTCTTCTTGGTTCAGCCTGAAGATATAGGCCCATTCATCTCTTAAGGTCAGACCTTGTTGCTTTCTGTGTACTGCTAAGATTCTGAATTAGACAAAGCAAGGACTGATATAGAGTAGACAGGAGTGGGCCAAACCCTCTGCCAACCTCTGGGGCCTGGCCTCAACTCTGAAGCTGAAGAAAAAACTCCAATCCCAAATGGTTATTAAACTTTATATTATTTGAATTCACAGTCAGATATGTGGACTATATTTTCTTGTCATAGAGGGAGCTGAACTTCAGTTCAGTCATTCCAGGACAAACAGTCCTTATAGGACCCCTGCTGCTTCCTCTCAGCAGGGGGCATCTCTCTCCTTTGCTTCACCAAGCAATATTCCCTCTCTCCCCTCAACTCCTCCATACCCTATACAAACCTCCCATTATCCCCCATTTTTCCAATCCTCCATTTCCTTTCCCAAAATATATAACACTGATCAGGAAATAGCTAAATCAAATCTTCTAAAGAATGGTCTGATTAGGTTGGAATAGTTTTTTTAAAATTCACAAAAGTGAACAAATTTAAAATCCCCAGATGAAAACTAAATTATAGATCCTAAAAATTAAAGGATAAATTAATAAAATCAAAAGTAAAAGAACTAAATAAATAATAAATAATAACAATAAATAAATAATAATAATAATACATAATAATTTATAATAAGACAATAAGGTGGTATTTTGAAAAAAATAAAATAGACAAAGTACTGGTCAATATAATTTAAAAAAAGGAAATAAGAAAATCAAATTAACATTATCCAAAAATGAAAAAGGAGACCTCACCTCTAATGAAGAGGAAATTAAGGCAATCATTAAAAACTATTTTGTCCAATTATATATGGCAATAAATTTGGCAATCTGGGTAAAATGGATGAATATTTACAAAAATATAAATTGCCTAGATTAACAGAAAAAGAAATAGAGTACTTAAATAATCCCATATCAGAAAAAGAAATTGAACAAGCCATCAAAGAACTCCCTAAGAAAAAATTCCCAGGACCTGATGGATTCACCATTGAATTTCTATGAAACTTTCAAAGAACAACTAATCCCAATACTATACAAAATATTTGACAAAGAAGGAGTACTACAAAATTCCTTTTATGGCACAAATATGGTACTGATTTCAAAGCCAGGAAGGTCAAAAACAGAGAAAGAAAGCTATAGACCAATCTCCTTAATGAACATAGATGTAAAAATCATAAATGGAATACTAGCAAAAAGACTCCAGCAAGTGATCACCAGGGTTATTCATTATGATCAGGTGGGATTTTTATGAGGACTGCAAAGATGTTTCAATATTAAGAAAACTATCCATATAATTGACCATATCAACAAGCAAACCAACAAAAACCACATGATTATCTCAATAGATACAGAAAAAGCCTTTTGACAAAATACAACACTCAGTCCTATTGAAAGCAACACTAGAAAGTAGAGGAATAAAAGAGTCTTTCCTCAGAATAATAAACAGTATATATCTAAAACCATCAGGAAGTATCATCTGCAAAATGGATAAATTAGAAGCATTCCCAATAAGATCAGGAGTGAAAGAAGGATGGCCATCATCACCATTATTATTTAACATTGTACTAGAATAACTAGCAGTAGAAATTAGAGAAGAAAAAGAAATTGAGGGTATTAAAATAGACAATGAGGAGACCAAGCTATCACTCTTTGCAGATGATATGATGGTCTACTTAAAGAATCCTAGAGAATCAACTAAAAAGCTAGTCAAAATAATCAATAACTTGAGCAAAGTTGCAGGATACAAAATAAATCCACATAAATTATCAGCATTTCTATATATTTCCAACACATCTCAGCAGCAAGAGTTAGAAGAGAAATTCCATTAAAACTACCCTAGACAATATAAAATACTTAGGAATCTATCTGCCAAGAGAAACACAGTAACTATATGAATACAACTACAAAACACTCTCCACACAATTAAAATGAGATCTAAATAATTGGAAAAACATTACTAGGAAGAGATAGCATAATAAAAATGACAATCCTAATCAAACTAATGTACTTATTTAGTGCTATTTAACCCATCAAACTACCAAGAAACTTTTTTTACTGAATTAGGAAAAAAAAAAGTTCATTTGGAAGTACAAAGATCAAGAATATCAAGGGAAATAATGAAAAAAAAAGTGAAGGAAGGTGGCCTAGCAGTACCAAATCTTGAACTTACTATAAAGCAGTGGTCATCAAAACAATATGGTACTGGCTAAAAGACAGGAGGGAGGATCAGTAGATTAGGCTTGGGGTAAGTGACCTCAGCAAGACAGTCTATGTTTAACCCAAAGATCCGGGCTTTGGGGACAAAAAATCCACTATTTGACAAAAAGTGCTGGGAAAATTGGAAAACAGTATTGGAGAGATTAGGTTTAGATCAACATCTCATACCCTAGACCAAGATAAACTCAGAAAGGGTGAATGACTTGAATGTAAAGAAGGAAACTATAAGTAAATTATGTGAACACAGAATAGCATTCTTGTCAGATCTTTGGGAAAGGAAAGATTTTAAGACCAAGATAGAGTTGGAAAAAATTACAAAATTTAAAATAAATAACTTTGATTACATTGAATTGAAAAGGTTTTTTTTACAAACAAAACCAATGAAATCAAAATTAGAAAGGAAGCAAGAAATTGCGAAAAAAAATCTTCAGAACAAAATCCTCTGAAAAAAGTCTAATTACTCAAATTTATAAGAAGGTAAATCAATTGTACAGAAAATCAAGCCATTACCCATTTGATAAATGGGCAGGAGACATGAATAGGCAGTTTTCAGATAAAGAAATCAAAATGATTAATAAGCACATGAAAAAGTGTTCTAAATCTCTTATAATCAGAGAGATGCAAATCAGAACAACTCTGAGAAGTTTAATGTCAAACAGAGGAGTTTATATTTGATACTAGAGGTAATGGGGAACATAAGGGAGCCATTTAATAGCAAGTTTATACTCATAATCAAAAATTACAGGGACCTTGTTTACCTAATTTTTCTTCAGTATGTGGGTTTCAAGCTGGACAGGACTTTAGAGTTCATCTGGTTTGACTCCATCCCTTATTTATTAGCAGGGGAAACTGAGGATCACAGAAGTTAAGGGTTGAACCTTTAACAGTTAATAAGTATCAGAGGTAGAATTTTAACTCAACTCTTCTGACTCTAAATCTGATGTTCTTTCCAGCATATCATGGCAACTATAACCTAGATGAAGTTAGAACTCTGGAGTTGATATTAGGAGAACGTGTTACTTATACATGAATTTCTCCAATCTGTCTACTCTACAGGCATTACTAACAAAATATAAAAACTATGAGAATATGTGTAATCAGAACAAATTTATTCCTTTTTTCAGTTTAGTAAAACCTAGACCCAAATGAATATGATTTAGTTGTTCATGCATTCACCAGTGATGGTGATGATTCATTTTTATAGCACTTCACTGATTAAAAAAAGCTTCTCATAATCTTATTTAATTTTTACACTCACCATGAGAAATAGTGCAAATTTTATTATTCATATTTTAAATGAATAAACTGAGGTTTAGAAAAGTAAAATTATTTATCTAATTCCATATAGTTCATGAATGGCAGAGCTGGAACTCAAAACTAGAACTTCCATCATAGAATTCAGTGCTCATCAGAATAAACCATATTGTGTAGTGTGATAGGGTATTCAATCAGGAAGTCAATCAACTAGAATTTATTAAATCTATACTTAGGTGCACACCAAGATAAACTCAGAATGGGTGAATGTCCTGAATATAAAGAAGGAAACTATAATTAAATTCGGTGAAACCAGAATAATATACTTGTCAGATCTTTGGGAAAGGAAAGATTTTAAGATCAAGCAAGAGTTGGAAAAAATGACATAATGTAAAATAATTTTGATTACATTAAATTAAAAAGTTTTTGTACAAACAAAACCAATGAAACCAAAATTAGAAAGGAAGCAACAAATTGGGGGGAAAATCTTCATAACAAAAACCTCTGACAATGGTCTAAATTACTCAAATTCATAAAGAGCTAAATCAATTGTACAAAAAATCAAGCCATTCCCCAATTGATAAATGGGCAGGGGACATGAATAGGCAATTTTCAGATAAAGAAATCAAAATTATTAATAAGCACATGAAAAAGTGTTTGAAATCTCTTATAATTAGAGGGATGCAAATCAAAACAACTCTGAGGTACCACCTCATACCTAGCAGATTGGTTAACATGACAGCAAAGGAAAGTAATGAATGTTGGAAGTGAAGTGGCAAAGTTGGGACATTAATGTGCTGGAGGGCAATTAGGAACTATGCCTAAAGGGCGCTAAAAAACTGTCTGCCCTTTGATCCAGCCATAGCACAGCTACATTTGTTCCCCAAAGAGATAATAAGGAAAAACACTTGCACAAGAATATTCATAACTGCATTCTTTGTGGTAGCAAAAAATTGGAAAATGACGGGATTCTCTCCAATTGGGGAATGGTTGAACAAATTGTGGTATATGTTGGTGATGGAATACTATTATGCCCAAAAGAATAATGAACTGGAGGAATTCCATGTGAACTGGAAGAACCTCCAGGAATTGATGCAGAATGAGGGGAGCAGAACCAGGAAAACATCGTACACAGAGACTGATACACTGTGGCACAATTGAAAGTAATAGAATTCTCCATTAGTGGCAATGCAGTAGTCCAGAACAAATCGGAGGATTCTATGAGAAAAACTACTATCCACATTCAGAGGGAACACTGTGGGAGTAAAAACACCAAAGGAAAACAACTGCTTGAATACATGGATCGAAGGATTATGATTGGGGATGTAGACTCTAAATGATGATCCTAGTGTGAACATCAACAACATGGAAATTGGTTTTGATCAAGGACACATGTAATACCCAGTTTAATTCCATGTCAGCTATGGGAAGGGGTGATGAGAGGGGATGGAAAGAATATGATTCTTGTAACCAAGGGAAAATGTTCTAAATTGAATAATAAAATAAAATTTTCAAAAAATAAATGAATGTATACTTATGTGCCAGGCACTTTGCTAAGGACAAAGAAAGTCAGGATAGTGTCTGCTATCAAGGAAGTCACAGACTAATGGAGGAAACAATATGCAAACAACTATGTACAAATAAGATATATTTATATCTATAGAAATATACACAAATACATATATAAATACATATATATGAACAAACATAGGTACATATATTCATATTTATCTATATGTCTGCATTGGTCTATATATATGTATGTAGCCACATAAAGTTTGTTTATTTATAAATATATATATATATATATGAGATTATACAATTTAGAGCTAGAAGGGATCATAAAGATGATCTAGTCCATACCTCTTATTTTACAGATGATGAAAATGAGACATGAGGGTCAAATAATTTATCCGAGCTTACAAAGGTATTAAATAATGATATCTTCTAACTCCAAGTAAGCTGCTCATTTCCCTTCACCATTGATAAATAGCAAGTTGTCTCTACCCTCAGGAAGCTAACAGTCTTTTAGGAGGAATATAATCTCTTTCACAAAGGAGACTGCAACTATGTGTGCATATATTTGCAGGTGTACACATGTATATATGTGCATGAATATATATATAAGGATATCAGCATATTCATAAACAAATATGTACATATACAGAATAAATACAAATGAAACTAAGATAATTTGAAATAATGTGGTTAGGAAAAGAGAGCATATATATTGTATATATATTTATATACACATCTATAGATATACATGCATGTATGTACACATGTATGTATATATGTACATATATACAGGATAAATACAGAGAGAATAAATAAAAACAAGATCATACAAGGTAGTTTGAAGCAATGTGATTAAGGAAAGAGATCACGAGCAGTTGAGAGATCAGAAAAATCAACAAAGTGAAAATTCTGTATTGGATATATGATTCTCATGAATAAGGTACAAGTAACAGCCAAGGTAGAAATATGACAAGCTCTTTTGGGCAAAGCAAGCAGTCCACCTTAGAATATATAATAGAGAAGGAAAGAAAAGTCAAATTTATTCTGATATACACTCTCCATTTGGGGAAAACAGATTTCAAAGGATCCCGAAGGAAGGCTACATATGATCCTGTGGTCTACATTTTTACAGAGAGAGTCAGCAGAGGAGGAAGGAGAGAGTCTTAAGAATCGAGTTCTGAAGACCTTAGAGAAACAATTTCCACAAGTAAGAAAATGGAAATCTTGTTTCTGTTTTCTCTGCCAAGGAAAATTATTTTTGGACTGAAAAGAAGAGAGCAAATATGCTAATATTAAGTTAATACCCACAATAAGTAGGAACATGGTTAAAGAGCACTTGGCTGCCCTTAATGAGTCCAAGTGAACTGCATCCTTGGCTCCTGAGGGAACTGGCAGATGTGGTTGCTAAGCTATTGTCAATGATCTTTGAACAAAAAGGATGGAAGAGAAGAATAGTGAAAAATTGAAGAGCAAATGTTTTCCCAATTTTTTATAAAAGGAGGATTCTGGTTCCTAAAACCTTTAGTGCAGTGAATTTGACTTAGATTACTAGCAAAATATAAGGATGTGTTCTTATTATTAATGATGATTATAACATAATTAATAATAATACATTATCATGATTTAAGATAGCATAATATATTAATGTCATTGATGATGAGAATAAGCTAGTTGGTGAATATCAATAATGGAAGTGAGGAATCAGAAATAGTCTTCATGCCTTAAAAAATTGATAGAGGCTCAGTGTATTGAAAGCCAGGCCTAGAAATATGAGATCCTAGGTTCAAATCTGGTCTCAGATACTTCCTAACTTTTTAACCATGTGACCCTTGGCAAGTTACTTATCCCTCATTGCCTAGTCCTTACCACTCTTCTGTCTTAGAACCAACACAATACTATGTGTCTAAGATGGAAGGTAAGGGTTTTCAATCATGTCATACCTTGTATTTCCCCTTTTTTGAGAGTTACTAAACCAATAGATAATATATAATAATATTAGCAAATATTCTGATAAAAGTCACTTATATAAGTAGCTAAATGATGGGATGGATAGAGCATTGAATCTGGAGTCAATAAAATCAGAGTTCATATCCCACCTCAGACAATTAACTAGCTCTATGACACTGAGCAAATCACTTAACCTATGTCTATCTCAATTTCCCATTTGTAAAATGGGCATAATAATAGCACCTACCTCCCAAGGTTTTTGTAAAGATAAAATGAGATATTTGTAAAAAGAACTTTGTAAGTCTTAAAGCTCCACATTAATGCTAGCTTTTCTTACTACTATGGGAAAATTTTAGCAATGTAGGCTAGACTAAAGTATTATTAGGTGTATTCTGAATTGTTTGAATGGATAAATCCAAAGAACAATCTAATGATTCAAGATCTACTTAGAAGGCAATCTTCAGTGGAGTTTCTGATGATCTCTGCTTGCTTCTTTTTTTTTAAACCCTTACCTTCCATCCTGGAGTCAATACTGTGTATTGGTTCCAAGGCAGAAAAATCGTAAGGGCTAGGCAATGGGGGTTAAATGATTCGCCCAGGGTCACACAGCTAGGAAGTGGCCGAGGCCAGCTTTGAACCCAGGACCTCCCATCTCTATGCCTGGCTCTCAATCCACTGAACTACCCAGCTGCCTCCTCTCTGCTTGCTTAATATTCTTATGAATGATTTTAATAAAAGCATAGAAGGTGTGTTTATCAAGTTTGTAGATGACATAAAGCAGAGAGGAATAGCTTGAGTGGTAGGAATGAGATAAACATGTATATAAAATCTACTATATGCCTGATACTGTGCTAAGTACTTTGTTAATATTATCTTATTTCATCCTCATAACAACCCTCCGAGGTAGGTGCTATTGTGGTTCCCATTTTGCAGTTGAGGAAACTGAGGCAGCAGAGGAAAGTGATTTGCCTGGGTCTCACAACCAGCAAGTGTCTGAGTTTGTATTTGAACTCAGGTCTTCCAAACTGGACGCCCAGTGCTCTGTCTACTATACCACCGAGCTGTTTCCAGGTTACACAGTAGATGACAGAGCTGGGATTCAAAACAAACAATGGGCAGAGCACTGGGCCTAACTTGAAAACATAAAATTTAATATCAGTAGGTTTAAGTTTTAAACATGGATTCAAAAAATCATTTTCAAATATATAACACATGGGAGCCATATATAGATAGCAGTTTGAAAAATCTGTGAGTTTTTAGCAGATTCCAAGCTCAATATGAATCAATAATGTAATTGGATGTAATGTGGATGAAGGAGGGGGCTACCCCATCCCTTCTTTTGGCATAGCTTCCTCTGTGGTCTGTTTTCTGCACAGCTTCTTCAATTCCTTTTGCCCCATGTAAAATAATTCTCTATTACACTGTCACATCTGTAACGTTTTTCTAAGTCACTGATGAAATGTTAAAAATCACAAATCCCCAGGGTACTTCATTAGGAACCTCCTTCTAAGTTGTTATTGCTCATTTGGCTGGGTTATTCAAGCAGCTCTGAATCTTCTTAACTGCCCCATCATCTAGCCCATGTCTCTCCATCTCTTTGGCAAGAACAGCACAGGAGACTGTCAAATGCTTAGCTAAAACCTAGATAGACTATATCCATCACATCCCCCCCTGAACTACTAGTCCAGATACCTTGTCTGCAAAGAAATGTTTTGTCTGGAATAATCTGATCCTGATGAAGACATATCCTGTCTTTTTGTGATCATTGCTTCCCTCTTCTAGATATGCTAGCTATTATCAGTCCTTCAGTTACTCAAACACTTGAAAGCTTTTCTGTTCTTCCTGCATCTTCTCTTCTCCAGGGTATTCTTGTTTTTTCCACTGATTCTCATGTCATGGACTCCAACTCTCTCATGCTCATGGATACCTTTCTCTATATGGATTTCAGCTGGTCCATGTTCTTACTGAAATTCCATATCCAGAATGGAATATAATACTTCAAATGTTTTCTGACCAGGACATAATGCCTTACAATCATCATGTCAAATCTTTCTGCCACCTTCTTGCTTTATGATATTGATCAAGTAATTTCTTTCCCCTGAGCCTCCGTTTCCTTATCTATAACATGAGAGTTTCAATTATAATAAAGTAACAATGAAGATGATGATGACACTTATCCTATCATCCTCAAAGTTTCATGGATTTTGAGCTAGAAGGGACCTCAGAGACAATCTAGATCGGGGATTCTTAATATTTTTTGTTTCATGGCCTTTTTTGGCTATCTAATGAAGTTTGTGAATCCTTTCCTAGAATATTGTTTTTAAAGGTTTAAGATAAAATACTGGAGTTACAAAAGAAACTAAATATATTGAAATAATGAGGGTGTATGGGGTATTCAGGGAGGTCTAGAACCTCTGGTATGAGAGCTGCTTTGCCAAGTCCTTTTCAGGGCTGCTCATCCATTTTTTATGTCTACTTTTCACTCAACCTTCACCTGTGGCTCCCAGAAGCTGTAGCATGCATAGTAGAGAGGTAACTAAACTAGGCTGAGGGTAACCAATAGACCTTTTGGTGAATTATGGGGATGTCTAACCCAAGCATGTAAAGACTTCCCCCAATGGAATAGACAAATGAAAATAATTTATTCTCATGGCCATGAAGAGATAGGCTAAATCTGGTGCTGGGGAGCACTTGGTCAGACCTATATAAAAGGCCCCATGGTAATCCATTGCAACTGAAACCATTGCCAATCATCCCAACTATTTTTCTGCCTCTGGACTTGGATCATTCTGAAAGACAGTAAATCTAGTGACTGTGGAACTCAGCTTCACTTAAGTACAACACATATGCAAGTGAATTCATCACCATCCTGTTGTCCCTGGTCCTCTTTGAAAAACAAAAGATGAACAATAACAATTGAAATAATGAAGAACATTTTGCCCATATAGAATTCCTAGATCCTTTCTGAAACTTACCAGTGCAGGTGCTCTATGGACCATCAAGTAAAACCCTTGTAATCTAGTAAAAAAAAAAAAGAAACTGAGGCTCAGGAATTTTAAGTGGCTAGATGAAAGTCACATAAGTAGTAAGCATCAAAGGTAGGTTTTAAACAAAGATCCTCTGGTTTCAGAGTGAGTGTCATTTCTCTTACCACTCCATCTTCCTAATAATATTTGTACAGATTATTTCATATAGTTAAGAACTATAGGAAATGGATGGCACTTTGGGAGCCATCTTCTGCAGCTCTTTTATTTAATTTTATTTTTTATTAATAGAATTTATTTCCAAGTATCTCAGCCTCTACTTCCTCTCACCACACCATAGAAGGCATCATCAGGCAAACATGTATGTTGTAAACCTTAAAATTTCTTAGACTTGTGCATGTTGGAAATTTCACCATTGGAAGGTTTCATGCTTGTAGGGAATTTCCAACTGATAGTGGGAACTCTATTGGAATGTGAACCCCATTGGCATGGGAGGTTCCTCCTCCTCCCTTCTTAAGATTACTTTAGGACAGAAACCTTTTGCTGAACAATGGAAAGGGCTTTGACCTATGTTTAAGCATAGAACAGGAAGTTCTTTGAGTCATGATTGATTTTAGAATTGATACAATAGAGATGCTTGGAATGACAGAACCAGGTCTTAGAACTTCCAATCTCCACCCTGCTCAGGGTAACAGGATTTAGGAAGGGCTGCAGCAAAGGATCAAGATTTAATTATTTGAGAATATGACCTTCAACAGACATGTGCAAAGCCATAGACCTCTGGGCGGTCCTGGGTTAAGCTAGAGCTACCATTGGCACAGGGAAGACATGGACAGTGATTGGTAGATGTGAGAACTGAGGGGAGGGAACTTGGATGGTTTCCTTAAAGATAGCAGGGTCTGAGGACAGAGGAGGAGGTTGGAGAGTTTTTGCTCTGAGAGGTTGTGCTCTGAGAAGCTTGCTCTGAAGGAAGCTGGAGGTGGAGGCCCCTGAGACTGTTTCTCCATTTTGGTCATGTGAGTGATAGGGACTGATCTCTTTTCTTTGCCTCAGCTATCTAAGGGCTTGGGCCTTTTGGCCCAGCCTAAACAGAAGGGGTATTTAAGCCCTATTCCCTTCTCTCTCTCTCTCTCTCTCTCTCTCTCTCTCTCTCTCTCTCTCTCTCTCTCTCTCTCTCTCTCTCTCTCTCTAATACTTTTCTTCCTCCTGTTTGTAATTAAACTCCATAAAAGGTTGACTGCTGACTTGAGTTTTCATTAAGGAATTACATAGCTGAATTCCTTGGCGACCTTAAATTAATATATATCAGTCTTTTAAAGTGATTTCCTTGTCACAATGTATAGATCATGTCTTTTGTGATTCCACTCATTAGTTTGTTTTCTGGAGGTGAACAATCACAAGTTATTCTTTAAACATTAAATCTGTAGTTATTTATAATGCTCTCTTGGTTCTATTCATTTCACTCTTCATTATCTCATGTAGTTTATTCTAAGTTTTAAAAAAATAATATGCTTACATTTTTTTATGCTGTAGTAGTATTCTATCACACTCATATACCACAATTTGGTTAGCCATTCATTCCCCAGTTGATGGACATCCTCCCAATTTCCAGTTCTTTGCCACCACAAAGAGAGCTGCTATAAATATTTTGAAAAATACAGATTCTTTTCATTTTCTCTTGATTTCCTTAGGAAATAGACCGAGAAATACTATTGCTGGATCTAAAAGTATACACATTTTCAGTGCTCTCTGGAGATAATTCCCACTTGCTTTCCAAAATGGTTGGATCAGTTCACAGTTCCAACAATATTGTATTAGTGTCTCTACTTTTCCAACATTTGTCATTTTGACCTTTTGTTATTTTAGTCAATCTGATGGGTGTGAGATGATACCTCAGAATTGTTTTGGTTTTCATTTCTAATTTAGAGCATTTTTGTTACCTATCTATATGACTTTGACTTCTTCATCCCAAAACTGTTCATCTTTTGCCCATTTATCAGTTAAAGGTTGACTCTTATTCCTATAAGCTGGACAAATTTTCTATGTGTTTTAGATATGAGACCTCTACCCAAGAGACTGTTAAATTTTTTCCCCAGCCTCTTTATTTTATAGATGAAGAACAGGAAAGCTATGGAGATTTAATGGGTTTCCCAAAGTTACAAAGGTAGCAGATAGTGAAGCTGGGATTTGAATCCAGATCCTTTGACTCCATAGGCAGCATTCTTTCCACAAATATAAACTTCCAACTTGCCTACCATACTGCAACTGCCACTTGAATTATGAACCTATATCCTAGTTTTCATTCAAAAAGGAACAAAGCCTACCTGGGACCAAAAGGCAATGCATTGTTCCAGAACTTGTTTGTACTCTGATTGACTTGGGAGAGTGGGAGTGATCAGACAATTTAATTTTCACAGGTAGTTTCAAAGAACAGGAATATTCCATGTTCTCTGATTGTCAGCTCCATAGAGGTGGTTGTGGAGGGGTGGAGGGAAGAGGCAGGATACTAGCTCCTTTCAGCATTACTGGTTAGCAGCTCTTATAATCCTGGGCAATCTAAGGCTGCTGGTGGGGCGGCTATGAATAGGTTCATTGAGTATTTCCCCAGAGTTGGTACACTAGACAGTATTTTAGGAGAATCTTAACACTGCAATAAGAATGGATTGATGTTGCATCAATTTCTATTCTCATTTCAATAAAAGAATCAGGGACAGCATTAGAATTTTACTGCCTGAGATGTTTGGTGAATTACAGTGAGGTTCAGTGTTGGAATAATGTGATTTTCCCCCTCCTCCCCACACTGTGCTCTGCTCAGATTGGCAGGTTTCTCTGCCTGTTCTTCATGAGACTGATATAGCACTAGACAGGGGATTAACCCTCTTGGATGCTAAAAAAGGAAGAGATTTGGGTTGTTTATAACTTCCAGGGTTGCATTCTGAATGTGTGGTCCTGGGGGAGTCCAATTTTTACAGCATATGGCACACCAATAATTCAGGGAACAGAGCACACATTATCGGCCTGTGGTACGCCTTCTTCTGCCAAGGAACCAGGAGGACTATAAGAAGCAGATTAATTTATCTCCATTCTGGACAAATATTACAAGGAGAAATAAATTCTACTGAATTACTTGGGCAAGTCATATTGCCCTCTGGGCCTTGGTTTCCCCAATTGTAAAATAAATGAAAAAATGAATGATTGAAAAAGCATTTATTAAGTACTTTCTGTGAGCCAAAGGTTGTTAAGCATACAAATACAAACACAAATCAACCTTTTCCCTCAACTAGCTTACATTCTGATTGAGGGAGACAACATGTATAGAGAAGTAGTAGCCAGAGAAGGGCATTTTGTTCTGAAAATTTGCAAGGATAACAAATGGGACTATACAGAAATACAAGGATACCTGCATTCCTGCAGCAATATCAGAATTGATTTCATCATGGTTGAAGAATGGGGAGGAGGAAGGGGCTGAGGCTATACTTGCAGCAGCTGATGAGTCAGTGATGAAGGATGTAGCAAACCTATGGTATGCATATAAAAATGGCACACAGAGACCTCTCTGTGAGCAAGTGCCACCCACCAGTTATTTACTAGAAAGGCAGAGGGTCTTCACAATGCTACTCCCTTCTCTCTCTCTACCATGCCTCCCAATCCCTCTGCCCAGCAGCCCACTTGAAGCACTTACTCCCTGCCCTAAGCAGGGCACCGGGTTCTCCTCCCTTACTCCCTCCCCTGCCTGGGGTCAGGCGTTAAGCCATGGAGGGGGGTTGGGGGAACAGACATGGCACACAATCTCTAAAAGGTTCACCATCAGTGGAATAAGTCTGTACCTACCTGAAATAGTGAACCACTCATCATGATAGCAAAGCTCAGGGCAAAAGTTCCAGAGATGAAAAGAGTAAAATTTCCAGGGCATGGGCTGTGGTCTCATTGGCAAGGTAGCTGGAAAGAAGATGAGAGAAGAGAGGAGGAAATTAAACTCATTATTTACTAAAATCTCTTCCAGATATAAATGTATATCCCGGGTATGATTTACTAATGTAGCTAGGTGGCACAGTGGATAGAATTCCAGGCCTGGAGTCAGAAAGATTAGAGTTCAAATCCAACCTCAGATACTAACTGTGTGACCCTGAGCAAGTCACTCCTGTTTGCCTCAGTTAAGTTAGAGAAAGAAATGACAAAACACTTCAGTTTCTTTGCCAGGTAAACCCCAATAGGGGTCATGAAAAGTCAGATACAACTGAAAAATAGGTAAATGATGTTGATTTACTATATTCTTATAACAGAAAGTGCAGACTTTAAGTATCAAGTAAGTTTTAACTTCAGTTTAGCCTCCTGACCTGGAACAAATCATTTATACAGACTGGATGTCAATCTTCTGAGTTTTCAATGCCTCTAGGCATTGGCTTTGGTAATCTTCTAAACCCCCTTCTTGACCTGAAATTCTATATTCTATGTTCAGGTCCTTTCCAACTCTAATGTCCTGTGTTCCAAGGTTTCTTTGTGTGTTGACATTGTATAAAATGTACTTGACAATCTATAAATGTTCAAGTATTCCAAAACTTTCTGGTCCTACTATCTTGTCCACTATTAACTCCGGCTGTTGTTTCATCAGTCATTCCTCATTACTGAGGAGAATGGTAAGAACCAGAGACTTTCCAAACTGGAAGACTGAACTCCCAGTTCATTTGAACTATCTTGTTGCCCCAACAAGGAATGAAGGCTTGACAATGGAATAGTGACAATTTGATTCACTTTGCAACATGATAAGGCTCAGTACCAGATATAGGGGATACAAAGATACAAACGAAATATTCCCAGCTGTCCAGGGGCTCACATTCTATTTAGAAATTAGAACATTTACACAAAGTAATCGTTAGAAATTGTTTCATTGTGTAATATAATGCAAAGTAATTTCTAGAGGGAGTAAGTGCTAATAACAGAAGACAGCTTGTGAGTTATTAGAGGGAGAAAGAAATTGGAGGTGAGGAGAAATTGTCTTCTAGAAACTGGGAACCCTTTTAACCATGACATGGAAGGAAATTGAATACCTCAAGTTCCTGTGCCTGGAATAGCCAGTTTGTCTGGAAATAGCGTTTGACTGGGATTTGAAACACAGCCCTACTCTTTTCTACCTATGAAACCTTGAGCAAGTCTCTTATTGTCGATGGGCCTCATAAAGACAGACGGGTTTTTAACCTGGAGTTCTCAGAGCTCCAAAGGGTTTTCAGAGGGAGGGACACCTTTGTTTTCAGTAAGCTCTAAGTAAAATTTGTATTTTCTTTCTTTATTAATTAAAAAAAGTTCTTCTGAGGAGTGTAGAGGCTTCACCAGACTGCCAAAGAGATCTGTGAAAAAATAGCAAAAAGGTTGATTAATTTCTGGACTAGGTAATTTCTAGGATTCTTTTAGGTTTAAATGCATTAGGACTCAAGCTTTTCTTCTTCCAACTATTTCCCCCACTTTGCTTGTGGATGAGGAGTGAACTTCTATATGGTTCTAAAGCAATTATTTTAACCATGCAAATTAGACAAAGTAAACCAGTCCTTTTTTCCCCCTGTGGATTATTAAGTGAACAGCTGCCTCCAAATATGTTTGCAACCAGCTAATTCAATGGCTGCATGTACTTGCATATTCATGGCTCCCGATTGAAAATACAAACTTGTAGGACCTCCTCATCAGGGCTTTAAAAGTTAATTTATCTTGACAATTTAAATAAATACACTTCCATAAGCTTTAGTGACTCTTCCATAGTTGTCCCTTCAATCGAGCAGAAAGGGAAAAGGCTGTGATGGCCAGCTCCAGACTAGCATTTTCCATGGAAGTCAAATTTATTGGTGTGGATTTCTGGTTCTCTTGCCTCTTGTTTGTCTGCTCTGACAGCCCGTCTCTGTGAGCCCCTAACAAAATCTGACATACTCCAGTCTGTTTGTTTTTGTTGTGTCTCCCACGAAAATTTCCAACCATCTGATGAAGCCAGGGAATCCCAAGCACTGCCTGCATGTTAAACAGTGAAACCCACTTTGATGGGGTGCAGGGGTGGGGAGAGAGAGAAAGAGAATAAATCCCATTTCCCCTTTATTCTACCCTCAACCACCTTCATTCCTATTAGATATATTGGGGAGATTTTGTGGCAGAATATGGGAGGTTAGAGGAGGCAGGGGTAGATGGGATGTCATGCTATTCATTTGATTGAACAATCATGAAGGATTACTTGTTCTCATCTATTTTTCCATTTAAGAATAAGGAAAATATGGGACTTCTCTGCTTTCTTTTGTCTTTATTAACAATATCAAATAATAATATTATTCTATATTTACAGAATGTACTAATATTAACAAAGTGTTTTCAATAGGTAGATTGTGAAAACTACAAAGCAATAAACTATGCTTAAAAATTAGAGAAACAAAGATCATCAAACTGACATAAGTCCTATTTCTCCTGTAGCACTCTGCCCACCAGTTCATCCTTCAGTACAGTTATGGGAGATCGAGTGCTATGGCCCTTTCCTCATTTACCCAGGCCTTCATGACCTACAACTATTTTCCTTTCCCTTCTACTATCAGTAGAGTAATTTTGAGGAAATGTCTTCCTACATCTATGGGGAAGAAGTGTTCCCAATAAAGTGTTAATATACACTATGAATACATTTTATATGATTCTCACAATTATCACAGGTAGCACAAATATGAAGTGGCCATGGAATCCAACCTCCACTTTTTTTTTCTCTTGTCACCCACACAGACTTCTACCACCATTACATGCACCAACTCTGGAATTTGTGCCATGAAACCCATTATTCCTTTTAGGAAGACTATACAACAGTTCATTGATGGATAGGGCTAATTCTTCTCTGGGCCTCTCCACTCTTCTACTGTGTACAATAGCTTCCCTATTGGCTAGTCCTCCTCTTTCTTACTGCCAGAATAGTATTAAGCTTGCAGAAAAATGTAATCCTTAGTCTTAGCACTAAAGATCTTTTCTAGTTCTGCTCATTTGTTTGGACTCTGAGATATATTTTACCAGTGTTGTGGGGGTGAAGAGGTATATCCCTTGGGTTCAGGAAGGATGCCTTTCTGCAAGAATGCAAGACTCCAAAACTTAGCTTAAAAATAAAAAAAGAGAAATTTATTAATTTAGAGAGTAATGTTGAGAATGACCAGGAGGATAGTTCAGGTGGAACAGCAAGATGGAAGGCTGATCCTTAGGAGGACAGCATGGATGGAAAAGCTGTTCCCCAGACAACATCAGTTCTGGGGATTTTATATTCTTTACAATAGATGCTGTGTCATGGTGTGGATGTGACTCTAGAGTGGTAAATAAACCCTCAGGCATTCAGTCAGGGGTTTGGTTATCTGACTGGGGTCTGCTTGGAGACATAGGGAATGACCTTTATAAAAGAGTCTTTTGTTTTAGGGAACAGACAGATGTCTAAGATGTAGCCTCTTAGGATCGAGGTGCAGCCTGGAGGTGCATCTCTATGTCCATCTTAAATCTAAAGGAGGATCAAAGCAGCACAATCATTTCAGGGTCTTATAGGGGCCATTAGATGTTTTAGGCTAAGAGTCTCCAGAATGTAAGGGAGCAAAGGAATTTCCCTGATAAGAGTTTACCTGAGTTTCTGGGGGTACAATGCCCATGTCACTCAGTAGATGGTGGTGTAGGAGAAAGTAATACAGAACCTTTCTACCTTCAATCAGCTCTTCCAAGTAACAAAACTTTTCTTCTAATTAGCTTGTCTGAGAAGCAAAGTTTTAACTATAGCCCACTCTTTCAAATGGTAGATGGAAATGTAGATGCTGAGGTCTTACAGTGAACCTGCTCTTAGGACACTTTAGTCACAATGGAAGGTCTGCTTTTGCCCAACATATCTGCCCTGGAGTAATCTTATGTGAAATGACTTGTTTCTCTCTTATGATGTGAAAACAAAGTCTCAATTTCTATCAGTCAAATTACATGTGGGCAAAATAAAATTATCTTGTAGTCCCTAAATAATTCTAGGTATTATGATTTCCTGGATATCAAATTTTAAGTCTTAATATCACTCATATGTAAATTGGAGACAGGAAAACTGGATATTTTGGTCATTTTTTACTCTCTATAAGGGAAATTATTCTTAGAAGCTTTTTTTTTTTACAGTTTCTCTCACAATTATCTTGTATTTTCCCACTTTCTTTCAGTAAAACTGTCAATATTATAAAATGCCACCATCTTTTACAGATGAAAAAACTGAGGTTCAGAGTTTAAGTTACTCGACAAGCTTCACTCAATCAGTAAATGTTGGAGATGGGCCTTGAATCTATAACTCACAATTATGCCTAACTCACAGTCCTTTTTCCAGTTTCTCTTGCCTTTTTATTTGAACTTTCGTATGAAGTTCATCATGTCCTACCTTTCTTTTAGTTACTTACTCTTACAGAACACTTTACTATTTATAGTAAATGCATTGAGAGAAGGACTTGTGCCAGTTTGATGATTTTTGAGTTCCTAGGTTTTAAGTATAGTGTATTGAGTTTCTAGTATTTTAAGTATAGTGTATTGCTTACAACAGGTACTCAATTTTATCAATTGAATTGATCATTTCTCTGATGGGATATGGGGAAGATTTGGAGCCAGAAGCATGAACCTGAATGCAGTCTGCTACTCATGTGCCCTTGGCCAATTAACATACTTTCAACTTCCTTTAAAGCAAGAAGTTTATAGTAGATCATTTTAAGACTCCTTCTAGTTCTTAATTCTAAGATCCCATGGAGCATATCAGAGGGAAATGATGCAACAGTAGTTTTAACTTGATGTACCTGAGTTTCTTCTCTGGTTATGAAATGTCTTTACCAGCACTAGAAGGCATCTTCCTAAGACATTTGGCAGCCAGAAATTGAAAGTACAGTTAGAAGAGGCAGATAAGTAACATAGGGGATAGGATGCCAGCCCTTGAGACAGGAGTTCCTGAGTTCAAATATGTCCTCAGATACTTCCTAGCTATGTGATCTTGGGGGAACCACTTAATCCCCATTGTCTAGGCATTACCATTCTTCTGCCTAGGAATTGATTATAATTATTCATTCTGAGATAGAAGATAAGTTTTATTTTGTTTATTTTTAAGAAGTACATCTAGAACAGAAGACTCCAATGTATATTGAAGTATCAAATATGGACTGGGTAAAGTGAGCAACAAGATAATTGACTAGACATTTTCTCTGATCCCCATGCCCTCTTCAACCTTTTCTAAACAGAAATTATGCATTAAAGATAAAATAACTTTAGTTTTTTTTCCTATGGTGTAGGACACCCCAAATTCAAAGGAAGATAAACAAAAATAGGAACTGACATTGATCTTGAAATCATTTAGCAACTCCTATGTCCCATGATTCTCATGGTGAGAAGACCTAATAACATTATACAGGTTTACTTCAAAATCAATATCCATATCTTCTTTTCCCTCCCTATTTCTAGTGCTATAGAGACCTTGGCTATAGGCTGAGGAATTTTGTTCAGGTGTTGACAGACAGATCAATCACAGCCCTTAATAAACAAAAGCCTACAGGAGCTGCAACCAAGTAGTACAAATGCTGCAAAGCTCTGAACTATTGGTAGTGGGGAGAACAGACTCTGAACTTTTAGTGCCATATCAGAAAACTAAGGAATAGAGAGAGTAGGATAGGCCACCAGGATAGGGTATGGTACATGTGGAGAGTTGCACAGTGCTACACTAAACCTAGGAAAATGAGCAAAGCATCCAGTTAGGGCCCATTCTGACCACCCCAAAATCACTTGGGGTAGAGATCTAGGCTGATGAACTATGAATTATCCATTGTGAGGAGGGAATGAGAAATTTGTGATTCAGCACCCAGGAAAATTATGATAAGAGTGGAATGAGTCAGAAAGTGAGTAATAAAGAAGATAAGGTAAAGAGGGGAAAGACTGAAAGTACCAAAGATTTCAGAAAGAAATATTGAACAGTATATAAACAGAGAAATCAATAGGAAAAATTGTAATAACAGAAGAAAATTTGGCCTTCATATGTAGTAAATGAATTCAGGCATTTATGAATGATACTCCAAAAGTGAGGGAAAATGATATAATATTTGATGAGACTGTGGAATTTGAGAAGTATATGGAACTACCATGTGCTACTCCTGAGTGGTTTAAAAGAGAAATGAGAATTGTGAGAGCAAAATTTATATACTATATACTAAAATAATAAGAACAGAAAAAACTTGAATTTGTATTTGCAAACCTCAGCAAAGAAATAAAAAAGAGCAATAGATTGGAAATGTAAATACACAAAAGTGAAAGAAGAGAAGTGAAACAGAAAGGTAGCTAAAAACAAGAACATTTAAAGAAAACATATTCATTATATAAGAAAAATACTGATCCCAAAGACAGAATTAGTAGAGAGAATTCAAGTATTATAGTTCTACCCAAAGAATACAACAGAACTAAAAATATTAATAACATAATAAAGAAAACTGGCTAGAAGAAAACTGACCAGAATTTTGAACATATAAAATGAAATTCCACTTGAACAAATTCATAGGAAGGCAGCTAGGTCGCATAGGAAATAAAGTGCCAACCCTGGAGATGGGAAGACCTGGATTCAACTGCTACCTCAGATACTTCCTAGCAGTGTGACCCTGGGCAACTCACTTAACCCCAATTGCCTGCTTCTTAATGCTCTTCTGCTTTAGAATCAATACTCAGTATCAATTCTAAACAGAAGGTAAAGTTGTTTTATTTTGTTTTTTTCTTTTAAAGAAAGAATTCACAGATCAACTCAAAACAAACAAATATAAGCTATAAAATCCAAAATCACAGTGATTAAATTCAACAATCCAATTCAGAAACAAATAATTCTGCTAGACAACAGAGAAATAAATTCAAAAACAAAGGAACGAACATTTAAATAATATAAGACTATTTTGAACTCAGGAGACAAGTAGGAAGGAATGCAATGCCTTCTGAAGGCAATGAAACTTAGGATGGCACCCAGTGATCCATCCTGAAAATCTAAGGTAAAGGTGGACATTCAATAATAAAGAAGAGTTTCAAACACTTTTAGAAAGAAAATAGAACTAAAGAAATTATTTATTCCTTGAATACCTTAAACAAAAGAATGTAGGAAATGCAGACAATGTCACCACAGAATGACAACAGAAATGAACAGCAAAAGACGTCTTTCTAAATGTATATAACACAATGGCAAAGGTGGAAATCTGGCAGAGACAATAGTGAAAAAGCAGATGAGGCTGGGGAATTTTGAACAGAACCTAGTAATATTCTTCCTACAGAATAATATATCTTTTGTTGGAGGGTACATGAAGAAGCATGAGAAGTACAGGGTGTTTTTGGCAGAGAGGGTTGTGATATACTAGGGCCAGATCCAGAGCTAGCAATGAGGGGAATAATGTACTCTGTGGATTGAGAGAAGAACCTACAGGACAGTGGTCAAGGAAGGAACAGATCATAAATGGGAGGAAAGGAAGGAAGCCTTACTTTGGGAGTATTCTAAGACAGAAGGTAAGGGTTTAAAAATTATTTTTAAAAATTTTGGGCAACCAAGAGGTCAGAGACAAGTGATCAGTTTAGGTAGGGGAACACACATAAATCATGAAAGCCCAAATAGGGGAGTAGAGCCCAGAGTCTATAACAGGGACCCCTAACACGGAGTCTATACAAAGAGATCTGTGGATATATTTCAGAGGGCCACTGAACTTAAATTGAAACTATTTCATTTTTTCTTTCTAATATTAAAGGGATTTTCTTAACCTCTCCCTCTGTCTCCTTAGGAGGATAGAGAGCGGGATTTCTACTAAGTATATCAGAACTGACAGGAGTCAGTGAGTCAGAGCTGAAGATTCCATTATCAGGGAGATCTGGACAGAGGAGAGGATGTAGCAGTCCTTTGGACAGGAAGTTATGGGGGAGAGTTGGTCAGTGAGGAGAAAAAGGGAAGCAGCTACTGAAAGTTAGGAGTCTTTTGTCTCTGGGATCTCTAGAGAGCAGGAAGTCTGTCTCTGAGGTAAGGCTCTCCTGGTAGTTGACTACTGACAGTTGGGCTGCTATAGAAAACTGATTGAAGGAGTGAGTGAGTGGTGGTGGTCTATTATTTTAGGGAGTTAAGTAATTAATGAATAATTTATAAATAGAGTAAGTTAACATAGGCCTGGTGTGCTAGTCTTGAGACAACAATTAGAGACAGGTTTAGGAAATGTTAGGTAGTATTAGGAATTTTAGGTATATTTATAGGGTGTAAGAGTAATAATTTCTCTTTCCTCTTTTCTATCTTTCTATCTGTACTTCTTCCTTAAACAATGTTTCTATTAAACTGCTCTCCTCACTTTGTAGAACTCACTAATTTAACCCTTACGATACTTGATAAGCAGCTAGAAGTTTGATTAACCTGTTAATCTTATGTTCCTCACTTTTTACTATACTATCCCTACTTTTCAAGAATACATAGGCAAAAAGTAGAAGTGCAGGAAATTTTTATAGGCAATTCAATATGGTACTAGGAATTATGACACACATAGTGAAGGAGGAGGTTCTAGACTCTCTCAAATAATTCCTTCTCACTAAGAGCATTGATGAGCTGGCAAAGGTCCCAGTTTCTGATTTTGTCAGACTGTTATAATTTTCAGAGTATTTTTCTGATAGGATTACTTCAAATATACCAAATTTACCAAATAATTTACCTAGGTATTTCTAAGAAGAAGAAACAATGGAAAGATAGCTTAATTGAGACTCAATTTGCATACCTTGAAGATTATATCTCTCAAATGGTCCAAATGATTGTTCAATGTACTGAAATTACCTCTCACTCTAATCAATCTGTCTCTTCTACTGTTCCTACTTCCTCTTCCAACACCATGACAGCTCAAGCAGAAACCCAAGAGAAAGAAACAATAAGAAACAATCAAGATACAGGCCTATTCCTCTTTTGAGAAGTACCAACCTTTAATCCTCAAGAAGAGTTAGTTTCCAGAAGACATCAAAAACCATTTACCACTCAGGATATTGTGGGATTTAAGTGGAGCATCCCTTCTTTTGAGGATGAGCCCAAAGCCATTATCAAAAGGCTAGAAAGCATCTGTCAACCATTTCATACAATCTGGATTGATTGTGAACATTTGTTAGAGTAGAGTTGTTAATGAAAAGAGAGAAAAATAAGGTTATCTTGCTTACTAAAGAGGCTTGGTGAAGAGGACCAGTTCACTGACTACTAAAAGACCCCAAATGGTATTTTAACAATGAAGCTTATTACACTAGATTGTGTCAGGTTAAGTCAGTACTCAAAGCTTTGAGGGCCTGTTCTGACAGACCGAGTAGCTGTACAAAGTTTGACAAACTCAGACAAGACATTGGTGAAAATCCTTCCCAGCTCATGGACAGACTTATAGAAAGAGAAGGAAGATATAGAGACCTAGATTTGACCAGAGAAAGGGATGTTAGATAATTGAGAAGACAGTTTGTGAAAAAATGTTGCAGGGTGGTCAAGGACTATTTCAAAATCTGCTGTCCTAACTGGCCAAATATGAACCTTGATGAATTAAGGAGATTGGCACTATATGTATATAATGGGCATGAAAAGAGAAGATGAAGATAATAGTGATTTAGTGGAGGCATTACGAAAGGAGATGAAAGTATTAAAGGGAAAATTTGAAAAAAAGAGATACAAATTATGGCCCCTTTGCTAAAATCTACAAACCAAAGACCAATGTGTTACTCATGTGGAAAAAGGGGACACTTAATGTTAAATTGCAAAAGCTGATCTCAAGTATTCAATAATTTTAGAAATAACGGAAACTTTAGGAACAACGACTCTAGGAATAACAACTGTTCTAGAAATAATAACAACAACAGAAACAATTACAGAAATAACAATTACAGAAACAATTAAAGAAATAACACTTGCAGAAATTATAATGATAGAACCAATAATCAAAATGAGGCAAATGTAATATTACAGAATATCTGAAATGGGGCTTGTCCACTCAATAGCCAAAGTGTAAATCCTCCTCAATGAACAGAATCTCAGAGAGGTGTACAGGAGCCTTTATGAAGGTCTGAGGCAGGGAGAAAGGACTCTGGAATCAAAGATTGAAACATTTGTTTTTCTAGTAACCAATATAATTACACTAGTCATCCTAGTCTATTCTTCCCCAAATAGCAATGAACCACATGTGACATTAAAAGTCTGATATACATTATATGGTTGTCTTCTAGATGCTGGGGCATCAAGATCTGTGCTGATGAATATACCTGATTCTAATTGTAATTCTACTGACTCGATCAATGTTGTTTGGGTGTCAGAAGCACCTCTGAAAGTCCCAAAGCTTTTATCACAAATGGTATCTGTGGGACCTTTATCTGTGGAATATTTGTTTCTTTTAATGCCTAACTCCCTTATGAATTTATTGGGAAGAGATCTTTTGTGTAAAATAAGAGCCATGATAATATACACTCAAGATGGTGATATGATTTTAGAACTTTCTGAAGAATCTCCAAATTTGTTCCCTGTAATCTTTCTAGATAGTCAGGAGGTGGATAAAACTCCCACCTTTGAAATATCAATAGATATACCTGAATCTCTCTGGGCTACATCTTCTTCTGATGTAGGCCTACTTAAATCAACTCTTCTGGTTCAAATTAGAATAAAAGGTGGACCACCTCCTTCCATTCTTCAGTATCCATTATCAAGAGAGGCAATCCAGGGAATTACTCCAATGATAAATTATCTAATTGAACAGAAAATAATAATCCTATGCAAATCAGAATACAATACACCCATCTTGCCTTAGAAAACCAAAATTAGATTAAAATGGAAAAACCTGTTTATTGATTTGTTCAAGATTTGAGGGCTATTAATAATCATGTTATCAAAAGTCACCCTATTGTTCCAAGCCCATACACCATTATTTCCTCTATTCCTAGTATCACTAAATATTTCACTGTAGTAGATTTGTGTCCCACCTTTTTTTCAATACCCATCCATGAAGATTCCCAAAACATATTTGCATTCACCTGGAAAGGTTCTTAATACACATGGTGTCATCTGCCTCAAGGTATGTAGAAAGTCCAACTTTATTTTCCCAAATTTTGACACAAGATTTGGCAAATATCAAGTTTAAGGAAATCCATTTAATATACTTTCTGGATAATTTGCTCTTAGCCTCACCAAATGCAGCAGCCTGCCAAGAAGATAGAAAGCATCTCCTGTTGGAATTATATAAGAGAGGACACAGGATCTAAATGGCAAAGGTCCAGTGGTGTTTCCAAAAACTGGAATATTTAAGATTTGTTTTAACTGATGGTGCCTGCTTCTTTTCCACTAATAGTATTGAAGATATCCAAAAATTGAGTGCCCCATCCACTAAGAGACAGTTGAGAGCAATTTTGGGAATACCAGGATTTTATAGGCAATGGATTCCTTGCTATGGGGAAATCACCAAATCCCTTATAGTATTGACAAAAGATGCAGTCACCGAACCACTTAAGTTGAAGACAGAACATCTAGCAGTGTTTACTAAATTAAAATAGTTTATCCTGTCTGACCCTGCTCCAGGCATCCCAGATTACAACAAACCATTCACTCTACATGTACATGAATGCAGAGGAGTAGCTTCAGATGTTTTAACCCAAGCTTTAGGACCTGTTCAACATTCTTTTTATTCTCTGTATTTGAAGACTTAATTCTGAGAAGAGTGCTATAGATTTCAACTGACTGCCAAAGATATCTTTGTCACACATACATAAAGATTAAAATCCCCTATCCCAAAAAATAGCATAATTAAGGAAGAACTTTTGAATAATGTAGCAAAGTATGCATAAAGAGTCCATGGTACCAGAGAGCAGGTAATATGAGTCAGAAATCTTTGCTAAAAGAGAGAGACCCCAAAGCCAGAAACTAGGGAAGAGATGTCAGAACTTGGGCACAAATAACCTATAGCTCCTACAGGCCAGAACCCAAACACTAAGAGATTTGATAATGGGTTTGAGAGCAGGAAGAAAAGATGACCTTGGGATTGAACTAATATATTCCAAGGCCTAGTCTTAAAATCTTTCCGAGTAGGAAATAGGATTGGAACTGAAGCAAAATGGATGATGCTCATAATTGCAGGTGTGGGTAGTTTGGGCTAGGTGTGGAAGTACTGGGAAGACTAGGATGTCTCAGACAGTCGCTCCAAAGTCAATGGTAAAAATTAGGGAAGTTTCATTATTTTCTCCACGATGTTGCCTTGACAGACTATGGACAATATATAGTAGATAAATGTTACTGGGAAGACCCTTACCTATCCTAGTTTGTAAATTGGTAAATGACCAGATATTTCCTCAAAAGTGAGGACAACAGAATGGAAATTACTGGTTTAGGGAATTGGGAATAAATGAAGAATGGTAGTGGTAAACACTCTCTCCGTGATGCTTTTCTCCACAATGACATTTACAGAGGAAGGGAACAATGCGTATATTAAACTATTACCATATATGTTGTTTTAAGATAAGGGGATACAGCTACAAAAGTAATACATTTTCTGCCCTTCAGAATTTACATTCTAATAGGGGGAAATATATATCTGGGAATGGTTGATAGGAAGAGATGTTTAGTTTATAGAGTTGCATGGATAGTAGTGGGAATAAAAGGATAGTTAATTGATTCATCCTTTCTATTAGCAATGATGGTGCTGTTATAATTGCTGTTCCAGAACAAGAGGTAGAAGGAGAGAGAGAAAAGAGGCCTTATGTGCAAGATAGAGAGGATGGTGAAAAGAGACCCAGAAAGGTTCAAGTTTTCTGATATATAGCTAGATGAGGAGGAAAGGAAAGAAACAATTCTGGATAAAAAATAAAAAAAGGCATCATGTTTTTGAAATTGGTTTTGGACTCAGATAACCTCAATCCTAGTACTAGCTATGCCACTTATGGTATGGTGATGAAACCATACCACACTATGGCTGAAACTCTGGTGTGAAATTTCATTATTTTATTTTTATTGTCATTGAAAACACACTTCCATATTGGTCATTGTAAGACCAAACTCATACATAACTAAACCCCAAAAATAAAACCAAAAATACACTGATGTGAAAGACAACTCCATCAGTTTTCTCTGGAGGTGGATTGCATTCCTTGTTATATGTCTTTCAGTATTGTCTCAGATCACTGCATTTCTGAGAGTGGCCAAGTTTTCACAGCTAATCACCATCCAGTTTTTTTTTGTACAATTTGTACAATATTCTCTCAGTTCTGCTTATTTTACTTTGCATCAGTTCTTGCAGATGTTTCCATCTTTTTCTGAAATCATCTTGTTTATCATTTCTTATAGGATAATAGTGTTACATTACCAATATGTACCACAATTTATTCAGCCATTCTCCAATTCTTTGCCAGTACAAAAAGAGCTGCTATAAATATTATATATATTTTTGTATCAATAGGCCCTTTCCCCTTTTTATTATCTCTTTTGGATATAGAATTAGTGGTATTATCTAGTATGATTTTTTTATTTTTATAGTTTGTTTTAATAACAAATTTCCACATATTTTCCAAAGTTTCATGATTCATTTTGTCTCCTTCCCTTCTCTTCCCCCTCCCAGAGTTGACAAGTAATTCAATCTGGGTTATACATATATTATCACACAAAATTTATTTCCATATTATTCATTTTTGTAACTGAATAATCTTGTAAAACCAAAACCCCAAATCATACACCCAAACAAACAAGTGATAAATCATGTTTCTATCTGCATTTATGCTACAACAGTTCTTTATCTAGAAATTGATAGCATTCTTTTCCATAAGTCCCTCAGACTTGTCCTGGATTTGCTATAAGTAGCAAAGTCTATCACAGTTGATCATTCCACAATATTTCAGTTACTGGGTATAAAGTTTTCCTAGTTCTTCTTATTTCACCAATCATCAGGTCATATAGATCTTCCCAGCTCTTTCTGAAATCATCTTGTTCATCATTCCTTATAGCATTCCATCACCATCATATACCACATTTTATTCAAGCATTCCCCAATTGAGGAACATTTCTTTAGTTTCCAATTCTTTGCCACCACAAAGAGAGCATATATAAATATTTTTGTACAAACAGGTCCTTTCCTATTTAAAAAAATTCTCTCTGGGATAGAGACCTAGTTGTGGTATTTCTGGATCAAAAGGTATGCATTCTTTTATAGCCCTTTGGGCATAATTCCAAATTGCCTTCTAGAATGGTTGTAAAGTGTGATTTTTTTAAATGAGAAATCTAGATGAATGGATATTTAGTGGGTCCACCTACAAGACAATAAAAAACAGAAAAACAAAAACTGCATACCAAGAACAGCTCTGAGAGGATGATGTTATGACTGAACACTAATGAAGAAAGTTTAAAAAAATTAGTCCCTATTCTCAAGGAACTCCCAGTCTAATGTGGGATAGATAATATGCAAATAAGAAGGGGCTAGCAAGGTACATGCAGGATAAATTGGAAAGTGGAGGGAGTTTGAAAAAGAAGATCTTAACATTAAGGAGGACTAAGAAAGTCTTCTTGCAGATGAACCTTTAGTTGAGACTTAAAAGATTGCAGGAAGGAGAGATGAAGGAGAGCTTAAAATATGAGAGAAGTCAATGCAAATAATTAATCAGGAGATGAGTCCTACTTTTAAAAAAATATTTATTTTTAAACATTTTTCTATGATTACATGATTCATGTTCTCTCCCTCTCCTTTTCCCTCCCCACTCCTGGAGCTGACAAGCAATTCCATTGGGTTATACATGTGTTATAATTTTATATCTATTTCCATATTATTCATTTTTGTAATAGAACCATCTCTTAAAACCAAAAATCCAAATCATATACTCAATATAAACAAATGATAAATCACATGTTTTTCTTTTGCATTTCTAGTCCCACAATTAAGAATCCCCTTTTCAAAGAATATCAAGGAGGTCACTTCACTCTTGAGTCTCAGTTTCCAAATCAGTAAAATGAAGATTATAACACTTCCCAAGATTGCTATAAAGAAAGTAATTATAAATCTAAAAATGCTACTTGTGATATGAGACAATGGTCCTAAGCCATTAAGCATGATTCAATAAGTTGTTATTCCCTTAGCATAATTTAAAAAATCAGTGTTATTATTTTGTTAAACCACTATCTTCTGTCTTAGAATTGATATTAGGTATTGATTCCTAGGCAGAAGTGCAGTAAGGGCCAGCCAATTGGAGTTAAATGACTTGCCCAAGGGCACATAGCCAAGAAATGTCTGAGGGTAGATTTGAACCCAGGATTCCCCATCCCTAGGCTTGGCTCTCTATCCACTTAGCCATCTAGTTTCACCTAAATCAATTCCATTTTTATCCAAATCACAGACTGACTGTGAGTAAAGTTCTTTGTTAAAGTAAATCACTCTTTAAAAGTTCTGTTCCAATCACTCTGTAAAGCAATTTGGAACTATTCTCAAAGGGCTATAAAACTGCATACCCTTTGATCTGGTAATGCCAGTACTGGGTCTGTATCCCGAAGAGATGATAAAAAAAAGGGGAAAGGATCTACTTGTGAAAAAATATTTATAGCAGCTCTTTTTGTAGTGGCAAAGAATTGGAAAATGAGGGGATGTCCATTAATTAGGCAATGGCTGAATAAATTGTTGTGCATGTTGGTAATGGAATACTACTGTGCTATAAGAAATGATAAGCAAGATGATTTCAGAAAAAGCTGGAAAGATCTGTGGGAACTGATGCAGAGCAAAGTAAGCAGAACTGGGAGAACATTGCATACAATAACAACAATATTGGATGAAGATAAATCTTAGATACTCTCAATAATGCAATTATCTGGGATAATCCTGAAAGACTTATGAAGGGGAATGCTGTCTACCTCCAGAGAAAGAACCATTGGAACCTTCTTTCACTTCAGTGTATTTATGGTTTTATTTTGAGGGTTTAGTTATGTGTGAGTTTGTTTTTACAACAATGACCAATATGGAAGTGGGTTTTGCATGACAATAAAAGAAAAAAGAAAAAGAAAATAAAAGTCAGCTCTTAACATCATCATTTCTATTAGCACCATTAGTTCATTCTTTAAGGGAGGAAGTATCAACCTCCATGCAAGAAAATGATGAGTGAATGGCATAGTAGAAGCAATAAATGAAGATCCACTGAATGACTTCACTATTATCAGCAGTACAAGAATCCAGGAGAACTCCAAGGGACTCATGACAAAATAGGTTATTTGCCACGAGAGAAGGAACTGGCAGAGACTGAATGCCATTTGAAGCACAGCATTCTTCACTTTATTTCCTCTATGAATTTTTCTCTAGTGTAAGCAATGTGTTTTTTCTTTCACATTATGACAAAAATGGAAATATGTATTGTATGATAACACATGTACCACCCATATCATACCATTACCTGCCATCTTAGGGAGAGGAGTGAGGGAAAGAACATGGATCACAAAATGTCAGAAAATGATTATTGAAAAATACATTGATATAATCTGGAAAAAGACAAAAATTAAAAATGAATGGATGGGTAAATGGATGGATCAGAGAAGGGCTCCAGTCCAATATCTAGGCTGGCTGCTAATTGTAGTGATAGAATGCTAGAGCTACAGTCTAAAGACACAGATTCCAGTCCTGTCCTAACTGATTACCAATTGATCTTAGACAATTCACTTATATTCCACCACCATTTGTTTCTTCATTGGTAAAATGGAAATAATATTTCTATTACCTACTTCAAACAGCAAAATCCTATATAAACTGGATAATATCAATAGTATTATTATTCCTCTTTTCAGTTGCTTTTATGCTATCTAGTTCTCCTCAGGACATGGATTGTTTAATATGCAAGTTAGAATTTTCCAATAACACTTTTAACATATATATATATATATATTTATTCTTCCCTTTTGTTTTACTTGCCCCCTCAACCTTCTACTCTCCTCACAAAAGCACATCTGGGAGTACTCCAGATGTTTAGCCACCAAATGTTGGGGAAATGCTGAAATCTCCAAAAGCCAGAGTTTTATTACTGACCTCTTCTATCCCCCAGCCTGCCTAGAATAGTGCTGGTGGAAAAGAGGGGCTGATGGGGTATTGACACAGTGAAGTCAGGGATTTCTGTGCTGCCCTCAGCCCTCTCCACCCTAGCCCAAGACTGTAAATAACTCCCTTTACTGACTCAGTGCTGTTCATGTGGAAATTAAATTCGCAGCCTGTATTTTAAATCCTATATATTGTTTGGCTTAAGCTGAGTTTTCTCCCGCCTGATAAACAGGGCATTTTAATAACATTCACAGCATGACAAAGTGTTGGAAGAAAATATACATCCCCATCCCGATACTGGATTTCCCCTGGCAATGCAGAGATAGGATCTGGTTCATAGTTACTTCCCAGGGAGTGACTAATGCTCACACATAAAGACATTCTGCCTTGGGCTCCTACAGAGAGAGATAGTGGGGGGACTGCAGGGATTGGGCTGAACAAGATTCTGTAGTGAGTTGAGGGGTTCAGATGGAAGTATTTGAGAGCTTACTTCTTTAAAAACCTTGTAGAGTTGGCAGTCCCATGGCTGAGGAACTGAATGGTGCTTGTTGGCTTGGGAAACTCCCCTTTGCCTCATGTGGCAAACAGGAGCATGGCATGCAGGCAAATAGGACTGTAAATGAAGTCCAATAGAATGGTTTTAGGTCTTGGTTCTGCAGTTGACCATCTTTTATGATTCTTGACTTCTCAGAGTTCCACTTGCTTCCTTTGAAAAATGGGGATTATTGCAGTTGGGCTACCTTCTTTCCTGGGAGGACTGTGAAGGAGGTACTTTGGAATCCTTCAAGTGCTATATAAATGAGTTGGCATTGTCAAGTCAGATTCCCTGCATGCAATTAGACAAAGAGAAAGAGTGTGCCAGTAACATTAGGCAATCAATCAAGTGTCATCAAATCTAGAAAGAAGTGAGTCTTCCTCCAATTTTGCCCTCTGTGGCCTCCAGGGACTGGGAAAGGGAAAGAATGGAGCTTGAATAAACTCTGTTGTGAATGCAAATATCAAAGGAGATCTGCCAACAACTAGTTAGCTACCTTTGTGACCTCAGGCAAATCACTTAGGTATTTAACAATTCTAGGTTTCAATTTCTTCACCTGTGTTTTGGAAGGAGAATGAGGGGGAAGAGAGTATGCTAAATTTCCTCTAAGATCTCTTCGATCAGAGAATCAGAAATCTACTTCTCTCTGACTCCTCATATCTCCTTAAAGGAAAGCAAGTTATTTCCTAAAGAGGATTGTCTTGGCTCTACTATCCACCTTGCTAGGCAACCTGGGCAATTCATTTACCCTCTCTGGGAATCCATTTTCTCAAGTCTATAGGGGTCTCAAAGGGTATCAGCTCTAAAACCCTCAACACTAACTCTGCCTTATTCCATCCAGGATTCTGATTCTGACAGTGGTATTAGGAATTTGAGGAATTTTTGATAGTAACTTCATAGGTTAGAGAAGGTGGCATGATATACAGGTCACTGAGATAGGAAATCACAGGATTTTAGAACCAGACAAATGAATCCAAACCAAGACTCTGTGATTTCCTACCTGTATGATCTTGGACAGTTTTCATTTCCATGTTTGGCCCTTGATTTCCTTCTCTGCAAAACCAGGGAATTGGACTAGATGATCTTTAAAGTTTTCACTCTTAAAGCTATGATCACCTGGAGAAAGAAATAGTCTCTATTTAATATAGAACAATAAAGCAGAAGTATATATGTGAGACCTGATACTAGTCTCCTTGCTGTTATTTACTTCATCTCCTGACTGATCATTTGCATTGACTTCCCTCATGCCTAAAACTCTCTCCCTCCTCTCTCTCCTTCCTAGTTTCCTTCAAGCCTCCCCTGCAAAAACAAAATAAAACAAAACAAAACAAACAAAAAAAAAAACCTTTTTGGTCCTCCTCCATGCTAAGACCTTCATTTTGAGATGTCCCCCTCTCTCTAATTTATCCTGGAATAATGTTGTCCCTATTTATTTGCATGTTACCTCCCCACATTAAGTTATGAACTCCTCAAAGAGGGAGGCTGGCTTTTCTCTTTTGTTTTTGTTTATTTTGCCTTTTTTTATTAGTGCCCAATCATCATGTCCTCCTGCCAGAACTCTTCTTATTATCAGCATTCTTTCAGTTTGGAGGTGGCCCCATCAAATACCAAGGGGTTTCGACTTCTCCTTAAAAATCCATACCAGAGCTTCAGCCCATCCATACTCAGCTCTGCCCATTGGAGTCTTGTCCTCTAGTATGCTAGAGGTAATACCTGGCAAATAATGAATTCTTAATAAATGTTGGTTCATTGACTGGCCTATGAGTAATTAAATGAGTCACTATCTTCTCCCTCCCTAAAACCTTGGTGGGGGGGGGGGAGAAAAGGAGACACAGTAATTCAGCATTTTACAAAAGCATACATTGCTATCATTTCAAAACGACCTCAAATTTCAGTAAGACTGTTGATCTGTGGCTGTATGCCCTCACTGTCTCCTAGATCTACCCTAATGTTACTTTGGTCTTGTTAGGACACCAGTATTCTATATGCTTCAAGGGAGAGCTTTGTGTCTATATATAGACTTGAAGTCATTCCCTTGATCTTTTTGTGCTTCCTCACTCAGTAATAGAGTTCAAGGTTGCCACATCTGGTGGTATCTTCCTCATTGAATTCAGTCTTTCTGCAAGTGGGTATTTTTTTCATTCTTTGTACTGTTATCTCTAGAATCTAATATAGTGCCTGGAATAAAATGTGTGCTTAATAAACACTCATTGATTAATTGATCTTGTGTGTGGTACATAGATACAGCTAGATAGAAATGCGAATAGAATGGATATACTTGGAATTCAGGTAGTCCCTGTGTTTCTGTCTTGCCTCAGACAACATCTGTAAATGAGAACAGGCATGATACTTAGTGGGCTTCAATTTTCTTTTATAAGAAATGGAGATAATAACAGCATCTGCATCATATGGTTGTTGTGCGGATCAAAAGAAACAAAATATGCCAAACACTTAGCAGATTTTATTCATTTTTTAAAATTTAGAATTATAGGACCTTTATTTGAATCTGGACTCTGTGACCATAAGCAAATTATTTTTTTCTTTTTTGGGGCTTGATTTTTTTTAATTTAAAGAGTTAGAATTTTGAACTATCCAATCTAGAAAGTCCTTTTCACTTCTTAATCCCTTATTATTTTTTTAAGTTTTATTTCATGCAAAGCACACTTCCATATTGGTCTTTGTTGTAAGAGCACACTCATACATAACCAATGCAACAGTATCTCATCCCAATGTCTGCAAAGGGTCTTCAATATGATCTCCTTCTGTCAAATTGTCTGACCTTCTCACCATGTGTGGGCTGAAAGCTATAGAAGCTAACACCCTCATACACATGCCTTCATGTTGCTGGCTTGTCAGAGGCAGCCTATTCTGAGTGCTCCATTCTCATCTCATTGACATGAACTCTTTCTGATGACATTCTAAGTTGTTTTGGGGTAAAAAATTGCTTTACCTTATCCTTTTGTTGGTTTTGCCTTTCCAGAATTGGTTTTGAGGAATTATTTTAATGTTTTTTGGAAAGGAAATTGGGAGAGCTCAGGTCAGTGCCTGCCTAGACTCTATCATCTTGGACCTTCTGACTTCTTTTAATATCTTCAAAGTGTTACAAGGGAATCACTTTAAAAGACTGATATATATTAATTTAAGGTCGCCAAGGAATTCAGCTATGTAATTCCTAAATGAAAACTCAAATCAGCAGTCAATCTTTTATGGAGTTTAATTACAATAGGAGGAAGAAAGGAATTAGAGATAGAGAGAAAAAGGGAGAGAAGGGAATAGGGCTTAAATACCCCTTCTGTTTAGGCTGGGACAAAAGGCCCAAGCCCTTAGATAGCTGGGGCAAAGAAAAGAGATCAGTCCCTATTACTCACATGACCAAAATGGAGAAACAGTCTCAGAGGCCCCCACCTTCAGCTTCCTTCAGAGCAAGCTTCTCAGAGCACACACCAACCACACCGACCCACTTCTCAACCACCCCCTCGAGTCTTCAGACCCCCCCTATCCTTAAGGAAACCATCCAAGTTCCCTCCCCTCAGTCCTCACATCTACCAATCACGTGTCCATCAATTTCCCTGTGCCAATGGAGGCTCTAGCTTAACCCAGGACCGCCCAGAGGTCTGGCTTTGCACATGTCTGTTGAAGGTCATATTTTCAAATAATTAAATCTTTGATCCTTTGCTACAGCCCTTTCTAAATCCTGTTAACCTGAGTAGGGTAGAGATTGGAATAATTAAATTTTGATCTAGGCTGCAGCCCTTACTCAATCCTGTTAGGACTGAATAGGGTGGAGATTGATTCCAAGTATCTCCATTGTATCAATTCTAAAATCAATCATGACTCAAAGAAATTCCTATTCTATGCTTAAGCATAGGTCAAAGTCCTTTCCATTGTTCAGCAAAAGGTTTCTGTCCTAAAGTAATCTTAAGAAGGAAAGAGAAGGAACCTCCCATGCCAATGGGGTTCACATTCCAATAGTCAAGACCCACTATCAATAGGAAATTTTTCAAGTATGAAATTTCCCAATGGTGAAATTTCCAACATTTATAAGTCTAAGAAATTTTGAGGTTACAAAAGCATAAGTGCTAGATAGCTGGTAGGCATTTGAAAACAACAACAACAGCAAAACCAACTTGAACTTGTTAACTTGAACTGAACTGAAGTTTTGCTTTGTTTTTTGAGGTGATGGATTAGAAGGAACCTAAAAAATCATCAGAAGAAATTCATTTTTCATATGAGTAAAGTGAGATAGTCACAGTCGCTTTGAGCAAATTTGGAAATCTAAAGGATTTTATTTTTAACAACAACAAAAAATCAGAGTATGCTAAAAGCAATAGACCTTTATTATTTATGTATATTAAAAATTTTAATATGTTCTTCATGGCATCCTTTCCCTTTTTCATTATACTACGTTTATTTCCCCCTATTCCTTTCAAGACTTTTGACAAAGAAAAACAATTATGCACAAACTCCCAAGGTCTTGACTGCATTTGACCACCTATTCAATAGTCTGTCCCAGTAATCCTTGCCCCCTGGCTCTGAGGAAGGAGGTATGTTTCATTATGTCTTTTGTAAGACCTTTATTGTTTTTTTATTACCTACTTCCTTTTAGTGATCTTTTAATTTACATTGTTACAATCATTGTGTATACTGTTCTCTTGGTTTTGCTTTTATTGTTTTTTTCTTCTTTACTTCAGTTCATAGAAATCTTCCTGTTCTCTGAGTTATTCATCTTGGGAAATTTTGATGAATAATAATATTCCTTTACATTCACATGCTATACTTTGATTCAGCCATTCCCCATTTGTTTCCAATTCTGTGTCACCCCAAAGAAGGCTGCCATGAGTATTTGGGTACATATTGGATTTTTGTTTCTATATTTTACTCCTTGTGCTAAATGCCAAGTAGTAGGAACACTGAGTCAAAGGACAAGAGCAATTTAATCATTTTGATTGCATAAACATAAATTGGAATCCAGAACAGTAGAACTGCCTCATGTCCTGACAACACCATATTAGTGAGATGGTACTTCTACAGTCCCTCTAGTGTTGTCTATTCTTAGTGTCATCTTTGTCAATTTAAATGCTTGGAGGTTAAACCTCAGAGTTGTCTCATTTTGCATTTTCCTATTATTTAGGATTTGGAGCATGTTTTCATGCAGTCATTTATAGTTTTCAATTCATCTTTGGAAAACTGCTCATATATTTTGAAGGCTAATGATAATAATAACAATAATGACTAGCATTTATGTAGCACTTTAGGATTTACAAAGTACTTTACAAATATTATCTCATTTTAGCCTCACAGAAGCATTGGGAGGTAGGTGCTATTAAAATCTTCATTTTAGAGGTGAGAAAACTAAGCATAAGTTAAGAGATTGGAAAGTAAAGTAGTATCTGGAGTAGCTGAACTCAGATCTTCCTGATTTTAGGTCCAGTGCTCTATTCATTGGCCTATTTGCCAGCTTATCTGTTGAAGAATGGTGTGTGGAATTTATATTTGCATCAATGCTCTTTATATTTTGGATATCACACTTTTGTCATGAAATTGAATACCTCATCAGGTTGTAGTTTTCCTTGATTCCCACCCCCAAATCTTTGACCATCTTCTAGTCAGCTGCCTTACCACCTATACCAAGATCATGACTTGGATGTTTTGATCCATTTATCTCCATCATCCCCTTTTCCCTATGTTCTAGAACTATGATGAAATTAATTCTGACAGAAAGACCATATGTTTCTACTTACCCCATGTTCTCATTCACCATTTCAGTTACTTTCTAGAACAAAATGCCCACTACTTTTGTAGATGTATTGTCTCCTTCAATTAAACCATATACTCCTTGAAGATAGGGATTTTTTTTTGCCTTTATGTTGGCCTCTTAACATAACATTTAAAAAGCTTTACCATTAATTAATTCATTTATGTACTGCACTGAAGTCTGGTTTTGCCACTGATTTGCTATGTGACCCTGGAAAACTGACTTCCCCTTTCTGCATTTGGCTTCCTTACTTATAAAATTTTGTGTTTGGACTAGGTTATCCCTAAGGGCTCTACCAGCCTTAGAGTTCTTGGGCACCTATATTATCTCTTCTTAATTAGATTCTCCCTCATTGTCACATGGACTTCATAATTTATTCTGAATGTCTAAAATAACAACTCACATATTTTATAGCACTTTAAGGTTTGCTTACAAGGTGCTTTTCTTCTAACCCTGAGAAATAAGTAGTGAAGATATTATTTCTATTTTACAATCAAAGAAACTGAAGATCAGAGAGATTAAGGGGTTTCTCATGTTCACATAGCTCACATCTAAGTGAAAAATGAACACAGGTTTCCTGACTCTTAAGTCTAGCACTCATTTCCTATATCATGCTGACTTTTCCAAGCAATCTTTGAAGCCAGGACTGGGTCCAAAGTGCTGGGAAATTATTGTGCCAGGATCCATCAGGCCAGGTGAGTTGTAAATATTGAGTTGATAATAGTCTGGACAGCCAAATCACATAACATTCCCTTTATTCATCAAGAGTTATCTCAGTCTTAAGGCCATATTAGCTCCTTCATACTGTTTGTCCTTAATTCTGCCATTTTAACTGTCTAAAGACATTGGCCCCTAGTTCTGCATCAACCTTAAGTTTATATGTATTGCTTAGGTTCAAGACTAGCCTTCACACTCTCTGTATGTATCCTTGACTTGTAGTCATCCACGGTCCTTGAAACTGATCTTGAGCTTCATTACTATGTGCTCAGAAGTGTGACACATCTAATTCATCCTGAAGAAACATAATGTTATTATGGGAACTTGCCCTCCAGTTGATACCCTAATGGGCCCCTTGTCCTAAGAACTAAAACTGGCATATCCTTATGTATATAATACCATAAGGATATGTTATCTCAAGACCATATGTTCACTGACCTGACCTAGGTCACTGGCCAGTCCATATATTCACTGACCTGACCTAGGTCACCAGCCAGACCATATGTTAAAAGGAAGCATCTGGGACTAAGATTGATATGTCTTCACTTCTGGTGTCTGATTCTCAAGAAGACCCCTCCGCAACCCCTAGCTCTATATAAACCAGACCTCTGAAATGCTCAGGGTCTTCTGCTTCTTGTGGAGGCCCAAGCTATAGCTTGAATAAAGTATCTTTTGTGTATTGCATTACTGTGTGTCTCCTCCTTGGAATCTCAACCAGAACAAGACAGAATATTTGGGGGCTTGTCCTGGGATTCCAAAGGTTTGGACCACACAGTGGTAAAGGTACATGAATCCCTGAAGGGAAATCTGAGTGTGTTTGTCTGTGTGAATGTGTATGAGGAAGGGAGAATCTAGATCGTGGCATACGGCTAAGTGGCACCCAGATTCCATGCTCCGCAGATTATACAGAGACGGCCTATTGCAAAGTCGGATACATTAAGATCCCCTTTCACCTGTTTCTCAGTGAGGACCTGCCAAGTACACGGTTCCCAAGTCCTACAAGGGGCTGGGCCGGAACGGCCGGTAAGTGGAAGTGTTGTTTCAAGAGACTGAGAGATGTCCCTTTTAGAGGATTTGTTAAGAGCACTCAGTAGGAACTTTGGGGTGGTTAGAGGCCCTCCGCCCAAGTTGGACTTGGGACAGGAACTTCGGGGTGGTTAGAGGCCCCCAGCCCAAGTTAGACGTGGGACAGGGACCAGGTCCCTGCAACAGAGGTTCAAGTCCTCTGAAGACCCAATGAGTCCTAAGGAGCACCGTTAGACAGTGAGTGTGAAAAATTTCCGGTGCCAAGGAATAGAATCTCTGAGATAAGCCCCTGACACGAAACCTAGTGAAAGTCTGTATCTCTGTTGTTTGTCTTCCACATCTATTTGTTGTCTGGCTTTTACTGTTTGTCTCATGTGTCTTTCTATATTTGGGCCTTTAATAGTCCTCATGGGTCAACAAACATCTACCCCCTTAGATTTGGTCCTGGCTCACTTCTCTGTATTTATGTAGCGAGCCCAAAATCTCTCCCTCTCCGTTAAGAAGGGAAACCTTGTCACCTATTGTGATTCAGAGTGTCCTATCCTTGAACTTGGATGGCCAAAAGGAGGCACATTTAACTTGGGGGTCATCTCCCGCCTCAGTTCCCATATCCTGGACCCCGGACCCTCCGGTCACCCAGATCAGGCCTCATATATAATCGCCTGGCAGGAACTGGCTCTGAACCCTCCCTTGTGGTAGAAACCTTTCCTGCAACCTTTGCAACCTTCCCCTTCCCTAGCCCCCACAAGGCAGGACTCTCCCCAAATTCTGGCCCTCCAACTACAGGCGATGACTTCTTCCCCTTCCTCATCCAAGAAACCAGTTCTACAGGATTCAGACAATAGTCCCCCTGATCCTTCCCAACCTTCTTATGCCCCCCTTGTATCCTGATCTAAATCATCTTCCGGGGGAAGCAGTCGCAGCTACTAGCCCCCACTCTAGTCCCCCAGAAAGTTGCACCAGGGGAAGAGGGAGGGTGCCAACCCCAAATCCTGAGGCTGAGAAACCTTCTTCTACTAGCACCATCTTACCTATGTGGGTCATGTTTCAGGGACCCCCCCCCGACTTTACTAATATTGGCCATTTTCTTCCAGGGACCTCTTTAATTGGAAGACCCAAAACCCTCCTTTTTCCTAGGAGCCCCCAAAACTAATTGGTTTAGGTGAGTCTATTATGTCTACCCACAGTCCCACTTGGGACGATTGTCAGCAGCTTTTTCAGGTCCTTTTCACCCTTGAAAAGTGTGAACGCATCTTCATGGAGGCCCTCAAAAATGTGCCTAACATGGTCGAGGGCCGTCCCACAACCCAGCAATACTTCATCGAAAAAGCCTTCCCTCTCACTTGTTCCAATTGGGATTTTGAGTAACCTTAAGGTAGGAAGCATCTCTGTGTCTATCGCCAGATTCTCATGACTGGTCTCCAGGCTGCGGCCTGCAAGCCCACTAATTTGGCCAAGGTTAATTTAGTTAGGCAAGGGGCGAATGAAAGTCCGGCAGCTTTTTTAGAACATCTGCAAGAGGCATTCTGGCTGTATACCCACCATGGACCCCCAAGCAGCAGAAACTAGTCAGGCTGCCATCCTTTTAGCCTTTGTTAAGCAAGCGGCACCAGATATTCACCTCAAGCCCCAGAAGCCAGAGGATTTAGGGAACTAAAGTATATCTGACCTCTTATGAATAGAGTAGAGGGTTTTTAACACCCAAGAAACTCCGGAAGATAGGGCCAAAAGGAAGTATCTGGAAGAAAAAGAGGAGAGAAAAAAGGAGAGAAGAGAGGGAAGAGAAATGCAGGCAAAAAGAGAGGCAGAAAGACCATAGATGCCAAAGAGAGGTGGCCCGCATCCTGACAGCCAGCCTGGTTCAGACTCCTCAGATTTCTCCAATGTGTCATCTGAGACCTCAGGGGATACCCTATAGACCTGTCCCTCAAAGCCTACCGGGGCCTAGGAACGGGTGTTTTAACTGTGGCAAAGAGGGCCACTGGGCACGAAATTGCCCTCAACCCCAGCGGGAAGAGCGAGAGAGAAGGTAAAATATCCTCTCACTTCAAGAAAAGGAGGATTGAAGAAGACAGGGCTTGTCACCCCTTCCCGAGTCCTGGGTAACTGCTAAAGTGGAGGGGAAACTGCTTAAATTTTTGGTAGATACTGGAGCTGACAAATCTGTCCTTAGGAACTCCCCTGGGGATGTTTTTTCGTGGGCTAGTTGGGTCCAAGAGGCCCACCTGGAACTGGAACCCACCATTATAATTGGACTACAAAATGTTCCGTTAATCCAGGATCTCATCTGGTATCCCACACTTTTCTCATTATTCCAGAGTCCTGCTCCTTTATTGGGCCAGAATCTCTTGCACAAAATTGGAGCCTACATTCATTTTACGGATTCAGCAGTTTCTGTCACAGACAATACTGGTGCCCCCTTACAGGTCTTGACTTTAACCCTCCCAGAAGAATACCACCTCTATGAGCCCCTCTACTCCCAACCATCAGCTTCTATCTGTGAGGATGTCCTGTTGTGGGTGGATCAGGTTGCTGGGGTATGGGAAGAACTCTCCAGTGTAAGTCTGGCCAAAAACAGACCCCCAGTCATTGTAACCTTAAAATCAGGTGCAACACCTATTCGGATTAAATAATACCCTACAACCTTGGAGGCCCAAAGAGGTATTACCCCTCAGATCAACAGACTTCTAAGCTTGGGTGTCCTGGTACCTTGTCACTCCCCCTGGAATACTCCCTTACTACTGACCCGAAAGCTGAGAGAGGTAGAGTACCACCCAGTTCAGGACCTAAGGGAAATGAACTCTAGAGTTGAGGACATCCACCCAACTGTGCCTAATCCCTACACCTTGCTCAGCTCTCTCTCTCCCAACTTGACCTGGTATACTGCTCTAGATCTGAAGGATGCATTCTTCACCTTACCCCTGGCAGCCTTTAGTCAGCCAATTTTTTCATTTGAATGGTTTAATGAAAGTACTCAGATTTCTGGGAAACTCACCTGGACTAGACTACCCCAGGGGTTCAAAAATAGCCACACTTTTCAGAGAAGCCTTGGCCCAAGACCTTCAAGATTTACGAACTACCCACCCTGAGGCCACCCTCCATCAATATGTGGACGATCTCCTTTTGTCTGCCCGCACCTCAGATGATTGCAAGCAAGCCACCCTAGCTCTTTTAAAGACCCTGGACAACTTAGGCTACTGTGTAAGTTCCAAAAAGGAATCCCTGGTCTAGCGGGAAGTCAAATTCCTGGGTCAATAGTGAAATAAACTGAAAGTTGGTCATAGATGACTAACTCATGCCATGAAAGACACAATTCTACAGATTCCACATCCCTCCACAGTCAGGCAGCTCCGTGAGTTCCTTGGCTCTGTGGGGTATAGCAGATTGTGGATACTCTCATCTGAAATTGCGCAGCCCTTATACAATCTGACCAAAGAATCCACAGACTGGGAATGGACCCCACAGGCTGAAGAGGCCTTCCAACACCTTCGTAGGGCCATGCTTGAGGCATCAGCCATAACACTTCCAAACCTTGAAAAACCCTTCCAACTCTTTATCAAGGAGAAACATGGGGTGGTAAAAGGGGTGTTAACCCAAAGTTAGGACCCTGGAATAGACCAGTGGCATATCTTTCAAAATGCCTTGACCCTGTAGCAGCTGGGTGGCCCCCTTGTCTTCACACTGTAACTGTGGCCACCTTGTTAACTAAGGATGCTGACAAACTAACTTATGGAAAATATTTAATTCTCTCTACCACCCATGCTATTGAGGGGGTAGTGAAAAAGCCGCCGAGTCACTGGTTTTCACACGCTAAACTGGCACATTACCAATCACTCTTATTAGATACTTCACACATATCTTTCAGGGTCATCTCTTCACTCAACCCGGCTACCCTATTGCCCAATCCATCTCCTACCAGTCCAGCCCGTATACATGATTGTTGAGAGGTTTTAGCAGAAGTGATTACTGCTCGACCTGGGTTACAAGATGAACCCCTACCAAACAGTGACCTATTCCTATTCAAGGATGGCAGCAGCTTTCTTGAAAATGGGCACCACTTGGCCAGGGTAGTTGTTGTGAATTCAGCAGGTGAAACTGTGTGGGCAGTAGCCTTACCCGAAGGAACCTCAGCCCAAAAAGCTGAGATGTTTGCCCTAACACAAGCCCTTAGGAAAGCAGAAGGGGAAAGAACCACAGTATATATGAACAGCAGGTACACCTTTGCCACCCTGCATGTGTATGCCCTGATATATCGGGAAAGGAGATTTGTTACCGCTGGTGGAGCCCCAGTCTGTAATCTTCCTGAAATCCAGGATCTCCTATCGGTGGTCTGGGAACCAAAAACAGTGGCCGTGGTACATATTCCCAGGCATCAAAAAGGAGACTCCTTGGAAGTCCGAGGGAACAGATTGGCAGATTGGGCAGCCAAACAGTTGGTTTGGGGACAAGTCACAATCCTCACCACATCTACCATCCCAGCACCACTGGATGGAGAACCCCAATATACTGAGGAAGACCTTACTTGGATCAAGAACCACCTAGGACAAGCAGAGGGAGTGTGGTACCATGACCCCGAAGGGCATCTGCTCCTTCCAGAGACATTGGGGCAGCTCCTTACTACCCACTTACACCACTTCTCCCACCTAGGAGACCGAAAACTTGCACAACTCTTGGACGAAGGCAAAATCAAGTATATAGAGAGAAGCCAATTCCTTCGCTGGCTGATCAATTCTTGCACAGCATGCCAACTCCTCCATGCAGCCAAACCTGACAAACACATTGGACAGAGAATAAAGGGACAAAGGCCTTGCCAACATTGGGAAATTGACTTTAATGAAGTAAAACTAGGAAAGTTTGGGTTTAAATATCTCCTTGTTCTAGCTGACACCTTCTCAGGATGGCCAGAGGCATTTCCAACTAAGACCGAAACTGTGTTAATAGTTGCAAAGAAGCTTACTGAAGAAACCATCCCTTGATATGTGTTACCTAAGACAATGGTCAGGCCTTCATGAGTAAAATTACATAAGGGGTGGTCACAGCTCTGGGGACAAATTGGAAATTGCCTCGTGAATATAACCCCTAGAGTTCAGGCCAGGTAGAAAGAATGAATAGAACAATTAAGGAGACTTTAATGAAATTGGTCCTCAAGACTGGCGTAGACTGGGTGACCCTCCTTCCCTTGGCCTTGTTCCGAGCCCAGAACACCCCAAGACCCTCATTATTAACCCCTTATGAAATCATGTATGGTTCCTTACCCCCCATTCTTCCCATGGTCCCAAACCCAAAGGGAAGAAACATACCCCCTGAACTCCAGCTTATGCTGTTGAGTCTAGCACAATTTCAGAAGGACCTTTGGCCTCAAGTCAGGGACCTTGTTCAACCAGCCCTGTATGACCCCTACCCTTACCAACCAGAAGATTGGGTGTGGGCAAAAAGACACCAGAAGGGCTCCCTGCAGCCCTGATGGAAGGGTCCTCAAGTTGTTTTGTTCATTACCCCTTCTGCCCTTAAAGTCAATGGCATCGGACCTTGGGTCCACCACTTCCATATTCAAAAAGTAGAACCTCCCAACCTAGATTTCCTGGACCAGTGGCAAGTCACGCGTCATCCAACAAAGCCCCTGAAGCTTCAGTTGACCCGGCCTCATGAATTCCCTTCTGTTCTGCTCCTGCTCCTTCAGCTGAGGATCTCAAGTGACTGCTATCAGCCCCATAGCAGCTTCTTCTCTCACCCCCATCATCTTTGGCAATGGACGATATCTTGATGGGAGTACTCTCGTCTCCTGAGTATCTACCTCAGCGCCAGAGGCCCCACATTTAGCATACAGCCCCATGACCTCATTCCATGGGGACCCTGTGTTCCTGACAGGGAGAACTCCCCTCCCCAAAGACTCCCAGGCAACTTGTCCCCTGTTTATGTTTTCCCAACCTCCAACCCTGGGAATACTGACTGCAACTCTCCAGGGCATTATTACTGTGCCTACTGGGGATGTGTAACCCTGGCAACACATTGGACACCTCCCACTGCTGATAAATTCCTTAGCCTACAGAGGGTAGATAAATCATGAGGGATACAATATACCCCCCTCCCAGGTACCTTGAGTCCATCCTTTTTAATTACTGAGATCAGTATTGATCTAAGTTAAACCTTTCCATCCTCAACTCCCAGGACCAAGGATGGTTGGTGGGTCGCACCTGGGGTGTCTATTATTGGGAGGATGGCCCTGACTGGGGAGGGTTGCTCCTGATGAAAAAGTCCCCAGCTCCTGTCCAGAAACCCATAGGCCCCAATAGAGCTCTGAATCCCAACAGACAGTTGTCCAGAACCCCACAAACCCCAATAAAACTCTGAACCCCCAACGGACCCCATGAAACCTCCACACCACCCCCTCAAACTCCCAATCAAACCCTCCTCCCTACCTACCCTGGCTTCCAACTCCCCAGTTCCATCTACACCCTCAACCCCTGTGCTGATCCAAGACCCAGACCCCTTATGGCCCCTGTTACAGGCCTCCTATCTCTCACTGAACTGATCTTTCCCCAACCTCATTAAGAGTTGTTGGCTCTGCCTAGATGCTAGACCTCCCCCCCCCACTATGATGCTATAGCTCTGAATACTTTCTACAATATCTCCAAATGAAGAAAACCCCCCTGAGTGTGACTGGGGTGACAGGAAAACGGGCCTCACTTGGCAGTCTGTCTCAGGATCTGGCCATTGTATAGGGAACATCTTCAAACCCTTAGCCCAGATGTGTAATAGAATCTCTGCAAGTACAGACAAATTCTATATCCCCCCTCTAGGAGCAAAGTGGCTATGCTCCATCTCTGGACTAACACCTTGTATAGCCCAGGCCACCCTATCCTCCATGGATGAAATGTGTCTCCTTGTCATGGTTCTACCCCACATATTCTTTCACCCTGGGGAGGACCTTTTCTGCTACTGGGAAGCTCGCTCCCCGACACCAACACCCATCAAGACTAAGTGGGAACCTATCATGACCATCACCCTCACAACCATTTTTGGCCTAGCGGGTGTAGGAACAGGAATAGCCTCCCTGACCCTTCACCATCAAGGCCTTTCAGCCCTCAGAGCTGCAGTAGATGAGGACTTAGCCAGAATAGAGACCTCCAGCACCCATCTTGAAAGATCCCTCACCTTTCTGTCTGAAGTAGCTCTTCAGAATTGCAGGGGCCTGGACCTCCTGTAAATCTTGAAATCTCTCAGACTTGTGAATGTTAAAAAATTTCCACATTGAGGAATCCTCCATTGGAACAAATTCCCTACTGGAAACATTCCCCATTTTGATGTGAGAACTTGCCAGGATCAGAAATGGGAGGACCTCTACTCCACCTGTACTTAAGACTGCTTTAGGGGAGAAAACTCCTTGCTAAACAATGAAAATACTTGGACCCATGCTTATAATAAGTCAAGGAGTTATTTGATCCATGCCTGTTTTTTAGAATTGATACAATGGGATGCTAGGTACCTAAAAGGGTTGGGCAAGTTTTCTCTTAATGAGATTAGTCGACTCAGCTGTTCTGGTTCAGATTTACTGAGGGCATTAGTCTACACAGCAGCATTTTCTCTGGTTCAGACTTACTGAGAAGATTAGTCGACTTAGCAGGAATTCAAATGGGCTGTCCTTTAGGAAACATCTACGGTGATTGGTAGATGGAAGAACTTAGGGGAGGCGACATAGGAAAAAAACCCTTATATAAGAAAAGGAATCTTTTGAGCAAGGGAGGCTTGGAGATCCTTGGAGAGTGAGGCTTGGAGATCCTTGGATCCTTGGAGATAGATCTTTTTGGAGGAGGCCCTTTGAAGATCTCTTGAGAAGAAGTCCCTTGGGAGGCTAACTCTGGCTGGAACTCCCTCTGGGGAGACTCTGTTCCCCAGACATCCTTGCTTAAGACAAATCTTGTGGTGAGTGATAAAAGACTGACTGACTGTGATCTCTCTCTCTTAAGACTCAGGTCTAGGCCATGTTGGCTTAAGGCCCTTCATACTTATTTCCTTTTTCTCTCTTTCCTTTAATTACTCATTGTATTATTAATTAAAATCTCTATAAAACCCAGTTGACTTGGGTATATTGAATAATTGGGAATATTTCCCTGGTGACCACCTTATATTTGATTTAAAAACCAAGACACTGTAGTGAAACATATTTTCTACAGTCAAATTTACTCACTCTCTCTTCTATCTATCACAATTTATATCTTCCACCATTTTAACTCACTACAGTTCACAACATCAACCATTTTAAATATAACACTCCTCTTTCTTCAACAGGGAGGCCTCTGTGCAGCCCTTGGGGAGGAATGCTGCTTTTATTCAGATCACACTGGGGTCCTGTGAGAATCCATGACTAAACTCAGGGAAGGCCTCGCTATCCAACAGTGAGAGTGAGAATCCCAAGAAGGATGGTTTGAGTGGATTTTCTATCAATCCCCTTGGCTCATGTCCCTGATTTCCACTTTATTAGGTCCCCTTTTCATTCCCGTCATTTTGTTGACCTTTGGCCCTTGTATTATTAATGGAATTGTGGCTTTGTAAAGGAGCACATTAACACAGTCCGACTCATGGTCCTAGGGCAGCAATACCTTCCCCTAAATGACATCCATGCCCCTATGAGGTCACTGTCCCAATGAGTAGGAGTCCTCATTGTCCTAAAAGAAGTGGGGAATGAAGAAACATAATGTTATTATGGGGACTGGCCCTACAGATGACACCCTAATGGGCCCCTTGTCCTAAGAGCTAAAACTGACATATCCTTATTTATGTACCACCATAAGGATATGTTATCTCAAGACCATATGTTCACTGACCTGACCTAGGTCACCAGCCAGACCATATGTTAAAAGGAAGCATCTGGACTAAGATTGATGTGTCTTCACTTCTGGTGCCTGATTCTCAAGATGACCCCCCATCCCTAGCCCTCTATATAAATCGGACTCTGCAATGCTCGGGGTCTTCTGCTTCTTATGGAGGCCCAAGCTATAGCTTGAATAAAGTATCTTTTGTGTACTGCATTACTGTGTGTGTCTCCTCCCTTGGAATCTCAACCAGAACCGGACAGAACAATCCAGTGTTGGTGCTGTTGGGTGGCTCAATCAATTGAGAGCCAGGTCTAGAGACAGGAGGTCCTGGGTTGAAATCTGACCTCAGACACTTCCTAGCTGTGTGACCCTGGGCAAGTCACTTAACTCCCATTGTCTAGCCCTAACCACTCTTCTGCATTGGTACAAATATGGAAGGTAAAAGTTAACTAAACAGAATCATCCAGTGATAAACAAACTGAAATCAATTTTGCAAATGTTAATTAGCTTATCTGTCTTGCCAGAGAGGAACAAAGATAGTGAGAAAAGAAGAGGATAGGTGGGGAGTGAGGGCAATTAGAGTTTGTTTTGTTGCTCCCTCAGTTATTAAGATATTTTCCAAAATGGCTGAAAGGATTTGTGATTGTGGGCATCTGTCCCCTTATGTTAAACTTCATAGTGTGAAAGAAATGTGTCTTTGCATGAGATATAAGACGCAAGGAAGAGTGCTGATAGCTTTGTCGCTTCAGAGTCCATGCAAGGGAGGATGGAGACAGACAGACAGACAGACAGACAGACAGACAGACAGTCATAATGGCATTTTTTTTTGCTCATTCTCAGGATGAGAGGAGAAGATGTGTTCCTTTTAGGGTGTTTTAATCTCCTCATTCTTTGATTCCCTAATCTGTGCTATGCTGTGACAATCAACACTGATACATGATTGAAAATTGCTTAGTAAAATAGCCCACATTTCGAGTCGCAAAGACCAAAACAAATTATTCAACATCTTTTCACAGGAAATAGAGTGTGGTACAGAGGGAACCAATGTGATATGTCAGGAAGCACACTAGATCTGGTCTTATATTTAGTTCAGTTCATCAGGAATTGACTCTAAGTTTCTGGGCAATTCTTTCATTTCTCAACTCCTTTTTTCATCTATAAAAATTTCAGAATACCAGAGATAAACTTTGGAGGTCATCCTGTCCAGTCTAGGCTTGAATATGAAGTCATTTCAAAGCTAACCTGTCAGGAGATCATCTGATCTCAGCTTCTTTTTGTCTTCCTCTCAATGGGAAGTAACTCTTGGAGGGGAGGGATTCTCTTTCTCTTGGCTTGTTTTTGTATTCATACTGCTTAGCACTGTGCCTGAAAATAGTAAGTGCTTAATAAGTGCTCTCTCTCTCTCTCTCTCTCTCTCTCTCTCTCTCTCTCTCTCTCTCTCTCTCTCTCTCTCTCTCTCTCTCTCTCTCTCTCTCTCTCCTCTCTGTCTCTGTCTCTCTCTCCCTCCTCTCTCTCTCTCTCTCTCTCTCTCTCTCTCTCTCTCTCTCTCCTCTCTCTCTCTCTCTCTGTCTCTCTCTCCCCTCCTCTCTCTCTCTCTCTCTCTCTCTCTCCTCTCTCTCTCTCTCTCTCTCTCTCTCTCCTCTCCTTCTCTCTCTCTCTCTCCTCTCTGTCTCTGTCTCTCTTTCTTTCTTTCCTTCCTCCTCAGCATGAAGACTTCTAACAAGAGAGAAAACTATCACTTCCCAATGCTGATCATTCCACTCTAATGCTTGGGAAGTGTTTCTACATCAGTCCAATCTCTGAATTTTACAGCTGAGGAAATTATCCTTCAAGGCCTATGCACTTATGGTAAAATGAAATAAAACCAAAACAGCTTAGGTTATATCCTCATTTTTGTATAGGCAGCCACAAGAGGGTCAATCTACCTTTCTTTCATGACTTGATAGGATTATAGGATCATGATATAATATTTTTAAAGTGCTTTCAAACCTCAAAAAACTATATAAATCTAATTAATATTATTACTACTATAATTATTATTATTATCAGAGGCCATTTAGACCACCTCTCATTTTACAAATGAGGAAAATGAGTCTTGGAGAGGTCAAATGATTTGCCCAAGGTCACATATCAGAGGTAGGATTGGAACCCAGGTTCTCTCATTAAAAAGCAGAGCTTTTCACTATGCCCATACTGTGGTTTAAGAGGAATTTTTATTTTCACTAGAAACCCTTCTCTCAGGTCACCACTACTCCCATATCCCAAATAAATTTCCTAATGAGAGTCAGAGCAGTTCTGAAGAAAGAGTAATGGTGATATTAGGACATCTCTAGAGCCCAGGTAAGGAGAAATCTTTTAAATTTTTTTGGGAAAAAATTATATACATATGTAGTAGAGTTGAAAGAACACAGGGCTTGGAACCAGGGAGACTTAGGCCCATGTTTCAGCTCCAAAATTTACCAAGTATGGCACTGTATCTGTCACATCATGCCCCTGAGCTTTAGTTTCCTCACTTATGAAATGAGAACAATAATACTCAGGATTTCCACATCATAAGGACTATTGGGAAGGGGGGGAAAAGAAGCATTCCATAAACATTAAAATCCTACAAAAATGTGAATTATTCTTACACCCTATTTCTGAGTGAAAATGACTCTATTGTCTATCTTTGCATCCCCCAATGAGTTAGTCCTCATAAACAGCTTTGGGGAATCATCTTGAGAAGGAGGTAGCATTGGGAATCAGGATGTGAGAAGACAAATTCCACTAACGATGAAAGTCATGACTCTATTCAGGGCTGCTTGGATCTTTTGCATAGGCAAAATAACCAAAATGGAACTTCATACAATACTAGAAACGAAACACAGAGTTCCTCCTACCATTGAACATCATAATAATCACTCACATTTATGTTACATTTTATCCTTTCTAAAATGTTTCTCATAACATTCTAAGGAGGCTGACAATACAACTGTTATTAACTTTATTTTTACAGAAAAGAAAATTGAGACTGGACAAATCATTTCCTCTTTCTGAGCCTCAGTTTATTGCTCTGTAAAATAAAGGGGAAAGGAATTTTCAGATGATAGCTAAGGTTCCTTCTAGCTCTAAAGATCTTAATTATATATTATTTGCCCCATATTAAATCTGCTTCAGACATAGTCCCTGAAGAATTTGCCCTGAATAGAGAAAAGAGGATGAGAAGTTGGTGACTCCTTTTCTAATTTCTATGATTTGGTAAAGCCCGGCTGGAATAGGCTAATTTAGCAACCCAGCAATGAGCTACGCACAGCCCAGGCTTGCAGTGAAGAGCTATATTCTGCTTTGTTTTTCTTTATTACATTAAGACTCTTTCAATATCAACATATCCATGGGGGAAGGAAGCAGCCATATAATGTTTATCAACTTGTTCAATTCTGGATGTTGTACTGTCTCCATAATGTGGGCGTTTGGGGCACTGGAACATGGAAGGGTGTGTATTTCTCATCTAGAGAAGTCATCAGCTTGCTCTTGAAATTGCTCTCTGAACAAATACAAATGAATTTAGAGACTCCCAGGCAGTGGCATCTCTATCACTTCAGGGACCTCCTGGATGTAGGACTAGACTCCTATTTGGTCCTCCACTCCCTTCCTCCCCCTGTCCCCTGTATTACTGGCACCAACCCTACTACGAATCTGGTCCCAACTGGGCACAGACTTGGATACTTATTTTGGCAGCACAAGTTACCCCAAGGAAAATGTGAAACTATAAGCAAACTCGGTCATGAGCCTGTGATGTACAAATAAAGGAATTATGGAGAGAACACTGGACTGAAATGAGGAAGCCTGGATGTGGATCCCAATTCTTCCATTTAATATATGGGTGGTTCTGGGAAAATCAGTTAACCTCTCTTGGTCTCATTTTAGTTTTTCATATGCAAAATGAGATTAGAGTGCTGTTATACTAAGTTGAGGTCTGCCTAATATTCTATTGCTAGCTCTATAACCTTCATTAAGTTATTTAAATTCTCGAAACCTCAGTTTCCTCATTTGAAATGGGTTTAATAATAAGATCTACATCTCTGGTTATTTTGAGGATAAAATGCAATCATGTGTGTAAAGAGCTTTGCAAACCTTAAAGTATGATAGAAATTGAATAATGATGATGATGGCAATGTCTTTTTTCAATTTTAAATCTTGTCATTAGGCAAATCATTTCCTTTTCCTAGGATTTATTTTCCTAAAATCAAGGTATGGTTTAGTGGAAAGATCGTAGCTTCTGGACTCTGAGAACTTGGATTCAAATCCCTTTTGGAATATAATTTGTATGACCTTTGACAAGTCATTTAATGCTCCCATGCCTCAATTTTCTCGCCTATAAAACATAATGTCTGCCTGCCTCAATGGTTATTGGGAAGATAAAAAAGAACTGGGAGTGCTTTGTAACCATAAGATGATCTATAAATATTCCAGCTATTGTTTTTATTAATGTCGAATATAATAGAAATGGACAGGATAAAACAGTGACAGAATCCTTTCTAAAGGAATAATATGGAACAGTAGCAGAGACTGAGCATAGCAAAAATTACGTGGATCCGTAGCCCTCTTTACCCACTCAATAGGTAAATTTGACCCTGGTTTCTAGGGGTACAAGAATTTTTTCTTGTTGTAAAGTGCCCAGCTGTCCAGTGTTGATATGCTGGGCTAGAACCATCAGGTTCCCCAACAAATGGGGACAAACTTTTCTCAGGTCACAAATGAAATGTGTTTGTTGGTCCCAAGTTATTTCCCTGTGGAGAGTTATTCACATTTCCACATCCCCCCAGGGTGGGTAAGTCTGATTGACAGGCAATGCAAAGAGCAGGTCAGAAGTCTGACTGGCAAGGAGATAGCATGTCAGTCCAGGGAAGCCTGGCAAGCAACAATAAATGAAGCCAGCTAGTCTTCAATCCAGAGCATGAATGAGTTAAACAGGATCATTCCAGAATCCTTCTAGGATCCATTGCTCATAAAGCATTCATCTAAAGTGGGACTTTGCTAATGATCCCTCTAGAAGCATAAGATTCATAGCTAGAAGGGACCTTTGAGATCATCTAGTCCAGTGGTATCAAATTCAAATAGAAATGAGGACCATGGGGGGGGACAGCTAGGTGGCTCTGTGGATTGAGAGTCAGGCTTAGAGACAGGAAATGCTAGTTTCAAATCTGGTCTGAGATATTTCCTAGCTGGGCAAATCACTTAACCCAGGGAGTCTGGACCCTGGAGTTGGGTGTTGTCAGGTGATAAGGTAGGGAGGAGGCAATATCTAGGGTAGGGGATTGTAGATGGCCCTGGGCTTTCTGGGGATGTCAAGTTGCTACTGAATACACACCCCAACAGGTTATTCAGGTCCCCAAGGTACCCTTCCAACTTTAGGTGGATCTATGTGTGATGGGTATATGATATGTGTGTCCCTCTCTAATGGGGGTGGGTAGGTGGGATGTAGGAATGAAAAGGAGATCACTTTTGTCCCAAGGTGGGGAAGTGGGTCTGGGAAGCAATCGTTATGGCACTATACCACTCTTCTGCCTGAATATACAGTATTGATTCTAATACAGAAGATAAGGGTTAAACAAAAAAGAAAGAAATGAGGTCAATAAAATCATCCTTAAGAGTTCCTAGAGATAGAATATATTTAAAAAAAACTATACATGTTTATATTTCTTTTTTTAATTAATACATGAAGGTATTAAAATGAAATAGGGAACTCCATTTGAATTTGATTCCCATAGCCTTTGGGAATATCCTAGGTTTCACACAGCCTGCAGGTGGCTTGTTTGACATCTCTGATCTAGCTCAACCTGTTTGATGAATGAGGAAATAGGCTGAGAGAAGGGAAAGTGACTTGGCCAGGATCATATAGGAAATAAGTGGAAGGGCTAATCTTCAAGGCTGGATCTATCAATCAATAAACATTTATTAAAAACCTCATATGCCAGAGATATAGACCATGAAACAGTTCCTACTATCAGAAGACATATTCTAAAAGCAATTAGACTGATAATTCTTTGAACTCAACTTGATACTGAGAAACCTGGGTGCAAATATTGCCTTTGAGAGTCACTGTGTTATCCTAAGCAAGTTACTAAATACCTCTGAATTTGATTCTTAATTAGTAAAATGAAGTTGCTGACTGCTGGGTTTATTCCCCAAAGAGACAATAAGAAAAAAAGACTTTTACAAGAATATTCATAGCTGTGCTCTTTGTGGTGGCAAAAGAAATTGGAAAATGAGGGGATGCCCTTCAATTGGGGAATAGCTGAACAAATTGTGGTATCTGTTGGTAATGGAATACTACTGTGTGAAAAGGAATAATAAACTGGAGGAATTCCTTGTGAACTGGAATGACCTTCAGGAAGTGATGCAGAGTGAAAGGAGCAGAACCAGGAGAACATTGTACACAGAGACCAATACACTGCGGTACAATTGAATGTAATAGACTTCTCTAGCAGTAGCAATGCAATGATCCAATTTCTGAGGGACTTATGAGAAAGAACACTATCCACATCCAGAAAAAGAACTGTGGGAGTAGAAACACAGAAGAAAAACAACTACTTGATGACATGGGTTGATGGGGATATGATTGGGATGTAGACTCTGAATGATCATCCTAGTGCAAACATCAACAACATGGAAATAGATTTTGATCAAGGACACATGTAATACCCAGTGGAATTGTGCATCGGCTATGGGAAAGGGTTGGGGGAGGGGACAGAAAGAATATAATTCTTGTAACCAAGGGAAAATATTCTAAATTGACTAATTAAATAAAATTTTCAAAAATGAATAAATAAAATGAAGTTGCTGAATGAGATTTAAAATTTCTAAGGTTTCTTCAAAACTCTTAGTTGCTAATCTAGGATATCCTTCATGCTTATCCCTTCCACACTTCCCCATAAACTACTAATCTTAAGAACTTCACAAAAGATGGGCTTTCTTGCAAATCATCCTTCAATCCTAATCATAATCTATAAGGTTAAACTATACTGTTGGAGTTTTCCTTGATTCTGGTGTGATACAATACAAAGATAACAGGATTTGGAGCTAGAAGACCTGGGTTCTAGTCCTGGCTTGTCTGCCTAATTAACCCCTCTGAGTCTCAGTCTATAAAATGGGGATCATAAGGATTTTCCTTAGCAAAGCACTTTAAAAACAATTTTCAAGGGTATTTTTAGTCACATTTGCCTCTTCCTGATCCTATTTGGAGTTTTCTTGGCAAAGCCATTGGAATGGTTTGCCATTTTCTTCTCTAGCCCATTTCACAGATGAGGAAAACTGAGGCAAACAAGGTGAAGTGACTTGTCCAGAGTCACATAGTTAATGAGTATATGAAGCTGAATTTGAACTCATGAGGATGTGTCTTCCTGATTACAAGCCCAGTGCTCTGTTCACTTTACCTCCAATGTTTTATAAAGTGTGTTATTGTTGTTCCTATTATTATTATAATGTCTTGCTCATATTGTTTGGTCTTTAGCATATTGTTGCTTAATAAATGTTTATTTGACTGACTAACTCGACTTGCACATGAACAGGAAGAGATGCTAATACTCAGTTGCCTCACCATATCTTTCCCCAAGCAATTTAGAATCATAGACCATAGGAAGTTGAGGCTGAACAGGACCTTAGAGATCATCTTGTCCAAGGAAAATGTGATGTAGAGAGAGGACCTGACTTGCTCAATGTCACATAAGACATCAATAGCAAAACCAAGACTCAAATCCAGGTCACCTTGACTGCCAATCTGGTGCTTATCCCACTTACACTTGGTTTTAGTAGAGGCTATTATGATCCAGAGACAAGGACAAATAGACTACCCAGAATTTAAAAAAAAATACTTTCAAGAGAAAAAAAAAACATCTAGGTAAGTTGACTGCAATGACAGTTCATTCTTATCTTCCTTAATCAATCAAGATTAGAAACCTTCCAACCTTACTGGGGTGAGGATGGATGTAAAGGCAAGAAGGGGTTGGAGTAAGGTGGGTTAAGAGTTTAATAAGCAAAGGCTTCCAGCCTCTTAACCATACTATCATCCTTGCCTGGCATGAGGTTCCCAGCTATTCTAATTATGTATAGTTGATGATTATAACTCATGATTCCAGTGCTTTAAATTTTCCAGAGCACTTTGCTACCAACAACTCTTCCACATATCTAGTACAATTATTATCATATATACTCACTTCACAAAGGAGAAAACTATGGCTCAAAAATGATATGTCCTGACCAAGATCACATAGCTACTCTGTCAGGGTTGGAATCTGAACCCATATCTGGTCACAGGTTTTTTGCTCTAGTCATATCAACCATACTGCCTCTAAATGTTTGTTTTGCCCAGTTAAATGGCCATGAGCACATATGAGACCATGGACAAGTTATGTCACTTTCCTGAGCCTCAGTTTCCTCAAATGTAAAATGAGAAGGCTGTCCTTGATGGGTGCTGTGGTTCCTTTTTGTTCTCAATCTATAATCATGCTATCCTTTTTCAACATGAGTGATCCCAAAGCTCTGAAGTGTGACAGTCTTGCTCTGCCTGGCTCAGAATCATAGCTAGCCTGAGCTGCTGTCAGTGGAGAAGGACTGAGGACTGAGATATTTTAGGAGGGGGATGGACATCAGAAAGCCAGAGCAGCTCACTGTTGTCCCCTGCTCCTCCCAGACAGATCCTGGGACCCTCCAGCTAATCACCCTTTCTGAGGAAACCAAAGCTGAACGATGATCCAGCTTCCCCTGTCAAGAAATGCTAGATTAAAAAAAAGCTAGTTAAAAATTCATCTAAAAGAAACAAAGTATCCCAAGCATATCAGAATTAATATTTATAAAGTGAATGGTTGCCCAGGCTCAATTATTCTAAAAGCCAGCTACAAGCACTGCATTGTAGAGGCAGAGAATGTAGGAACTGATGTCAAGGGAAATGGGGCCCTATAACCACTGACAGAATGGCATTGGATAGACAACAGGGGAAGCCTATTGATTTCAACAAATTCTTAAGCATAAAGAAAAGGCTGATAAATCCCTCAGCACCTTTTGTAGTCTGAGTAGCACCCAGAAATACACCCCCAAGCTCCCATGCCCAATATTTCCCTTTGCTTTCAGGTCCTATCAACAGCCCTAGGAGGGGGACAATGGCAACTTCACCTTTGATAACTCTAAGGAGGCAGCTAGATGGGTTAGTGGATAGAATGCCTAGCCCAGAGTAAGGAACAGCTTCATTCAAATTGGACATCAGATACTAGCTGTGTGACCCTAGGCAAGTCACTTAACCTCTGTTTGCCTTAATCTACTAGAGAAGCAAATGTCAAACCACTCAAGCGTCATGGACAGAGTTGGATGTGACTGAACAACTGAACGATAATAGCTATGAAAGGAAGAATAAAGTAGCAAATGGAGAGCTGGCCTCATAGTCAAGACGCCTTTGCTTCAAATCCCAGCTTTGATGCATATTGCCTAAGTCACTTAAACTTCACTATATCAGGCAGAAATTGCAAAATAGTTGGTACAATGGAGAAAAATAAAACACTGACTCTGAAAGCAGAAGCAATTTGGAATCAAAATCGTACTTTCTATAGTTGCTAACCTACATGATATTGGACTACTCAGTTGATGTTGACTTTAGTATCTTCTTGAGTAGCTAGGTGCATGGAGGATAGAGCACTGGGCCTGGAATCATCTTCCTGAGTTCAACTATAGCCTCAGACACTAGCTGTATGGCCCTGGGCAAGTCATCTAACCTTGTAAAATGAGCAGAAGAAGGCAATGGTAAATCATGCCAGTATGCCAAGAAAATCCCAAATGGCATCACAAATACTGAACAACAAATTAGAATCTTCAACTTTAAAATAAGGGCATTAGATGAGGCCCCTTCCAGCTCTGAGATTAAGATCTTATGAAAAACTAGCAAATTTGTGTTGGTAGAGGTAGTCCTCCATCACTTGACATTAATAAAATCATAGGTTCTGACTCCCTCCACCCAAAGGAACATTTGGAAATGAAGCTTCAATATGGGAACTGGACTTCCCCAAAGCTCACAGCTAGCTTTGGTTTTTCTACCAATGGGATGGAATGAAAATGTAGGGGGTTGGAATACAGTTAGATTTTTCCTATCAGCTTTCTCAAAAGTCCAGAAGAAGACTTCAGTTTGTGTGTGTGTGTGTGTGTGTGTGTGTGTGTGTGTGTGTGTGTGTGTGTGTATTTGTCAACAAGCAGTCTCTCCACCGGCCCACCCCATCGAGCCATCTAAAACTCTGGACTTTGGGAGACATCCCTGGCCCCATCCTTCCTCTACTGAACATGAAGCTCGCATTTGAGTAGGTGGGAGGGTTTGGGGGTTTCATGCTCCCTCTGCTTCAGGATTTCAAACTCTTGCTGATTTGCCCAAGACAGATGAGCAAGGCATTTCTCCAGCAGCTCCCATCACAGCTCAGTGTCGGCAGCTGCTCCTAAGTCAACAGTGCAATGGTGTGTGTCTGGGTTGAAGAGAACAGAGGTTGCTCAAATTGTTTTCCATCCCTTCTGAAACCAATAAGTGCTACTCCATTGCTTGGCACGATTGAGTTCCTGAACTGTGCCCCGCTGCAATGTCAAATCAAATCTTAATCCTGTCAAAACCAGACTTTGCTGCCTCCAGAAGCCCCACTCACAGCAGAGAGCAAATGGAGTTGGAGAGACTGCCTGGCTTTTGGCTGGGGCCAGGGCAAGGGGGTAGAACCTGGAGGCTGACTGGGTCATGGTGCACTGACTGCCCACAGTTTGGCCATACACAGTCTTCCCAATCTGTCCTTAATACTCAGACAAAGACCTTCTCATGAAGAAATAGCCACGCTCTCCAAGCCAGATCAAAAATCGTTCTTTTTTAAAGAGTATTTCAGGGGTGCCATTTTTTCTCACATCAGTCATGTCTGGAAATATATTCTCCTTTTCCTTCTATCTAATTTTTCTCCTTTCTAATAACAAAGCAAAACAAAATTGGAAACCTTTTCTTTCTGGGGCCAATCTGCAAGCTGAATACTTTTCTAAATGACATGGTACTATTAGCTCTCCTTCAGTTCCCAGGAGGTTACAAACTGAAGAAGTGATAGCTTCAATATTCACTATTTTCCCAGACCAAATGAAATGCTAAAATGCCTGAGCTCTAACTTTGGAATCAGAGAATTTGGGTTTGAATTCCAGCTCTGCATTCACTAGTATAGACTTGAAAAAACAGCGCCTTTCTGATATTGAGGCTTTTTTGTTTGAGAATGTGGGAGAAAAGTGAAGTTATGATCCTTAGAAATGAATGGCTTAGTTTCAAGGGGTTAATAATTGTAGAGTCAGAATCTTAAAGCTATTACAGGTATTAGGATTAGAGATTTAGAATAGCAATTGATCTTAGCAGCCATCTAATTCAAACCCCCATTTTATAGATGAAGAAACTAAAGACCCTTCAGGTTTAGTGACTTGCCCAAAAGAAATAATGAACATTTATATAGTCCTGTGTGTCTCTTCTGATAGCTAGCTCGCTCTCTCTCTCTCTCTCTCTCTCTCTCTCTCTCTCTCTCTCTCTCTCTCTCTCTCTCTTTCTCTCTCTCTCTCTCTCTCTCTCTCTCTCTCTCTCTCTCTCTCTCTCTCTCTCTCTCTCTCTCTCTCTCTCTCTCCTAGAGCTAGCTTTTGTATGGGGATTTAAGGCTTGAACTTTAACTTGAACTCAAATCATTTCACTTAATACTCACAACAACTCTGTGAGATAGGTACTATTATTATCTCCTATAAAGAAGCAGGAAATTAAGGCTGAGAGAGGTCAAATAACTTGGCCAGGGTCATACAGTTAGTGTGTGAAGCAGGATTCTAATTCAAGTCTTCCTTACACCAAGTATAATACTTTACTTTGTTTCCTATCTGCCTCAAGGAATTATATGTTGTCTTTGTCAGAACTGAAATTTGAATTGAAATCCTCTGATTCTAAAATAAGCATTCTTTGGTCAGGATCATGCTGGGTGGCAGTTTCTAGTGTGTTGTCAATACATGTGAATTCAGTTCAACATTCCCCAAGACCTTGACGTATGAAATATTTTAGGCACTGTATTGGGACCTGGGCATACAAAGATTCCTTGCCAAAAAGGAACCTTCAGTCTAATAAGGAGAACAAAATAATGTGCATAAGTATGCTAAAAGATAGAGAACCATTAAAAAAAACAAAGTAGAGACCCCAACCAAAATTCGCTGGTAAAATTCAGGAAAAGGAAAATAATTTTATCTGAGCTGATCCTAGAGTCTAAAGCTTCACAAGAGGCAGCATTTGAGCTTACTCTTGAAGGAAGAGGAGGAATCCAATACATCAAAATGGGGAGGCAGTGAAATCTAAGGATAGTGAATGACCTGTGTTGAGTATAGATGGAAGACTTGTAAGACAAAATTGGAGCAATTTATTTAAAATTCAGTGTTTTAATAAAAAAACTGAAAAAGAAGTTGTTGAAAGATCTGTGTGAATCAGATTGTGCTGGCATTAAAAGTCAGGTTAGGGAGGTTCTGGGCAACTAGCTGGCTGGGTGGACTGAGTTCCAGATTTGGAACCAAGAAGACTTTTCTTTTTAAGTTCAAATCTAACCTCAGACACTTAAGAGCTATGTCACTCTGGGCAAGTCATTTAACCTTGTTTGTCTCAGTTCTTCATCTATATAATGAGCTAGGGAAACAAATGGCAAACCACTCTAATATCTTTGCCAAGAAAACCCCAAATAGCCTCATGAAGAGTCTGACATAACTGAACAATAGTAATTTCTATTTTATCTTCTAAGAAGCTTAAGGAATCATTGCATAATGGATGTAATGCTGGACTCAGAATGGGGATGACTCAGGTTTAAAATCTACTTGTGTAAGTTACTAACCAAGAGTACATGGGAAAATCACTTAAATTTTTTTCTGAACTCCAGACAGCCTTCTAAGACTTTTCTACTGTATCTTAGAGATTACTGTGATTCACTGACAAAATCATAGATCCTTTAAGTGTTGACATATTAATAGGAAGATACTGAGGTTTTCTGAGCAGGGGAGGACCTAGTCAGAACTAGACATCAGGAAGTGTATTTTGACTGCTCTGTGGAGGATGCCCTGGAGAAGGGAGAAGCTGAAGGCTAGAAGGCCAGTTAAAAGCCCATTACAATTGTCTAGATAAGAAGAGCTTATGATGTGATGAGGCTGACATCCACATGAATGGAGAAAAAGGGGTCAGATTAAAGGGGTATTGTGGAAGGGGGAAAAAATCACCAGAAAGTACAAGTTGATTGGGTATGGGAGGAAGAGTGAATGAAAGAAAAGTAAGAGTCAAAAGGCAGATAGACAAGAATGACAGGTTTGAGGGGAGTTTGATTTTGGACATGAAGTTAGTGGTACTGGCAGGATATCCAGGGGGGGAGCCAAAATTCAAGATTTTGTGGAAGCTTTTTTCACTCTGAATTGCAACTCAGTTCTCTCTTGGGGATAGCTTTATTTTCCTTAAATAGTGTGCTCTCCAATATCAGATCAACTTTCAATGAAATTCATTGTGTCCAGACACTAAAGTTGAGTCAAGATTGGGCTCCTAGGTAGAAATAGAGCCTGAACATTTTGAAGACTCTGGGTCTCTGGATACCTTCATGTGATGACAGGTTTGTTTCATGAATGGCTTTGCAGCATGCGTAATTGGCTACTATTTATATGGGGTTGGTGTAATCTCCTCAGCATGGATGTTAGAGAAGGCCCCTGGTGGTCACAGTCCAGGAACATGAATTGGTAAAAGTAATTTTCCCATTGGATGGGTTACTTGCATTTCCAAACATTTGCTGTCATTATAGTATTATGGCCTTACTTAGAGAGCAAAATGGATAGAATTATGTTATCAAACATTAATAAATAGCATTGAGGGCCTAATGGAGCCACTTTAGTAGAGAAAGCTGCTTTTAGGTAACTGCTCTAAGAGTTCTTAGAGTGGACCTTAGATGGCTTGAGAGAATTTATTCTGAGGCCCAAGTTATTTTATCAAGATCAACACCTAAGAAATTCTGCCTGGATTTTATAAAGCTTGAAAAATATAGGAGCATAAGATAATTTTTAGTATATCCAGGTTTCTGGCTTGATGGAGGATCTAGAGGGCAATTTGTGGGAGGTCATGGCCATAGGCCATAATTCACCAGTATTAGCCTCCATAGCCTATGAAATTCCCTTCATGACCTATTATGAATCAGTCAGAGGCAGCCATAGCATAGTGTATGGAGAGCCAACCTTGAGGTCAAGATAATCTGTATTTATATCTGGTTTCTGACAAATATGGTCTATGTCATACTGGGCAAGCCATTTAAATAATCAGCGTCCCCAGCTACTCTCTAAAACTTTCTCTCTCTCTCTCTTTTTTTTTTTTTTTGCAGAGAAGGGATAGATTAAAATTGGTAGAGGAAGTTGGGCATTCCCTACACCAAATAAATCATTAAGTCCAGGCCATATTATCCATTCAACTCGAATCTGATCCACTATAGTGCCAAAAACCATAGCTATGCCCTCCCTTCATGAGTTTCTTGAATATTTCCAGTGGGTAACTTTCAAGTTGAATTTATCAGGGAATCTTGATTCCTTTGGGTGAGAGAATAAAAGTGATAATGTCTGTGTTTGAAGACTACCTGTTCAACTTACTATGTGTGTGACTCTGTGGCATCTCTCAGACTCAGTTTTCTTATCTTTAAAATGAGGTGATTTGTCTGGACTAGGGGTTCTTCACCTGGTGTCTGGGAAACTAAAGAAATTTGCTAAACTTGCTAATTTTCAATATAATTGGTTTGTTTTGTAATGTGTATTTTATTTCATTTTGGTTTGTGTTTAAGCAACAACTGTACCATCCTCTTCTGAGCCTAGGCTTTAGAGGCTTTCCAATGTGCCAAACTTTGGGCTCTGCCAGTGATGTGGATCAATGGACAAAGCATAAGATTTAGTGTCAGAGGTCCTGGGTTGAATCATTGGTTCTTCCAATTATTAGTTGTGTGACTTTGGATAGTTATTTAATATTTCTGAGCCCCTGTGTGAAATGAGGGATTGTTGGGCTAAAAAAATGGTGGTTTATGAATATAATAGAATATTACTGTGTCATAAGAAATAAGTATGAGGAATTCAGAGTAACATGAGAAAGTTTGTACATTGGGAAAACAGTAAATGCTGAGACTACAACAATGTTAAGTAAGCAATAACGCTAAAACTTAGCATAACTTTGTAATTTTAATTAACAATATTTTCTCAGGAGGAAATGCACCTCTCTTCTTTCATTGAAGAATGCAGAGGACTATGGATGTGGAATGTTGCCTATTTTGATCACTCAGAAAATTACCAATTGACTTTCTCAGACTAGTTTGATCTTGTTCCAGCATACTCTGAGTGATTATTTATAATTTGGCAATCTGCCACTAATACAACTCAGGACTCAGTTTATTAATTTATTGATTGTCTAGATTTAAGAAACCTATGGAAAAATGTTAACAATGCAAATTAAATGTAAAATGTATGCCCCCACCCCAAGAAGTGGTTGTTATGTATATGACTAACATATATATCAGTGTTTCTTTTTTGCTTTTTGTTGTTACAGAAGGTTCACTGAAAGAAGGGAATATCTAGAAATGATTGTTACAGAAAAGCTAAGAGAATCAATAAAACTAAAAAAAAATCAATTTAACATAAATAAATAAGGGAATTGGGCTAAATTATTTTAATTCAATTTTATTCTCAGCTCTTAATTGTTTTAATAATTCTTAATTAATCTCCATTACAAATATGTAAAGTTAAGTGAAATAAATTCCTGAGTTACTCATGTCCGAATAAATAAATAGATAACATCAATCTCCACTCTGAGTTTATCAGCTCTCCATCTGGAGGGGGTTAGCATGTTTCATCAGGAGACCTCTGAAATTATAGTTCATCATCATGTTAATTAGAGTTCCTTAGTTTTTAAAAAAATTTTGTCTTTATATTATTGTTATTATTGTGTAATTTTTTTCCTGAACAAAATGACTTCTAAATCTTCTAAGCATAGCCCTTGAAACTTGTTAATTTTGTGTTATGATGAAATATTGAAAAAGAATGTCTATTCATTAAATCCAGGTAAATGTTAGTTAAATCCAAGTAAAATTCTAACCCTTCATCTCTGCCTAAAACATATATATCAAAGAGATACAGCTGAGAGACCAAAGACATAAATTTGCCTGATTTTAATCTGGGCACTAAGAAATAAGTCTGTGGATATTCATACAAGCTTTGTACCTTCTATTCTGGGTCAGCCCTATGATTCAGCCCAGAAGTCTATTTCTTATGTAGTCTCTAAGGAATTTGAATTCTGTCTCACTATGGTTTGATCTTCCAAAGGTGGGAAATCTATAAAAAAAAATCTCTGTTAGCACTTTATAGATAGGATGTAGATGACTTAAACACTTTTTTTCATCTATCTATCCATTTATTCTCTCATTTATCCTGCAATTCATTTAAGAGAGTAAAAGATTTACTAGATTAAATTAGAAATGCAACAGAGGTCTCAAGTTCAGTCTGTTAAATGTCTGGAGACATTAAAGCACAGTGTCAAGTATGCAAGTCAGAAGGATTGGGTTAGGGTCATGGTTTTTTTATTTTTACTAAATTGGCATAAGCTTACAGGTCACTTCCCCTTCTCTAAACCTATTTTCTCATCTGTCAAATGATCTCTCACCTTCATAGGCATTATTAGATAGTCTTAGAGGGGGAAGGATTGAATTAAAAGCTACTTATGTAGTACAGTGTGTAAAGCACAGGTCCTGGAGTCAGGAAGACTCAAGTTCAAATCCTGTCTGACACTTATCCCTGTGTGGCCTTGGGCAAATTACTAGCATCTGTCTGCCTTAGTTTCCTCAAATGTAAAGTGGGAACAAAAGCAACATATACCTCCCAAAGTTGCTATGAGGATTAAATACAGTAACATTGGTAAAGGGCTTACCACAGTTCCTGACACATAGCATGCACTGTATAAATTCTTGTTATTGTTGTTAAAAACAATTTAGCAAATTGCTTTGAAACTGTAAAGTAGTAAAGGAATGGAGCTACAAGCAAGAGTATGCTGAAGCCAGCTCACATTCAGAGTGAATCATTAAATTTTCAACATGAGCATTTATATCTCAAAAATGCCAAAATGCTATAAATTAGGGCTTGGTTTATGATCTTGTCTATTGTCTAGACTAAAGAAAGTCTTAATAATGGGACCAAACTTAAAAGTCTGACTTTATGGGGCAGTAAGGTAGCACAGGGAACAGAGAGCCAGGCTTGGAGGAGGACCTAGGTTCAAATCTGGCTCCAGACACTTCCTAACCGTACAACACTTAATCCTGATTGCTTAGTCCTTAACATTTTTCTGTCTTAGAATTGATACTAAGCCAGAAGGTAAGATTTTTTTTTAAGTCTGCCTTTATAGATCACTCTCTATCTCCCCCAGCCCCCCAAGTAGGTTGTTAAACATTTCCCAGCATACCTCATGACACCAGGCAATATGGTATAGAAGACATACATTGGATTTGGAGTCAGAGGACCCGGATTCCAATCCTATTTCTAATACTCACTGCCTGTGCAACCTTGGGCAATTCAGTGAACTTCCTTGATATTCAGATTCCTTAATAGTAAAAAGGGGAAAGAGAGTTGAATGATAAGATATTATAGATTCCTTGAAACTGTCCATGATGTATGATAATTCCTGGCACTTGCTCCATAAAGATGGTTGACTAAGATTGGTTCCAAGTCTAGGAGACTAGGTTTGAAAAGTCAAGATACCCTTCAGGGACACAGTCACCCTGCTTCTCCACGATACAATAATGTCTTCAAATCACTCTGTTACCATTTCCTGATTTCAGACATGGCACAGAAATATCATTGGGTTCTACCCCTATTTTGTTTTCATCTTTCTTGAACCAACTGATATTCCCGGCTATACATCCATAAATATTTTTAAGAGGTTCACAACATCATGGAAATAAGGGTGATGATGGGAAAATGAGATAAAGCCATGACAATTGGCTGAAGAAAATTGGAGATCTTTAGCCCCAAAATGAGTCAGATAATCACAAGTAACTGTAATATTTATAGGGAAAATGTGTTGGGGATTGAAGAACAGAGGATGAGGATATGGAAGGTTTTGTAACAGGGAATGGAGGAGTTGAAGGGAGAGAGAGAATATGGCTGACGGTGAGGTAAAAGGAGAGAGATGCCCCCTGCTGAGAGGCTATTTTTGAAAAATGGGGTTCCCAAGAAATGGGCCAACTAAGATAGCCTGAGGGGATGTCTTCTTTATTGATTGATGTTGAAAATACACCAGAGCAGGTAAGCAGGGACTCTCCTGAGGAATAAGCCTCCTTCAGAATAAGGTCTCCCAAAAGGGGTCCAATAAGGAACATTTATAGTTGAATGGCTGTCCTGAGGTTCAGCTCCCTCTGTGTCCCCTGAAATGATAGCACTCTTATCTGACTGCAGTTATTTAAATAAAGATGAATTTTAATTACAAATTTGGATTGGGGAGGTATCAGGGAAGAGGGAATCGGGATTTCCCTAGATTGGGTTTGAGTCTCTCTTAGCTTTTGAGCCGAGGTCAGTCCTCATAGGCTGGTGGGGGGTTTCTTTTATTCCTGTCTATGCTAATCGATGCTAGTTTTCTTAAGTTCAAAGTCTTTATCAGTAGACAAGAGGGAAAAAAAGTTCTGATTTTCAGAGCTGATTGGGCCTGTATCTTTGGGCTGACGCCCCTAAAGACCAGCCTTACAGTTCAAACTGCTTCCCTTAAGTCCTTTTGTTCAATGACATGATCACAGGAATCCAGGTAGAGTACACAGTTGGGAAATTCAGTAATAGAGGCACTTCTATCCAGAGATGTGTAGAGAGGCTCCTTCCAGTTCCAAGGCCAGGAAGAGAGTCTTCTGAGACCAACTGCCACTCTCAAGTTCCCCTCTGCCCACCAACTGTCATTCTTGTCAATATCTTCTCTCTAACATTCCAACTGCTGTTTGTTCCACCTGATTGGCAGAATGTCCAAAACTTGCTTCAGTTTTCCTTTCCACAGAACAGTGTCCCTGTCCAATTACTTTCTATTTACTCCAGTGTGTGTGTGTGTGTGTGTGTGTGTGTGTGTGTGTGTGTGTGTGTATTCATTTTGGAGTTTTCTTGGCAAAGATACTAGATTGACTTGTCATTTCCAGTTCATTTTACAGATGAAGAACTAAGACCAAAAGGGTTAAATGACTTGCCCAGAGTCACATAGCTACTAAGTATTTAAAGCCACATTTGACCTTGGGTAGTCGTATTGCTGACTCTCGTCATTGTGCCACTTAGCTGCCTGTATATATACACAAACACACGTATCAGGCAGCGCAAATATATATACATATAATATATATATATATATATATACAAATACACATATCAGGTAACTTATATATATATATGTATATATATATATGCTTATAAATACACAGTTTATCTTCTCTAATGTAAACTTGCCTTAAGGGCAATCATTTCAGTTTTTATTTATATTCTGAATGTCTAGAACAGTGTCTGGCAGATAATAGGTGATTAATAAATGTTTGATGATTAACTTTTTAAAAACATTATCTTTATCTTAGTAAGGCAGAAGAGCAGTAAGGGCTAGGCAACTGGGGCTGAGTGACTTGTATAGGATCACACAGTGTCTGAGGTAGGATTTGAACTCGTCTTTCTGATTTCAAGTCAGCACTTTAAAACATATCATCTAACTGCTTCTTTATTTGTATTCAGATTATGATCTTTGACATCTCAGCTGTTAAACAGCAAGCTGCCTCTCTTGAGGACAAGAAAAATTATTTCCTATTTTTCTGTATTCTTTTTCTATTGCAGTGTTTTATTTATAGTAGATGCTCAATAAATATTTTTTATATTGTATCGGTCAATCAATAAAGATTTACAAAGACTTATATGTCAGACTCTATGATACTGGAATATAATTTTTAAAAAATTAAGTAGTTGTTGTCCTTTAGGAACTTATATTATAATAAGGAACACTTTCTATGCCTCTTACACATTTATTTCATTTCTATGATATGTATCTCTGTTTATCTTACAAGTTCCATAAAAGCAAGGATTTCATCTTACTCTTATTTGTCCTACCTAGTACCATGATTGGTGCAATTCACTTAGTAGGTTCTTAATAAATATTAGTTGAATTGGATAAATGAATCATCCTATGGGGGACTTTTGACTTTTACACCCATATGCTTATACTATTCTCCCATTCAGGGAAGATTCAGACCTCTGGAACCTTCATAAGCATTTCTTCCTGATCCTTTTATGAGATATTTAGGGAGATGAGAATTTGCATAGAAATGAATTTGCCCTTGGTATGGGTCAAGATGTTCTTTCTCTCATGAACACCTCCACTCTGATTGCCTCACTCAGTGTTATCTATCCTTCTGGACATTAGGTCACCAATGAGAAATCAGCCTGAGCCTTGCTGACAGAGCGGAATGGGAGTGAGTGACTCTGCTGATCCATCAGGACTATTACACTCAAGTGGCCTTCAAATCTCCCCTTTCTTTTTTAGTGCCTTGAAATTTTTGCCTTTGCCTCCTTTTCTTGGTGGCCCAGTGACACTTACAGAAATTAGAAACAATTCATTTCCCTCAGTAAAACCTGATGCTTTTGTCCCTCCTTAGGGGAAGCTATTCTTGCTTCTGGTACAAGGTTTTTTCTGAAGATTTGATTGGGTATAATTGTACCTATTTTTCTGGTTTTCTTCTCTCTCTCAATTTCTCTTTTTGCTTTTGCTATATGAATGCCATTCATTCCCTATCACCTCCTTTTCTTACTCTTTCCCCTGTGTGCTCTCTCTCTCAGTCTCTCTCTCTCTCTCTCTCTCTCTCTCTCTCTCTCTCTCTCTCTCTCTCTCTCTCTCTCTCTCTCTCTCCCTCTCCCCTCCCTTTGCATTTTTCCTTTTCTCTCTCCCCATTTCTCCATTACTCATATTTTCTCTCCTCTCCTATTTTTCTATCCCTTTGATATTTATTTTCTGTATTTCTCTGCAATCACATCTTCTTCTTCTTCTTCTTCTTCTTCTTCTTCTTCTTCTTCTTCTTCTTCTTCTTCTTCTTCTTCTTCTGCTATCTCCTTCCCATTATCTCTCTTTCTCTCACTTCTCTCTCTCTCTCTCTCTCTCTCTCTCTCTCTCTCTCTCTCTCTCTCTCTCTCTCTCTCTCTCTCTGTTCTTTTGGCTCCACTTCCATCAGGTTTGCATCTATCAGTAGCACACACACAACTCAATGGGGCTGCTCAATTCAGTCAGAGCCAAAAATATCATTAGTCTTTTCTGTATGGTTTCTCCTCAATTTGATTTGCCCAAATTCTGGCTTGTTATATTGTTAAAATGATTGACTAAATACCTGGAAAAGTCATATTCCATGAAACATGAAAAGTATTATCATAAAGATAAAAGAAAACATGTTGTAATCCATGTACATTTTATTTCTCTCCCTTTATGGCTCAAGGACTGCCTCCAGAGAACCCTAAAGCTGCTGTCCAGGATTATGAAATTCAGTCTGTCATGTTCTCTCCCTACCTCCACTTTCTCTCTCATTTAGTACCGCCTTCATCTAACTGTCTGAGTCATCATAATCTCAAAGCACAGAGCTAGCCATGCCATTTCCTTGTCCAAAAATCTTCAATGGCTCTCTATTTCTTACAAAACAAGATACAAACCTCTTAGTCTGTCATTCAAAGGCATCTGAAATCTTATAGATTTTTTATACTATTACTTCACATACTCTATAACACCTAATCTTTCAATTTCCTCCAGCCGTCTCTGCCTTTTATGTCTTTACTCTCAACATCTCTTCTTGTTTTGAATGGACTCCAATCCTACTTACACTCATTAAAATCCTTTCCCTCCTTCATGACTCAGCTCTGGTACCATTCATTCCTCTTCCTGAACATGATCTCTTGACCCTTAAATTTCTTGCCTTAGTTCCTACTTTGTATCCAAGTCATTCTTACTTTCATCATCATTATTTGTGTACATGTCATACTAGATTGTGGGCTTATTAAGAGCAGGGTCTTTGGTGTACTTGCTCATCATGGTGTATTTTAAAGAATATTGGATTTGGAGCAAACTGCCCTGGGTTTGCATCTGAACTGATATTCATTAACTAGATTACCTTAGAAAAGTCACTTCCTGACTATGGGCTTGACTTTCCTCATCAATAAAATGAGGAGATTGGATTGGACTAAGTGATCTCTAAGATGCCTTTAAAATAAAAAACTCTATAATTCCTATAATTCTCCTTTGATAAAAGAATAGTTGTATTCTATATCCACCAAAGAGAGTAACAGCCAGGAACTGTACCAAGAGAATGCGAGAAAAGAATGACTATTTGACTTCAATAGATAGCAATAGCAAATCTATAACAAATTTTATGTAATATAAGATTTATGTAGTACTTTATGTAGAACTTAAAATTTTCCAAAAATATTTGGAAACATTAATCCTATAAGGCAGGTAGCAAAATTTTATTGAACCCATTCTACAGATGAGAAAACTTAGGTCGAATGATATACCCAAAGTCAGGTAACTAGTAAGTGGCAGAATCAGGATTCAAATCCATGACTTCCAAGTCCAGTGTTCAAAGAGTTTTCCAGAGAAGGCTATGTCTGGAATGCCTTTCAATGGCAGTCTTTAGTAAGAAGAAAATGAGGATGCTGAAAGGGATGATATTAGTCCTAAATGGCTGTTGCATTTTATCTCAGATATAGAAACATTTCAGCTACAAGTGAAAAGAGTTCAGTGTAAAGTGCTTTGAGATGAAAGGTGTTAGGGAAAAAAGGAGTCCTTGTAGCTATTCTAACACCTCCTGATGCATGCCTGCAGGATAGATTCCTCTGGCCTTTTCTGTTTTCTCTCTGTACACTAGGGAAGAATTTCTTTTTCATTTTCCAGCCCTGTCTCCCGTGTCTAGGCCTCTCAGCTCTGCAGAATGTATGTAAAGGTTAATTCCACATCTGTAACTCTAGGAACAGTTTTCTTCAAGGCTGCCGACATTTTGGACGATTTGTCTGACATGGTGGGCAATGGACTGTCACTTCTTTCCATTCTCTCTTTGAAAACAGTGCATTTAAAGTTAGATAATTTGGGGTTAGTCAATAAAATCAAATATCAAACTGCATTTCTCAGTGCTTGTACCTCAGGAGACGCTGTTCTGGGAACATAATGGAATCTAACAACATCCTGGGACTTGGGAGTGTTGGGAGGGACAGGGATGAGAGGAAGGATTTAGCTTTAGACCTTTTAGGAAATAAAATCTTATAGGAATTCGAGATGGAAGGGACCTTAGAGGCCATGTAATCCCAAACTATCCCCCTCCCACTTAACACTGCCATTTGATAGAGGAGAAGACAAAGACCTGGTGAAAGTAAGGGATTTACTTGCTTACGGTCATAAGGAAATATTCATAAAAGCAATCGCAATGACAGTCATAACAATACATCATATTTATAGAGCACTTTAAGGTTGAAGAGCACTTTTTTCACAGCAAGCATACCAGGGGAATAGAATAACAATGATTATTATACCCTTTTTATAGATGAAGCAACTGAGACTGACTGAAATCCAGTTTGGGAGAAATGTGCAATCTGTGGTCTAGTAGAGAACAGAGAGGTAAGTCTGAATAAGAATTATAGAATCAGAGAGTAAAGGGTGAAAGATATCTCTGGAATCATCAAAATCCTTATTTTAAAGAGGAACAAACTGAGGCCTAGGGATGTTAAGTTTTGTAATTAAGGCAAGACACATAAATAGAAGAGCTGGAATTTAGAACCAGGTATCTTAACTCAGATTCCTTTGTTCTTTTTATTATACTACTTGCTTAGAGAATACTGAGGCTACAATAAGTCATTAATAGAAATGAAATTAGAACTCATTCACAGACTCCAGGCCCATTCCTCCCAGTACACTTTTCTGCCAATATATACTTCTAATGTACTAGAGAATTTTATTGCTTTCTCATACACTAAACCACCAAGTTCTTGGGGTGGGGCAATTAAAAATGGGGTATAAAAAGAATTCTTCGAATGTGGAAGCAACATAGTAGAGAGGAAAGAGTCCTGCTTTTGAAATCAGAGGACCTGAATTTGAATATTGACTCTGTTCATATTGTGTAACTTTGGGCTACTCACTTAATCTCTCTGAAGGTCTTCCTCACTTGTAAAAGGTGAGGGCTTGACTAGACGACCTATAAGGTCCCTACCAACTATAAGTCTGTGATGGTTAGTTTTGGTTTCTATCTTACTAGGGTCAAACGGGTTTATTGATTCCAGAAGCAAGGCAAAAAAAAGTTATTACAGAACTTAGTAGCTTTGATAACTCAAGATTTTGGATTTTGTGTGTCATAGAGAGATCTTCCACCTTCAATATCAACTGGGTTTTTTCCTTCATTTCCTAAATGGAGAGGACAAGGCTGGAGGAGAGGGAGTGGGGATTAGAGGAATAAGGAAAGGAAAATTATCCTTTAAGAAGAGATTGAGTCCTTAGACCTAACAATAGTATTGCTAGAGCTGTTTCTCAAGATCAGGAAAAAAGGAGAAGAACCTATATGTTCCAAGATATTTATAGCACCTTTCCTTGTCATGGCAAAGAACGGGAAATTGAGGGGATATCCATCAATTGGGGAATGCCTTGACAAATTGTGGTATGTGATTGTGACTGTAAGAAATGATGAGCAAGTTATTTTTTAAAACCTTAGAAAGATCTATATGAAGAATGAGTAAGATGAGTAGAACAAAGAGAACATTTTATATAAAGTTACAGATTTAATATTTGAAAAATAAATTGTGCAGGTCCACTTACACAACACTAAAGACACACACACACACACACACACACACATATATATCTTTTTGTTGGGTGATACCTTCTTTGGCATGGGGAGGGGAGGGAGGAGCTGAGATACCTAGGTATAAGCTATATTAAATTCATACCTTTTTTAAGATAGGAGAGAAGGTAATTTAAAAAAGAAAAGGCTGTAGTGACAATTTGCTCCAGATAACTAGCCACACTGAGAAAACACAGAGAGGGAGACAGCAAACTCACCATGGGAGCATGAGAGGCACTTTGGCAAACACAATATTTGCATCTAAATTTAGGAGAAGACATCTCAAGAAAAAGGCACCAAGCTTCCAAAATAGGCTGCATACAATTGATTGTAAGGAGAGAGGCAGCAGGTGGAAAGGAAAATTGTTCTCTTTGAAGCAGACATCTGGAAAAGAGAATTAGGATTTTTTTTAATCCCCAAATTTGGATACCTGTCATGCTATATCTTGGTGAGAAATGAAGGAAAAAAGTCCTGATTCTAGAATGGATCTGTACAGTTCCTCAAACACATTCTCTAAATCTCTTGGAATGAGAAATCATGGTACAAAGTTTCCAATTGTCATATGATCTCTGAAATCATAGTCACTTATTCTTGTGTCTTGGGTCTAGACTGCTATGCAGATTGGTCCATACCTGTAGTCCCTGCCTCTGATGTAGTGGGAGTTTGGAGCTGCAAGTAGGGCCCAAACTGAATAATTAGATATCTCCACTAAGTCTGACAACCTTATGGTAAGTCATAGAGGTGAAGTCACCAGATTGCCCAAGGAACAATGAACCTACACAGGTCATAAATGGAAGCAAAGCGTCAATGTTCAGTTTTTAGGAGAGAGACAGAGACAGAGAGACAGAGAGAGACAGAGAGAGCTAATCTCAAGAAAAATGACCATGTCTCATAGACAGCTAGAACTTTAAACCTGGAAGATAAAGAGTTGTAGGGACCTCAGAACTTAAAGCAAAGTTTTCCAGCAGCTGGGATGACCTTAAAAACTTAAATTGAAGGATATATGGGACTTTAGAGAACATCTCAAAAGTCTTATAGAGTACAACTGTTATATTTGAAGAAACAGGTCTAGAGAAATTAAGTTAGACCTCCAGGGACATACAGCTTAGTCAGTCACAGACCACCGATACCCTGTCTCTGGAAACTTCAGCCTCTAGTTTTTATTCCAGTTTTATCTTCTTGGCTAGCCAACAGTTTCCCAACTGAAGCCAGAGGATCTAGTGCCACATCCCTCAGATGTACTCACAGTGGAAAATCACAGATTCACTGCTGATTCCTTCTGGCTGGCTGGCTTAGCAATATGAGCTTAAGGCTACCTTGGTTTCTATATCATCTGTGTGTTCATAAGATCATAAACTCTTAAAATGTTCAAGTTGGAAGGAACTTCAGGGACAACTAGCCAAACCTAACTAGCCAAACTAACAAACTCAGATTCAAGCAGAGGGGAAGCAGCTTGCTCAAGATTACACAGCTGAGTAATGCAAAATTGAGACCAGGGGTAACGATAACAATAATACCGGGCATTCATATGACACTTCAAGGTTTGCAGAGTTCTTGACAATCATTATTCTATTTGATCTTAACAAACCTGTGAAGTGGCTGCTATTCTGATTTGCCTTGCTCCCATTTTATAGATTACCAAACTGAGAATGCTAGTGTTTTTATGTGACTTGTCCAGGGTCATATTATAAGTATATGAATGAACAATTTGAACCCATTCCCACTATGCTAAGTATATTCTTACATATATTAGTTGATCAAAGATGTTGCCTGTGAAATTGTTCTCTCCCACCAACGAGAAGATTCTTTGGGAAAGAATATATGCTTCTGGGAGTGGATGTAAGATATGCTTCTTGTCTTTTTGTTTTTTACTGTTTGATTTTAAGTATTTTGTTTTGTAATAACAAATTTCCAAATAAGTTTTCTGAAGTTATATGATTCAAATCATCCTTCTCTGTCCTTCCCTCACCTCACCCAGATCTAGCATGCAATTCAATCTGGATTATGCATGCATATTTTGTTTTGTTAAAGGAAACATCAGTGTGGGGAGACTTGTCAGCAGAGCAGCCTGAGAATGTGCTGCTCCAAAGCATCCCTTGAACCTCTGGTAGCTTTCAGAAGATCTGTTGATGAGGGAAGAAATTTGGGGGTAGATAAGGCAGGCGGTCACCTCTAATTCTTAACTGTGTGACCCTGGATAAGTAGCTTAACTCCAACTGCCTAGCTCTTACCATTCTTCTGTCTTGAAAGTGATCCGCAGTATTGATTCTAAAACAGAAGATAAGGGCTAAAAAAGTGAATTCTTCATAAAGAAGCCATTCTGTCCTATTCCCTGCCCTCAGATACCTAGGCCAGTACGTGGTGTTATTAATGGAGAAGGCATTTTTTGTCCAGTGGACAGCACCATGGGGAGAAAGGATGCTTGGTCTTGCCTCTGACCCACGGCTAGATTTTAGGTATCATCTAATCTAAATCCTTCATTTAACAGAGGAGGATGCTGCAGCCCAGAGGAGTGAGCGCTCTGTCCAAGGCAACACCATTTGCGCGTTTGCTTTTCTCCCCAACAGTATCTTGTTTCCGCGAACTTTAGCCTCCCGCACTCTGCAGATCCCGGACCAAGGCGCTTCCCTGCCCTTCATCCAACAAACCCGCATTTCGAGATGTGCATTCAGTTCCCAGTGAGTAAATTAGTAGCATGTTCATCGCTGCCTTTTGTGACAACATTTAGCATACACAGCATTAAAAATGGATGTTGGTACAAATGTTTTTGACTAGGGCTCAGTGTGTGGCTTGGGAAAAACACTGCTCCTAGTCATGAAATCAATTAAGCTTGCCTGAGAAATGTGTGCTTAGCGGGCTGCAGCGCCCCCAGAGGCTGCCCGGGGAGATGGGTGGGGTGGGAGCGGGGGATTCTAAGCCAGAGCCCAGGGCCACCTGCTCAGTCATTTGTACATTTGTTGGCTCCTCCTTCCTGCCTTCCCCCTCTCCCTTGCTCCCTTCCCCACAGAGGCTTCTCTTGTCTGTTATTAGATGCATAATTCTGCCTGACATTCCTGCTCGCTGGGGCTGAGCCCTCCTTTAAAATTCTCTTTGCTCTAGCTCAGGAGACGGGTTTAAACATAGATTTGTTCTCAAAAGAACCTTTGGCCAGCCCGGCACTTGCAATGAGAGGACTGTCTAGGGCACTCATCCCAGGCATGGGGCATACTTACTTTGTGATCTCTAGACAAGCCCTGTCCCTTGGGGGAGCCTCAGTTTCCCTACCTGCAAAATAAGGAAATTAAGCTAGAGAATTTCTGTGTTCCCTACATGCTCTAAATGACACAATGATTCCCTTCTTCCTTTGCTTCTCTCTTTTCTCCCAGCCACTTGGTGGCCACCCCAGTAGAAACAAGACAGAATAGGCTGTTCTGAAAATTCTCTGGGTACTCCTGGCATGAAGATCCAGGACTTTCTCATTTCTTTTGAGACCTTTCCTTAAGGACACAAAGGGCCTTGACTTAACTCTGAATTAGTGATCTTAGAGACCAAACATGTTATTTTTAGAAGGGGAGGAAACTGAGGCCCAGAGTTGGAAAGGAGTATACTCAAGGGAGGTCACATGGCAAATTGGCAGCAGAGCCATCATCAGAGCTTTCACTAATTTTGGTTGTTCCCTTGCTTGTTTTGAAAGCCAGACCTGTACCTAAATCAATAAGGAACAGAGTCCAGAAAAGAAGCTTTTCCTCTCACCCAAGGGGCAGCTGAGGGGCATTTTCAAGTAAGCAGACAGGTTTCAGAATGTATCCTGAGTGGAGGAAGTTGTGCTGTCACTGGGATGAGAGACAAAGAGCTCTGCTTCAAGACACTGGGCTTCAATAAAGCATTTTCTGCAGAATCTAGTCAACCCCAGGCCAGAGGGCTTGCTAGCTCATTTGCTGTTCCATGTCAGCCTGTTTACTCTTTCATGGTGCCCCTGTCTGAGAGAGAACATGATCCCCTGAGGTAGTCAGCCAGCAAGTTGAATCAGTCAGTCATCCTGGCGACAGGGAAGAGATGCTCATGCTTTCTCTCAGCATGCTATAGGATGATTGGGCCTGGAGTCCAGGATGCCCAGAGGAGGTTGCATAGAGGTCTTTAATCCCTAAAAGTCTAAAACACAGTGAAAATGGAAGGGAAGCCCCCAAGCTGCATGCAGGGAGCCCTGACCATTTATTCCCACACTTGCCTTCCTGGGAACTTTCCTTAACATTTTTCAGTGCTATGGTATATTTCCTGGGAGGGCTATGATTTCAGGAAAAGAAAGTCTATTTTTCAATAAGTCTTTACTAAAGAGACACAGGCATCTAATTTAGGGGAGATTCCCTGGGCAAGGTAAGAAAAAATGTTTACACCCTCCAGGTAGGGGCCAGGTATTTGTGCCAATAGGGGGGATATTTGGATTATTTAAAGATAACAAGGTTGAAGGAGGAAGATGAAGAAACTGAAATATGTTTCATCTTTATTGGAGGATTGGAAAATACGTGTACTATGTTTATTTTGTGGCATCTCAGAATTCCCAAAGACTTGGAGATGAGATTCATCTGGGAATATGGGGCTCTTTAATTAAATGGATTTGAGATGCACTGGATTTGAAATTACATGATCTGAATTAGAATCCCAACTCTGTGACTCAATACCTAGGTAACCCAGAGTAAGTCATATCAGCTCTAAGGGCCTCAGTTTCCTGACCTGTAAAATGAAAGGTGCACTAGATCTCTTGGGCCCATTTTCAGCTCTACCCTACTTACTCCAGAGAATCTACTTCTCATTTCAAAGAATGTAAACTCCTTGAAGGGAAGGGACTCTTATTTTCATCTTTGTATTCCTAGAACCCAGAACAGTATCTGAAACATAATAGGTGCTTAATAAAATGCTCATTGATTAAAACTTTTTTTCACTTTTAAAAGTTTATTACTATCTTTTGCTTTTCTATCACATTCAATTCTGAATATGTACCTGTCCTCCCCATCCAGTGTCTCTACTATTACAATAAAAATAAAGATAAAAAAAATCACCAAAACCACCTAGCACATTAAATACTGGTTAAATGATTATCAATACCTGTCATTGACTTAACTTGAAAGCAGAAGGGTCAGCTGCACTTCAGAATTGATACCCTCTATTTCTGTACCCCTTCAGAGGTAACTAGTATCACTAGGAGTGCCCTTCACCCTGGAGGTTCAAAAAGCAACAGAATCTAGAGCCCCTATCAAGCTTTCCATTCATCGGCTAAATAGAGAGGCTGATGGCTTCTATGCATTGCATTTTCAGCTCTAAAACTCTCCTAATCAGTCTCACTAACAGAATCATAATTTGCCTCAATAGTTATTTTTGAGCCTTAAGATCATACCTGAAAACACCATGTTGCTATTGGGAAAAAAGTACAAAACCATAGTGGGGCTTTATACAAAGTAAAGAGAGATGGTAGGAAGAAAGGCATCACATACTGATACCCCAGATTTCTCCTTGGGTCAAAGTAAAACATATCCATATCAAAGACTTCTGAGGAGCCCTATACAAAGCATCTGTACCTCTCCTGGGACCTGTGGTTTACTTGGCCCGAAACTCTTTGCAAAATAACTTAATATACCAAAATGCACTATGATTATGACTAGTCTTCTTATCCAATAGTATCAGCAATTGCTCTTCCTCTTCAAATCTCTCAAATCTTATCCTTGACTGACTGTGACTCCAAAACATGATTGAGTGTTGTGTGACTGTACTGCATTCCCTAGCCATGATTCTGACATAGTTTTCTTTTCTAGTCCTCATTTATTGGGATCATTGCTTGGGTGGGACAGGCTCCAAAGGTCCAGATGTATGAGATCAGTGCTACAGCATATAGTTAACCATTATTGCTCAACAAAATACAGAACTATGGGAGCAATGAGCACATATATGAGATTTCATTCACTTGGTAGAGAAAAGGGAGTGGGAAAGAATGAGTTGCATTGTTATATTCTATACATCGAAGGGGCAAGGTAGGAAATCTCATTTTACCTATAGAAGGTGATAGTTCTTATTACATAAAAGAGAGACAAAGAAGAGAAGGAAACTCCATTACATAGACCAGGAGTAGAAATAACTTTTATTTTACTAATAGGAGCATGATGGAAGAGTGTTTCATATTAAATGCGATTAAGACAAAGAGAAAGATAATTTCTCTTTAGAAACAGAGAAAATGCTTCAGGTATACTTGCTTCGAGATCAGGGCTAGCCTTGCTCATGGACTTCAAGGGTCCTCAGTTAGGTGTGATGATGAAGATGTAAATGAATGATGGAAGATAGCTATGTGTATCAGCCTGGGGCTAAGCTTTGCATGGAACTGCTTCATCAGACCCAGAGTTGATTTTTATTTTTATACCCCAATGGATACATATTTTTTGGCACACAGCTACATTATTCAACATACATGCTCAAGGCATACAATTGGATAAATGATATATTAACTGTTAACAAATCATTTTGATCAACATTTTGTGATCATTCTATATACTTATATTGTTATTATTGATTTTGACAGTATACACAAAGACACAGGCAGCCTAGCTAGAGGTCAGTTTTTTCATTAACCTGTGAGGTGCTTGAGCTTGTGGACAATCAAAGAAAATCAATTGTTACTTTTAATAAAAAAAATAGATAATCAATCAGAAGTTCTAGAAGATAATCAACAAACATTGTAGTCATGTCAAGAGATCAAAGGGGTAATAGAAACACAACTTAGTTTTAATATTAGGCTAATCTTATTTCAGTATTTCATGGGGAGTTTCCAAGATGGATTTGGTTGGTAAATAAAGTCACTGAGGAATGGTATACTAAGGCATGGTGTCCAAACCTCTCTCTAGGATGACTGACGGCTTAGGAGAAGTGGTTCTGTGCATGGGAGTGGGGGATTTCTGAGCACAGCTTTGTTAGAGGTTATATGCAATAAGTAGAAGTTAATCCATGATAGTCTTTTAGGTTTGGTTTGTAAGTATAATCTTTTGGTGATATTCTAGGGGGATAATGTGGAGCATTAGTATTAATGCTACAAATATTTTGCTCTCATATTATTTTTCCTGAAGCTAGGGAGAGAACAGTATTCATAACAATTCCAATAGTAATGGAAGTTAGTGGGAGAAGTCACATAAAAGGGGGGCTAAGTGGGTATTTCATCTTTCCAAGGAGCCACTTTGTGATCTCCTGGTTTCCACAAGTTACTGTGTCAAAACATCATGACTTGACAGCCCCCAGCATATTCTGAATTTTAGATGAGGGGAATGATGCTCTGGAACCTTTTTATTCCCAGGTGTCAGGAGGGGTGCACATATACAAAAAGAGAAGGATTACCAACTAATTAGAGAAAAGAAAATTAAAACAATTCTGAGGTACCACCTCATACCTAGCAGATTGGCCAATATGATAGCAAAGGAAAGCAATAAATGTTGGAGGGAATGAGTCAAAATTAGGGCATTAATACAGTGCTGGTAGAGTTGTGAATTGGCCCAACAATTCTGGAAGGGAATTTACAATTATGCCTAAAGGGCTTTAAAATGCTGCCTGCCCTTTGACCCAGCCATACCACTACTGGGTTTGTACCCTAAAGAGATAATAAGGAAAAAACCTGTATAAAATTATTCATAGCCTCATACTTTGTGGTAGCAAAAAATTGGAAAATGAGGGGGTACCCATTGATGGGGGAATGGCTGAATAAATTGTGATATATGTTGGTGATGGAATATTATTGTGCTGAGAGTAATAAAGAAATGGAGGAATTCCATGTGAACTGGAATGACCTCCAGAAATTGATACAGAGTGAAAAGAGCAGAATGAGGAGAATACGGTACATTATGGCACAATCAAATGTAATGGACTTTTCTACCAGTAGCAATGCAATGACTCAGGATAAGCCAGAGGAACTTAGAGGAAAGAACTCTATCCACATCCAGGGGAAAAAATGTGGAACTAGAAATGCACTAGAAAAATATATAATCGATAATGTAGTGTGATAGGGATGTAATTAGGGTTTTGATGTTAAAGAATGGCTCCACTACAAATATGAATAACATGGAAATAGGTTTTGAACAATGATACATGTATAACCCAGTGGAACTACTTGTTGGCTTTGGGAGGGGGAGGAGAAAGTCAGGGGTGGGGTGTATAATGAATCATGTAACCATGGAAAAATATTCTAAATAAAATAAAATAAAAAGAAGAGAGAGATTAAAGGGTCCAAAATCTAGAGCATGAGGGAGGCATAATCCACTGGCACAAGCCCCTCAGTTCCATCACATTAACAGCAAAGACAGTTCTGATCTATAGTAAAGATGATAGATAGCACCTCCCCATGCTTGAAAGTTTACTTGGTCTCAGGGTGTCTAAAATTCCTTTTATTTTGGAAAGTCTCTGGGAATTGAGCCCTTCAGCAGGAACAAATGGTTCAGGAAGTCTACCTTTCCTAACCTGGATCAACATATTTTTTCTTTCTATCTTTTGCTATTGCCTGTACTGGTAGTATAAAAATGCTAATGATTTATGTGGGTTTATTTTGTATTCTTGAACTCTGCTAAAGTTGTTAATTGTTTCAATTAGTTTTTTGTTTGATACTCTGGTATTCTAAATATATGATCATATCATCTGCAAGGAGTGATTGCTTTAGTTCAATTGTTTTTTTTTTACTTTTCTAGTTTTTATATTTAGTTTTTACATTTCTAGTATTGTGGGGGTGAAGAGGTGCACCACTGGGGTTCAGGAAGGATACCCTTTGCAAGAATGCAAGACTCCAAAACTTTGCTTAAAAATAAAAAGAAAAACTTATTAATTTAGAGAGTAATGTTGAGAATGGCCAGGAGGATGGTACAGGTGGAACAGCATGATGGAAGGCTGCTCCTTGGGAGGACAGCATGGATGGAAAATTTGTCCCCTAGACAACATCAGTTCTGGGGATTTTATACTCTTGCAATAAATGCTGTGTCATAGTGTGGACATGACTCTAGAGTGGTATCCACTCAGGCATTCAGTGGAGGTGGAGTGGTCATCTGACTGGGGTCTGCCTGGAGACATAGGGAATGACCCTCATAAAGAATCCTTAGTTTTAGGGAACAGACAGATGCCTGAGATGTAGCCCAATAGGATCGAGGTGTAGCCTGCACATCTCTCTGTCCATCTTAAATATAAAGGAGGATCAAAGGGGAACAATCAGCTCAGGGTCCTATAGGGGCCATTAGATGTTTTAAGCTAAGAGTCATGAGGATGTAAGGGAGCAAAGGAATTTCACTTATAATAGTTTGCTTGAGCTTGTGGGGGTACAGTGCCCATGTCAGTATGATATTGAATAGTAGTGGTGATACTTGCACTTACTTCTGATATTATTAGGAAGGCTTCTAGCTTATCCCCATTATAGATAATGCTTGTTGATGGATATACATATATATATATATATATATATACATATATATATATGTATATATATATATAAAACGCTATTTATCATTTTAAGGAATGTTTCATTTATTCCAATATTCTTTAGTGTTTTTAATATGAATAACCGTTAAACTAACATACTTCCAGCAAGAGACAGCCAGTTGCACTGTCTTTTGGACTTGGAGGACCATTAGTTCTATTTTTCTTTGACAAACTTGTGGGAACTTCAAATATCCTCCCATACTTTTGACCCAACTTTGTTCTTCTCCTAATGTTGGACCTTTTTTTAGTGCTCTCAATTAGGGTACTCTGTTTATAGAAACTCTAGCAGGGAAGAGGGAAGCCCTCAGCTATCCCCAAGCCTTAGACCTGAGAAGCCTAAACCAACTATTCCCACTAGTCATTAAATAGGGAGGGATTGGGATTAGGGGAATAGGAAGGGTTGTCTCTACCCTTCTAAAGGCTCTCCCTAGTCTAATCTGGCCCAGCCCAGGCTGGACCATCTACCAGGTAGTGGTCCTAGATGGATAGGCAGATGGAGAGGATAGTGCCAGGCAGTGGTGGTGGTACTAAAAAAAAAAGATTCAGGTGGATGATGAAGATAGTTAAGTTCTGGAATAGGAACAACAGCTCTGTGAAGATCAAGAAATAGTCCTCCCCAATCCCTAAAGGAAAAAAGGGGTTTGGGCAGGTAGTGTAAGGTGAGGGAGCCTGTATCTTCTAGGAGGTGGAGAAACCATATTCTAATTTCAGTATGGAGGCCTTTTATACCTTACTCCCTCCTTCCTATTATAGACTACACATTTTCAAGTAACGGACTATGGAGTTTGATGTTTAGGGTTTTCTATTCTTTTTTATTTATTTTTTAACATTTTTTTCTTTTTAAAATTTGATTTCCATGTTCCCTCCTACTTTTCCCTTGCTCACTGAAAAGGCAACCTATAATATCAATGATACATGTGAAATCATCTAAATCATATTTCAATATTAGTCATCTTGCAAAATAACCCTATAATAAATGAAATGAGAAAATTATACATTTTATTTCTTGATGTAGTTTTTTTTTTATCATGAGTACTTTGGGATTGCCTTGGCTCTCTGTATTTCTTCATTACTATATTACTGGTACTAAATACAATGATCTTCCCATACTGTCACTTCATTTTGAATCTGTTTATATAGATATTGTCCTGTTTTCTTCTTCTGATATCACCCCCTCCATCATTAGACACGTGCCACAGCTTGTTCAGCCATTTTCAATTCTTTGCCAACACAAAAAAGAGCTTCTATAAATATTTGTGTACATATAGGTTGTTGTACATATATATTCTTTTGCTTTTTCTTTGATCTATTTGGAGTTTAGACTGTAGTAGTATTGCTAGGTCAAAGGGTATGCACATTTTTATAGCCATTTGAGGCCAACTGTTCTCCAGACTGTTTGAATCAGTTCACTAGTCCTCCAATACTGCATTAGTGTACCTATTTTCCCTTAACTCCTCCAGCATTTGTCATTTCTGATTGTTGTGAAGTGATACTACAAGAGTTATTTTAATTTGCTTTTCTCTAATCAATACTGATTTAGAACATTTTTTCTTGATTGTAGTTATATTTAATTTCTTCTTTTGAAAATTTCCTGTTTATATTCTTTGATCATGTATCAGAGAAACCTCTTTATCAGAGAAACTTGATGTAAATATTTTTATTATCACTACATTTTCTATAATACCTTTTAGCAAATAGTTTCCCTGATTATCTCTTTCAATTAGGTTTTTTTTTTTGTTTTTTTCCCCTTGAGGTAATTATTTCCACTGTTGCTTTCTTCACTTCATCTGAAGCTTTACAGATTGCTCCAGCCTTCATATCAACTCTGTGTATGTGTCTTTCTGTCTTCAGTGAATCTCTTGTATGCAACATATTATTGGATTCTGGTTTCCAATTTATTCAGCTATCTGTTTTGGTTCTATAAATTAGCTCATCCCATTCACATAGTTGTGATCACTAACTGTGTATTTCCCTCTCTACCATTTTCCTGAGTTTATTGTTTTTGCTCTCTTTTTCTCCTGTCCCTCCTCAAAAATCTGTCTCATTTCTGATCACTGTCTCTCTCCATCTGTCCTCTCCCTTATGATGCCCCTCCTCTCCATATATCTTATTCATTTCTCCTTGTATCTCCCAATTGGGTAAGATAGTTTTCAATACCTTAGTGTGTGTGTGTGTGTGTGTGTGTGTGTGTGTTGTGTATTCTTCCCTCTTTGAATCAATTCCAATGAGAATGAGGTTCAAGTATTGCCTGCCATTCCCTCATTTTCTCCTCTTGTAGAAAACATTTTTCCTTAGACATCTCCTTTATGTGAGAAAATTCACTTCATTCTATGTCTCTCCTCACCTCCCAGTGAATCCCTTTTTCTTATCCCTACATTATTTTTTTGAGAGTGTTGTAACATAATCAACTCACCCTCTGTCTATTGTAAAGGGTAAAATTATGGTTGAGACTGAAAAAAATCTAAATTTAAGTGGTCACCAAGGGAAATCCCAAATAATAAAATACCCAAGTCAGCTGCAAAATTTTATGGGGATTTAATTGATAGTGGAGAAGATTAAGAAGAAGGAAGAAGAAGGAGTAAGTTTTTTCTCTCCCTCTTCCCCCTCTTCCCCCCTGCCTGATTAGTATCGGGCAGGAGATCAGGAGATAAGGGAGTAAGGGTTTGGAGTATGAAGGAGGACGGAATCAACCTGACCTCCAAAGGGGCTCAGCTATGATGCCAGAACCTGAAATCAGCTCCAGGGCAAAATTCACCACTTAGCACGCCGCCAGCCAGAGTCATCTCTCCAGGGAAAGAGGAGGGGCCAGGAAGTGCCGTGCCTTATATGGACAATTTAACATCATTTTTCTGTGTCTCATCTGTACTAATGAGGACTTAGCTTGACTTAGGACAGCCCAGAGGTCTGTCCTTTTTTTGCACATGTCTGTTGAAGGCCATCTCCTCAGATAATTAAATCTTGAGTTTGATGCAGGCCTTCAAAATCTTGTTAAATTGAGTAGGGTGGAGAATGTAGAGTTTCTAAGACCTGATTCTGTTATTCCAAGTATCTCCATTGTTACTGATCAGGAAATAGCTAAATCACATCTTCTAAAGAATGGTCTGATTAGGGTGGAATAGTTTTGAAATTCACACTATACAGACTTCTAACTGCCTAACAGTGATAAAGTTCTTAGGAATTACATGTATCATCTTCCCATATAGGAATGTAAACATTTTAACTCCATGGAGGCCTCTATGAGTACTCCTTTATATTTACCTTTTTATGCATTTTAAGTCTTCTGCTTAAATGTGAAATTTTCAATTCAACTCTGGTTTTTCATCAGAAAAACTGAAAAGTCCTCAATTTCATTAAATATTCTTTTTCCCCTCCTAAAGGATCTAACTAATTTCTGCTGGGTAGGATATTTTTGCTAGTATTCCTAGCTCCTTTGCCTTCAGGAATCATATCCCAAGCCTTATACTCCTATAAAATTGAAGCTGCTCAATCTTGTGTAGTTATGACTATGTCCCCATAATATTTGAATTGGTTTTTTTCCCCTAGATGTTTGAAATATTTCCTCCTTGACTTGGGACCTCTGGAATTTGGCTATAGTACTACCAGGAGTTTTCATTTGGGGATCTCTTTCAGAAGGTGATCAGTGGATACTTTAAATTCTATTTTCCCCACAGCTTCTATTATATTGGGAAATTTTTCCTTGATAATTTCCTGAAATATAATTTCTAAACTGTTTTTGATCATGGATTTCAGGTAGTTCAATAATTCTCAAATTATCTCTCCTTGATCTATTTTCCAGGTCAGTATTTTTTCCTGAGATATTTTACATTTTCTTCTATTTTTTCATTATTTTGACTTTATTTTATTGTTTCATGATGTCTCGTGAAATCATTAGCTTCTACTTGCTCAATTCTAATTTTTAAGGAATTATTTTCTCCAGTGAGCTTTTGTATCTTTTTTTTTTCCATTTGGCTCTGTTCTTAGCTTCAGGATTTTTTTTTTCAAATTGCTATTTTCAGAGCTTGTTCTGTAGGTCTGCAAGTTTGCATATTTAAGGTGGTGATATCCAAGGAGAAGTAAGATCACTGCATTCATGGTCTAGGCTCTGGTCTTTACTCAGGAAGGGCCCATGCTTCCCTAAAGCTACAAATACTCTGATCTGGAACTGTGACCCAGAATTGCTTATGGGCAGTAGAATTGTTAATCAGTGCCAAGTGTACCCAGTTCCAGCAAAGGGTCTCCTGTAATCTAATTTATATAAACTTATTACAATCTCTGGGCTGAGAGTTCCGAAAGCTGCTGCTGTTCCTTTTACTACTGTCATGGGTACCTTCAAGGCTCTCTGCTGGTATGCCTACTATGTTCTAGGCCTATACCTATCTCATTGTTTCAGACCTCTTATTTGGACCCTCTAAGCTGTCTTCAGCAGGAAAAATGTCTCCCTCTGACCTTTTGTTGGATATGCTACTCCAAAATTTGATTTGAGGCATTATTTTAAAGTAGCTTGGAGGAGCATATTGGGAGATTTCAGCAGGGTCCTGACCTGTACTTTGCCCTTTGGGATCTACTCTCAGATTTTCACATTCTTTGATTGGAAACACTCACCACCTATTTTCTTCCCCTTTCTCTAGAATAGTAAAAAGAGAAACTTAAGGTTACCTAGAATGTCATTCCTCTACCCAAACTCATAGAAAACCTAGAGAAGAAAGTTTAAAACAGAAAACTATAAGTCTGAATTCTCAGAGGGGAAATGTCATATGAAACACCATAATACAAGAGCCATTACAAAGTGGAATGAAATGCTTTGGGAGGAAAAGAGTTCTCCACTAGAGGTCTTCAACCCCAAATTTAATGACTATCTTTTAGGTCTTCAATTTCTTTCCTTGTGCAATAAAGGAGTTGGACGAGATTATCTCTAATGTTCTTTATCTCATTGAGAGCTGGTGATTTGGAGATATTCCTTGACAGAAAAAATATTTCACACCTTGGATACCATCTATCTAATACATAGAGACCTTAGAAGATCTATTCATGTTCAAGATAATTCTGTGGGTTCATGACTTCTCAAAACTACACTACTCATGAACCTCCACTGACATTTTTACCTTCCTCTGATTGGCCATACCATACAATTAATTCAAAGCAATACATTTAAGGAAATAACAGAATAGGGAATTCACGATAAAATATTTTGCCCATAAAACTAGAATACATACTCCCACAAATATTTACATCATATGAAATATATGTTAGAATCATGCATGAGGGCATACAAAAATAGGGAACGCAGTGGCCAGAATGCATGCATAGAAGAGTAATGTACTAAAACTACCAATATCACTATACCTTCTAGTTATGTCATAATGCTTTCAGTAGACTTGTCCTTCATGACTGTGGCATCACTTTTAAGAAGACTGTTTCATTGGTTCTCATTGTTCTGGTAACTGTTAGGTAATTCATTTTAGCTAAGTACTAATTAATTTATCCCTGGAAATCTTGTGGTAGCTATAGTTGCCTCTGCTGGGGACTGTTTACCTGGTCTCAGAGGGTCTCATACTAATTTCTGGGTGTATAATCTATAATCTTCTTTGACATAAGCTTCTTAATTTTATTTTTCAGGGATACTTGCTGATCATCTTAGGTCTAGTTTACTTCAATATATTGCCTAGAACCTCTCTTTAACATGGACAGACTGATACCTCATTAGCAGTCACCATACAGCATTTTAAAAGACAAAAAACACAAGACTATTGTCTCTTAGGTCTGTGATAGATCACAGTCCAGTTCCTGATAACCATATTTCTAAAGTTGAGATATTCCCATGCTTCTTGCTAGCCTGATATGCAAATTAAATTGGTCTAGGACAAAATGTAAAAGCAAGGGGGCAAAATCATTATTTTTACCCTACTAGGTAAATTCCTTCTTTATAATTTTATTTATCATTATTATATTATATTTATATAAATTTTATTTATCAACAGCAAAATCCTGTTGTTTAGATAGTATATTTAGTCTATTTTATTGTCACTCTATAATTGTAGAACTGAAATCAATAGGTTAATATTAAGAAAAATCCAAATGT